>NC_084664.1:58294797-58894797 GCF_028389875.1 Rhea pennata
TTTATTTATTTATTTTTTTAAGTTTCTTAGTGACAAGCAAGACGCCAGAGAAGCGACTCGTTTTAGACTACAGGATCATTATTAAGGACACAAATGGCTTTCCTAAAAGATTAATCTGTAATGCACTGCACTTAAGAAGCACTTCCTCTTGGAGCGCTGCCTCCCGCTAAGCACACGTGATTCTCCCCCCCGTCCCCACCCTTCAAATAGCTGAATAAATGCCAATACTTGTCCAACAGTTCACTGATTCGGTACGGGACCAAAGAACTTTTTTTTTTTTTTTTTCTCCCTCAAGTTTAGAAGTTAAAGGTTAACATTTCTGTGGTGTTTAGAGCCAGACTCCTATGCTGACTTGTATCGCTTGCAAGCCCTTGATTACACTAGGGCTCCACGGAATATATGTCAAGACAGAAGTTGGCTATTAGCTCTCAGGCAATTACGCAACTGGAAGAAGATAAAGAAAATATGCTTTCTGCCAATTTACAGTGCCAGAAATGCAATACTCAGAAATGAAAATAAACTCTCCTTTCCGTGAAATGACTGGGGATTTTACAAGCGACTAGCAGTAATAGCTTGAGCCTGCTCTAAACACGGACATATGTTACATAAACTTTTAAATACACGCTCGTCTCCTTGGTGATCTAAAGCATCATATTTATCTGACTGCGATGATTATTTTTGCAAGGCTTGTCTGTGCAGCCCGAAATATAGGAGTTTCACAGCCCTCACATGTAGTAACTCGGGCCTTAGCACAAAAAGGAGCTTAAGCACCGCAGAACATCTTGAAGGTACCCACAGGGGTTTTCTAACCTGGAGCCTTATCCTGTGAATAGAAAATTACTGGAAAACAAATAAGTACACATTACTCTGAGTTGTGGCACTGCCCTGGAAGAAATACATAGATAAGGGACTTTCTGAAACCTAGGAAAGCTTTCTTGAGAACTTGGCTGAACAATGAGTAAGGACCTAACTGTGAAGAAAAATTATATCTTATGTAAGGGAAATCCTTTTCTTTCTTCACCACTTACAACAGGGATTGACATCCCTGCACGCAAGAATTGGTAGACCTGGAGCCCACAGCATAAAAGCTGGGTTGTGCATACTCTGTTCCGAAGCACGCAGCATTTTGGTAAATTAATACTTACAAGACGACAGGTTCCTTGCAAAATCAAGCACTGAGAGAGGCTTTTTATTTGTGTCAATGATGTCATTCCACAGGACAGTGTCCATGTTGCATAATTTGGGGTTGTTGCTGATTTTAACACCTCCGTTGAGAATTTCTACGGTGAAAGGAAAACAATTAGTAAGTAAAGCAAACTGCACAAGTCTTCTCTCTTGTTTAAAGAACGAGAAGAAAAAAACAAATTTCTCCATCGTGGTCTCACTATGCTGGCAGAAAAGGACAACGTGCAAGGTATCAGGACACCTGAAGGCATAACTAACACCAGACTCAGACAATTTGGTTCTGGAGAATTGGCTGCCGTAAAATGCCATTAAACCTATGTTTTTGCCCGGCACCACCTCCCGAGACCACTGCCTTCAGCAGAGATGGCCGAAGGGAATTTGTGCTTACTCACTTCAGCCCACTGTTCTGCTTCCTCGTGCAAATGCTTTCTTCTCTGTACGTGAAGGTATCAAGCCCAGGCGAACTGAGGTGGCAGAAGACTGGACATACGGCCAGTTTTGCTGCCTCTGCTGTGACCTCTGGCAGAGGGGCATGTGGGCATGTATGTGCGCTGAAGGTTTGTGTGCATCAGCCAGAGACCTTGTGAGACCCTGGCTCTACAGCCCTTCACATAGTAACAATTCCTGCTGGTATTTAATAGAAAATACTGAAGCATATGCACTGGAATAAAATAATGCAAAGTAACTATGTCCAAGAATGTTGACTGATTCTTTGCCATTTTGGGGCACCCAAGTAAATCTCACTGCCCTGTTGATGCCTTGGATTTTCTGGATCTTTTTCTAATTTTGTATTCACCCTTTGAGGAAGGCTGGCTAGCAGGAAAACAAAATAGAAAACTTGGAAACTATACTCAGATCATTGCTTTTAAAGCAAGATCTGACAGCATATGGCTTTGGGAGATCTTCCACAGCATCTTGCTACCAATAATCTTAAGAGTTGAAGTTTACTTTACAGGAACCTCCACCTCATGCCCTCCTCTCACCTGACAGCTTTCTCATTGGTAGTTCTCGGAGTCCTTGGGTTTTATTCATGTGGTAGTTGGATAAAACTGCCAGGGCATAAGAGTTGTCGTAAAGTACATTGCCTCGGATGATCTGAAGATTTTCTAGGGGAATTACATCCACCATGTTAAGCGCAATGAGCACATAGCCCGCAACCTCCTGTATGGTCTGAAGGAACAACAGAAGAAACAAGATGTTAAATCCACAGCACTCTTCCACAAACCAGACTTTCCTCCTCTTGACAGAGTTGTCTTCCAGTCCTACCACTACCCATTCCAGCATTTTTCAATTTAAGGAACAACAAATCATGTAATCCCATTAAAAGAAAAATCAAGCAAAAGGTAACCAGAGAGGCACAGGGACTATGTGGGAAACAGGACTAGGAAATCTCAGCTTCGTGTTTGTATTTTGCATTTGATAGAATTTGCTGTCTGAGAAGGTAAAAATGAAGCTAAGAGCAGCCACCATGGGGTCATACCAAAGGCCTACCTGACTGTATTTTGTCTCCAAGAGAGGGCACGAGGGGATGCCTATGGGAAGCATGGGAACAGGGCAAGCACATATGATGTGGCAACCCTGTATGATATTTCCCCCGAGTACTCTCCCAGCTGTTTGCAGCGTAGGGACTTCCTCTGGTTGAGGCTCACGCACTCTCTCTTCCACGTCCCTTTCCTACTGGATCTGCCGATCCAAGCAGAGGGTGAGATGAGGTAACAGTCGCTCTCTTAAGTAATAAGCAATTAGAAGACAAGTGAGGCATTGCCCTCAGACTATTCAGTGCTTGCCTAGCATTGCGAAATGCATGCATTTCTACCTGCTACAAAAATCTGTAAGTAAAAAAAATCCTCAAACTACCACTTAGGCTATTCTTCCATTCTCTGTAGGTGACCATGAGTTTTCAGGAGATCTGTTATGTTCTTAGGGACATGAGCTCCATGATCAAGTTATGCTTGGAAAGAAAAATGGCAAATACCATCATATTTATAACCCGTATGTCTGAAACTGCTCTCGCTCCTGATATTCTTGCTTGCTACTGTAATGAAATGCCTTTTTCCCTTTCTTTATTCCCTGAGGAGGAAAGGTCGTATAATGAGATTACTCCTCCAGATTCAGAGGCCTGTTTATTCACATCTGCTGTACAAGAGCTCTTTACACCAGACATACACTTATCATGTGAAAAATTCTTTCTGCTCTCCTGTCTCTTTCTTTGAAAATCTTGTAATCTGACAACCAGGCATACTAAAACCAGTGCATTTAAAACACCCTCTTTTAAACACATCACACATCATCACGGCAAGAGAACGAGTTGCAGTTTGTAGGGCAAGGGCCTCTGTGCTTCAAAATCTGCCATCAGTGGGCTGCCACTCAGTTTAAAATTTGCTCTGGCCAACATTATGACAAAGCTTTTTGCCTTCCGAGGAGTGAAGCAACAGGATAAGCAGGTAATATTTTCAAAAAGAAAGAAGCATATCTGCATGGCAGCCAACATAGGTTAGTAGAGGCTTGAGAAACTATTTCTTAAAGAACATGATTTATTACTTTTGGGTTCAACACATCCTGGAGCTGACAGGTATACTGAAATCACAATCTGTGATTTCTCAAAGTTACAATATCTAACTATGCTTTTGGAAAGTGTGTCTGCTTGCCACAGAATTTTATACACAGACGATTCTTCGCATTCAAAAATGAATTAAGATTCCTTTAGCCTGAAAATTCACACTGTCCAAAAACACTAACCTTCAGGAAAGAGAGATCTCGATTGTGCTCCACGTATGTAATCTCTAGGTTGCTCAGCACCACCTCGCAGTTGTTATACATCCTCTGCAGGCTGGTGAAATGGTCTTCTACATGCCCCAGCTGTGTCAGCTTGTTATTTGTCCCTTGACAAACTGTGGAGAAGAGAAGAAAACCTCATGAAGGAAAGCAAGAATGTGTACAGAGTAATCATTTTTCCACTCATCTGCATAAGTACTATCATAAGTGAAGCATCAGCACAGAGTGCCCTAAGACACAGCACTGTCTCTATGTCGCATCACTCCAATAGCAATGGTGTAGAGAGTACTCAGTATTTCCCAAGCACAGAAATAGCTGGAAAAGCCCTCCTTCACTTCTTGACATAAAAAAACCCAAGACAAGGCTTTCATGTGTAAGCAGCACCAGGTTTGCTGTACCACAAGCATAACTCGGACTGCGAGGAGAGGGCACTTTAAACGCTGTTTAAAGTGGTATCTGGCTCTGCAAGGTGATGACTACAGATGTTATGGATTTCCCTGAAGAGCCATTTATGACAGCTCAGGTCTGCAGGGAAGGATTTTCTCCTGCCAGTCCCTGCAGGCTACAGGTCTGGGATTTAAGAGCACACTGAACCTCCAGGGCTCTCACATCTCTTGCTGCTCTGGTAGTACGGTAGACTCAAGAGATCTCCTTAGCTTTAGGATATAAATCCACCTAAGCCTGCTTTGTCAGTGGCGAAGGAAGTGGTCCCATACGGAGCACCATGAAGAGGACAAACATTTACAATGGCAGGATGGAAAAAATTAGCCCCCATCTGAAACTCTATTACTCTGCCTTTTCCAGACTAGTAGAATTGTCAAAAATTATCACCTCTACATTTGACAGCAGCAGCAGAACAGTATGCAAATTCTTTTAAATAACGCCTCCCACACCTAAACCCCAAACACGCTGTACTCATTCAGTCTTTCCCTGGGTTACGCCAATATAGCTTAATTAAAACATATCTGTGCTAGGCTAAAACAGAGGAAAGGAGAATGATACACAAGACAATGCAGTCAAAGGGTTCACAGCCCAGCACCTTCCAGATGGAAAGCTTCAGCTCAGTTTGGAGACCTGCCCTTCAGTGGGAGCAAGAGTGGCCTTTATCTCATCATTTCTGTAACGAAACCCAAGCCTGACCTCATGCCTTTCCACAATACACTGAAAGAATTGCATTCTTTTAACTTAGAGGAAAAAAACAAACTAAATGTTAATTCTTTTCTTTTTTTGCACAGCCATAATTCCTGGAGGCACCAATCACAAACCAGAACACCATTGCATGGGGTGCTACGAAGCAAATAACAGACTCTTGACAAAGCTACGGAAATAGGTTTCAGAGCCAGCAACGTAAGAAGACACCAGTTGGAGATTTACCAAATAACCAATGTTTTTAAGAAGAAAAAATAATAAACAGTGATGAAAATATACTCATCAATTCTCAAAGCCCTTTACTGAACATGCGGTTACTTCTCTATACAGTCATCATCTCTAAGGAGCTACAGGGGTAAAAATAAAATACTCTTTATCCATCCTTAAAAGAGGCTACTCTACTCACTCATATTCCATAGCAATTTCCTATTATAAGTCAACAGAAACATTATGGTATTTGGGGTCAGAGGGGCAACTGGTAGGAAATGGGGAAAGTGTAACTGCCTAAGCGACTTAGTACTACACATGAGGATCACGGGTAGAAAATGACCATTTTCCTATTTGCCCTGAATTTTTGTAAAGGATGAGAAATTCCTAAGCAGGATTTTTCTCCTCCAGTTTCAAACTTAACTGTTCCAATATGTTCTTCACGTTCCAAAAACCCGCATTTGGGTTCTTTCACTTCAAGTACGAGGACTGAGAGTGATCAGCCAGAGTCACAAAAGGGTCCTGTTCTGTGCAGCAGTCGCACTTTAAAGGCGCAAAGATGGAAAGATTGCCACATACTGATCCGTCCCAGAAAACTGCTGTGCTGCTGTTGGGGATGGGAATGAAGAGGCTTTGCACTGGCCGGGCAAGTACAAAAATCCTTGCAGAGAGCGTCGTGAATTTTAAGCCAGGTTATCCTCAAACCAAGGCAAAATATAGTAATGCAAGATTCTCAGTCAAGATCTCAGCTCGGCGGACTGAGGGCACAGTTACTCACGCATCGCTCTCGCCCCATCTCCCCTGGGGCGGCCCAGCGAACCGCGCCACGGAGTCGACCCCAGCTGCAAATAACACAGGACAACAAATACACAAACGTGCGGACAGGAGGGGGATTCTTAGCTCAGGAAAGCTGCCCGAGCCACTTCGCCCCACGGGCCGCCGCATCGGGAACGCCTGCGGGGCCGGCGGGCGCGGAGAGCCGGCAGCAGGGGCTCGCCAGCTGCGGAGCCGCAGAAGGAAACGTGGCCGTAGCGGGCTCTGCGGGGCCGTTGGGTTGGCCCGCCAGCCCTTACCTCCTTCCCCACGTTTGGGGGGACAGAGAGGTTGGGTGGCTTTCTACCAAAGATGTCCTAGGTCACCTCCATCAGGCTCATGGTGTCCTCTGCAGAGGGGGCAGAAGATGCAGGTGGCTTGGTACTTAACAACCGAGGAGCAGAAGAAAACGGGTTGCATCTCTAAAGGAGATCGCAACAGCATAGGGCTATCAACAGTCAGACAGGGCCACCCGGTTCCCTGTAACGTACGATCTGTCGTTTGCTCGGACAGTGTTAAATCCTCGTTTGCTGCAAGCAGTTCTAAGTAAACTAAAAAAAACAACCTCTTCACAGCAATACTTCCTGGAGGAGAACCTGTGTCACAAGCAGCATATGCTGAGGAAACAAAACCAAGTCAAATAAAAAAAAGCTAAGCCCACGCAGTAGAGTTACTGAACTCAGGCAGACGTGTTGAATAATTTCCCAAATAAAACGTTTTGAAAGAAAAGACAATGGCTTGGCTGCATGTGATGATTAACACTATTCCTGCAATTTCTTTGCTTACGAAAACTATGTTCTGAAAAGAGAAATGCTGTAATTACTTGCATTTACTGCTATAGTGTGAAAGCTGTTCTGGCTGGAGGGGAAAAAAACCCAAACTGCACTGTAATCAGTTCTTCAAAATTAAACAATGCAGACTGGGATTCATCATGTTTCAGGTAATAATGGCAGGTAATTCTGTCTGGCTTACAAAAAGCTGCATTTGTGCTGGCCACGTAGGCACCAAAAATAAGAGCAGCACAGCCAGCGCAGTGCTCGCCTCTCTCTGCAGAGATTTAAGTGGGATGCGGGCGCCTAATTGGGTGGATAAACTGTATTATGATTTAACCTCTATTAACCTTGACGTATTTGCCCTCTAAAGGACAGATTTTGACACCATATTCCCTCATTGGGTAATTTTGTTTCAATGCGTAGCACATCCAGCTCTATCCAGTTTTAGGAGTCAGCGATGGGTACGGACACTTCCATGGTACTGCTGGGCTCCACGATAACATACGCCACCTGCTTCTTTACGCAGCTTACACGTGGATGCTTACGCATGGCTGCTGCACATTTCAGTTATACAAGAGTGAAAAAAGGGGGAGAAGTTTCCTTATCGAAACTCAGGGTCAGAACGTCCCCAAGCCGCAGAGAAGCCGAGATCCAGATCTGAACTCTGGAGCATGGGCTCATCTCGGAAAAAAAAAAAACAAAAACAAAAAAAACAAAAAACAGCTTTGCTGTTATCTGTGATGCTCATATATCAAAAATATAACCAGCCTGGAAAGTTTTGACGCAGAGACATCTTCCCAGGAGGCGGCTGTCTGCGGCAGCACTACGACGAGGGCTGCAGCCTGGGAGCCTGGTGCTCTCCTAACCCAAGCGGTGCAACCCGCCAGCCCTGGCCGAGCCCCAGCCATCGTCCCGGGACTCGGACGTAACCCCACGTGCCAGCAGACCGGGCGATTATTTCTGTACGACGCTGTTCTCGGCGGGTTTGCTGCACTTTCTAAATGCCGAAGTGACGGGGTTTTTAATTAGTCACAGTATTCCCTCAGCACACAGCCCAAAACCACAGGTACTGCTGAAATGATGCAAAGAGTCAGGTGCTTTGTAAGAAAACAGTGGTGAAACAGCAAAAAAAAAAAAAAAAAAAAAAAAAAAGAGGCCCATGCTACTGATGCACATATTTCTTCTTCAAGATGTAAACCAAATTTTAGTGCTTACGAAATGTAGGGGGTTGACTGCCTTGGGTATTAAAATCCTCTCTCTTCTTTTCCCTGCGTCAAGCTTGGCCTTAAAGGAGTAGTTCAAGGCGACGTGACCAGGTTCAAGCGCCAGGACCCTCTGCCCCTGCACCTTTGAAGGCTGTCAGTAAGGGTGCCAGTTTCTGCTGATCCCACCGCTGCACAAAGACCTGGGGCGAAGCCAAAGCTTTTCCTAACTTACCTTTTCTGTGGGCGATGCTAGAGACCTAGAAAAGCACCCATCTGTAATGCTAACCAACTCAGGAAATTTATTGCCTCACATCCACTCAAGCTCAGATTAAAAGAACTGGTCCCTAAGGCAACTGCCCTTATGCAAGTAAAATTGGTTTCTATTTTTTTTTCCCCCAGAAAACCTACAGTTACTGAAGCACCAGTCCTATTGTGCATATTTGTCCCAGGCCTGAAAAAACCCTTGAGAATGCTTTGAAACCAAGTTACCATCAATCTCCATCAGCTGTTTCTCTCTGCATTTTGCATGATGTGTTACCCTCCCTGCAGCTCTGACATATGCATCAAAATAACTCAACAAGGCAATTTCAGAGACACACAAGCCCATTTCCATGCTTGATATATTACCTATAACGCTCTACTACCTGAAATAATAAATTCATGCACTTTGCCTGCATGTTTTCCAGCCATCATTGAAAATAATGCAAAACCTGCAGAAAACAGCATCTTGTCTCATATGGCAGCATACTTAAAAATATTCCCATCTCCTCAATCATTTGCAGCAATTTCACTCTTGATTCATGCCAGTATTTCACGGGCAAACCATACCTTCCCAGGCAATTGTACCAGATGCAGAGCTGCCACTGAAGGCCTGCAGAGGTAAAGGTACTTTTTGTCCTAAAATCGGTGCTGCTGCAACCAATTCATTGCAACCAGGCACAGGAAAAAAAACTCACGTGGACTGGAAACATTTTGTAAGAAATACTGCTCAGAGTGGGCATGCATAGGCAATCACCCATAGGTTTTGTGTTATACTAATGATTGATGTGTATAGCTACGTGCACCTTTCTGCAGGCATACAGGTAACCTTTCTATTTTTGAAAAGTTTTAATTTATTTGTAATTGGTCTGCTGGTTAGTGCGGAGCCCACGAGACGGCTGCCACATTAACTACATCACCGGGGCTCACAACTACATGCACTTCCAGAACTGCACGAACTGGCCCCTTTTCAAGTGAGACCAGCGATCGAAAAATTAAACATTTTATTAATGCAACATATGCTTAAATGCGCACACACACACACACACACTGGGCAAGCCTACCACTCACTAGATAATAAACAGTCTTCAGATTTAAAATTAGAGTTATACTTGAAGTAATACATATAACGCGGAGAGGGAGGAGAAGGGAGGGAGGAGAGGCGCTAAATTACACTGTTCTTTGAGCGACAGCCTGGCACCGCGCTCTGGGGACCGAAATTCAGCGCAATTTGGAGGAGCAAAGTCAGCCGGGGCCAGCCCACGCCACAGCTCGCAAGGGGACGGTCGAAGGGCTTGCGGTAACGTTAGACCGGTTTCTATTTAAAATCGGCGAGGGGGTGGGAGAGGAATAAACGCAAGCGGCGAAAAGCCAGAGCAAACAAGGGAGATTCCCGATTTCCTCCTTCCTGCGGGCAGCGCGGGGGCGCCCGTCCCTGTCCCCGTCCCCATCCCCCTGCCCCTGCCCAGCCCAGGAGAAACTGCTCCCGTGGCCGCTGGACCCCTCCAGCGCCTCTCCTGCCAAAGCCGGAATTTCAAATCCCCCCTCCCCAACTCAGGCATCACTCGTTCTCCCTTTAAACCCCAAATCCTTGCGTTATTCAAACACAAAGCTGGGGGGTAAGCTATAAGGGGCAGGTCCTATAGATCCGATACTATTTAACTAGCCTCAAGGCGTTCCCACGCAGCTACCAGACGGACCCACGGAACCTCTCCGTACGTAGGGGGACACCAGGGGAGCGCAGCCAGTGCTGTCCAGCGATGGAAATAATGGCATTTAAGGTGACTAGGAAGCACTAGAGCAGACGGGACGTCTGTCGTGACGACTACCACAATTTCTGATGGAAAGAACTGTAAGGTACTTTGTATGAAGAAAACAGGATATGAAATGTCGGGGGGGGGGGGGTGAGAAAGAAAGTAGTAAAGCCTTGTCATAGGTGACTAACTGTTTAAATAGAAACACCTTATGTATCAAGCAATTTTTCAACACTAGAGAGAGACGTGACGATGAAGTTTCTGTATTACTGGGCTTCAAGTGTGTTTTACACATTGAGTAAGAATTTCGAAAGTGGATAAAGCCCACACAATATGAAAAGTAAAAAAATAAAATAAAATAAAAACAAACACCACTAACCTGCTATCATCTGTTGCTGGAAGTTACAAAAAGGAAAGGAAAAGCTAGAAAACAAGCTAAGAGTACAAACAGTGCTCAGCCACTGGCAGATGTTTTCCCTCGAGAAGAGCGGTTGCAAATGCACGCAGCACCTCCAAAGAACAACTGCAGTTTAATGGCAACGACATTTGGGCCCTGAAAACGCTGCCACAGAAAGCAATCATTTTTGCACATATTCAAATACCATAATTTAAAACAGCAGGAAAAATAGCCCAGAGTGGCTGTTCTAAGTCCCTGCTCAAACACGCGGTTTGGAATACAGCAGCTGCTGAGATTAATGCAGATTTTCAGACACACTGGGAAAAAACAATGACGCAGCTCTTACGAGTACTTAGAGGGGAACTGTAATTGCAAAAGTCACCCAAAACTAATGCCACAGTGGAGAAGAAGAATATGCCTTAAGGAGAAACTTTCCCAGAAGCTTTCTTATTTCTATTTATTCGAGGAAAGTAATTTTTTTCAGTGATATCTAATTTTAAATGTTCCTTTCTGCCTCCCAAGCTCAATCCATGCAGTCGGCTCTGCTCAGCCTGCTCCAGCCAGGAGTGCAGACCTGCCCTCCCGTCCCTAAATTGTAGGGAGAGAGACAGTTTGGCCATCGGAGATTGATTACTGCTGAGCGTCTTTACCTGAATGAATATATAACTACATCAAAAAATCCATTTGCTCCTCTGAATGAGGACCTCTCTGAAGTCAGACATTTCTGACAGTAAGGGATTCAGACTGATTAAAAAACTCCCTAGTTTTTTTTTCCCCCAAAAATATCATTAAGCAATATTTTTGTTTTTCTTCTCTGTTGCCATTGTTTAATTCGGCATGTATATTCATTAATCCTGCAGATTAAGGCCAGACCAGGATGTGCTGAAATCAATCTTTCCACTGGCTTCAATAAAAGTGGCTGTGGGATGAAATTCTCTTCTTACTGATGCTGGTGTAAATCTGGAGTAACTACAATGATGTTGTGATTCAGCACAGGGACCGAGTTTTCCCCTTTGAATGCCTGGCGATGCCATTTAGGAGAGATATGGCACAAAATAAGATTTTCTGTAAATACTAGCAGAATTTCAAAGAAATGGAAATCACTAGCAGACAATTTCATATGGTTTGGGAAAAGGTTACCTTCAAAATGTAAATAATAATTTGTAATTTTTTGAGGAGGGTGCTTCTAGCAGGGTCCTGAGATATATACGGCTTAGACCAGTTTTCTTCAGTGGCTTTGTCACAAGTTCATAAGAAAATACAAAACCACATCGAAAATACACGCAGACGACACAAATGTCGCTGCAGTTCTAAGTGATAAATTGAGGTAGTCGACCTGAACAGGCCGATTTGTACGATTTGGTAAAGCAAAGCCTCTGAACGACGTGTCTTTGAAAGGCGACCAAAGGCAAGGTCTCACGTCAAAGACAGCGGAGCACGTGCTGGATAGAAAATGTCAACTGGCAACGTCATTGCCCCCAAGAGGACTTTGGGATAGTAAGGGGTGGCCAGCACAGGGAGGAAAACACGGAGCAGGGCCAGGACATGCACCCACAGCGGCACTCGAGGGCTCTCCATCCCCAGCGCAGCTCCCTCAACCATCAGGAAGGTCCAGCCTGGACCCTTCACCGTTTCTCCAAGCAGCAAATCAGGCTGCGCCGCTCCCCCCCCCCCCCCCCCCCCCCCCGATACCAGCAGGAGGTGCCGCAGTGGTTTTTTGTTGAATTTAACAGGGAGGCTGTTGAACAACCAGTGCTGCTTGGGGGCCAGTGCTGGATGCAGATTGCCAAGCCACGCTGCCTGCCCAGGACTTGCCTTCTGCACGTAGCAGGGAAAAAGCCTTTGCCTACTGCGTGTGCAATCACCAGTGAACTCAAATAATGATCTGTTCCTATCATTTGTTAAAGAGGAAAATACAGTAATCTCTTTCCTCCCCCCCTCCTTTTTTTTAAGCATCATGTTTGCATAAATTCAGGCCCCTCGTTATTTGAGGTCAACACGGACTCTGAAGCCCCTTGGGAGCAGTTTCTCCATATGAGCCTGATGGCACCTGGTGATGAGCCTGATCTTGCAAATCTGTTGAGCCTGGGGATGCATCAAGGGACAGACTCACGTTATAGCTCGCCGGCGCGAGGCCTGCGGCTCTCTGCGTACAGAAGGGCGACTGAACGTGCATGTGCCGAGGCACAAAATGCAGCTCTTCAAGTCAAAACACGCCAGCCGTAGCTCCCACACCTCAGCGGCACGCAGCGCAGCACGGCAACTCCAAGTGCTGGAAGGAGGAAGGAAACTTTGGAGCCGTCGTGAAGGAAATCGGGGACGAAAGGCACCGTCAGCGGTGCTGGCGTTGGGCGGGAGGGTTTCCACCCCCTACGCTGGGTCCTCCAACAGCAAGCCTTGCCTACACGTTGACTCTCAGCTATATGTGTAAGCTATATGCCACGTTAAACCTATGTACTAACCAAAGCAAGTTTGACTTGTACTCTGCATATTAGGTCATGCAAGGGGGCAAAGGATGCTGGTGGCAGGCCCAGTGGGCACCGTGCCCTCTGCGGCGTGGGAGGGGGCTGCCCTGCTGTCAGCGACACGGGCATCTCGCTCCAGGGCCACCGGGGCAGAAGGGAGACGACAGGGGCTCCGGGAAGCAGGATGGTCGTCGGCAACACCATTTCCTTCCTTTTTCCTGTGCATGTGTTGTAAAAACCTGCAGAAAGCACAGCTGAGACACCTCCAAAGACAGCCACAGCTCACCGACTCCGCTCTTGGGAGACACGTAGGGTCGGGGTGTGGCGTTTCGAGAGCTACACCTGGATATTCGAGAAAATAAGAGGATGATAACAGATATGCGAGCTTGCACCCTATGATCTAAGCAGGTCTGCTCTTCCTATTGTTTGCTCTGGCAACGTCTATGGATCGGCGAGATTTTACAGCACAGTAAAAAAACTAAAGACGTGCGCCTACGAAAATGTAGGACCAGCTTCTAGTTACATCAGCTCTGTATTGTGTTAAGATGCTTTCAAAATGAGTTAAACTTGGAGAAATGAGATTTAAAAGCAGTAAATTATGTCATGAACATTTTACCACGTGGGACTTCTTAAGACGCTGCAATTGCATATTTTCATTTGTGCTTTCCGATGAAAAGAAACTGCATGTTTTCCTTGATTTATACTAAATCAAGTCTTATGCTGAAGGAAGATATGGTGTTCACATATGCACTTCTAAAGATTCACAAATCCCCTGAGGTTTAGATTCTATGCAAGCATGTACACACAGATTCAGAAACAGTAAGAGAAACTTCTTATAACTGATTCCAAGTGACAGCCTGAAAGTTTGCTTTTACAAATGCAACATGTTCTCTTTTTTAACCAATAAACACATATATACGCATATGTCTGCAGCTCCCCCAGGCTACCAGACTAGCATCTCTGGAGACTGCAGGATAGCTGGAGGACAGCTGAAAACAAAAGAGCTCCCATGCAAATTTTGTTCGATGCCTTCAAAACTATGCATGCCCACCTCCACGATAACCATGTCCACGTCCACGGAGAATTTTGTCCAGCGCCCACTGAAGTCACGGCAAGCGCTGCCAGCAACCACAGCAGAAGCTGGGTCAAGCCTCAGGGCCCCTTTAGCTGCTTCACTATACAATGCTCCCTCCAAAGTTGGTCTAGAGTAACTAAGTTTGTAATTCCAGTCCCATATGGATTCAAGGTGGACATCTGCAGAAGGAAGGATTCATGCCCCAAAAGCCCCTGGGAGACATCCTGTCCCTTAGGAACAAGACTAGACTTCTTGACCAAGGCTAAAACAAGGCAAAAAAATACAGACAGGACTAAGATAAACGCTGTTTGCTGCTCTAGACAATAAAGGTGATGTTAGGTTATCTCTACCAATGCAGCAAACTGCCCCTGCCAACTAACTGAAGAGAACAAATACAAGTTGATTCTTTAAAAATGTTGCATCCAGCTACTACCCAGTCACGGGAATGAATGTTACAGCTCACGTTTATATTAGGGCTTCCAGCAGAAATTTAGATATTTGCGTATGTTGACAAGTGAGCAAGTTAATACATGCTGCTGGGGGTTTGAAAAGCCTCCAATAATGTTTAGCTTTAAAAGGAATAGCTGAAGAGCACATTCAATGTAAATGAGCTCTGGATCACCTTCTGATCTTCATTTAGGCCTTGAATGAAAGTCAGTGGAAAGGCTGCTGTTGAAATCAATGGGATTGGAATCAAGCTCTTATTTCACTTAATTTAAGCGTGTGAAAGTCAATAAATGAGGTAAACAGACTTAGTACTACCCCTTTTTTCTGGAAGGAGGAGAGCTACAATTACTTTTTGAAGGCACGGCTAAAAAGCCACAAAGTGATTTAACAGCACCTGGGTAAGTTTTGAAGATGGAGACCAATTTATCTTCAAAAGTCTAGGAAGAAGAAGCACTGAATTTGGTCACTGGCACCACAAATGCTGCATGTTGCAGCAAGCACGCTGCTTTGAGAGCTGGCCTTACCCTTACTGAGAGCAAAACAGAATCTCAGCCGCATTTAATGCCAGATTTTAGTTCCGTGAAGAAATGTAAACAAGTTTGAACATTTTCAAAGGTACTTGAAACGTACAATATGGTACGTTACATGCTGTTCAAACTGGGAAAGCGTTCTCGCCCAGCCTCGGGATCTGCCGTGCAACCTGAACTGGACTGGAGCCAGCCTTCCCGGCGCTCTTCCACCCTCTTCCGTAAAGAGGGCGTTCAATGGCTTAGCGCTGATCTCACGAACTCGGCAGCCCGACCTCCAGAAATACATGGTTACGCTAGTGAAACCTCTGCCGACCTTCTCCGAGCTGCTCCTTCCTAACGCAGATCCGCGCAGGACACAGAAAACGTGACGACGGAGTTAATCTTTCGCTTAGATTGGTCGCAGAGCAGGGCGCCGGCGCAGGTCTTATTTCGCCCTGACCTCGCCAAAGCAACCCTTCCACCTCCCCTTGCTGCTTTTCCTCCGTCTGTTCAACGCTTCTGCTCGTGCGTGAAGTATTTTGAGGCCCATGCGTGCAGCGGGCTGCACAAAAGCCTGTACAGTAATTGTTACTGTGGCAGACTTTTAGGGAACCATTACTTCATCTACGACCCTTGGAAACGGTAATAAATGTATTCACAAACAGGCAAATGAAATTATTTCCTTTTCTAAAAAGCAGGAAAGTACAGATTTGCCAACAGCAGATGCATTAGCCTGCACCAGTCTTTTTAGGTCAGATTATTAATTCAAATATACTCAGAATTTGTGGTTCTTTAGATGCGAATGCTCCGGTTTAAAATCATTATGAAGATGAGCGCAGCTGTTAAATTTGATTCTGAAACTCCCTTGTCCCCACAGTTTGGGGAAACGCTCCAGGTTTTGCATTCCTCATGGGCCTGAGCGAAGCAATGGACAAAGCAGGCAAAACTCCACGAAGCTTTCTCCAGCACAAAAAAAAAAAAAAAAAATCTACATGCAAATAGGAAAATCCAAAAGACACAGAAAGAAAAAGAAGAAAAACTCACAGAAAATCCATAAACCCACTTTAACACACACTGTCCCTTGGAGAAAGGCTGCTAGGAAAGAGTTGTCCCATCCACACAGGGACGAGGGAATGAATGTCCCCTTTTATTCAGAAAGCTGTTAAATTGGCTACAATGGAAGTTATAGTACAGGATGTAAAAATGTTATCTACAGAAGTCAGTCGCACTGTGCTTATCTTTGCCAAAGATGTCCTAGGGGGAAAAAAATAAACTTTTTACTAGTTCAGCAAAATTCATGTAGGGACATGAAAGCTTTACAGTAAAACTGATCTAATTCACTTCTGCTCCCATCTGCCGCTCCGCTCCTGCAACATTTGTTCTGCAAAAGATTGCATTCGGGGGTTTTGATGGCTAGAGCTTTTTATATTTCTTTTTTTTTAAAAAAAAGAAAAAAATCCACTGAGTTTTGCTTTTTCTTCCTTTTACCACTCTCTCCCTAGAGCCGCTTTACTTTCAGAAGAGATGCACCCCGCAACCCTCCTCCTGCGGCGTTCGACGGCGCCTCCTCTGCCGAGGGACCGGGCAAGGTGCAAGTCACCTCATCAATTCGTCTAGAGACGTCAGCTACCCGGTGGGGGAAGCTCTGCCCGGCGCTGCTGCGAGGCAGCCGGCAAACGGCACCGCTTCGGCCCGAAGCATCAGCCCCGGCCGCTTGCAGCCCGACACTCAAATATTTTTCTTTTTTTTCCTTCTTCCTTGGGATGATGTTCTATCAGGAGAATTAAAATCCCGGTCTGGCACGCTTTACACCATAATTTGTTTTCTTTTTCTTCACCCCGGCCCCCTAGCCCATTTCCTAGGTGGAAATTCAAAACCAGAACACAACCAATGGAGTAGCAAGAAGTGAAGAAATTCATGATAGGCCGCACAAATATTTGAGAACCACTGATTTAAGTCTTTGCACACTCAGATCTTTAAGCGTTCAGGCACTTTTCTACATGCTAAAAATACCGGAAAAAAGATTACATGGGGCAGAGATTTATGAACCATAACTGAAAAATCACATTCTTTTTTTCCATGATGGGACATTAACTTCTGAACGGCCAAGCTTTGGCTATGACATCCCCCAAAGTTTCCAAAACTACAAAAAAAAAAAAAAAAAAAAAAAAAAAAAAGTTGCCTTCCGAGCACACAGGCACATCACACGTGGGAGCCTCCCCCTCCGCTGCAAAGCTTCTCCCCGCCTTACGTAACCCCTGATAAGCCTTACTAAAGCCAGAGCCACCTTATCTTGGAAAAATGACACCTAGCGAGTTTTTAAAGCCCTCGGTCTGTTGAGCTGCCTTTGATGCCTTCGCCAGTCTCCCATCGGTATCGCTCTCACCATGGAGGAACTGAAGCTGCTCTGATGCGCAGACCACGAAACCCCCCTCGCTGCAAGCGAAGAGCCGCGACCGGCGCCGCGCAACAGAGCGGCTCTGTGCTCCGGAGATGCTAACGGCCCTCCCGCACGCTACGCAAGCTGAACCAAATGCTGCTTTACGGTCAGTTAGCAGGTTTCTAAGTTATGTCAGCGAGCGGGAGGCGAGCAAAGACTCGGCTGCTGCAGCTCTCTGCTGCGTCTGCAGGAGGGGGCCTCCTGCGGACCCCAAGGAGAAGAATTTTGCCCCAAAGCTCCGCTGGCCTCCTGATATCATGTGAAAACGGAGAGATTAGAAACAGGGCAGGAGAAGCTTCAGAGGTCATCTTTCACTTGGCAGCCCTGCTCCAGCACTGGCTCCAGCGTCATTAAACCTGGGTCCCTTCCTGGGTTATGACGGGTGCCTGGGTCATTCCTGATCTGCAGGAGCAAAAGCGAGAGGCAAACCAGGTCTGTTTGCTTCCTAGGCACAAAACGTTAGCTTCTCCAGACCGACCTTGCCACAGCAGCAAAAAGCTAGAAGGAAATGCCGGTGTCGCTGAACTCAACGGGAATTGTGTCACTAACTTCAACGCACACATGCTTTTCCTCCCAATCTTCTCACTGTGGTTTCTTCTCAGAAAGTGCTTCTCGTGACAGATAGCCCCTTTTTCACTTGCCCTGCTCCTCGCCACCCCCCACAAACTTGGGAACAAACACAAACCTTGAACAAATCAAGTTATTTCTCCCACAGGCTGGGAAATAAAGTATTTTGTTGTGCTGAAAGGGAGAACATGCTGCTACATGGTGCTGTATAGACATGTCATAAAAATAAAACAAACCAACCCTCTTCCCAAAACTAGAAATAAAAGTCTGTGTTACGAAATGTAAATGGCAAAGCAGTTAGCAGAAAGCTTTTCCAAAGGAGGAAAAGGAGTTGGACATGCAAATTACACTGCACACCAATGGGCGCCGGACATTGGAACTGACGTTTCAAAATCTGCTTTCTAAAGAGGATCGGTACTATTCAAGCAGGGGCAGAAACTGTGCCCCTGAAAAGTAAGTTTGCAAACCTGCTACACCTCCATGGAAGGAACTTTTCAAAGTAATGAGAGCGTAAAGTTTGTCTAAAACACTAAAACTAGAGTTTTGATATCACTGCCATAGTAGGGCATTTCAACAGCCTAACTTTAAAATGATTTCATTTACTTGCAACAGGTTACAATACCTTGAAGCAGTCTCCTCATTTTTAAACAGAGCACAACAGAGCCTTAAAAATTAAAGTGGTAAAAGACAAAAAGAAAAAGAAATTGGGCTCAGACTAAACAGAAACCAGCTGCTGGTAGATGCATTATATCTTTACTCAGCTTGCAAGTGTCCCAAAGGGTCTACTACAGGAGTTGCAGATACCCATGGGAAAGGCTAGCTTGTGATCTGAATATTTTATACAGCTATGGGATGTCTCCACTGTCACCAGGCTTGTTTTTACAAAGCTGCCTCTGATACAAGGATTTCATATTTTCACTCTCAGATCTCATAACAAAAATTACTGAGTACTTTAAGAGCCTTGCCAAAATGAGTTTCCACTGAAAGTCTCAAAACAGTCCGAGGAAAGTTGAACTCTCCCAATGAATGGCAATATAGTTTATCCTTGACGGAAGAAGCTCTGTCAACGTGTAGCTATTCCAGATAATGTGCCGCTAACACAACCCAGAAAAGAGAACGTGGCTCCAGTAATAAAACCGGCGTCATTTTTAGGGTGTTGCTTTCTTCTCCAAACTTTGAAGCTGAGCAGAGTCGCACAGAGGAACAGAGTCCTTGCGACTGCACTTTGCATGAGGTGACTGAAGTGCTGCTGGATGCTGGCACGCAGCAAAATACGGGCTGTCTAAAATCTAAAGATCGAGCTCATGCTCTCAGGAGGAGGTTATCTTGCCTAGAACTGGGAGGATGCTCATAAACAGCAAACACGTTCACCTGCTCCTAGTAACACGTGTCTCAAAGCGTACAAAATAGCCTGCTCTTCTTTTCCCATTTATTTGCATTTTTCTCGAAATGTGCTTTCCATCAAGCTCACTTTAAGACCCAAAGTTTGATGCACGTCCTCACAGCCTTCAGCACAGAGCTGGAAGGCCATCTCTTGGCTGAAAGTATTTCACAGCAGCCATTAGATGACAACTTAGGGAGCAGCAACATGCTTTCAAAAATGGTGAACAAATAGGCACATCTCTCAAACAGAGCACTGGAAATTTCCTTTTCGCCTGTGTATTGGCAGCAGGATGTTATTGGGACTCCGCACTTTTCATTTTCAACACAAATTATCTTACGCCTTCCAAGTCACCCTTTGAAGGGCTTCCTCATCATTTACCATGCAAACCAGTGACTTCCAGCCTGTGCTCTGCGTTTCCCCAGAGGTCGCCAGGCTATTCCCATGCCCAAGAAAGGTAAGTAAGGGAAGACGGTTTCCATTCCCGAGACTAAGGTCCGTGCCCCCTCACCCTGAGAAACACTGTAGGAGCCTGCATATTGGGAAAGGCTGGACACCACCGGTGTGCAGACCCCCACTCTGAACGGGCCGCAAGTTTCAATCCTCCTTTCATAGGCAAAGAGCGCACGTGTGCCAATTATGATTAAAAATAAAGTGCTGAATGTGAGGAGTAAACAAATTGGTTACTAGCACGTCAGCTCTGCTCTAAGCAAGCGGCACAAGCCCCCGAGCCCCTGCTTGCTGCCCCCAGGGTGGCAGCTCCCACCACGGCAGCCTGGCAGCCCCGCTCCCCCCACGGTATCTCTGCTGCTGTGGCGCTTGGCCGGCGAGAGAGAACACGTTTTATTGTCAAAAAAGCATTGCTAAGCACTCTGTCTTTGTGAGACAGTAATAAATGCTCCTTATCATGTTTTAATACCTCTCCTGTTCAGGAAACACATGCAGGAACAGACTGCAGAGGCAAGGTGACTCTTCAGTTTGCAACGGTGGAAATCAGCAGTAGGTGAAGAGGCTATCTACATCCTGTTGAGCAGATCAGCCCTAATAAATATGTATCTCAGACGTGGCTGACAGCTCCGTGATACAGGAGCTGGACTTTGCAGCCTGTTGGAGACATGATGCACAACTTAAAAAACACATATATGTGTTTTTATCTCCTCTTAGGGAGGATGGTGGTTCTTAAAGGGAAAACTTAAGCCAGCCAGCTTGAGTATATAGCACATATAGCCATGCATGGGAAGCTTCGCCCAGAGACGTTTTCCACCAAGTGGATTTGCCCCAGGCCCTTGCCTTGGGGTAGACAAGGCTGCATAAATCACTGCACACTGATTTCCGAGCTCTCCCCGAGTCAGCCGTGCAGGGATATCACCTCCCGCTTTCTTCCAGTCCTAATGCACAGACGCCTTAAACATGCATATCCTCCCGATCGGGCATGTGCATTTACAAGAGCCCCCCCGCAGAGCCGCTGTCATTTCTGCCTCCCTTACGTTCAGGGAATGTCTGTCATCAAGTTTAATTTATACAGAGCAATTCAAGTTACAGATCAGATGCATAAGCACTACTCTAATAGTGTAATGAAAATCTGGATGCTGAAGACACCATGTGCTAATAGCTGCTTTGAAACAGTCAGAAGTAAGAACAGAGACTCGATATATTTTACAGCTATACGTAATACTAACACACAGAAGGCTGCAAGTGAAAACCAGTCCTGGCTCAGCTTCCACTTAAGTTTATCACCACATAGCCCAAACGCTATAATTATTTGCTTCCTATGACATGAAAAACTTCCTTCCTTGTTCAACAATTACTTCACAAAAAAAGGGGGGGGGGGAATCATGGTTATATTTTTTTGCTTTGTTTTTTAAAACGTTTCATATAGGAAAAATGCCCGAGTTAAAAAGTGCAATAGCTACTTATGAGCACTCATATATAACAGCATATCCATAAGTAACAGTAATTAACATAGGTATCTGTTACTTAACAAGGTACTTCATCCTTTATCGCACTGTATCATGATTCAAGACAAAGTGTGAATTTTTCTACCAGTGTTTTTTCTGTGAGGTTATGCTTCTGTCTTGATCAGGAAGAAAGAAAGGGGAGATTTTTTTTTTTTTTTTTTTTTTGAGAAAAGCACAAGATACCCTTTAGTTCTATTCTGAGAGGAGATACTTGCTATTGAACATGTGCTACAAATACATGACAGACTAGTAAAGACAACTGAATAGCCTGAAATCTCTGTTCAAGGGGGCTAAAGAGTCCAAAGGGAAGTTAGTGTAAGGACTATGATATAGCTGTGACGCAGAACACATGCTTTCACAGAGGTTCACTGCCTTTTAACAGCGGAGGACATCCAGGTTTTGCAATCTTACAAATATTCTTAAAGACTCTGAAGTATTTTTCAAAAAGTGATTCACTCGCACAGGATTTTAAAAACTGACGCTTCCTCTGGCCGTGCTATGTTAGCACCTGGTCCCTTAGCGAAGGGAGGCGTTTGCAAACCGGACACCAGCAGCTGAAGAGGTATTCCCCCTCCCGAAAGCACACGACAGACCGCAACAGGGATGCTACGCAACGGCAAACATTATACTATACCTAGGGCAAACAAATATTAAGCCAAACCATGCTTCTGTACACATGTGCAACCTCTATGAATTCCCCTGTTGCCTGCTGTTCAGGCCCAATTCCTGCCATTCAATGGCATAAACCCCACGTCAGCCCGCAGACTTACTGCTCGTATCGACTTGGTGCTTCTGAACCCTCCAAGCCCGGGAAAAGGAAGCGAGACGTACAGCAGCCTCCAAAGGACTAAGCTACGCTAGCTGTTGCTAGACTCTACAGTTAAAGGAGAGAGATAGGCAAACCCTGAGAACTACTCTGCCCCTCTGCGCAGGATACCAAATACTTCTTTTTTTGCAGAAAGCAAGAGTTTTCAGTAGCAACAAACCATAAATCATATGTTACTACAAACATCTGGGTTATAATGACACTTAACCTGCATGTGAGTTATTTATTTGGAAATTACTGGTAGATTAATAGAAACTAATAGCATTAATGACAGCTCTAAGCAAATTACTTATCCATCAACAACATGCAATTCATTAACTATTTAGCAAAACAGGCCTGTGAGAAAAACCCAGGTGCCTGACCCTTGTCCTCTGTATAACGCTCAGCTGTGCCATGCTGTGCCCAAGCTCCAGTGGGACAGCGGGATCCTACATCCCTCTTGGGAGACTGCTCCAGCCCTTCACTCCTCTGACATTTATGAAAGCTGCTTCTAATCTGCAGCCCGATCTCAGGTGTTAACTGTTTACGCCATTTGCTCCTGTGCCGGCACTGTCTGACACTTTGAAACAGCTGCTCCTCCAATCTGCTATTTTCTTTTCCAATTTATGTACTAAGTCCCAGAGTCATTTCATTTAGTCAACTAGCCAGACTTCTTTAGCTGTCTTTCATAAAAAGAGTATTCTCCCTTATGTTCCTCTTAGCTATTTTCTATATCCCTTCCAATTAAAACGGATCTTCCTCTAAAGTTAGGGACCAGAAGCGTATACAGTGTGCCAGAGGAGATCTTACCAGTGCACTGTGCAATGCGCTTGATGCTTCTCTGTCTCTCCTGGTACCTTCTTGCACAGCATATCCTTACATTTTCACATGCACAAGGGCTCCTCTGATTCATCCTCCTTAAAGCAGAGTAAGTACATCCTCTTGGGCTCTCTACAATTTTATCTAACTTGTTTTTCACTTCTTAAAGAAGTCCTCCAGTATTACCTAAATGCAACCCAGATCTTCCTCTGCCTTCTCAGTATCTCTCAGCTCTCTGCCACCAGATACCCAGGAGACAGCTGTCTCCAAACCCTTTCTGATACCCAATCTGCTGTGCTCTCTTTAATCAGCTCTTCATCCAAATTTAAGCTCTTGCACTAAACTTCACCTCCTTCAAGAGAAGCAATCATTTCCACTGTGGCACTATTTTACGTGGGTTACTGAAGTCCTGATGAGTAATTATCTCCCCAAAATAAACAAATCTCTTAACAAGAAAGACAGTTTGTCAGAATTGCTCTTTGGTAATGCAGCTGAGGCTTTTCACTGTTTTCCATGTACTCTATTATCTTTAATTTTTCCTCTCCTTCAAAACACTTTCTGAAAGTTTGTAGAATCTCGGAGTCAGAATAATGGTTCCAAAGCTGTGTCACCTTTTCATTCCTTGAAAATATGGGGACCTCATTTTACTCTGCAGACATTCTAAATTAGGTTTGATATATTAAATTGCTTGCTTTTTTAATAAAGTATTTATTACCCTTATAAAATATACATAATAGGAACTTTATGTAAAGCGTGACCCAAGTGTGCTGTGACTGGGAAGTGATGGGAAAACTGGATACATTTCCAACAGCGAGGATTTAAGTTTGTGAAATCCCATTAATAATTACGAAATTTTACTTTCCTACAGCCGCTGTCTTGGTCTCATAACATTTACTGCACATTCAAACACGCTGTGTGTCTCCAGTATCACACAACACGCTTCACGGTGGCAAGATTAAAACTGACACAGCGTCGAGTTAACCTCTGATTCATTTCCTCTTCAAGCGCTGCAATTTTCTGATGTTCACACCCTTTACAGAGAAATAAGGAAGGTGGGCCTTTTAAATCCAACTTGATTTTAAAGGTCAAATATGATTTAAAAAAAAAAAAAACAAAAAAAACCAGACAGTCAGATCTGTGTCACTGCGGCTCTATGAGCTGTACCTGATAAATCAGCTTTGTGTAATACCTTAAAAAAATATTCAGTACTGCTTTCTGTACACCTTGTTTGTAAAGCTCTGTTTACCTACCTGCCACTGTTTGGCTACCTATTAACCACAATTAACCTGATGGATTTTTTTTTTTTCCAAACAAGCCAAATATTTATCAGCACAACAAAACTTGCTCTGTAAGCCAAAGGCAAATATTGTCTCCAGCAAGCGCAGAGAGGCTGGGGCAGTAATCAGGCTCTGCTTCTGCATGCAGTAATTTTGTTAATTAGTTCTGGTTACAAATTAAAGATAGATAAATGGGAGATCAGAAGCAAAATTTTCAGCCTAGTACTGACTCTTTTAGAGTATTATCTGCACAACGGTAAGTGACCCATTTATTATATACATTCCTTATTTACACCTCTCAAGGAGAAATAAAACTAGTTTTCAAGGCTGCTTGATGGAAACATTTCACCCTGACGCCGCTGACCGGCTTTGATAATTTTTTTTTCCAACTTTCTGCAGCTGAGCAGTAATCGACACAACGGCCGGGGAGCCGCGGACGTTGCGCCCCACCAACCACTGCCGCTTCTCGCTAAGCCTTTGCCGGCGGTGCGTGGAGGTGTTGCATTACCAAACAGCACCCTCACGCCTGCACTGCTCATGTGCCCTTAACGTCCCCCTTTTCCCGTGTCTAAAAACTGGCAGAAACAAGAGGAAGCTGTTAAAAAAAAAAAAAAGTGAATGGTGACAAATATCGGCCACGCTACAGCTGAAATAAAGTTGCAAAGCAGCCGATATGCAGACCAGCCTTCCCCACGCCTTTCTTCGAGGGCGGAGGGTATTTTCGGCAGAGAGGGCACTAGGCGCTGGGCTGAGGGCACTGCGCGTCGCAAAACCCTTCGCTTTTCCCAGGCCGGGCTCCTGTTGGAGGATGTTTGTGAAATCGTGCTGCCAAATCTGTGATTTCACAAGCTTTTCCCCAGTGATAACATAAACAGCGAGCAGTGATTTATCTGTAGGATCAAGCTGTGTTAGAAGGGGGATGTGAAAAAATGTATGTTTGAGGACATTCCTTCCCCGAGAGAGGCGAAAACTCATATACGTACATAAAATGAACCACATGCCCCAGACTATCCAGAATCAGCGCTTTTCATTTTGTTCTTTCTGAAAATCCTTCTAAAATCCAGCAAATAAAAGAAATAATAAAAAGACCATTTCTTTAATTGAATGAACTCCACTTCCATCTTAATGAAACGCAACTGTGAGGTTTGCATGACCAAACATTATTAATGTTCTCCATGATCCACTGAGTTTCCAGCCTTCCTTCTGGACTAGCAGATGGTGGCTTGTGCAAGCAAGGCCAGAGTTTGCTCTCAGTTACATCCATGTCAAAACAGAAGCAACTCCATCAACTGAGGCAAACTTATTCCAGATTTGCCTTTCTCTTAAGAGACGGTGGCAAATCAGAACAGTTTGCATAGACTCCATTTAGTTAAACCCAAAGCGATCAAACTTTATGAACAGAAAGAAAAATTAGTCCGATTGAGGCAAAGCGTGAGCGGCGCGGCAGGGCTCGACCTCAGCTGCCTGGCCAGAAAGGTGAGGGCAGAGCAGGACAGGACTTGCCTGGCTGCTGGCAAAGTGACTGCGGGTTGCAGCAGCTCCTGTCCTGCCGTCCTAAACCCCCAACCATGGGACGATGGAGGAGGGAAGCTGGACCGTCCTGCTGCAACGCGGTGTTGCAAATAATGCAACGAGATATATCAAAAAAGAATCATATACGTTGGATTCGGAAGGAGAGAAGGGGAAGCAGCAGCGAACAGCCCAAGTCCCCAAGCAGTAGGTGCAATCAGCGGTCTGCCAGCAGGCAATGATTCAAAATCAAGTTTGCATGGCCGCTAGGACATTTTCTGGGGTATAAACAGAAAAATTGAAACCACAAGCAGCAAAACATTATACACATGAGGAACTTCCAGCCACCCACTCAGTTGATGGACTTTTCACTGGCATCTGTGGCCCACTTGCCTCTGATGTTTACGTTTTGTTGAGTGAGAGAAAAGGAGGGTAATGAAACCAGTTTAGAAACACAATGGCCTTTGCTTTCCCACCTGCAGATATGCTTCTGCTCTGCCCTTACTGGCTGCGATCCAGGGCGGCGCTGGAAATGTGACAGGACAACCAAGGTCCTCCGTAAACACTGCAGATCAGAAGTATGTCCAGCAAGGGCCGAGTCAGCGGCGCTTCAGGTACTGCCCCAGATTTCGCCGCTGCTGCTAGCGCTCATGTGCACCGCACAGGAAGTCCGTGCAAGGCCACGCTGGAATTACTCACGGGGTCTGGTGTCACGCATTGTTTTACTATTAAGAAACACAGCTGACTTTTTGGTTCACTTGGTGCCAAATTCGGAGGAAGTCTAAGCCTAGTGTAGGTTACAGACTTCTTCAGGTCCCTCCAGAAGACATGTTAGATCCATTCGGATGCCCCTGGGGACACAGACTCATCAAGGAAGAACAGCACGTCCCGTGCCCCGTCCTCTCCTCCAGGTAACCCTCAAGCTGGGAGCCCAGAGCATGGGAATGTATAAAACTGAGGGTAAAGAAAATAACAGTGTAGGAATACGGTAGTGTTTTCACACAAGTTTACCATACGCCCTTGAGCTCTCTAAGAGACAACCCAAAGCTATGGCATATGGCACTTATTTGCATACTGGCCAAGGCTGCAAATTGTCAAAAAGGGGACTCCAGCGTCAGCAAGCGTGGCTGGCATCATACAGCGTATACCTGAATTTTCTCGTGGAGGACAGCGCGGTTCCTTTCATACCTGCTACACCATGGGAAGCAGAAATAAACACTCTGCAAACTATTCCGTATGGAATGATTTCCTTAATATCCCCTCTCTCTTGCAAAATGAGGCGGGGATACAACCAGCCTTGTGCCTGGAGTTATTAATCCAAATTCTGTCCTCACACACACTCTCCCCTGGCTTGCAGGGATAAAAACGTGGGGCAGAACATAGTCCACAGCGTATGGCTCCAGGAACAGCAAACGCAGCTGTCTGTGCCCCGGAGCAAACAAACCAGCCTCTGTCAGGGGAAACTGCCCTGCTCAAACTACCAGCGGTTCACTCCAGCACTTAGCAGTGCGTTCCTCTGCAAGACTCGCTGCCTGGCTCTGCGATGTTGGGGCCAACGTGAAGCTCTTGGACATGGAAAGTTGCCCCAACTTGCTTTTATTATCTCAGCCGCTTCCTTCCAAGGCTTGCAAGGCATGAGGCAAGGTGGCACCAGTAGCCACCAGCTACTGGAGGAAATGAAAGAGGGAGCCTGCACCCTGTGGGGCTGTGGGAAGGGTTTTCCCAGCAGGCGGATGCTCAAGTGCCACTGGGGACGACATCTCTGGACACAGAGAGCCCTCACCCTTGGTGAGGCTCTCGCAAGCCAATGCCCATCGGGCACCAGGTGCACACTTTGTGGTCCAATTTCAGGACTGCATTAAACAAAAAAGCAATATAGGCATTCTGCAATGTAAAAGCTACATTAGGGAATATGGTAAGGGCCACTACAAAGCAGGTTCCAAAGTACAGTAGATCCACATATAAACCTGACACTATTCCTTTAAATTTTACCTTTCTTTTTTTCCTGATCATCTGCATGAATGGCAAAGGTAACATTCCCAGGAAGACTGAGTCATCTGGGAAACAGCAAGAGCTCCCAATTACTTTTCCAGTACCTGTCCCTTCTTGCTTTGCAGCTCATTACTTGTAAAGAGGAGAACAATTATTAACCAATTGATATTGTGTGCACATTACTCCACCTTCTTTTTAAAAGCCATCTGAGATCACCACCCTTTTTTCCTCGAAGAGCTACAGCTCATCTCAGCATAAAGAAGGGGTTTTGCATGGACTGTGGCAAAATTAATCCTCCTTCTTCCTAGGCATTGGCATAGGCCTGCCCGCTCCCCCGTCTTTTCTGCTTTGAGAAAAGTTCTTTCATGTTTCTGGGGCGGATGAGAAGTTATTGAAACCAAAACGATGAAATCTGCTCTGTGCTAGGGGAAGAGCTTTCGGTGTGCCCAGCTGGACGCTGCGGAGCACGGCCTTTCAGCTGAAGCTCGACACGTACATCTGGGCTACACGGTAGTCAAAGCGGCTACCGAGCACCACGGAAAGCGGTTGCATTCACGAGAGATGATCCCTTCCCCAGGGCAGGGGATGGCGAGCCACCTCCACCGCCTCTGCGTTTTACGTCACAGGCAGATGCCTCGTTTTTAGTCTGTCGTGGACAGAAAGTCAGCATCTCGCTACCATGGGGGTTTTATGCACTGATGCGCTGTTTATTTACATAGCTTTTAAATATTTTTCTTAGCTCCCAAACAGTCCATCCTGCCTCCTGACTTCTTTCAGGACCTCAGGGATGTGTCTGGTGGGCACGAAGGGAAGAAAAGGTGGCTATCTTGTACATTTTTCTTTTCCTAACAAAAACACCCAGGCTAGATATTCTCAAATAAAAATAGAATTTCACTGGGGAAGGTCTGAGTAAAACTAGTGGTTATTCCTGCTCTCCTCTGTCCCTCGTGTTTACTAAGAGTGGCAGAATTATACATAAACTAAGCAGTTTACACAACCACCTGAAATAACAGGATTCGTACTGCTTTAACTCTATAGGAGCTCATGACTCACGAGCAACAATAATACACTTCAAATAAAGACATTCAGCTCCATTTTTTTATATTAGCAACCTAGCCCAGCTGGAGGGGCAACCTTTTACTCCTCTGTTAATACGCTTTCAATAATTAGCTGCTTATCATAGTTTTCCCTTTTATTTCATGCCAGAAGCAAAGCCTTTCCATGAACAACATACCAAATGAGAGAGCTACTATTTTAAAGTGTCTGTGTTCGCAAGATGAACTGCTCTGTGTAAACAATGAGATCTTCTCTTGCCTTGAGTGAACCAGATGTTTAAAAAAGAAAACTGAAAACCACACACACACACACACACACACACAAATAGTTATGGCAGGGAAGAGATCCCCTCATTAAAGTCACTGGTGGACTTTTATCAGTGGTACAACAGGTCTAGCACCCACATTTTTATTTCTTCCATCTTATCTGTGCTGTTTAGGCCGAGAAATATAAACCGACTCCACAGTAACTTCTTTATGGCCAAAGCTTTAAATGGAAGACCAAAGACCAATGTGGTCATCCTCTCCCTTCTCTTCGATCCAAACCTTATGTCCCTCCTGCATGAACATGTTGGACATGGTTGATTATAGTTTCTTAGTTATTTTTTAAATCTTGGCCAAGGCCCATTCCGTACAATGAAATATCATTTCAACACTACTGGGTGGCACATTAAACAGCACTGTCCTCTCAGGTGGCACAAACATAAGGAGAACAAGGCTCAGAAGATTACACCTGTATTACACTTACACTGCTTTCTGTCCCTGATGAGTCCTGTTCAAAATCCAGCCCTGAACACGGGCAGATCTGTTGAAGCGTGAAACGTTTTGGCTGTGGCTTGTTTGGATGGGCTGACAGAGTGGGGATCAGCCCAACAGCTGCTGTGACACAGTATTTGCAGTGATAATTTCCAACAGCAACACGTTGGACTTTGAGATGACAGACACATCATCTTACTGTTTTGGCTTGCTAGAAAGGACAAAGAGAAATCAGCGTTCAGCCGGTTATTAAGAGGCTGTACTTAATCAGCCATAAATATCAACCCTGTATGACTTACAGAGAACTAAATATCTAAATGATTTTTTCTGACTTCTCTCATGAATCAAAGTATAATTTCCCACTAAGGTGATATCAATTTCATTTTCTGAGGTAGACATTTCTGTGCTTTCCTGCTGGCTCCTTTTTCTGCTAAAGGAAAATCTCAGAAGTATCCTAATGAGAAAAAAACTCCCCCTCTCCTCTTAATGAGAAAGATTTATTTTTGTGGGTTAGCGTGTTGTCCATCTTTACGGAAAGCCAGTGTAGATGCAAAATTCATTGTTCAGCCCATGATAAATATGAATACTGAAATTGGGCTTCAGTACTGAAGTAAGCATTTGATTTTGTTCTTTGCCTAGAAAAACAAAACCTGAATACTTGCTACTGTTAAAGAAATTAAAATCCTAATAAAATGAACTGAGCATGGTCAGATGCTGGAAAAGCACATCAGTGTTGCACTGCAGGCTTTAAACCTTCTTGTAAGTCATCTATCAAGATTTTTTTCTACTGTTTTCTACCAGGTTGACTTGACGACCTCAAGAAATTCCAATTCCAGATGTGTTTATACTTCCAGCTTTTCATATTAGTGTTCTCAGAGTAGCCCAAATAAAAAACAGAACCCCCAAAATAAGATATTTAAACAAAACATACAAACACACTCTACGTCAAAGAGCTTGGGCTAAAGGATCCCAATTTTCCTTAAACATAGTAAATAAAGCTGTTGAAGCTACCCACAACACAACTATGGTTAAGTCTGTTAAATCAGTCAACCAGAAAAGATATGGCCTGTTTTAATATCTATGAAGTCCTCAGCTTACACAGCCAGAGACATGCCTCACAGCTCAAGTCTGCTGGAAGCAGTTCACCCCGAAACTGCACCCGTGCATGGAGGCACACTTCTGAATGGGGCTGAGGGGGAGATACTCTTGGGACCACTGCCCTTGTTCTCACCGTGCTATTTCCTTCTCCCACCTCTAGGAAGCAGCCATTGCAGACATCTAATCTAAATTGAGGTGAATCCAAATCCATTCATTTCTCCTAGTCTCAAGGGATATGTTACTTGCCCTTACATGCTGGTGACCATCATGTGAGCCAATCCAGCATACTGCCTTGAGTCAGTGCCTTGGAAGTGGAGCTCGGAGACTTCTTGCTGTGTGCCTAGCCAGTGACCAAAAAGTCCCGAAAAACTATCAAATTGCCAAATTACCGTTTTTGTCATCTGCTCAGGGTCATCACAGGGTGCGTATAACCAGTTATTAAAGAATAGCATTAGCAACTATCAAACTAGCAACAAGCTGATTGATTCAAGAACCTCCCCCAAGGATGAAACTCAGTCTCTTCTTAGCATCCTCTCTGCAGCTAGACAGGCCCAAACCGTAGCCTGAAGGCCAACGAGCTCCAGTTTCTGCTGGACCAGCAAGTGCAGCAAAGTGCAGGCTTGTCAGCTGAGCATCCTCCCCCATGCACCGCGGGTCTGACTTTGGGGAGCTGGGGTCCTGGCCGACCTCTGCTTCTGGACGGGGGCAGAGCTCGAAATGGCCACGTTTGCCTACTGTCCAACGAGATGATCATTACTCCAGATCAAGCTGCAACTTGCCAGAAAATGTGCTTGAAACTCCAGAGTTAGAGCAGGGGAAAAACTCTGCTGAAATCTACTGAAATACACACTGTTTCAGATAGGGTCAAACAGTATCTTCAAAACCAGAAATACAGGCTCTTTCGCATCACTCGTATTACTATACACAGAGCTGCATTTCTTACTCCATCTGAAAGAAAGTACACATCCTGCTGCTATGCAGAAATTACCTGTCATTTTGCAGTACACCCCACAGCCTAACAAAATTAAAACGCCCCCAAAAGGCTTAAGAATTGATGAACACGTAATCACTTATTTTTCCAAAGCATTTCAAAGTTGGTATATGTGATCTTTCCTTTGCAAGGAAAAGCAGAAGTTGCCTCTACTATTCTTTTGCCTTTCACGTTGCTCCACAGTACTCAGAGGATGTTCACAGTATTTGCTTTTGTCTTATATGGGAGAAGTTCAGCCGAAATCTTTTCCACCTAAACTTAATGAAATATGCAGGCTGATAAACATCCTTTCCCTCTTTTCCCCACTCACTATCAAATAACTTTTTGGAAGTCACTAAAAGTGACAATGAATAAACCAGGCTTTCCAAGAGGTCTGGTTTCTTAGACTGGACAGGACTTTTATGTTAATACCCTTTATATTAAACCCGGATGAATTTGAAACAACAACAAAAAAAATAGGGGGCAGCCAAAGGGTAAGACGCTGTAGTATGAAGCTGGAGTGTGCCTCTTTCCTTGTGCTCCTCAACTACATTTTGTATTTGGGGCCACATAAATTAAGAAGGACTTACGGTGTACTACGTTAAATGACTACAAACATTATGCTTCAGGCTGTTGAAAATTTATATTGTTCCCTTAAAATGATCTAAACATTCTGTTAATATCCCAAATCAATGAGACTGTTGTGATCAATACGATTATCCTAGAGAATGGAAACTGCCCAGAACGAGATCTGTACCTGATTTTGATCCAGGCACACCAGTGCCAGTCTGGGGGCTGAAGATGTGTTTGTAAGCAGGGTGTAGGTATTTTCCCCCAGAAATCCATTTTGCCAAAAGTATGCGATCACCTCATGCCTTCATATACAGTATAATTTCCAAAGAAGGAAAAAAGATTTTATTAATAGAATATTTTAAAAGTTGTCCCACAACAAGTCTTCAAAAGGCTGTTTTATTCATACGATCCTATCTCAAAGGCTGATGTCATGATGAAAAAGGCCTGCCAGGCTATAAAAGCCACTATGCACATTTGAGAACTGCAGTCAAACTGCCATCAGAGAAACCTCTTTTTCTCTGCCTTGTTAATGTTATTTGCTGACTAGAATTGATATTATATGCTCATGCTTGTTTGAGTTTGTCATAATTTAGCACCCAGCAAAAGAAAACAGTAAATGCAAGCTCTGCTACAGTTAGGGCTCCATAGATAGTGCTGTGTTATTTTGACTCTTACTGATGCACACAGCACAACAAGTTATCTCATACCAAACAACAAGGGCTAGAATTAACTGCCAGGAGTCTCATCAGACACATATTTAAATGTATACACAACAGTTTCATAGCTGCACTTAATCTCATACACAGCCAAGACCCCAGTGACTTCAGAAGAGGAAAATTAGACACTTCATATATTATAAGCAATAAAGTTTCACCCATAAATACATGCTAACATCTTGCCTGAACATCTAATACAATTTAAGCTAAAAAATGCATTCACAGAGAGTCTAATAGTCTTGCTTCTACAGGAGTTGGTTGTAAGAAGTATCTCTAGCATGCAGGTTATGCGCTGAAGCTTCCAATTGTTTCCCTAAGCCGCCTTTTTCATAATGGTTTAGCACAAAACTGATGTGCTTACGTATCTGTTCTTAGAACAGTTATCCTAAGAACAGACTACAAACAAAAAATAATTTTTAAAGAACATTCATGAATCTGCACAAACACAGCTGATATTTTTTTCCCATTTTCCATTTAAGTATGTCTATTTGTGCAGCTGGAAAACGATCTTTTACACTCTTTTAAGATACTTCATATTTCACAGTAATAAAGCATAACAGCAACAAAATGTTAATTACGAACAAAAATGTCTTCTTCGACACTTTACCAGAAAAGCCCAGAAGCCTGAATTATATGAGAGAGGTGTTATCCTCTTTTTAAAGAAGAATTGGATCCAAGGATAGATTCAGAGACTTTGAGGATGCTGAAGGAACACCCCAAAGAAAAACAGGCGTCAGCCTAGAAAGAATAACAAACAATTGTTTCAAGACCAACATTCCCTTCGTGCATCAAATCAGATCGGCTTTTATCTTGCTGGGGGGGGGGGGGGGGAAGGGAAAAAAATGGCACACAAACTATGACAAGCGTTCTTAGGAGGTTATCTCTGAGGTAACTGTTTGCTGAAAGCCTCTGTGCAACCAAATGCAGTCCCTGGGTGCAAAACCCTGCTGAGACCAGGGTTTCCTCACGACTGCCAACGCACGATCCACGGGTGGAAAGTTACATCTACACAACGCTCACGAAGTGATCAAGATTCAATTGATGGCTAAGGCAAACATAAAAGAGAAGATGACAGGTCTCAGGGTGTATTAGGTGAGAAGGCTGCTCGCTCTGCTGCGTGGGGCCTTCGGCGTGGGAGACCTTCGATTTTAACCGCGTGCACTAGAGGTACTGCATGACAGAGCTCTTCCCTGAAAGCAGCAGGCTTCTCGGTGGGCTTTGCTTTTTGTGTAGCGTGTTTTCTGGGGCAACACAGCTTTGCAAAGGAATTGGTGGTGTCTGAAAGGAGGAGGAAGGCAGAGGGAGAACAGACCATGGGGAGCTCCTCAACAACCTTCTGCCATCGAGCCGACAAACCATGTGGCCAAAGCACGGCCCTTGCCCTTCTCCCAAGCAAAGCGATGCAACCGTAATTAGCTGTGAGGTCGGCCGCCGGCCAAAAAAAGAAAAAAAGAAAAAAAAAAAAAAAGAGAAGGTCAGTACACACAGTTCCTAACCAGGCGTGGCTGAAAACAAGTCCTGGGAAAGCAAGTGATTGCCACACTAATGTGTTCGGCCTCAGCAACAGCCACAATAACGTGCCTATTGCGTAAAGAAAGAGCTGAAGCACTTGCACTGCTTCAAGCGCAAGGACCAGTATCTTGAGAAACTACAAAGTAACTTTATTGGAAAAAGTGTAATGCTTGACCTATGCTTCAGTCCTTGTAAAAGCCTCTAGACCAACTCCTCCTTATTTGAGCATCACACCGTTAAACCTAACACATGTATAGGGGCTTTTCATAAAGCTTGACCTTTAAAAACAAGTCAGTGGTGTTACACAACAAACACTAATAAAATACTCAGGGTTACGCAGAGATAGACAAAAAATCCTTTGCCCAAAAGAAGGTCAGACACTTTAGGACTAACAGGCAGGGCCAGTCATGTATGCTTACGTCATGGGTTGCCAGTGCGGCCCCCAAACTGAGCAAAGAGTTTATAAAATTCCTTTTTTAATAGCAAAGCCACGGACCACACTCTTACGAACCACGGAGCTACTTTCAGATCACTGCAGTATTTGGATAGGAACAGGTTTCCCTTTAAACAGTGTGTCTACATTTGGTTTTCAGGTCTGCTCTGAAACACAGTCTTGAACAAAGCCTCTGGTGTCAACCACTTTGGCTCACTCTGGGAATCCCTCTTGGAGACCCTTCCCTTCCTGACTGCCCCAAACAGAACCCCTCCCCCCCCCTTTTTTTTTTTTTTTCTTCCAGCCAGCAGAAATTAGGCATATTCTGGTATCTCATTAATTTTACACCTTTGATACTGTGTTGCAACATGGGGAAACCCAACCAGCTCATAGCCATACCTGTGTTTTTCATCAGGACAACTCTACATCTCCCACAGTTTCATGGAAGGGTGACTTTTGCTCACTGATGCATTTTAAGTTCAGCTCTGGCACAAAGCAAATTTAGAATTTTTTATTTCCTCTCTTCAGAGTTTACTAACGTTATTCTCTTATTATTTAGACTTGCAAAATAAGGCACATTATCTCTATATTGGCAACTATATATTTTAAAGAAAAACTAGGCATTTTGCACATCCAGGCTTGGCAAGGTTGTGGTGTGATGGCCCTCAATCTAACACACACCAAAAAATGTACTCTTGCCTTACAAATGCTCTGAGATTTCCCTCTACAAAAAATTCAGAGAAAAAAAATGCCCAAACTCTCTCCTATTGCAGCAGCCAGCCACCAGGGCTTTTAAACTTTTCTGCCACTAAACTGCTCAACAACCTCAACCTTAATGCTGTAAGTACAAACCGATGAGGTCTGGCAAATACAAGTGGCAGGGGCTGAGGCTGCTTGTGACAGGAGAAGCCAAAGGAAAAAAGCAACACAAACAAAACCTCACCCCTCCACCCCCGATTTCCTCCTCCTAAACAGTACCATAGTAAACCAGATGTGTATGAAGTTGCCTGCTGGGGGAAAAATCTTATACTGCAGCTTTTCCTTCCTCCTTGTCACACATATCCAAAAAATGTAGCAACACAAAGAGAAACCTCATGAGCAGTTACTTCAAGGAGGGAGATACCTGGGAAAATGAAAAGGGAACCTGCACTGAGTGTAAAGACTGCTCGATGCCAAGAGAAAAAGTATGTTCATTGGTACACGTCCAGGAATCAAAAGAGCACATCCTCTTATTTTATGTTTGATGGCTCTATCCCCACTCAGCTTCCAGATGGGAGGGATTTGCTTTCCTTGTTGTTACTCTACAACTGCAAATAAAGGACAACGTAAAGCTTTTAGGCACTTATAACATTACACTTAGCCAAGTATTTCTACAGAAAAATGATGGCGCCTTTGTAGCTTATCGGTGCAACGATGGAGAATGAACAGCAGAGAGGCTGGACAAGAGGACTCCAGGGTAGTTTTTCTCCACCATGGAAAAGGAAGTTGAGGATAGGACACACTTACAGCTCACCCCAAAACTGAGCTGAATGCCTTCCCCCTGCTCTGTTCATAGGGTAACCTGCAACCCAGCATGGTACAAGACTCACAGGACATGCATCACATTAAAAGCCTAAGCTGCACATGCCTTGTGCAAGCTACACGCTGGATTTTACCTCTAGAGATCAAATGGAGTTACCAGGCAACTCCTGTTATGTTTTTGGGTGGGAGTTGAGCAACCCATCCAAATCCCCACGCAGACCTTCGGTGCAAACACAAAACAAAAACTCCCACAGTCCACGCACAGCATGAAATCTGCCCCCTTGCACGAAAACCATCACGTCCTGCCACTCTTTTCAAGCACCCAACTCATCAGAGCTGAAAAGGAAGACAAGGAACGCAAGAAAGAGAAAAGCCCCTGATGCGCTTTGATAACTTTTTTCAGCCACTGCTCATAAACATGGTCCACACGACTGTGTCAGAGAATGTGGCAATAACTGTGTTGAAGGGTTTGTTGAGAAAGTTAAGGCGGTGAGCCCGTGCTTGCTGGGCTGAAGGTCCCGTGCGCTAGCAAACCCGTTACGTCACCCCGCTGAGTCCTCTTCCTCCTCATCACCTCTCGGGCTAGCTGAAGCCACTGCCAAAGCCATCTCTGAGCACGAGTGCATTCATTAACCTTTATGAAAATGCCTCACCAGACGAATTAAGTCAGGTGACATTTTATAGGCAGTGAGTGATTTTCCAGGAATGCTTCCGTGCTTGTTAGTAATGTATTTGGATAAAATTTCAGTGTTGTTTCTAAGGCTTAGAGCTGGAAGCTCTATTTAACGATGAGGAATGGGAAACGAAGGGGTCTGCCCCGGGAACGGCACCGAGCTCCCACACTGCTCCAGAAAGGCATGTTTCTGCCAAAGGACAACAACTGAGAAGCTCTCGCATACATTAGAAAATACGTCTGTTTTGCTTTGCTAAAATCCCTAATTTATTTTTTCCCTTAAAAATTTGGGGACAAATCCTTTAAATCATTAGGTTTTCACTCAGAATTCAAGCATAAAAAAGATAAATCAAGACAGAGTCGGTTCCCTGCTTTTTCTCCCCACGCCTCTGGCTTCCCGCTTGCACATATCTGTCCCCAAATCTCTCCGCGTCAGCCTTCTGCCACCCCCCAGTGCTCTCTGTTGGGAAGCTATAAATTTTAACCTTGAGGCAATCGTCCCCCTTGACGAAGTTAAATCTGAGCAAAAGGTTTCACAATATACTCCTCTGACTGTAAGCCCTCATCGTTTTATTTCAGCGAAGAAACTCTGCTCTTAATTTAATTTAAACTGAGGCATGTGATGACTGCCAGAAGATGGAGGTGGAAGGACACAGCGGTGCCTCTGCGATGACCATGAGGACATTTATCATCTGCTAAGGCCCTGTGTCAGTACTTCCGTGCTTGCACGGGCCAGTTGCACCACGTCTGGTCACAGCATCCAGCAGGAGTCTGCAGACCTCATGGCCCGAGACTATGTGGAAGTCCCCAAATCATTCACAAGTGGAATGGAAGCTGATGATAAACTGGATTTGAGTGTGGGATGCCAGCTGGTAGTCCTCATCTGTGACACAAGTTAAGATAAGTGTTGCTAACATATTTTAGTAGTCCTGCAGTTTTATTAAGCCAAAAAAAAAAAAAAAACCTCACCACCACCAACAACAAACCAAACAAACCCCCAACAACATATGCTCAGAGCTTGAGGTTTATATTTGTCAAGAACACAGGAAGATACACAATAAGACAGGGAGGAAGGTATGGCAATCTAAGTAATCGCTTGCTCTCAGGAGGGCAATGAGCTGTCATTTTGCATACCACGGTTTCCTTCTTTACTGAAGATATAAGTCATGGGAAAACTCCTGAAAAAATATCATGAGAACATTTCAATGCCATTTTTACAAATGGTAATGGTCCACTTACCAAACTGAGTGGACTAGAACCACCCTTTAATAACAGGATTGTGTTTCCCTCTGCCAGACAGAGAGCTATTTAGAAGCTGAAGCATATACCACAAATAGAAATAATAACCAGCATGTTTTGTAGTAAAAAGCCACAGATTTATTTTTTCAATGTATGGACCATAAATATTGTTAGAGAAGAGAAGCACTCAACATACACCATCTGGCACACATCTTTTACTCACACACCAAAGTTGTTAGCAGCTTTATTTCAAATATGGATCTATTCTAATGAGGCCATTCCAGCTCCTACCACTGTACTGTATTGTCTCGATACAGCTGAAAAACTTCCACTATAATTAAGCTTTCTGCATTTCCAGGGCACTGTTTTGGCTTTATAAAATCTGGTCTAACACATACTAGAAGTTCAGCTGGTTGCAAGCAAAGCAGCTTCAGTGCAGGGAACTTCAGGATAGCAGCAGATTGCCTAGCAGAACTTATTGCACTTCGCTGCTGGCGACAGCTAGAAAGGGCTGGAAGGAATTGTGGTGGTGGCAGGGGAACAGTTAAAGCTTGCTTGAAAAGCTTCAGCTAGTTATAAAGCAGAAAAACAGCTAGTTAAAAAAAATATACCAAAGGGCTAATATTTCCCAAACTTCCTTTAGCAAAGGGTATATGAAATGAAAGCACTAGAAATGCTACCTTTCCCGCTCATAAGGGTGCGTGAAGAAAAACGCATGCAAAAGGGAGCGAGGGCAGCCTCTGATGAAGAATTAAAAGGCCATGGAGGCAATCAGGTGCACAGCTTGTGCAAAGCAGAGCAGCTTACGAACACCAAGTCACTTCTGGTGACGACAAACACTGGGGTTAAGCCAAGACCACGAACCGCCGACCCGTCCATCGCCTCTCTCTTTCTGCAGTTGCAGAGTCTCTCCAAATGCACTCCACATCCAGCCCCTACACTGGGAGCTCTCAGTATATTCAGGGTTTTTATTACTGGCTCCTGCAAAAACCTAATAAGCAAGAAACTTGACATGTTTCAGACGTCAGCAATGACCGTGGCAAGGGTGTTCTGACCAAGTTTCCCTGAATCACCCGGTTATTTATCAGTTGCACAAGAATAAATACTGACTGCACTGCCCTCTACAAATACAAACCCACCAAAAAGCTCAAAAGGCTAAAGAAAAAATAAGAGCTCCTGGATAAATATGGAAAAGAGTTTGTTATTTGCTTATGGATTTTCTTGCTATGTTTCAGATTTCCAGCGTATCAAATAATGGCATTTGGAGAATAACCTTAAATAAAGAGGATCTTATATTACTGTAAGAAAGAACTTGAGTTATTTTTCTTATTTTTATTTTTTAAAATAAATTGTCCACAAGGAAAACAAAACCCAGAGGCCACTTTTTCAGCAGTTTTCTCTTAGGGGAGATGGATATACACACACACTAACCGATTCGGACATGGGTTTGAAAGAGCCAAAAACAATTAAGTCTGGAGCTCTGCCCTGGATCCTTGGCTGCAAGTTTTCTGCTTTCATCTCTCCTCTATTTATAAACGGCACAGCTTAAATTTTCAAATGCAATCGCTCTCTGGGAGGCTTCCATATTTAGATGCCCAAATTCAGGTGCCTTTCTTTCAATTTTCCAAAACACCTTCTTCCAACAGCTTCGGTCACTGAGTCTGCAGGAGTGGAAAGAACATCTGAAAGAAGCAGCTCTCAGTATCTCTATCCGAAAACTCACTCAATGAAGACACTCAGAACTAGAGAGCACTTGAAAATGTGATGCTTTTGTTTACTTGCCTGCGTCTTGCCCAGAACAAGCAAAAAAGCAACGAAGATGATGGAGAAACCAGTCTCCACTCAAAGCCACTCACGCAGACCAAACATGAGCGCAAGGCTTAATAAATGTGACCTCATACAGGGCTTCTTTTTTTTTTTAGTCTAGTAACAAAACATATTTAGAAAAGGCATGCTAGAAAAAGGCATAGCATCACATGACATTTTTTCAATTTTCCCCCCCCGGTTACTTAGTGAATAAAAAGCCTTCCATTGACCTTGGTGTACTTTGGGTGAGAATTTTAACTTCCCTCTCCCTGGGCACCAGTGAAAGGTTGGAGGAGACTGCATACGCCGTTTCCATTTCTGTTACGCTGGCCAAACCGAATAAACAGTCTCCTGGCCAGCTGCAAGCTACAGGGGAGGGCCACCGCTGGAAGGGGAGGCCAGCGGTGGTGGGAAGGGAAGTCACGAGAATCCAACAGGGATGGCAGCCAGGGATACTGGGATGGCTTGCTGCATTCAGGAGACACCGGACAAACCCAAAGAGAATAAACTTTGTTATTTCCACCGCTCACAGAGTCACTCGTGCTCAAAAGTAGCTTTCAGAGGGGAAAAATAAAATCTAGGAATTAACACGTTCAGGAGTAACTGGATGCTGTTAAATGGTCTGTGTTATTCTGGATGATGTAACAGCCTCTTTTAGCCTTTTAGCACATGAAAGTATGTGTCAAGTTCAGCTGCTGGCTTACAGGTTAAAAAAAAAAAAAAACATTTCTCTAACCTTACAAGCAAAAAAAAAGTATAGCAGCAAAAATGCAAGTCAAAGGCAGTTAAAAGGAAAACCTAAACCAACAGTTTGCCCTGGGACCCTCATTTTCTGCCTCTATCAGTTCCCCTACAAACAGCGTGGACCCGATGAGCCTAAGCCAAGGCTCGCCTTCTAGGAAGAGGAGATGCTCTTTCCTGGATGCTCCCCTTTCTGCATACATATCCATGGAAATTTTGGAGGTGAATGGATACAGCTCTTAGCATCACACACAGACTGTTTCCTTTGAAGATCTACACACATTAGGATCATTTTTTAATAAAACATGAGCTTGAGCAAAGCATTCTTTTTCATAATCAGGCACCAAAACATTAATGTTTCCGAAAGACAGTTGCAGTCTCACACGTAATGAGATGCATTTCACCTTTCCGAAGTTGCAGCCCTCTCTTCCAGGCACGCTAGCTTAAACAGCAGAAAGGAAACCGCACGGGCTTCACAGCCGCTCCAGCCGCACGGCTCCGCCGGCGGGAGGCACGAGGCGTTAGTCCCTCTCGCCTCCTCTCGGGCTGCTCTGATGCCAGGGTGGAAGATGCCGCTTCCCCCCCGCCCCCCAAACCGAGAAGCTGAGGACACGAGAGCGGGCGCTTCCCGGCTCCGGGCTCTGTCCGTCCGCTGCAGCAGAGCCTGAGCTCAGGCCCCCGCGCCAGGAGGTGGAATTTTAATTGGAGAAAGGGAAAAATGTTAATCTCTTTACTAGCTGTGAAGGGGGAAACCAACCAAAATGAAAGCCTCGTTTCCCGGGGGCACGAGACCGATCTCCCCAGGGCCGGCACGTGTCACGCTCCTCACCGGTCCGTCTGTCCATCCCTCCCGGGAACGCTTGGTCAGCGGGGGGTTATTTTCTGGGAGGGGATAACGCTACGCCACCGTCACCGCCGCCGCAGTGAACCTCAGCAAAGCCAAGGCAGGAATGCAAACGAACAAGAGGTAACTCGGCGCATTAAGTCACTGCAAGCACAGCAACCTCATCCTGGTCCTGCCGCGCGCTCCGTGGGACTTCAGAAACAGCATTTTTGCAAAGCACATGACACGGACACGTGGTGGATATTAAAGAGATAATACTAAGTACGCTAAGAAAAGAAAATAGCGCAACCACGGCAAGTGGCAACGGACCTGCTCACAGCTGAGTGAACCAAAGGAACATCACTGTAACAGCACTTGTTATAAAGCACTTTAAAATACGATTGTTCAGCTAATTGCACAGTCCTAAGAGTTGCAATCTGTGGTCTACGGGCTGCTTACGCACGCAATGAAAGCAGAGAATAAAAACAATATAACTGACTGATCTCGGGCCCGATTTCAAAATTTATGTCTGTTCTTTTCTAAGGAAACGAAGAAAAATCCTTAACTTTTAAGCAGTTTGGAGAAACTTGTAATTGGCAGGTGGATAAGAAAAGAAACAGGCTGCAGAAAGAAAATGGATGTATGTTGAACAAACGTTCGGGAGCAATTCACGTGTCTGAATTCATGCTGTAGCTCTCTGCGTGCAAGCGCTTATTTGCCTGTCCTTATAGGCTTTAAATAGTCCTCTGGACTCGGGTGAGCAAGGCAAGTGGAGTCTAAGATGATAACGCTTGTAAACTCTGGCCTCCGCCCGCGAAAGCCTCCTGTTCCCTCTGAAATCAGAGAAAGCAGAGAGCATTTATCACCGTTGAAACTTGTAAGCGTCCATTTGTGCCCTTGCTTTGCAGGTTTATCTCCTGTTGACTCAAACCAAGGACAAGATTAGACTCAACAAGCACACTGGGGCCAGGCCGTTCGGGCGCGGGGGGCCCAGCTGCTGCACTGAGCTCCCGGAGTTGCCCATGCTGGGATGGCAGCGCAGACACAGCGGCTGTTACAGGGGCTCTGGGGCTCAGGAAACCAAAATACGGGGCTCAACTGGCAACATCCAGTTCCTCAGAACGGGCTCCGGTCTGGCAAACGGCACCCTGGTCGCCTTGTAAATAAGTGCTTTTATTTTTATTAAGCAAACATCAGACAATTCAGGGTTTATAGCTGATGAGTTATTTCCACGTGAAATTCTTCCCGTTTTAAAATCAGGTTCTTTTAAATGCGCTGCGCAGATGGACAAAAGCAAGCACTCGTCAGAGCTCTTCCAGCTTGATCAGGTATGAAACAAACCCACAGGGCAAATACTCTCCTAAAGAGCAGCAGCACACGCTTTACGCATCCTACCTTGTTACTGTTGTGCTGCACATCTTCCTCTGGCACTTCAGTCTAGCATACCGCACCGATCTGCCTATATCCCGGGGTTTCTACCCTAGATTAGGAATTACAGCGTGCTACTCAGCCCTACTTAAATTAAAAGCATTAGTTCATTTTAAAAATTTAATTAAGTTCTTTAAACAGCGAGCCGAGAACTCATTCTTGGGAGACGGCTGTGGTTAATGTCACTTTGACTGAAGGAAAATAACACATGAGTTCTGTATTATTTCATTATTGCATCTGGTTCAGTAAAAAATAATCCAAACCTTCCCTGAGTTCTGAAGCCTGTCATTTCCAGGACACATCCAAAAATGTAACAATATTCTTGTGTAATAGAAGAAATGAGCTGCGTCCTAAGTGGGTGTAGAGTTTGATACTGTACCAATCTTTCTCCATCAATGGCAGTCGCCATGTGTAGAGAAACAAAAGCTCCAAACGAATAAATGTTATCAGCAGACGTCATCCCCTGGGACCCGGCCTCAGGAATTAGGTTTTCCTTCTCGCAACGTGGAAAGCTGTTGCGTATGTGGTGTCCCTGGAACGTGCAGACAGCAGGTTCCCTCACCAATTTGAAAAGCACATTTAATAAATGACAGGATTTGCATTTGATGCGTCTCTCACCTTATTCTCTTTATATACACACGGAAGAGAATGCTATTTGTGACCGTAGTCATTCTATTACTGGTACTTCAGGTGGGTTTCGGTGCTATACAGCAGAAAGATCTGTAAATCCAAGCCAAGAAGGCTATTTCTCCACGGCCTCACATTCAACCTAGCTTTCAAAACATTTTGAGTAAAATTTAATTAATAGCTGGCTTAAGCATATCTTTTTAAGAGGAGGATCCTGCCAGAGCAAAGCGCCAGCCGCTTTCTTGCCCGTATGCATTACCGACCCCATTTTAGTGTGCACGGGGGAAGGAGGGAGGGGTTCACTCTTTTCCATCCTCTGCTTGCCCCTTCTCTTCTACGCAACCCTTTCAAAACGTTTTAAGCCAGTATTAATCTAACTAATTTCTTCTATAAATGAAGCGTTGAGCTACTGTGGAAGTCACTAGCTTCATTTAAGGCACTCTAGTTGTGAAAAAACAAACAAACAAACAAAAAAAACCCCTAAACCACAAAACTATTTGTCTAGTAAAGCTTTCCTTCCTTGCATGGTTGACACAAAGGTGTATATGCAGTAAGAGGTGGAGCATCTGTGCACTCCTGTACTTGCAAAGGCTTTAAAGGAGATGATGTCCAGCAATTTAACCCAAACCCACTCTAGAACAACACAAACCAGGGTTCAAAGATCATCTAGTTATTTCTCCTGCCCACTTGCCATTGCATGGATAGCTTACTCCTCTTTCCTTTCTCTTCTGCAGTAAGGAGTACAAAGTTCCTGATAACAACTGGACAGGCTGATTTCTCTCTTACACAAAAGTTTTTCTAAAGGTTCACCTACGAGTCGATTTTCAGTCTTCCCTTGTGCTAAAAATAATAACGAAAAACAACAAAGAAAAAAGACCAGTTTCTGTCTGCCACTGCTCAGTTGTTGGACTGCAAACTTCCGCACCGCCCCATGGCACAGCCGGACTCAGGGTCCTGGCCAGGCCCCTGGGGTAGACAACAGCCCATAGCCACAGGCCACCAGCTCGGCCAGCAGCTCCCATGCAGCTCAGAGCCTTGGGCCACGAGCCCCTCTCCCCACGAAGGGGGTGGCAGGAGGCAGGCAGGGCTAGGAGTCACATGCAAATGCAATTTATAAACCTAACTATCAGCTGCAAATATGTACGCCCACAACGGGCCTTGGGATCGCTCAGGAGCTGTGCACTCTGTGTGCATATTATGCATTGCTGACACATTCCAGTTTAAATCCTCACTTTTAGGGACCAAATATATTTGTGATTTCTTCTCCATGCTCACTGCAACTTCATGTTGTTTTAGAGATGAATTATTTTTCTAGAAAAGCATAAAAATGAGATTTTTCATTCTACATGCTCAGAGCACATGTGGAATGAACTACAAAAAAAGTCATATGTTGCTTGCTGGACCAGGATGTTTAGACTGTGGGAAACCATCCTCCTCCTCTGAACTGAGCTTGGAGCAAAGAGATAAGAATCCCCAAAGATGTGCCGCATCCACAACCCAGCGCAGTCGGTGTCAGAAAGGTCTGGTTACACCTAACATGCACTTTGATGGGACTGAAGGAGTCCCACCAGCATCACTCTTTGCCGAGCGCATCACAGTCCCCACCAGGGACCTGCACCTGCTGTCATGCTTCGGCACTTATTTCCCACTTTGACTCCAACACATGTGAATGACACGGAAATCCAGGAGAAAAACCCTTGGTGAAGCTTCTCAGTTGAGAACCAAGGCCCTCACTGTCTTGGGCAAAAAATGTAGAGCAACAAACACAATGATAACTCTGTTGTGCATTCCTTTTTTTACTACTCTTCTCATCCTTTGGCTTGATTAATGCCATGGGGTGGTTACTACCTTTAATAGAAACACTGCAATACAAATGCCTTGCATTGCTTTAGAGAGCTCAGAAATACCATTTAAACGTCCCAACAGGTCACTGGCTCTAAAGGAGGAGAAAAGAAGCTACAAGCCTTTAATATTTGACTTGCTAAGTAGTCCTTTCATAGGATAATCTAAATACAGCAATAATGCCAGCATTTAAGAAGAAGAGTTGAAATTTTAGCTCTGCAAAGACTGTTATTAGCATATAGCAGTGGACTAGAGATTTTCTTTCACGTATGTCAGACATAATGGAAGATTTCTTTAAAGCGTCAATTGATGTGATAATCATAGGGGTAGTCTACAACATACCACACTTATTTGACTTTACTGTAAACATCACATGCCCATAGGTGTTCCTCTGTACTATAATTTGCTCTATAATGTAGCATTACCTTAACAAAATAATACCTTCTCATTTTATTTTTAAAGTAAAAAGACCTTGCAATTCACTTTGAAATTGCAGTGAAATTTTCTTCATTTGATGTGACTAGCCACACACTTTTTTGACTCACTGACTGCTTGAAAACATAGGAATCATTTTGAAAATGGAATAATAAAAGACCCTACTGGAATGTGCGCATCATACGCTGGCCAAGCACCATCCTTGTGTTGAGTGAAGATCTAAAACTGAAGATGAGAAAATTATCAAAATCAGGTTAGAGTTGTAAGAACTCAAACCCTGCTGCCACCCCAAAAAGCTAAAGCTCAGAGGTGTGCGAGTCCCTCTTGGAAAAGAACCCTAGAGGCTCTTTCCAAGGCTTTATACAACATGCCCTCAACTCTCAGAGCCAAACTTAGTTGCTGTGTTGTTTGTAATTGCCGTCAGGAAGGAATCAGGTTCGACTCTCATTAGATTCGAACTGCTATTGACTCATTTTTCGCTCTGTTAGATCAGTATATCCTGTCAGTTTACCCACCAATAAATTCATTCTAAAGAGAAGTGGGGAAAATAATTGAATGTTTTTTTCACTGAGTGCAGTGTCTGTGCCTATATTACTACATGTCATAGTCACTGCTAGCTATTTTCGCAGTATACTATTACTTCTAAGCATCCAAAACACTTGAATGACAACTTATAAGCAAATATAACACAGCCAGCAACCAAAACATCCTTTGGAGTTTATCATCCACTGTCTAATCTAGACTTATCATAATATTGCCAGCATGTTTCAAAATGCAGAAAGAGAAAAAGGATAAGGGTTTCTTCAAGGCTTAATATCGTGCTCTTATCTGATTATCTCCTCGGTGAAAGATGCACAAAGTAAAATGGTCATTTGATATCTGTAACTTCCTGACAGCCCTACTGCTGAACGCTTCTTCAGTCAGCATCGTGAAAAACGGTCGGTGCGGCTCTGCTCCAACACGCACTTAATGCATCACTATCTCCCATACGCATGAGCCTCCAAAACGCTGGTGAGAAGACAAGACGAGGCGCTTTATTGCCAGAGCTTTTTTTTTTTTTTTTTTAACCCATCGTCTTTTTTTTTTTTTTTTTTTTTTTTGTTTTGTTTTTTCTTTCTTTTTAGGAGGTGGGGGGGGAGAAGTTTTCAGATGACAATATGCGTGAGCGTAATGGAAATGACATGCCGGCAGCAGCCTCCCTCCCCCACTTGGCTGCCCCGGCTGAAACCAGGCTGCAGCAGCCCAGCAGACTGCCCGCGGCAGCGGGGGGGGGAGGCTCAAGTGGGCAGTGGAAGCAGTGAAAGCCTAAATAAACTTTGACCATTAGATAACAGGGCCATTATTGCTCTGTAAGACTTCCTGAATGGCCTGCAAAAACAGAGACAGTTCTTGTTCCCGCCTCAAGGAAAGGAAAAACAAGGATGAGTGCTAAGTATAGACACCGAAAAGTCTGCTTTTGCCTTCCTTCCTTCTTACTATATTTTCTATTTTACATATATATATATAAATGCACCGTGTACTTGGTCAAAGCCGCTGCTCGCCTGCAAGCCCCCCCCCCATGAAGTGTCTGTCGCGGGGTGCAAAACGCACCCCCCTTTGCACAGGTGTCCAGCATGGTGTGCGTCCAACCGCGCCGGCGAAGCCCAGCCAGGGCAGCGGCCCCGGCCCTCCGCCGGCCCTGCTGCCCTTGGGGGCAAGGCGAAGGGCAGCAGTGACCACAGGAGCATCCCTGGTTGTCAAGTTATCTAAAAGACAACCCGCTCCCCCCACCCCTCCAAAAAAAAAAAAAAAAAAAAAAAAAAGAGGAGAAAATAAAAACAGCTCTTGGAGGAAATCCAGGAAATTTTAACTATAGGCAATTCAAAAAAAAAAAAAAAAAAAAAAAAAAAAAGCATACCATGTATGTTCAGTTTTTGTCCCCCCGATTTTATATTGAAACAACTGGTTTGCAATTACAAAAACTCTTCATGCTTTCCCATGCCTTACTGCCCCCTCCCCCCAGCACATTGCCTATCTGCACAAGGACATGCCACTCTTTCAGAACTAGGGAAAGGCAATTCCTCACTTAAGTCTCCCCGGCAAAGGACCTTCAGTGTTGCTTTCACTTTTCACTTGCATATACAATACTGCTGCCGCTCTGAAGTTGTTAGGCTCACTAGACGCACCAGCGATGCACAGTTACAATCGCTCGGGCTCAAACCATATGCTCCAGACTGTCAGGAAGACAGTAACTGCTGTTTTTTGTACTCACTGCTTCCTTTTAAGGTGAAAGCAGTGAGAATTAGATCACTCAACACCACACGTGCAAGACAGTATGGCTTAGATTTAGAGCCCTAGCCAGCCTTCCTCTCCCAAATTACTCAAAAAGTCTCCCTTCCTCTCCACCTCCTCCTGGCCCATCTGGTCCTCCCCATCCACCACAAGCTCCAACCCTGGTTGCTCAACCTGTTCGGGCTACTCAAAAGTTGCTATAAAATGAAATAACTAAGATCACCTTAGGAGGCTGCCTCTTGGGCAATGCTGCTCTCCTCCCTGCCAAATCTGATCACCAGCTTTTGTACCAAACGTGAGCTTTCCATGCAGTCACACCATGCCTAGGTTTTCCAAGTATTTCCTCATTGCTTGTTTTGTTCACGCTCTTGTCTAAGCCACTCAAGTAGTAATTCTCACTGCTTGCTTTATTTACTTTCTTTACAGATGCACGTGTTTCCCATTCCTTCTCCAACAGTCTACTTTAAAGCCTTGCTCCTGCAGCATTCACTATGAAACCCCAAAGAAAGCCACCATCGAATCTTCGGTACGGGAAGTGAGTAAAGGATCTGCTTAGGACTTTGCTCTATGTCTCATCCCACAAATGACCACTAGCTCAGCTGATGCTGGCAACCAAAGAGAAGTGCCAGACTCTGGAAAAGTAGGGATCTCAACCTGGAGCTAAGGAGACAGTGCTACAGAGCAGGCTGCAATGACCTCAAATCTCCACGCACTCAGAACTGACCAGAAAACACACGCATAACACAGACACACACACATTACAGACAGCAGGTACAGGAGGTTGACCATTCAAAGCCTGGCACCTTTCCCAAAACAGCAAAAAACCCTCAAAAACTGACCAAAATTTCAAACCCCCAAAGCATCCTATTTTGGCCTACTGGGTTTAATGTGTTGTTTCTCACTCAAGCAGAAAGCATGTTTAATAAAAACAGAACTGTAAAGGAGAGGAAAGAAGCTCCTGGCTCAGGAGAATGTGTGGAAGGCAACAGGAATGTAAGAGAGAAGGTGAGAAGACTGTCGGAAAGTCATAGTGAGCCTGTGGCAGATGAGACGAAAATAATTCTGAATGAGATTTCTGGTGCAAATAGTCATTACTTAATTTTTCAGAACTACTTTCTGATATGTCGCCCAAATTGTTCCACCTAAAATTTTTGCCTCTAGATCAGAAAGTGAACACCCACAGGGGAGAAAATCTGAGTAAAAGTGAATTTTGCACTTTTAGTCTAGTAAGCCTCCAGCATAAAATATTCACCAGCCTTTAGCTCGTCTAAGCCCGTCTAAAACCTTAAGAAAAGGCATTCTGCTTGATTGGAAGAAGTGGTGTTAATTTACTTTTAAGATGCTTAAAAAAAAAAAAAAAAAAAAAAAAAAGTCAGTCTAAGCTTCCTTCCCCCATTTTCAGCATTCTTCTGGGAATTGAGAAGAGTTAATTCAGGAGCCCTTGTGATCATAAACAATTTTCTTCCCGTTAGTGGCCTTTTAATTCTTTTTCAGAAGGCTGTAATTAAACAATAGAGTTTGTGCATAAAAAGCAGATATCTTTCATGCCTAAACAAAGAGACAATTCTCGAAGTTCCTCACATGACCAATCTGACAGACATGAGGATGGTGTTAGGGGTGACCCAAAGCCCAGTGAGCTCTTCCTGGGCCCTAATGACTGACCCCGACGGGGCGCTCCGACAAGGGAAATAGGCCACTCCCGCTGGCCAAAATGAAGTCTTTGCATGAGCAATGGGTGAAAAAAAAGAAGGAAGATAGAATTTGGTTAGTGAAAAGCATAAGCACAGCATCACATAGGTTTGGATCAGTTGGCTGATAAGCCACGTACCTACAGCAGGGAAAAAAAATTAAAAACAAGAAAGAGGAGCCAGAAGTATTCGCGTCACTGTAGGACACAGCCACAGCACATCCAGTGCTTGGCCAATGCATATCAGAGCACATGCCGCTTGTTAAACTGCTCTTCTAAAGATATCTCAATGGTACTGGTAATGCAGCATTGCTGGGAAGAGGTGAAATCCAGCCCTGTGAGGGTGAGTGGCACCAAATACTCCATAAAGGTGAGATCCTTTGCTACGTTTGAGTGTAGTACAAGGGTTGATGCCTTTTCAGGCAGAGAGGGCTACCTTGATGGTCATCCATTTATTCAATCTCGAAGGAATATATCCGTCATGACTTGACAGCAGCTCTAGATATCTTGAATCAAAAATCTCAACACAGACAGAAGGCGTAACCAAATTTGAAAGAAATAACCTCAGAAAGAGCTGTTGTTTTCAGCAAGACTCATGCTTCCTTGGTGCAAGCATTTCAGCTTAAAAAGAAGTAAAAAAAGATAGTTTCCATGTTCTGTTTTAGACCTACCTGAGCAGGATGTGCTCTCTCCAGACTTCTGGGAGCAGCACATCAGTACGGTGGGAATTTTTTGTGTAACTCTGCATTGATACGAACTTAGAATGAAATTTTTTTTAAATGCCACTAAGAGGAGTGCTCTGACATTACACTGCTGAAGCTTAGTGACTTCAAAAGGAAGCAAAGGAGGAGGAAAACAGGTTTGAACTGGCTAATAATAAATTTTTTCTGGTTGAATGCGTTTACCTATACACTCATTTAAATAAAAATAAAGTACTCTACTGAGTTCTATTAGTCCGTATAACTGAGGAGCTTGGCCCAACATGTATGAACAAAGAAATAAATCCTAAGTTTTACTCAAATTTCTTGTTTCAAGCTATCTGATCAACATAATTCCCTTTTCTAGACTCAGCCCACTGAAGCAATGTATCCTATTTCACAGGATAATCACCACTTTACCTGGATAATTCTAGCAAATGAAGTTGATTCCCAATACTAGTTTTCATGAAGTAATACCATTACCAGAACTAAGAAAAAGGAAATATAAGAAACTGGATAGGAATGTAAAACCTGAAATAAGTTTCTGAATATAAAATCATAATGGGAAGGGCCGCAGAAGGTTGCAATAGTCCTTTCATTGACTCTGCACAAATCTGACTCAAAAGCACATATCTGAAATGTTTCCCTCTGCAGTATTACATGGAGAAGGCAGCTAAAAAAAAAAAAAAAAAAAAGCTAAAGCACATTGCACATCCACTTCTAAGAAACAGCATTTTAAAAAAAAAGTGCAGACCTAGTTACTGATAAGTAATGAACAGCAGTACACTTGAATAGTTCCAATAAGAGATATAAATGCTCAGAACCCTTTGGGATTCAGTTCAGAACTTATAAAACTGAATAAATTACACTTGCTAGATTATTGAGGGTAAACGACAAGGGTGTCAGATGATAAGCAAGAGTATGAGGTACGTTTGCAGCCTGCTTCTCTTTTGATGCCTGTATACACACAAAACCCTTTATTTTCCATCACAGTCAAAATCCCTGACCCTGAACACTTGCAAACAAGAAACTGTATTTGTTTCAGTCCTGCCTAGCCTACTTTTAGCAGAGTAAGAGCACCCTGCTGCTTGCTCGGTAGCACAGGAAACCACAGCCCATCTCTTCTCCACTGGGGCAGAAGGCAGCCACCAGGGCACAGCGGGCTCTTAACAACACACAAATACTTTGGGGAGTGGACTTCACCCTCCATCTAAACTTCCCCAGCATAAAATTGTTCACCTGCCGTTTCCAAACGAGAAAACCTCTTCTGCAGACCATGTTGATCGTAATGGTTCGTTGACTCTAACAACACAACGCTGCCAGCTTTGGCAAAGAGATGGTTTATACGTCTGCTGATTGCTTGTTCGCACAGCGGCAATGTTTTATTCGCTGGTGTTTTAAAGTGCTGACTTGTTCTCCATCAAAGTACAGGTTTTATGCACTTCCACAGTTTTCTCATCACAAGCCCACGTAAGGACTCTGGTGTTACTGGGTTGAAGTTACGAGTTTTATTTATTCTCCCCACTTTAACTGCTCTCCCACTCAAGCCACTTCATACCATCCCGAATGGTAAACACTTCACTTCAAGTCTAAAATACAAAGCTAAAGCCCCAATCATTTCCAATTATGCAACAAAAGGATTTTACACAGTATAAAAAGCAGATCTTTTTTTAACCCTGCCCAAGTATGGTTAACATCTGCCCTTTGAGGACCCTGCTGTCTTCTCTGCTGCTTTCTCAAAGCATATTCTTATACCTAGTCCAATGCAAAGAATTATTTTTTCCATGCCCATCCTATGTCCACTGCTTCGATCCTGGGCCAATGTGACCCCTTAATATTCTTACAGCTAAGAAACACCTCTTTCTAAGCAACCTCTGTAGAAAAGTAGCTGAAATGTTTTAGTTAATGATCTGGATGGGGAAACATTAACTGTTCCAGTCTGGGCCCCATCATGCATCTCCTACATGACCTGAGGTAAGTAAATCACTCTCCCTATCTCTTAGCAGTACCAGACACAGAAAACTTGAGTCGAAATTAGATTCAAGAATATTTGCAAAGCACTCATTGACCGTAGCTAAGAAGTGTTATCAATTTTTTATTAACAAAGATGACTGGCTCAGCTGCAGAAATGCACCTCTCCTCCTCCAGAGCTGAGGGTTCGTGAAATAACCAGCTGACCTAAAAAACCTCATCCACCTCAGGTGAGAAGTGCTCTTGTGCTATCGTGCTTTTTGAGGGTAGGGAGAAGGGAAATGCAAGACAGAAATCTCATTTCATCGTGTTAAACATGCTCAGCTAAAAACCCTACAAATTGCTAGGGAACCATGCAAACCAGTATCAGCACAGTTTTAGGGCATGGCAGCAACAGAACATATAAACTGCAAATCATGTGAAAGACTGATGAGATCTTGAAACAAAAGAAAAACAAACTATAGAGTACTAAATTAAAAAAAGCTTGTGTGGGCAAGTCTGCCTCATTCCCTCAGGTTTTCTTAGTAGGAAAGATGCCATTATGAAGTGACTGGAGCAAGTCAAACACCTTTCAAGTGTGTTTTAACAATTAGTGGTATTATGAAAAAAAAAAAAAAAAGCCCTGGCATTTGTTTAAAAAAAGCTGTCTTATTTAACTACAGTGTTTCAAGTATTAATAGCTGCCTGCATCACTCGTTCCTACATGCTTACATGCCTTCCAAATTGCATTTGGTAAAGCTCGTTCCATCTGTTTTCCCACACTCCGTCGACACACGCAGCAAAACCAGCAGACGCTACCTGGAGTCTGGCCCTGTTTTGCTCTGAAATTTCTACTCACATACCAGAAATTCAATGCTAATTCAGCACGGTTGGTGGGTGCTCGAGCTACTGGAAAAGAGAGGGGAGACTGGGGGTTTCTCCCATCACGCAGTCGGAGACAAGTAAGCGCACAGGAGGAGTCTGGGCTCCCCAAAGCCTGGTTGTGCCCCAGCACCTCTCACCTTCAGTGCAAGCCTGTTGAGATGTACGGTATTATGCACTAGCAGCTGGAGAAGTGGCTGTTAATTTGCAGCTCTGACTTCAAAAAACTCATAGATTTTCTTTTCAAAGCCGTCCAACAGTGCAAAGAGAAGTCTGTGTGCTTCAACATGAGTCCTAGGCTAATGACTGACCGGTATGGAAGTGGGAATGGTTCTCCCTGCATATAAACCTCTTCGGATGGTCTGTAGGCAAGCAGCCTGGGGATGATTTGAAAAGAGGTCAGCTCCAAAACTAGCCTGGGCTGCAGCCTAACTAGAGACACGCAGTCAGATGCGTAACCTCAGAAAGGATAGCAAGGAGTCTTCATATAGAGAGCCAGGCACTGCGACGGAGACGGCGCGGAGGCAGGAAACGACGATGCTCTGTGGTCATGGCCCCTCCGGGTGAACTCTTCCCTGGTGATGGGACCGATGGGACTGTGCTGTCCCCACTGCTGCCCCGTCCCTGTCCCTGTCCCTGCCTGCCCCCAGGACGCTGTGTGCCACCTGCCACTCCCCCCACACACACACCATGTCGCGCCAGCACAGTTGTTTGAGCAGCCATGCTCCAGGAACCGGACTAACAGGTCTTGCTTTAAAGAAAAAAAAAAAGAAAAGAAAAAAGAAGTAATTATCAGGCTATTTTTAAATTCCCAGATCTGATTCACAACGTGGTTGGTACAACTGAGGGGGCGGCAGTCATTAGCACACGGCAAGGGCAGGCAGGGAACGAGGAAGCGTTTAGCAAGTAACAGCATGAAAGGTTTTGTCAAATGAAATTATTATACCCTCACTTTCTCTCCCCTTAGAGTTCACACGGGCCCCTTCGGCTGTCATAGCATACGACAGCAGCCTTTGTGCTCATCTAGATGTTGCAAGCTATTAAAAATTTCCAAAACTTCTAAATTCCGACTCATGAAAACAACCATTTAAACAAACAAACAAATGACCAACTCTTGGAAGAAAGCCAACCAGGCGGAGAATTTTCGTTGTTGGGGTTTTTCCTCTCCACCCTCAACTTTTAGCATGGCTCAGCCCCAGCAGGCACTACATCAGACACTACGCAGATATGGGAGGACCATCATTTGCAGGCGCGGGAGGACCATCACTGGGGAGGACCATCGTTCCTACCCTCCCGTTCTCTAAGGGTAGCTGCTTGGGGAAAACGCATGGTATTTGGCAAGGCAGGGGAAACACACAGTCAAATGAACTGGCACTACCAACCCTAGAGGCAGTTTTACAGAAGAAATGAAGTGCCTATCACTTAAGAGCTTTGCATACCATCTTTGGAGGTGCATCGCTTTCTGCTTTTTGGAAGAGAGGAAGCAATTTGTAAAATACATGAGGGGAAAAATTCAGAGTTGTCTCACTACTGTGTTTTTCTTTTCTTTTTTTTTTTTTTTTTTGCTGATGTAGTTGAACTGAAATATTTATTGTCTTTTTTACACATCGAAGTAAACAGGATGTTGAACCTTTAGAGATCAGTATGGATGTTTGAAAGACATTTTAAAAGACATTTTAAAGGACCTCCTCTATTACAGACTGGTTTCTGCTGATCCAAGTAGAATGATATATACATTCATTATTAAACACACATACAGTAGTCACCTGTATGTGTTCTGTATGCTAGCAAAACGTTACCCAGCAAACCCTGAAACAGAGCTCTGAACAGCAAATTCCTCCAATCGACGTAAAGGTCAAAACCTGACCTCATGCAAAGCCTAGGTTTAAATAAGACATTTTTCCCAGCTTAAAGCCCTTGGGCTGTAAAACACTAAATTCTAATGCTGTAACATTTTGTGTTTCGGGACTAAAGGTTATTACTTTAAAATATTGGTCCTTCCTTGATTCATTTATCCTCAGCATAGTCCAATGCCAGTATAATGTCTTCCAGTAGCCTATGCTGATGTAAAGCCTAGAATAACAAAGTGGTCCCTACTCAGCTTTCACTCTCCATGGGAAAGTCCACATGAAAGCATTTGAAAATATTTTATGAGCAAAGATTTCGATCTTTGGTCAAAAGAACAGCATCCCAGCCCTATCCAAGTCAATAGCAAAACTCTCTCTGAATTCAATGAGGCCAGAATCTAAACCTCAATTTTGCAACGCTAACTAGTTGCTACATTTAAACAAAAACCAGTGTCCAAACCAATGACACGCTGACTGAAGTATCGAGCTACGCAATTTGAGTGGTGAGTTTTATTTTCCTCGGTCCCCCTTGTCTGGAGCTCTTCCTGTGGCATATGAAGCTACTAAGAGCTCCATAAACGTTGACTCTCAAAAAGGAAAATCCCTGCATATCGTGTGATTTCCACACCATGCAGCGTGGTTGAACTTAGAAAAGGACAGCAAATCTCTAGCTCCACCCTGTCTGTTTATGTTGAGCAGCACGAAAACCCCACGCAAATTAGAGGAGTTTATTTGGTGTCACTACGATTTCTCCCCATTGTTACTTTTTTTGCATCCGAAGGAGGAGGAAGGCGCTCTGCAGGCAAGGAGCCTGCTACAGCTGCTCTGCCGCCGCTCGCAACCAATTGGTAAGGACGGAGTAAAGTGAAAACATGCTACACAGTGACTCACAGTCACAGACATCTGCTGCACAGCTCACGGTGCAGTCGCCCCACGTCAGGGTGAAGGGACAGGCTGCGCCTCTGTGTTGGCTCGGCAGCTCTGGCTCTCTGCATTTTTCTCCTGCAAACTCAGAATTTGAGCCAGAGGAAAAAAGGCAGAAGCTGAACCAGATGCTGGTGGAGCCTGATGACGGCCTTGATTCCCCAAATCCTAAACCTTGGTTCTGCTAAGACGTTCTGCCTGGGACGTTGCTCTGCACTTTGATAATACTGTCCAGCCTGTAAATTGCTGGGAGAAGTGTAAGGCTGTCAGGCAACACAGAGGATTTCTTTCATTGCTATTTCTCTTTCTAAACCTAGTGCTTTCCTGGAAATTTATCACTTTATCTTGGAGGGATTTTCATGCACAAGCAATCTGTCCTGCAATTCCAAAGTTCTGGGAACATATTGATTCCAGAACTGAAATTCCAGTTGTCAGCCGCACAGACTTGTGCGATCTGTTAAACACACTCCTACAAGGTGGTTAGTCTCCTCCATTCTCCTTTCCTGTGGGGGAAAAAAAAACAACCAAGGGCTCTCGCTCACAATCCTCTGGAGGACTTCACAGTGATGGCTGGTAATAGTAAAGCCCCACCAGCCTCTTGGCCCATCCTCTCTGTGATACTCACAGTGGGAACGGCCAGGACAGCTGATGCTCATAGCCGGCTGACTGATGAGTACCACCATGCTCCAGGATCGGGCAGCTGAACGGACTGAAAACCCAACGCCTGTTACCTCTACTGCCTCTGTGATATGGATGGCAAACACTAAAGGGCAGTCAAGGCACAAAAGGTAGCAGGTGACCCCAGTTCAGTTGGTCAGAGATTGTGAAGCAGATCCTCACTGTACCTAAACTCACAGTAAGAAGATTTTTTTTTCTTTTTCTCTTTAATGCCTCTAACAGGAATAGAGTAATTCAGCAGCAAAACGCTTGACCCACCTCATGTGGCCAAACCTCAGCAGTCTGGCAGCAGAGTTGCTTTTGTTTGCTCAAGGCTGGTGGTTCACATAGCTGTCTCTGCAGAAACACGCCTGAGCTAGCTCTCCTCAAGAAAAGACCCCGAGTTACGTACAGCATGGGGTAGACAAGTCCTAAGTAGAGGTCCTAAGAACCTCCCATCTTCCAGGAGGTTTCCAGTGGAGAATTAAACCTTTTTCAGACACAACAGTAAGGTGAAATGAAGTATGAGAAATCATTTACGCTTCCCGGCCAGACCTTCAGCTGGTACACGCTGGCCGAGCGCCACGGAGAAATCAATGGCACTGCGCTGATTCGCACAGGGCTGAGGCGTTGCCAATAACCCTTTTAAGGATTTGGAAAGGGTTCCCTGTGCACTAATACGTTGAGAGATTTTAATCTGAGTGAACGGGAACGTCTATTTTGTCTTGCCTTTACCAGTTCTGAAGGAAGAGGAGGGGGAAGGAGAGAAGGAACAGTAGAGCCGAAACGGTATGAAGCAAAAGCAGGTGTTGGCATACATGAGACACTGCAAAACCCAAGCAGCTTGGAAAACAGAAGACTACTGCACAGTCTGAAATAGCATTCCTTCATACCAGAGACGTGAATAATGCCAAATAATACACGCAAGGAAAATGCACATCAGTCTCATCATCTGGCTGCTTCCTTTCCCATTGCTCTTCTCAACTACAACCAAGGTCAAAGATGAAGCTATTGTGGGTTTACAGAAGGCTTTTGTTTATTTGTTTTACATAAAAGTGCAACAGAGGTGCCAAAAACAACACTCACAGGATTTGTATCAGAACAATACCAATGAAGGTGTAATGTCGATGAAAGACACCTGGGCTAATTTTGTAATGAAGGAAGTCTAAGAGGCTACCTTGCTTTATTGTAATAAACTTCTTTCTACATACTTTCTACTATCAGTGCTAATGAAGCTGTTGCTAGCAATGAAGTAAAGTACGAACAAGCGAGTCCAGAAGAAAATTTGGATCCGACGGGCTCTCAGCAGCAAGGGCATGACCTGGCATCCTGCATGGCAAAGCACCTTGCAGAGCTTATGGCAACCTCTATCAGAAACGCAATATACAATCAGCACACTTCTGCAAACTGTGCAACTTGCCTTTTATTAATTTCAGTGTTATATTGCCTAGCTATCCTCAACGCTCCTTGCAGGAACTGCTTTGGATACCACAGTAATTATGAAGTTATCAAGGCAAAGGGCATGTTTTAAGAGCAGTCGCTCAACTCGGTCTCTTTTTACGAAACTAAGTCCATTACAAAGATGAGCTTTCTCCAGAGGAATCTCACTTAACATCAGAAGATTGCTGCCTGTGTTTCTGAAAAGGTGTATCAATGCGTAAATATACCTATGTCTAATCAGAGAGCAGAAGTTGTCGGATAAACACCCACTGCTGCCTAAGCGCACTCAAAATCGACAGTGCAGGACACACTATACGGTAGTGCAGAAACACTGCTCCATAGACAAAATTGATGCATTGCAGATAGAATCACAGAATCAGTAAGGTTGGAAAGGACCTCTGGAAATCATCTAGTCCAACCTCCTCGCTCAGCAGGGTCACCTGAAGCATGTTAGACAGGGTTGCGTCCAGGCAGGCCTTGAAGATCTCCAGAGAAGGAGACTCCACAACCTCTCTGGGCAACCTGGTCCAGGGCTCTGCTCCGTCTCTCTCACAGGGAAGAAATTCCCCCTCACAGTCAGGCAGAACTTCCTGTGCTTCAGTTTCTGCCCATTGCCTCTTGTCCTGTCACACAGGACAACTGAAAAGAGTTTGTCCCCGTCCCCTTGACACCCTCCCTTCAGGTACTTGTACACATTGATAAGATCCCCCCTCAGGCTCCTCTTCCCCAGGCTGAAGAGGCCCAGCTCTCACAGCCGTTCCTCATAGGGCAGGTGCTCCAGCCCTCTGATCATCTTTGTAGCCCTTGGCTGGACTCTCTCCAGCAGCTCCATGTCTCTCTTGTACTGGGGAGCCCAGAACTGGACACAGTACGGATGAGGCCTCCCCAGGGCTGAGTAGAGGGGCAGGATCACCTTCCTCGACCTGCTGGCAACACTCTTCCTAATGCACCCCAGGATATCATTGGCCTTCTTGGCCACAAGGGCTCATAGTCAATTTGTCATCCACCAGCACTCCCCAGGTCTTTCTCTGCAGAGCTGCTCTCCAGCAGGTCAGCCCCAGCTTGTACTGGTGCCCAGGGTTATTCCTCCCTAGGTGCAGGACTCTGCACTTGCCCTTGTTGAACCGCATGAGGCTCCTCTCCACCCAAACTCTCCAGCCAGCCCAGGTCTCTCTGAATGGCAGCACAGCCCTCAGGTGTGTCAGCCACTCCTTCCAGCTTGGTATCATCAGCAAACTTGCTGAGGAGGCACTCTGTCCCCTGATCCAGGTCACTGATGAATAAATTAAACAGGAGGGGACCCAGTACTGAGCCCTGGGGGACGCCACTAACCACAGGCCTCTAACTAGACTCCATACCACTGATGACGACCCTCTGAGCTCTGCCATTCAGCCAGTTCTCAATCCACCTCACTGTCCACTCGTCTAACCCACACTTCCTGAGCTTCTCTAGGAGGATGTTGTGGGAGACAGCGTCAAAAGCCTTGCTGAAGTCAAGGTACACAACATCCACTGCTCTCCCCTCCTCTACCCAGCCAGTCATTCCATCAGAGAAGGCTCTCAGATTGGTTAAGAAGGATTTCCCCTTGGTGAATCCATGCTGACTACTCCCGATCACTTTCTTTTCCTCCATATGTCTGGAGATGACATCTAGAATGAGCTTTTCCATCACCTTTCCAGCAATGGAGGTGAGGCTGACGGGCCTATAGTTGCCTGGGTCCTCCTTCTTGCCCTTTCTGAAGACTGGAGTGACATTGGCTTTCTTTCAGGCACCTCTCCAGTTCTCCAGGACCTTTCAAAGATGATGGAGAGCAGCCTGGCAACAACATCCGCCAGCTCCCTCAGTACCTGTGGGTGCATCCCATCCGGGCCCATGGATTTGTGGATGTCTAGCCTGCCCAGAAGGTCTCTAATCCTATCCTCCTCAACCAAAGGGAAGTCTTCCCTTCTCCAGACTTTCTCCCTCACGTCCAGGCTACAGGATTCATTAGGGCTGCCCTTAGCAGTGAAGACTGAAGCAAAGAAGGCATTCAGTAACTCTGCCTTCTCTGTATCCCTTGTCACCAGGGCCCCCGCTCCATGCAAGATACAAGTAACTGCTATTATATAAATTCCATTGTATTTGTCATCATGTCCTGCTGGATATTAAAATCCTTCTTTATAATGGATTGCAACTATAAGCTACTCCAATTCCATAAGTAGGTCACAGAATACTGGGAAATTCAAATCTCTCCATCCAGCAGCATCATGTGTAGCAGCTACAGCAAAGACAGCACAGGAGAAATAAATAAATAAATAAATAAATAAATACATAAATACATAAATAAATAAGTAGATATTGCTTATATCTCGCTGTGCTTGTTTTGTTGTTCGCTCAGCTTTGTAAGCTGATACACTTGTGCATGTAGAGAGAGAAAAATAAGACAGGGCAGGTTGTATGCTTGTGTTTGTACATAGCAGGAACATAAGGGAGAGAAAGCAGGGAGAAAGAGGCAGTGCCGGGCTATTAGGGGAACGAAGATTGTTGGTTTCCACCAGCAAACCTTCCCTGAACTCCAGCCAGTGCCCTGCCATCACACTATCAGATTTTGCAAGGCCTCCAAGGCTTTCAGTTCTTGCGCGTTTTGTGGGCAGCTGATGCACAACCCCTCCCCTGGGCTGTGCGCTAACCCATCCCCATTCTCCAGAAAGAAAACTATTACTGTTAGTATTATTACCATTATTTAAAACACAGAGCAAATAATCTGATCAAATGACCAGTGACCTGATTTCCAGCACAGCCTTACAAACAGCGGCGTAGGCACAGTGTGGTGGTGGGGATCTGCAGTACAAGGGTATGAATGAGGGGACTGAGGCCAAGGACAAGTATGTCCTATGCCAGACTTGTGGATGATGAAAACGCATTTTGAAGCGAGCGCTTTCTTAAATAAGTGTATACAATAAACTCTATTGGCATTTTATTACTGACAGTATCTTCCACTCTACTGTCTATGTCAATTTTTCATATACTGTATTCATATACATTTTAAATTAAGTAATTGAGGTTATTTAACTCAGACTCTCTCTTCCATATAAGCAGTCTACCCGGGTTGCTTCTGATTAATTTTGGTTAAAGCTCAGTGGAGTAATACACACTGATATGCCTCTCTACATTTCTCACTCGAGATCGTTTTCTCCTCCTGACTGCTTAGGCTACAGAAACTCTCTGATCTAAAACAGAGAAATCAGAGCTGAGATTCATTTAAAGAACTCTTCTTCCTCTTTAATTTTTGCAATTCGTTAGCCCTCCATAATTAAACCAAATGGGAAATCTTCCAACTCCCCAGTGGGTTTTTGTTAGTCAGCAAAAAAAAAAAAAAAAAAAAAAAAAAAAAGTTTTCCTGCATGTGCCTTTCAGCTTTTACTGAGAAAATCACAGCCTTTTTCATGTGAACAGCTGCTGCAAGGTTACCCAGGGTCAGCTTGGGTAGGAAGCAAAGATTTCTTCCACTCTGTTAGGAGGAGCATAGCCACACTCATCAAAAGGGGAAAGAGAAAACAACTTCCATTGAATCAAGTGTAATTTAAAATTGAAAAGTAGCAAGAAACTTTTAAGAAGAGGATTTAGCTAATAGTGGTGATGGGGGTGGAGTATAAGCAGAAGAATCTGGGTTAAGCAAAAAGGTCAACAGAATCCAAATAAGTCACTGCTACAAAGTTTTTTATGCTACTATACATGGTCAGCGCTGGCAGGATCACAGTCTATCACCTTTACCTTGAAAATCTGCTCAACACTTTTCTTCAAATCCTCGGCCTCAGCTAAAGGAGTAGACAGGACACAGAGTCCGCCCATGCTCCACTGAGCCACCCACACCTTTGGAGCTTGGCAGCGCTGGTGTCCAGGTGCCCGGTTACAAGCGATAGCATGAGCCAGCCCGCACCCCCTTGCCCCTTTAATTTCACTGTGCTCACTCGGAGCAGCTGAGGAACAACATCCTCCTCCAACTAAAGCCAAAGCTGTCTTGAGATGCCCCCCCCCGCAACAGGGCTACTCACCAGCCGTCACTTCACAGGTACATTTTAGAAGCTCGAGTAAACCCCGTTACATATGGGAAAGCACTGGAGTCAGACAGGAGATCCTTTATGCCAGCTGTACACTATACCAGATGAAGGACTCTCTATAGACTTAGAAGTCAAGAATAAACAAAATTGTCCTCCTCCTCTAAAACTCCCCTTCAAAACCCAAAGTGCACTGAGATTTGCAAGACTCTTGGGAGTTTCAGTTTACACCCTGCTTACAAGAATACCTTAGTCTTACCCATAAACGAAAACCAAAGCTGATAGGTGTTGTTTTAATATTGCTAACCTAGGGTCTTTCTAATCCTCAAAGCCTGCACACCACTTGTGGACATGCGTGTTCTCCCTGTCTAATGTGTGCTGCTCATTAGCGTCGCTGGAGACATGTCCATGGGAATGGCTGACAGCCAGCCTGACAAAAATACCCACAATATTTATTTGGAAGACTTGCTATATTCAGCCTCCTCCCAATTCCAAGATGACAAGCCAAACTTTCAAATATTTCTTTCAAAGTTACACATACTCGCAAGGTGGTGGTGGTGACGGCGGGGGAAGGTTAAAGAAAGAAAGAAAAAAATCCCTTATGTAACACTTGACAGATTGTAGTAGCTGCAGAAACTGAAATTCATTTTATCTCCACAACAACCACAAGGGAGATATTTGGCAGAAGCTTCCCCAGCTTTCCGGGCCATCGTGTCCCATGGCAGGGCTAGAAGGACCTGCCTTGGCGAGCAAGGACCACTCCTCTGCTCCCCTAAGGCAGCTGCAAGCAGCAGTGCAAGCCACGATGCTAATGACATCCGCCAAAGGCTGGACAGCCTCGACAGCCAGCAATAAGCTTGCTTAGGACTGAATTTTTGGTCTAGAGGTTTAACAGGGCAAGCAAAATAAGGCATTTCCCTGCCTTCTGCCCCCTCATATTCTACCTCTACACCATCCATTGGTATTACTGGAGAGAAAAGAATTTGACTCTGTCTTATGCAAACTCACTATTTCTCCCTGCAAAGCATCGGTGTACACAAGTACATAATGTTCATGTGACATAAGTAGATGTTCAAACAATCTGAAAAAAAAAATCAATATTGATAGGTCACAGATCTTGTTTACAGTGCTTCTGTTCTACAAGCTGTGTACCTCACTGGGAAACCACATGCTTACGGAAAAAAACACCAAAGAACTCTTGTTATTTGGTTCGTCACCAACTTAATGACTTGAAATACATAGATTAGTTTCCTGCTTCAGACTACCCCAGTCATATAAAAGCAGATCTCTGTTGTGAAGCAAAAACAGTACAACTCAATATGCTATTCATGAATAATCCAATGTGGATACAGAATTATTCAGCTGCAATGCAATTAAGAATGAAAAAGAGAGGGTAACAGTGGTAAACACCCAGGGATATTCTGAGTTTAATTGGGATTAGCATGTAATACGCTTACCAGCCTTTTGAAGAAAGGCTACGCAGCAGCACATTGAGAACACAGGCATTTGTAAGCCACAGCACCTATTTTAATGGTCTTTTCAGATCAGCAAGAACTGCTTTTGATAGTTGGTTAGTTTACATGGAGTTTAGCCTAATTTTATTTACCCAAGCTAAACTGTCCGGGGGGAGGAGGTAGTTACGAGGAGAGAGAGAATCCAATTCCAAAGTATGTTTTGCAATTTTGGGGTGGAGAGACAGCTTAGGCACAGGAGGACACAACAACATAACACTGGGTTGGTGTGCAATGCACCCATCAGGGCGCTAACTGGACAGAGACTATAATCTATATGAATTTTGGCCTAGAGTGTTGGCCTTCTTTTAGGGGAGAGGGGAGTAAAAATGGGGCGGGGGGGGGAAATCAATTGCTGTTTTCATCTAATTTTGGAAGATGATGTATGGAAAGTAATCAAGAGGTTCATTATGTCCCTGTTTCATCCTAAGCCCACAGGCCCATTTCTGGCTTGCACAAATCTTTTGCTACTACCCAAGTTGCTGAACAGGCAACGGCACAAATTACCTGCAGCCTGCTCTTAAGAAGACGACATCCACTGGCAGAGTAACTTCCTGAAAGTTGTGCTGCCCTAGACTGGAAAGAGATTTTGTGGGAGAAAAAGGGCTAGCTTATGGCCCTCATCAGTGCTATAGGCTCCCAAGGCACACTCAGCAGCTACCAAGATCACAGAGGGCATCTCTGAGTCTCTCTTGTGGTACTAGGCCGAGGGAAAAAAAATGAAAGTTTTGTAAATTTTAACTCGGGAATTTCCACAGCTCATTCATCTTTTGGTGACTTCATCTACAGGAGGACATTATGTAACCTCAGGCACACAGGGATATGAAAAGGGAGGAAAATCTTTGATTTTCTTTTTCTTTTTAACCTGCTAATTCTCTCTCTTTTGGAACACAAGTGTTAGAATAGTCTTACAAAAGCCAAAGTTTGCTGGACCAGGAGATTCCTACTGCAAATGGGACACATGAGTGTCCATATGTGGTCCTGGTGGATTTGCCTCCAAGCTGTTCCCACCGTGTCCCTGAGCAGTTACCAAACCCAGTGAGAATGAGTTGCACATGTTGCCTCAAATATTTCTACAACTGCAAAGCTTTGTTTGTATGTGGTGATAGTGGGGGAAATGGTGCTTATTACAAACCTACTTTATTCTAAATATATCTTCCCCTTACATCTGTGTGAAGAAACGTGGATGAGGTTATCCTTTTAAGTGCCGGTAACTGGGGCTAGCATTTTTGTTATTGCAGCATCGCTGAGAAAACGGAATTAAGGACCGCTGTAAAAAATATTATTTTTCTTATGTAAGGACAGTCTCTGCTCCGGTGAGCTTATACAAAGTTGCCTTCTGCCAACAACTTAGCAAAACATGGACCAAATATTCCGCTGACTTATGTCTGCTGCAGCCCCACTGAAATCAATGAGGTTGACCTACTTGTAAATTGAGCGGAATTTGATTCCTGTGTTTATTTGTGGAAGGCTACTGAAGAGGCTGACAAAGTCTGTATGGAAAAAGATAACCCAGAACTTCAGAGGTAGCTTTAAAAGAAGTAGCTTCTGCTTGGATTAAACTTCAGAGAGTTTGAGGGCAAAACATGGGAACGGATGGAAGAGTGCTTACAAAAATAGCAACCAGACTATGCTTTGTTAACCTGAAAAGTGCTCAGTGAGTTCCCATGCTGCGAAAATTCACATGAGCTCACTAGTTACACTTACTACTGCTTCTAAATTATACACACTTTGAATAAAAGGAAATCAGCTGCAAATCAGTGACTGCCACCAACATCTGCTGCAGTGGTAAATCAAAAGCAAAGGCAAAGAAAAACACAGAAATTATTTCAGGTACAGCATGTAATTGGCTGTACAGCAGAGACCAAAATGTGCTTCATCAGCCAGATGTGGCATTCAGAACTGGTCCAAGTGGAGCAACCAACGGAGCAACATGAATCTGAACACACATCTCAGATAACAGCAGGACAGCAGTAGCATCCACCAGACTGCTGCTAGTCAACACAGGTTTAACATGGATAGAAGAAGCGAAGGAGCATAGCTTACAGCCAAAGTAATTAGAGGTTTGGGCTGACAACTGCGATTAAGATCTCAGCTCCACTGCTCATCTGTAAGCACCCAGGAGCAGCTGCACTGGTTGCAGAGATTTGGGCATCACAACCTGCTAGTATCACCAAAAAGGATGGGTGCAGGGGACGGTGGAGAGACACCTTAGCAGTTTGGAGGTTACTCCGGAGGCTCGCACCTCCGCTACAGACATTTATTAAAAGACCACAAGTTTTAAAAAGACTGAAAAGTACAAGCACGTCAGAATTAGAAAGATTCAGGATGTGGATTTGGAAACGGCTGGGAGTAAAGCACCTCTGCAGCGTCCTGCAGAGAACGAGTCAATCTGCTGTCAGAGTTGGCGGAAACTGTGGTACTTGCTTGTTGACTAACTACCTTGGTGGGTTGAGGAGGAGATGTACCTAATGTCTGCACACTCACCTTAGGGAGAAAAACCTGGAGGGAAAAAAGCCTGCTATCATTAAGCGAGCAACTACAGCAATTACTTAAAAGTTCACAGGAATGAAGGCGAAGTCTGAAGAGAAGCAATCTAAAACATCTTAAAAAGTAGCCTTTACACAGGGCTCTCCATCATTTCCAGGATGCTCTAAACCAAGCCGGCACGCTGCGGTACAAAGGCCAGTTTTGACTGGCACGCAATAGCTCCTGATTTCCAGCAATTTCCAAACTCAGCAAGAGCCAGGAGCCACCACTACCTCTCACAGACACGCTACCAGCATGCTTAATTTGGGAAAGGAAAATACAGTCTGGCACATTATCCTTGAACAGCTGCCAAGCCCTGCTCTCATCTATGCAGCCCTGGAGCTGGCCAAAAAAAGGGAAATAAATCCAACACTAGGCTCAACTCTCTCAGTAACAATCCCCCCTCTCCAGCCACCTCCATCCCTCTGTGCTTACCTTCTTCTGAGCATAACAGGGCATCAGAGAGCGTATTTACATCTGTTACAGACTTCAGGCCATAAGCAATCTAAGAGAAATTGGGAGTCATTTGCAACGCAATGCAAAAAGTGGATTACAGAGTTACTTGCACAGCCTATAGCACTGAGGCCACTAGTTCTCTGGAGGAGCCTCTGCCCCGGCTTGCTTCACCTGCTGCTCAGTACCACCACCAGGAATGACAAAAATCTTGCCTCCAAGCATGCCCCACAATAGGCTCTCCTGTGCCTAATCCAGGTATAATTAAATAAATCTGATTTCATATGGTGAAATTTCAAACCTATTAAAAAGAAACCTGCAGCTATTATATGGATTTTTAAAAAATAGAATTACATACACATCTATTATTAAGACAAGAATTGGTTAGGCTTTATCGCCAAAAAAGAAAAAAAAAGAAAAAGCCCACCTACCTCTTTGAATAAAGACTCTTTGGTGCAGAAATCATAAAGTAAACAGGCTTCCAGAAAGGAGATTTATAAAAACAAATATATGACAATGAATGTTGATATAGTTGTATTTATTCACATTTTTAAGCTGTAGGAAGCATAGATGTTCTAAATCAAAATATTCTGTACAAGCAGGAAGAAAAAAATCAGCATTTTGGGTGGGCTTGGCTGGGCTTGGCTTTATTTTCTTAAGTGTCCTTTTGTCATTGAACCACTTGCCTCCAGGACATTGGACTTGAAAGAAAATGTCAAGTGTCATTAGCTGACAGTGCTAACAATGAAAAAATAGAAAAAATAGGTTTGTCAAAATGGACAGCATCTTCTATTTGGCTTTGACCAATATTAGTAAACAAAGTTTTGCTCTTAAAAACATGCTCCAGAAAACACACTTAAATATGCATGCAAATTTATTTGTCTGATGTCTTTTGCTGCAAATATTAGTGTTGAGAGCTTACAAGTTTTGTGCATTTGTTGAAGGAAGAACAAGGAGATAGGACTCCTGTACCAAATTACAACACACTGTACAGAGCACAGTTCAGAGCTAATCTATATCTGGAATCCAGTGAACTGCTCTGAATAAGGATGAAAATCCTTATAGAAAACGCAAGTAATGATATATCAGTTTTTCTCCATCATGCTGGGATGCTCCCACTCTCTTACACTAACACCAACAACCCCGTTTGATTGTGGCTCTAGCGGATGAGTCAGCCTCGGTGTTCTCACTTTCCTCCCCAAATCTGAGTCACCCGTGAATTCCTGCCTTTCTCCGGTCGCTGACTGCTGGGGACGAGCCCGCCTTGGCTGGAGTTTCGATGTGCGCAGATGGAACCAGCAGCTGGGACCAACTCGGATGCTTTTCTCATGGAAACGAGCTCGTGCATTCTCTCGCCCAACCCATTCACTCTTAAGAACAGGAAGAGGCAGAAATAATTATTGTTTTTCCAAGGTCACTGTTAACAGAACTGTTGATTCTGCCCGGCTGTAAGCGAGCCCCACTACCTTTCCGGTCACAGGGAGATGCTGGACAGTTCCCCAACCACGCAGCACTTCTGAATAAGCAGTAGCACGGGAGGTAATGTGTCCTTCCTGGTCAAGCAGGAAACAAAGGGGCTGATCTCAGCCCGTCTTTTGAAATCTTCCTACTATTTATAATATTCAAGCCACCGTAAATCCGACAGAAACTGACCAAGGAGAGAATTAAAAAGAACGATATTGCTTTGGATTAAAACATAAATAAAATAAAATAATAAAACAAAATAATAAAACAAAATAATAAAACAAAATAATAAAATAAAATAATAAAACAAAATAATAAAACAAAATAATAAAACAAAATAATAAAACAAAATAACCAGTTTACTTTCTTGTAGGGAAAAACTATTGCTAAAAGACTTGGAAAAAAAACAAATTAGTTCAGATGAAGCCCGTAGTAGGCAGAATGTCTCCTTCTGTAAGCTGTAGCAATTTTTGCCCCTTTCTTGTACGCCTCCTCTTAGTCTCCTTCAGCCGAAAATTAACTGCTCAGAAGTACAATGCAACTATAAAAAGATGATGCTACTCATTCATGAGAAGTGAGCCTGCTGGAAGGCAACAGAAGACACCCTGGTGATCTGCTGCCTGAAGGAACTTTTCCAAAGTATATGAAAAAGGTACAAAAACTTACGTAAACAAGGCAGCCCATTCACCAGTCTTACAAAACATTCATATTCTGGATTAACATCGCTAACTTTGCTACATTAAGGAGCTGAGCAGCTGGCCTGTCCTAGAATAATAAGACTGAGCCTTCTTGGATGCAGCACAGACTAAACAATGATAACCCACTTGCAGAACCTGGCAAAAGTGCCACAGCCTTACCCAATCCTTCTTTAACCACAGTCTCCATCCTTGCTCTCTTCATTTAACATCAGCCACCTGTTGACTGCCTAAAAGCTGCCTTAGACTCTGTAGTTGCTACTGAGTAGAGCAAGAATGTTGCTTCTCTCATGAGCCAAGGACCTCAATGTATTTCAGAGAAAGATGGAACCACCTTTTGCTCTTTCTGGTGATTTGTTTGAATTATGTTGTATTCAAAAACAACAACAAAGAAATGAAGACATCAATTTGCACTTCAACTGGACCTTTCTGAACTGCAAAACATTCTCTCCCGCATTACTGGCACTGCCCAGGTGAAAGAACAGGAAAGGTTGGTAAAATAATTGTCCTTATGGCCCAGCTTGCTCTTCTGCCTTTCTGTTAGGGCAAAAAGAGCTGTTACTGGTAATTACTTAATATTTTAAAGAACTAATGGTGCGTTTAGTATTTTTCCGCTTGGAATTTAGAGTCATAACTCTAAATGGAGTCAGTTATTCCAGGCACCTAATGAAAAGCTCTGAGGGTAGTTCACGACCAGTTCCCATTTTCACATCTGCTGTGATAAAGGACAAAACTGCACATACAAAAGCAGCAAAGAAAACAAGTGGAAGAATGTGGTAAACACTCTGGGTACTGGGTAAACACACCCTAGAAATCAGCATAACAGGAGCTCACCTCCCGGTTGCCTCACCCTCAGATAGCAGAGGGAGACACAATTTTATGTAAGCAGTTTCACAATTCTTCTTTTGGCAGCACTAATCCACCAACTCCAGCAGCTTCATGGAGAAGCGTATTTTCCTGCTTGCATTCATGGGCATTTGCTAGCCACAGGGAACATGAAGCTTCAATACAGACTATTTTAAGAAGTCTGTTCTTTTTTCTTTCTTTTTTTTTTTTTTTTTTTTTTTTGGTATTCCCATGCTCAACTATGAAACCAAACAAAGCCAGACAATTTGTCATTAATCTGTCCATGCAGATAAACCTACTGAGTTAAGATAATGGCGTATATTGAGTGGTACAAGCTCAAGAATTATGCTGAGATGAGAATGCACTGAGCTGCCATGAGAAAACTGTGCTCTCGCAGAGTGATCTCACACTGCAGCTTCATTTCAAGGGAGGCCCCATCAATCACAAAGTACTAGAAACCATCCAAGACTTTTGGTGTTGCTCAAAAAGACCTTTAAGCACCAGATTTAGATGAACATTTCAGTTTGGTTTCTGAAACAACAGTGTCTAGGCCACCAGCCGGGGTGTTCAGTGCTAGCACAGTATAAACAAGTCAAGACACAATAGGAAAAATAAAGATACAAGAATGGAAAGAAGCCCCCAAATGAAAGGCAAATCTTAGACCCTGCTGGACAATAAGCAGCAAATCAATATGGAGCAATATATTCTGGACAAACGTATCATACCAAAGAGAAGCAAAGCATGAGCCACATCTCTAAAGCAAAATTACCAAATAAACAACTATTTTGCTTTGATCCAGCGTTACAAACGTTTTGTCCAAAAAACTAAAATAAGTTACTGTGTAATTGTTTCCAAATTGTTCCAATGAAACCTCTGAACGGAAGCCTATGTTGGACATCAAACTGCCCTCAGCTCCTGCATTGGGCTTGCTGCTGATTGCAGCTAACAAGGTCATACAAATCTTCCTGCTTCACCCACCCCCTCACATCTCTCCTTCTCCCTCATTTTTTGGCACAGGGCTCACCTGCCCTATTTTACTCCAATGGCATGTTTAATCTGTGTACCCAAGTTGCCATGGAGTAGAACAAAACTTTGTAAATCTCCACCATTCAAACAGATTCTCTCAGGATGCGTCATTTTAATGCTTTTCCTCATTCTCTCCTCACATACCGTCTCTCCTCCCCCACTTCTCTTCCAGTCACATTTTCCTCCCCATGCCCTTCAAGAGTAATACAGGCAGTAAGAAGTGGAAATGCAGCAGCTGCTCACTTGTTAAAATATTTATATTTTTCATTTATGCTTTACAGATTGAGCCAATTATGCTCTCTGACCCAGTATGAAATAGATAGTGGTATGTTTTATTTAATCTCAATAAACATGCAAACAGTCAGTGGCATTTGAGAGACACAAACACAACTGACAGGTTGGAGGATGGCAGAGAAAGAACACACTTGCTATTTTTTTGAAATATAATTATACTTTCCAATCCTTTATTGGAAATGTTTACTTTTGTATTAACAACACAAATTATTTCAACTGTGCTGTGAATATTTCTGCTGTTAATTTCGCAGCTTAGCTTAAATTTCAATAGTATCCTAAGTATAGGGGAAAAAAGAGTCTTTAAATGATCAGCAAGACAAAGAACTACGGTGGGATGCCGAGAAAGCTCCCATTCAGTGCTGACTCCGCACCGCTGTGGCAGCCAGTAGGAATTTCAGTAGCCCGCTCTCAGCCCCAGGTACAGCAGTCCCTTCGGAAACGGGGCAGACGCACGGCACTAACGGGCAATGGAAGTGCCTACATACGGGGGTGTGTTCTCTGCACTAGGAAGTGCAGCAATTTAGAGCTGCTCTCAGCTTGCAGCAGAACTAGTATCAATTGAGCACAAGAAGTTCTGTCATACACAAATAATCACTTAAATGAATACTGATAGCTCAGCAAGGTTTTTCAAGTGTAACAGAAAAGCGTATTATCTTCTGACTGTGGAACTGACCTTAGTTTTCTGTCTTTTCCAGTAGAAAACTCCCACCATTCACTAAAGCATTTTGCATACAGCAGAGTCCTTAATAGGAGATATGGCGCTCTCCTAAGAGCAAGATAGATATCTACTCGACCTCTACCGTCTCCTGAGCTCACAGACGAAAAAAAAAAAAAAAAAGAGTACTGCAGGTCTCTTCCTCATCATGCCATTAGGCCGAACTCAGTCAGACAATATATCATCAGCTGAGGATCACTGGGCAATCTCTTTTGATTCGCAGGTCCCTCTAAAAACAGGAAAAAGGCAACTCCAAGAGGACACTAACTGACTGAGACACTTCACACCTTAGTGGTTCCACAGCACAAGTGAACGTGCTCTGAGGTAGACCTCCTAGAGGTCTTTGGAAGGTACTTTGGAGGTACTGTGCTGAGGGTGGCAATGCTATCCTCAGACTGCAGTTTTCTAACCTTCTTTTAAAGTCAGAATTAGCTGCAGTAAAATACTGGAAGCAGCTACAACAAGTAGTACAAGCAAGTAGTGCTCTTAAAGAGGGCCCACCAGAAATGACAGGTTTACAACTACAGCATCCACCACGCACACAGGCGACGACGCTCCCAGGGACAACGATGGCTCAAAGCAATGTAATCAGGGCAGGCAGCAAGGTCACAAACAGGAAGCTGCGGGGCAACAGGCTTTTTCTTTTTTCTTCTTGATGTCGTTGGTTTTGTTTATTTTACCAGAGCCAGATACTTCACATCACAAAAGGGTATAACTGCCTCTGAAACAAAGCCTAATTCAGGATTTTTTTTTTTATTTTTTTTTTAACTGTGCCAGTCTAGAATGCATTTTTCACAGGAAGAATTAAGACCGTCAAGAACTGGCTAGCTCTTAGGGCTGGTGCTCCTTTGGCGAGCCTAAACCCCATCAAAGAAGTAAAAATCACTTGGCGCTTCAAAGACAATTCGTATTACTTCTGAAGTCAAAGGCAGAGAATAACCCCACCCAGGCCTAGCTATTTAGACCTCACTCAAGAACCGACTTGCCACAAAATTTCACTGGATTACAGTTCAGGAGCCAGGCAGTATTTCAGCAATTTATTTTTCCTTCAAGAACCACAGCATACCTACTCTCAATACATTTTAAAGAAGAGATACCAGAGCCAGATGTTCAGAAATCAAACATGAGTTGCGGGAACACCTAAAAAGATACGTTATCAGTTACATATATAACAAAGTTGCCATCAGGTTAAAAATACACTGAAAGACTGTAGATTATCTGGCAATGTTACCCTACAAAGGCACGTTATATGTACTGTCTCCACGTTGTGTACAAATTCACTGAAAATGACAGATTATGACAGTGAAAGGAAAGCCGTGGCTCCTGGAGCACCTGCGGCGGGTGTCCCACAGGAGGACACACAACATTTGGATCCACCACAGGCACATGGTGATTAACCAGAGCACCCGATATATTTATTTTGACTTGGTGCTTTTACCCTATCTTCATGTCAGCTGTAAAAAAAACAGCCAATATCTGATCAGGCACAAAGCCTATTTGGTACTGAATTATATAATTTGTTCTTTTTAAAAAAAAAAAAATCTGAAACTAGATGTGAGCACTGAAGTGAGATTTATCTTATCATCAGCCACCACAGTAAAAGACAGGTAAGCAGCAGGGTCTAGAAAATACAGGCTAAACTCAGGTGTCAGGCTTGACAACCATTTAATAACATACCTGACCTCTACCTTCCAGGCCTTTCTCATAAGCCTCCCACAAGAAACCTCACTTTTTCCACCTGCCAAATGGGTCAACAAGAGCACATCGAGGGCGTACGTGCAGCTGGGTGCCCTACAAAAGATGCCTTGCCAAATTTTTTCCCTCTTAATGGCAGGGCACACTAGCTACAACAGCTCTTCCGAGGACGGTGAGCATGCGGTGGGACTGGCAGCTGCAGGAAGCTGAGAGTTTCTTGGGCGCTATGTGCTGGTCCACCATGTACACCATGGTCCACCACGGGCTGAGGAGGGACCACAGCAGGACAGCACTGCATGGGGACAGAGGACTGTGGTACCATCCTGGTCCTCCACACCATGAACATACTTGCATTATTTCCAGACCTCTGACTCCGGTGTTCTAGTACTGGTTTTGTTCCAAAGTATTCTGGAAAAATAAATCAGCGGGCAAAATCCCTGCCTGAGGAAACAAAGCTCTCCTATAGGTACTTGAGGACCTCCTATTTCAGCCAGTGCAGTAAAGTCATTTGGACCTCTGCCTCAGTTTAGCTTAAGCTGTTAAATAATTCTGTTTAATTAATGAAGGAATCTCTAATCATTTGTGTACTGCTGGGCCTCAAACCTAAGGCCCAAGACAAACATCAACTACCTTTTTTCTGTTAAACATATATTGTCATTTCTTTGAGTGATCTTTAAAAGATGTTTAGCCTCAAGGAAATGGAAGTACATATTTTGCCCAAGTAGATTACTAAGATGCACACAACACTACAGAGGATTTTGAAGGCTTAGCCCAGGAGGAATCCCCTCTGTGGCCCAAAACCAATTGTTTTCCAATTGAAAGACAACCCCATCGCTGAAGAATGCCTGAAGCAACAATCAGACAAGATATAGAGCTGCGCTTTTCAACTCCTAGGACTCCTCTCTTTGATATCTGAATCAGTGATAAACCTGAACTGCAAAGTTAGATCCAGGTTTTTGGTCTGCCTCTTTATTGCAAAATGCAAATACATTTACATGCACAATATTCATAAATGTTTGGAAATATCCTGCATTTTATGAAAGGATCCTCTTGTTGCAAATGTATTATAGCTGCACATAACTCAAGAGAAAGTCATGTATCTTGAAATGATTCTCCTTTTCACTCCTTGTATTTCTGAACTGCTGGTTTAAAGATCTCCATTGTTTTACCATAAAGCACTCAACTAAATTCCCTTGATAGGGCTATCTCTAAGAAATCTGGTGGCCTTTCTCACCTGCAAAGCAGCACTGAAAAAAAACATTTAAGAAGGTAACAAATTGATGCTTTTTCCGTTTGGAATTTTAGGCTAAAAATCACAGATGCCCTGTAAAAAATTTAAGCTCCACTTCAATTTAGTAGTGAAATCTTCAGGTGATTAAGTGAGCTTTCATGAGGTTTTCAGGTGCTCAGTAAGTATTCCTTGAGCAGAAAGTGCTAAAAGGAAAACGGAGTTATTCCAAAGCTGGCCAGTTTATCCCTGTTTTTTAATACAAGTGTGCACTTAGTATGCTGGCAGAGGTTGGCAGGAAGCAAACTCTAGACCAGAGGTTAAAACCATTACAAGAGGAGACCATTACTGTAGAAAAGCCAAGATCATAATTAGAAAAAAGCTTTTTCCAACCTGTGATTTCTCCCTGCTCTTTTATGCAGGATAAGTTCCCCCCCCCCCCCATTTCTTTTCTAACAATCCAACTGAAAGTGTTGGCTACCAGGCTTGGTTCTCCCTGAGACAGCAATGCCTTAGGGACAGCTGAGTATTTCCCACACCTTTTTTAAGGACTATCCAAAACATCTTGTCCACCAATCTGCCAAGGAAGGTGGCACGATCTTATGTAGCTCTACCTATGGTGACTCAAAAGTCAATGACTTCAACAGAAAGAGTACTGGGGGAGTGGGGGTGGGGGGAAACAAACAAAAAACCCAAAACAGACTTAATACCACAGGGGAATAAATTGTAAGGAGGTGGGGGGGAAATCAGAAATTAGCAAGAGGCAATATAAGTATAGTGGTTATTTCCTGTTCATTTATTTCTTAATTTTTTATTCATGTGTAAATTGACCCCATCTGTTTTTTTCATTCAATCCTGAATGGAGAATATGGGCCATAGTTTAATAACTCAGTTTAATAACTAAGTTCCCACAAGACTTGGTAATTCAAAGTCATCTCAAACTGTTTCAAAAAGTAGAGGAAGAAGGCACAACACAAAATACCATAACAGAGCCAAGAGACAAGCAGTATGCTTTTGCAGAGACGTGTAGGGTAAGAGTTAACTGATAGCAGAACTGAGAACAAAACAAACATAATCCAATATTAAACACTGAAACACAAGAGTACCTTGTGGAGGCCAGTTCTAGCACAGCTGCAAGCACTTTCTCATCGCTGCTGCTGTTGTGAATTTTGAAGGTAACCATGGAGCACTTCCAACAACATGAAAAAGTCACTGACTAATATATTTAAAAAAAATCTATATCCATCTTCAAATTCCCTTCATGGAAGAGAAAAGCTGTAGCTATCCTTTGGCAACTCTGCAACATAACATTCTCCTTTAGTATAGCATTAAAATGGCCAAATGCTCCCAGGGCTCTTTTATGGCTTTAAACTGAAGCTACCCGAAGCATTGACTGGATGATGCCATAGTCTTTAATCAGATTTATCCACTTCTTCACTGCTCTTCAGAGGACCCCATCTCAGAGTCTCTTTTTAACTGGTCATCTTTGGGTATAAGCTTTCAGGTTCAGACTAGAAATTTGACTTCTTAATAGCTACAAGCATATTGACTGAAACCTATATGTACAAAATAGCTCCACTGAGTTATTTGGCAAACACACTTTCAAGCAAGGATTTCAGAGGTCCTGAACTCCCTTTAATCACAAGTCTTGTCTGCAGCCTACGTGTAATAGCCTCTCCCTCCAACAGAGAAAGCTGTCCTTTACATTTCTGCCATGTCTCTTTGGGACCAAGCCCTCCCCGTTATCCTGGTGCCCTATTCTGGGGTTACAACCATATAACACACAGTGATTTATTCCCCCAAGATACTGTATGAAAGGTACTCAGCTACGAAAACAGGCAAAAAAAAAAAAAAAAAAAAAAGAAAAGAAAAGAAAAGAAAAGAAAAGTAGTAGTTTTCATCACCCGATTCGTAATAAAAACATTTGAAAGAAGCAGGAATAAAATAGAAAACACACGCATGACAGATGTTGGAAGGAAAAATCTGTTTGTTCCAAATGCACTGGTGAAATTGGTCAAGAACAGTACATCTGTTTTGAAGTACAGCTCTTATAAACACAAACAAGGCCACCAAGAGAAGGCAAGATTAAACAGAGAGGAGGAAAGGCTTAGCCCCTTCCCTCACACTGGCTGGTGTGGCACGTACTCCCAGGCTACGTGACGGGCAGCAGTGCCAACAACACCCTCCTCGCACATCGCTGCCACTTCTGCTCTCAGCACGGAGGAGCTACGTGGGCTCATAATGTCTCAGCATCAGGCCCTTGGGAAAGCTCTTCCATATCTAACTGTATCCATCTGCTCTGGGACACAGACACAGATGTCATTGCAAACTTTTCTGGGAAAACAGAGCTCATAAAAAGGAAAAAAAAAAAAAGAATCAAATTCCATAAACCCCCAGATATTACAAAAAGCCTCAATCAGTATAGATGGAAACTATATTTTTGAAAAGACAAAATTCTAGCATGTGTAAATTGAAAATAGCCAAGCATGCCTACCCTGCTGAAAAATCCCTCCAGAGCATTCCCTTTCAACTCTACGATTACTAACAAATATTTTTACTGTATAGGCAATCAATTTTTAAGTGGAAAAAATTCCAATAGGGTCCTAAATTCAATGGCAAGTTCTACTAAAACAAAACAAACACACAAAAAAGTAAAATTTGTTCCTGTGAGATTCGTATGTGCCCACAAAAATACACAGAGATGAAATGTTTCTGTGTATTTTCCAGAAGTAGATGTTGAATGCCACTAGTTATGAAAGAAACGTAAGATATAAAATCAAGTTTGAAAAAATGTTTTGATACTTTGTATTTGCAATGGAAATGCATGCAATAAAATGGTATGCCAAAATGAAGGAGTAGCCAAAATATATAGCTACTAGGGAGGAAACAGCATTATATCAGGCAATTCTTTTTCTCTAAATTTATTTATAAAAGAAGGATAGAAAGAAGGTGCTTTAAGGGTGATCAGAGGTAAAAGTCACTGACTAACAACGCAAAAAATACAGGCTATTTTATAGACAGCAAAATTCTATTAAGATTAATTACAAATCACTGTCAAACAATAAGCATTCCTCTGCCATGCACAATTGTCATTTTCTTTACATCCTCATGACCTTCTTGTTGTGCCCTTGAACTGTAGCATTAGTTACACACAATATACTGTGAAGTACAATGAACAATAATCATCCATGCCCAAACTTTTTACATATATATATGTGTGCGTGTATATATATATATTTAAAAGAACATTGGTGAATGGGCTATTAAAAGTGGATGCACCTTATTGATTCCCCCTTCAAGCAATTTACAGTTAGACAGCACTATTTGCTCAATAGCGTTGGAACAAAAATTGCTTGTATTTATCTTGTTGGCAAGGACAAAACACATCAATTCATTAGCGCTGTGATTTGTACCTTGTTCAAACAGGACTAAGAGCTCATCCTCTGTATATACAGCAGAACTACACGTGTGCTACCACACTGATAATTTAAAACATTAAGATTAGCAAAAGAAAGAAATATTTCATACGACTGCATTTCTAAGTGATTCCCTATATTCTTCACTCCTCAGGAGGTCTTCTTCAGGACAACTAACTACAGAAAATGCTTTCACTGCAACATGTCTGGAGATTTAATAGCACAGTTCATCAAGACAAAAACATCTTTATCTATGATACTTTATTTGATGTTCCCAAAGAGGGGAAAAAAAACATACTGGAGGGAAGCACAGCTACACAGGGACAGGGAGAGGAAGGGAGATCTTGACTGACCGAACGACATGTGAATCAGAAAGAGAGCTCAATTTCTGGCTGTTCCTCACAGGATCCAAGTTCAGGACAAGTGCCCTGACTATGTAACACTTTATTCCCTCGTGGGACTCCTATCATACACCTTTTTCCTGGCCCAATTCATAAAAATCTTAGGAAAAAAGGAGGAGCGTGGCACATAGCCCAATTCAATGAGAAAACCACACAGACCACCCTGCACTCATCAGTGTTTAGAAAATAAATATAGAGGTTCGCACCTGTATGTCAGATCGAGTCCAGCTTCACAGGTTCAAAATCTGCCCACCTTTGTCAGGCTTGACTTCATGCACACGCTTTAGCACTTTCATAAAAAGAGCCACCCTCAAAACCATGCCTCTCACAGAGTCAAATGGTGATTAAAAACACTAGTTGTTACCATCAGGCAGAAAGAGAGGAGGAAAAATGGGTTTACTTTTACTGTTTCGGAGTAAGACTAAACATAATAATCACTATCCCCAGTGACTGCGAACATCATTTAATTTGGCCACTGACCGAACCTCGAGATTAAAACCAAAGGAAGTCATTAATGATGCCGTCGAGACATGAAGTCACCAGGAGTCCTGGTGCACCAGAGAGGCTAAGCCAACTTCAGTCCCTTCTGTGCAAACACATTTATCCTTCTGTACCACAAACCACTACCACCACTGCATGCCCCAAAGCCACCATCTGAGATTAAATCCATACCTGCACCACATCATGCAAACTACCTTTTAACTGCACGTTGTTTTTCTCGCTAATTCAATAGTGTTGACATTCAAGGTTATTTCCAACTGGGTAAACAATTTTCTCATTCTGATAAATTCTGAGGTGGCCACGTGAAATGGATTTACTGGCTTAGGGATCTAATTGCGAAAATCCAACCTCATGTCTATCTATTAGCAAGCTAATACATATGCCCAAATGCACTCCTTCGGTGATTAGTTATGTGAGGATCCACTTAACACTATTTATCCTCTTCTCAGTGAACTGGTGAAAAGCTTTTGACAAGTTAAGAATTAGCGTGCACGAGCTTAACCGATCAGCGGTAGTAGGAATCGGTATCTGAAAGCTCTCAATAACCAGAGACCACTATGCGGTTTTTGAAAGTTTGAGGGAATATATTTCAGAAAAACGATGACCGATCTCAAAAGAGCTGAGGGAAACCACAAGAACTGCTGGGATCAGGCGTCCCAATAACACGGGCAAAAATAGCAAAGCCCTCTCCTAACGGTGTTTATCTGCCACTTGCTCAGCGCATCGCTCACGCAGTAACGCTCCTCTGCCGCAGCAAAGGAGGCACTAGCTGACCTTTCAAAAAAAGGCATTTTTGTCACACTGACAGACCACGTGTGCTGTTCCACATAGTTCTAGGAAGATGTCCCGTGACAAAATGTAATTGGCATGTGCTAGGGACTGGAATCAGGATACAGCTTAGAAAAACAACAAAATTCCTGCAGCTGTCCTGATGTCACGAGTTTGGATTGCAAAATTCATCAATGACATCCCCCTCCTGCCCCTATATAGCGCTGCCGCTTCTGTCACTGATGACTGCGTTCGATTGCCTCCTACCTCTGACCAAGGCGAAGCGTGCCTTCAGACGCAGACGTACGCTTCACACTTGAGCTGCTCCAGTTCCTCACTGTGGTTTTTGGGTGCCCATAAGGACACAAATCAATGGTTAAAACACACAGCTGAACCGCTGTGACTTGTCTGGCTTGACTGTCTACCACATTCATTACACAAAGAAACATCTCGTTGGTTACATTTATTGCCCCGCTACAGCAAATGCAAACAGTTCATGAGCTTTGACTATTAAAAACAAAAACCAACAACAAACAACAACCACCCCAAGTGTTCTGGGGCAGGCATCAGCAGAGGCATTACAAAATTCTGTGTTTTGAAACACTGATTCAACCGTAACAGATCTTCAAGTCTCACTTTATAAAGGGATTTTGGAGCCATACCAATTATGTCTTTATGAAATGCCTTAAGGAAAAAAAAAAAAGTTGTTGTTATGGAGATTAAAAAGAGTACGCTACAATTGCATTAGTTCTTTATACTAAAGTAAATATTCATTAATATACTGGAGACATCTGATTTACAAAGTTCTGGGCCTGATCCCAAAAGTCACACACATATGTATGGACTTGCCATCTTCAAAAAAAATGTGAGCTGAGGTGACTTAAAGTCTCCCCAGGAAAGCCTTAAGAAACAGCTGCGGTTTGCACTTTTAAATGTTCTTTAAGAACATATATCCAGGACACTCTTAGTAAATAAACAGATAATACTTCCATGACACACGCTACTTACACACTATTGAAAGAGAAGTTCAATTTATCAGTAAAGTTTGTTTTTTAGTGAATGCAGCTTTAACACAGATGCTTTGGTGCTGCTGAAATACACGGGATTTCCACAGTATCTGCATCCTCAGCTATTACTGCAGTTAATTAAATGACTCCGTGATTCATCAGATCTATAGAGGCAAAATGCAGGGGCCTATATCAAATTCAGAGAAGGTTCCTACTGATCTCAGCAGCTTTTAGCAAAACCCCCATGCTGAAAAATCCATTATAATAAGACCAGCTTATTGTTAGAAAACAGTGGATGGTATCTTTCCTGTACAACTAAATGCACTGCCTTAAAATCCTTGAACTGTAGATGTCAAAAAAAATGTGCAGGACCCATTCTTTAAACGAGCACTGCTGATTGTTCACGGCATTTACTGAATTTTGCAAATGAGAAGGTGGCAATTTGCCCAGCTCCTTTGAGAGATCAACACTCTTTCAAAAATGAGTGGAGACATTTGAAGTGAACAATGGAGATTTTCTAGTGTGCAGAAGATGAGGATTTTCTTCCAAGAAAGTGGCTTTGGCTGAAAGATGCAGAATGATCATCTTAGAGAAGATCTCCTGGAGCTCCACAAGTGAACAATGAGGACACGTGCAGATTTCCCTTTTAGATGTTCAAAGCCACTGACACAGAGAAAGACGCCCAATGCTAAAAGGGAAAGAGTTCAATAACAGTAGTAAGGTTTTCTTCTGCCTGCCTAGACGTGACTGTCAAGAGGAGAACTAAAACTGGTTCAGGAATTTTTGTTCTTGGAAATACCAGTAAGTTCAGTGAAGCTGCTTTACAAAGCCATTTACTGCAGCTATAAGCAGCATCTAGAGGTCAGAAGACTGCATTAGCCAGCACCACCAGTTCAGCACAGATCACATCCAAACAGTTGAAGGACTGTAGGTTAATAGCCTCTAGCCCATTCAGCAATATCCTGGTTAACTGTAAACCATTTTAAAACAGACTGATTGTATGGAAGATCAGCAGAATAAAAAAAAATGCACATTCCTACAAACCCTATAGATATGTGACAGGCTGGTAGCGGAAACTTAACAGCACTCACCTAGACAGACTGATGTTCCATTCAAAAGTAATAAAAAAAGTCTTCTCTGAAAATTCTCTGAAATGCATCACTAAATTTCGTAAGTCCTCAAAATCTTTGTTCCGATCATCTGTTTCCTGCTGTTAAATCATTCTGTCATCTACCAGCCTCATGTTCACAGCATCATTTGGAAGAGGAAATAAGTCTATGTCTCCTGTGTGCTCGGGGACTACCATACTAAAAATGGGTTCACAACTACTCTGGAGAAGAGAAGAGAAGGACAATTCTATGCAGTACTCGATTCACCCATGAGGATGTTTCTGTTGCTCCTTTTTTGCTTCAAAACATGCATCCTTTAAAGCCCCATGAACCTGCACAGAATCAAGTTCAGCATGGATTGTAAGATTGTTCTTACTGGTTTAGACCACGTGTCCTCCTCCTGTAGCGGTCAGCACCATAGCAAAGCATCCAGGAAAACGGTGCAGAACGTGGGATACTTCTCCTGAGGTTTTCTCTTTTGCATCATTCTGCTGCTGAACAAACTCCTGAGCCAGAAGTTGTATTTGACAGCACCTTGCAGATTTTTCTGCAGCAAATTTCTCTATTTGCTTTTTCTATATAAACTTTGGGTTTTCACAAAACACTGCAGTAATGAGTTCCAGAGTTTAAATAAAATTTTGCTGTAGAGAGACTGCCCACACCAGCGCAACTTTCAAATATAGCTGTCAAATTCATTGCATATATTATAACATACTGTTGCAATGTTCCAATAGAGTGGTATTTCTGAAATGGGAAAACCAAAGACATGGGTGTATTCTTTGAAAAAGAGCCTGTCTCTCGACTCTTCTTACAGGAAGAAACTCATTAGAGAGACAGAGCCAAGCTGAGAGGGGCGATTAAAGGACCTGTCCTGCAAATATTTACACTCCAGTTAAGTTTCAGTGGGATTCCTCACATGCTTAAAGTAAAGCAAGTGCGTAAATGTTTGAAGAATCACTCTTGGACAGTGTTTGACACTGTCCGAGCCCAGTATTTGTTATGGCCTTGGGCAACTTGGGGCGCCTCAAGGAGATATTAAATTGCTACTCGCAGAAGGATGAACTTCAGCGGAATCTGGATCCTGCAGCAAGATAGAGAGCATCAAAGAGAGGTCAAGGGAACAGCCAGCCCTCCTTATGAAGAGCTAAGCGGTCCCCCCTTTTGCTCTCTCAGCTCAGAGCCTGTCGCCTGAGTCCCTTTCAGCAGAAAAAGCCTCTGCAGATGCACAGCTCTGTTTTGGAAACACAGCTTTGGACACCGGCAACTACTAAGGCTTGCAAATGCTTTCTTTAAAAGTCTTTTGCACAGCATTTTCCTTTCTGTACTCAAAACAATCCCCCCCCCAGAAAAAAAAGAAAATAAAAAAGTGGCTTGAAAAATCTCTCCAAGAAAAATATTTGAAAGCACTCCTACAGAGCTGAACACAAAACTGCTCCATTATTAACCTCATCGGCTTTATTTACACTGGGAGAGTTATGAATTCACCTGTTAACAACACAGGGACTCTTTCTAGCTGAGATTTATTTGGTGTATTTTACTATAAGAGAAAAAAAAGAAGAAGAAGAAAAAAGTTTGAGGGATTCACGTTGAACAAACTATTAGCAGATGCCTGGAGATCTGCGTGTGACTAAACTAGAAGTGCCATGAAATCACGGCACATGAAAAACAAGCCAAAATGAGTGTTGCAGAGTGTGAGGCAGACTCTTAACTCACCCCACTGCCCCGGGACACGCTACTGCATGACACCATTACATAAAACCAGCCACTGTCCCAACATTGCTGAAACTGTAAGGCTTAAGCCTCGCCTTTGTAGCAAATTAAAATTAGCTAATTAAAAGCAGAGCATTACCCCCAACGCAAGCGCTTTCCATGTACCAAAAAAAAAAAAAAAAAAAAAAAAAAAAATCCTTCTTTGACACTGAGGGTGCTTTAATGAACTTGGAGGAGTCCTCGCCTGCCTTCCCCAACCTGCTTGCTCCCATCCGCACCTGGCTGCAGGCTTCTCAGCTGCATGTCCCAGCCCGTGGCGGCGTAGCACCGTGCCTGTGCATGCTTGTTTGAGTAAGGGACTATTTTTAAGGCACTATTTTGTAGTAATTCAGTTCAAAGCGCAGTGCCACACACAGTGTGGTGGATACACCCTAGTGGGAAACACAGCGGAGGAGCAGAGCGGGGGGACCGCCTATGCTGGCACTGCTGCCAGAGCTTCCCCTGACCTGAGGGGAAGGAAATTATAGAAAGCCCGAATTAGTGTTGTCACAAGCATGTAACTACAGAGAAAAAGACCACCTTTACCTATGAATAACTTCCTCTTCAAGCAGAGCCTCAAGCCCTCCTGGAGAGCTCTCCAGGAGTGACCATGGAGTTGCTCTGAGAAGGTGACACAGAGCAAAGAAGAGAGCAGGCTTAAGAGTTCTGGTTTTTGTTTTTTTGTTTTTGTTTTTTGACTTTCCTGACACATTTCCTTGTTTAGTATTAGCAGGTAATTACTTTTTTGCCTCACTGCAGAGCAATTACAAAAATAATTCTATTTACTCAGTATCTTTTATCCTGAGAGATACAAGCGGTATTTATGAACTACCGGCCAGATTTTTTTAACTCAGGAGCGCGTGCAACTGCAAACACACACCTTATGGGCACGTTCAGTTGAAACATTTGCACGTGCAAACAACCAGGCTACGTGTGCTATTTCATCCCCTTTCAAGCAAGCAAGCACAAAACACATTCTTTGCTAACTTAGTAGAAATAAAATTCACGTGCTTTTGTAAAATAATGCTGGAAAAGGCCTGAATAAGAAAAGTACATTCAAGTGAAATTATAAATTCAAGTATGGTCCTGTTACAGATTCCACAACAACGGTTTAATTACACATATGCATGCTAATTTACCTCCACTTTGGGGGAGGTTGTTTTATCATCACTTCACAATAGCATCTCCCAGGCAACTCACTTTGGGGAGCGGTGACAACTGCTGTTTAATCAGCGCAGCAATTAGCTTAAATTCTGCTTAACGACTGCAAAGAGTTAAGTGATGTTTTACTCGGGGATGGAGCAAAGACAAAAGTTCAACTCTCAGTCTTATTTCAGAAGAAACTGCAGTGACGATTAACCAAAAAAATATATATCAGATCGCAAAATTCCAGTAAGGATCGTTTTCAGGATGTTTTTATGAAGAGAATGGTTCTCTTGCCCAAATAGAGTAATACAATTCCCGAAGTGAACTTCCTAAGGGAGTGCAGTGGGTGGGAGGGCGAAGGAATCTTTCTCCCACCGCTAAACACGCTGCAAAACTACTTTCAGTCTGATGGCTGAAACAGCTTTCTGCAACCCTAACGCTTCCCTGCTCTGCAGGGCTTGGGGCACTACCAGAAAATCCTTGCTAGATTTCAAATGCTTCCAGATGCTCTGTAAATGGACTTAAGGGAAAACACCACCACGCTTCCACCCAACGCGGTAAACTTCTACGCGACTGAGAATCCCCGAGCAGTCACGAAATTGTTAAGGGCTGGGGAATGTAGCTCTCAAATGCTGCCCTGGCGCCTCAGGGACATTCTCTCCCAATCTGTGAATCACTAAAAAAAATCTCTTAATGAGGTGGGGAAGGGCAACACCACTCCGAATGCCAGTGCCTATCGCCTCTGTCAAACGCTGTCAAACAAACGCAGGAAGCGCTCATCCAGCTATTTTACATTCTGCAGTGGACCCCCCCCCTTTTTTTTAATCGAAATTCTGATTTTTGTCTTGATAGCTTTGCCAAGGAAGCAAATTGGGCCTTCTGCATCTGAGCAGAATCCAAACATTGCCACCTCATTCTTCAATTTTCTTGAGTAATGCTACCAATTGCCATCTTACAACTCGAAGTGAAGCCAATACAGGGTTTATTATTATTACTACAGGCACAAAAAATACCTAGGCAAAGTGCATAATTCATTCTAACAAAGCTAAGATGCTTTTAGTGGACACTCACAGTGTATGACTGGAATTGAACCCTCAAGTAAAGTGCTTTTATATATTCTATTAAAACTGCAGTTATCTTATGTTCTAAATGTGAATTACAGCGACAAAACCTAACCTAAACATCTACCAATGAGAGGCCAGGGTAGAAGACATAATTAAATTTACTTTAGGTGGATATGATTCACCAATATTTAGAAGTTTATGAACAGCTACTCTTTTTTAAACTTGTGCCATTTGTGCCATTCATTAACTTTACTATTTTTGGTGAGTTTGTATAACATTGACTTTGCAAGCCTTTCACTTAAATTAATAGTGAGGATCAAACCACAGTTCATCTTCTTTAAAAAGGAGCAAATGCAAGTCCCCAAAAGACATTAAATTGTGTGCCATATTTACACGTCATGCAGGACTTGAGCAGCTTTAAAAAAAATGGTGCATTAGTAATAGCTTCGTACAATTATTTCTCCTACTCTCACTTTTCTTCCAACTAGAAAACATCTTTTAAGAAAACTGTGCTGCTAAAAATGACAAAAGCACTGTATATGGTATCAGCTGTGCCTTAGTGCCATGTCCGTGATAACAGAGAAAGCCCTTCCTAAATGCTGTAGAATAAATCCATTAGTACGTAGGTTTTAATTCCAGGTGCTGCTTTACATGGAGTTATTCTTGATTAGCTTCCCATGCACACGCTCCTATTCTGCAACGCCACCACCCACACTGCTGTGCTCTTCAGAGGTATCTGCTCTCCATTAAATGGACAGCTTTTGGCTTTCCTAATCTACTTTAACCTTTGACAGTGGATTTGCACCCACCCATGAAGTTACACAGATGGATCAGTTTACGTTCACACCTTGGCAAACCCGTACAATTTTTCAGCTAGCACTTGGTTGCAAGATTCAAGGGTGGTTAACGTAAACACAGGGGCCAGCAAGTCCACGGGCTCCTTCAGATGCCTCCTGGCTAGGCTGCAGGCACCACCCTCCACACCAGCCACTTGGTCCTCGGGCCACCAACCCATCCAACAGAAATGTCAGTTCCTGCCTCCAACGTTCCTGCTGGGGATCTTGGAGTTGAAGCCTCAGCGGCAGCCGCTGCCACCAAGAAACTGTCTCGACTCGATGCTGGGAAGGGAACACAGGGAGCAGCTTTGCCACACGAGAAGCTGAAGATAGAGGAGGAGGGATGTGTATTTGTTCCCAGTTTTAATACAAACACGAGGTGTTGTACTCGGCCAAGCTGGGGTTTTTTGTGTCCCTTGTAAACCTCGCAGAGGTGTTCCGCACGGCAGAACAGGACAACGGGGTTGTTTGGCACCTGAGGCAAAGAACAAATGTTTATTAACTCAGAGAAAATATTCCTGCTCAGACATGGCCTGGCATGTAACACTCAGCTGGAAAGTCACTCCAGCCTCATACATTAAGCAGACTGAACTCTTCATTAGGAAGTGAAAGAGGTGTCTACTCTATGTGCCCATCACAGCTTTTATTTATTTAATTAATTATTTTAACGAAAGACAGGTTTTTCCATCTTAGTTATATTCAACGTGTCACTTTTACCTAAGGCCATTTGCTACACGTATCACGGCTTCCATGTAAAAGGCTCTGTTCTCATCATTAAACATATGGTTTCCTAATCATTTTGTACTTCTATCTTCCATTCCTCGTTCCATCTCTTACGACATTTGAAAATGCAGTATCCTATTTTAAGCTCTTCAAGAAAACAAATATGTTAAACAACCTTAGAAGTGTTCAGGATCCCAAAGCACCTTCACAAAGCACAGGTAAAACTTGGAATGGATTTTAGATCTATGTCGATGAAAGCAGCAGAGTCTTCAGGATACGAAGCTGCTGCAGAAACAGTTCTTAAAAGTTACCTGCAGTTTCATTTTAAAATTAAGCGCACACTCCAAATTTCAAGCCTAGCATTCCAAGTTTCCTTTTCTGGAGGGAGATTACTATCTAGACACATGCATGCAAACAGGGCTGCTGAAGTCAAACATAATCAGAGCTGCATCCTTCAGTTTTATCGGGGCACAGGCCAACACCAGACACACAGCTTCCCCGTAAAAATAACCTAAATTCCTTTCAGGGAAAGGAAGCCCTTATTTGGGCTTCCTCACTACAGTACAGAAGCGCAACATTCCCCGCACGGCCCAAGTGCAACCACCAAATTTGGATGACTAATGACTGGCTGGGCTGAAATGTCTCCACTAAAACACTACTACACCACAACGTCTGAAACCTTTTTGGGTTTCAGACTTTCCATTCAGACTACAAAAGCCCAAAGAGACAAGCAGACATCCCCTGCTTACGCCAAGGATTTGGTCTAAGGAAAGTTCATGCTTGCTTGGTAATGCAAACACAGCACATTATGTTACCTGTAAGGCACTAAATGAAAAAACAGGACAACATGCAGGAACAGTACACCTTAAAAGAAATGCTCAGCTAAAATACAAAAGAGCATACAATTATATGTAACAAAATAGGACAACTGGCATTCACCTCAGTATTACTATAGCTCCTAACTGCATGCAACAATCTTGCCAGACAGTAATTTACTCATCTACCCTGCCAGCCCAAGAGGCTAGATTATTCTTCTACAACATATACATTTTTCCCATGAAAGTCAGAAAAAGCCAGTAACTGTCCCAGAAGAGTAAGAGTCTCTCTCCTGACTTTTCCCCCTCCCATTCACAAAAGATTGATTACAGTAATTTTCTTCACAGACAGCCTTAGAAGGAGTCTTTGACTTCAAGGCAGACATTTTGAAAAACCTAGAGATAACTCCCAGCGCTGATAGGGAAGAAGTAGGGTTGTTATGAGAAATGTATGACAGATTCCATATTCCACACCAGCCGATCATGGAAAAGCATAAAAAAAGAAAAAAATAACCCACAGAAACAACCCCTGCCCCGCAAACCCCTTTGCTCTTAGAAGCGCTGAGAAACAAGGCAAAGCAAACAGAACATATATCTTTATTCCCCCATCCTAGGCCTACGTCCTATACCTCCGTGTGTCTTACAGAGAAGGGATTTAACAGTCCACAGCGGTGGCTATGGGCAAGGACCAACTTGAAATGCAGGAAAGGACCCAGAAATCTCTCCCAAAGATGAACGTATGGAATTCAACCATGTTATCTACAAGAGCTTGGAGACATCCCAACAACAGGTTAGAACAGCCTTAACGTATCTGATGTTTCAGCAGGGGCCCTCTGGGAACAGCTTACGCCAACCTCTGCAGCTGCATGCATCCAGCTTTCATACAAGGTTAGGAGAAACCCAAGAACTCACCACGACAGTGAGCAGCTAGTAATAACTTCAAAGCCAAGGGTTAAAAAAAATAATAATAATTTATTTTTGGAGGGTAGGACAGAAGACAGATAAAGGTCAGTCAGTCAGCCAATATGCATTTGGAGCTGTCCAGGAGCTTTTTAGCTAGTGTCCTGGCTCCCTTGTGGAGGGGCTTTAAATTCTATTTATACTTATGAGGGCCAGAGATCCTATACCCTTTTAAAACATCTATCATCAGGCATGTTCACTTGGGCCAGTAAGTGTAGCAAATGACGTCTCCATCAAATGAAGGATAGAGATCCACCGCAAGCACATGATCCATGAGTAACATCACAAGGGCATATAAGATGTTCCTCCAATCTGCTACTTCCCAGAGATTTATACAAAAAGTAGGCTCTTTACACTGCCACCCGCTCAATCATCTCAGTTATGCTCTTTAAGTCATATCATGCTTTTCCGGTATGGTGAGCACACAGTACCTTCCTTCTCTGATTTCTCATTAATCCAAACCTGATTTTGCACATCAGCATGGCAATGTCTTTCAGATCAGACCAAAAAAAACTGCATATGGGGTGCTCTTACTGACTGTTGGTTGTATATGCCATGTGCCAATCTTGATCATCTCAATTTGATCATACCTGTTGCACTGTTAACCCTACTGTTACTCCAGGAGGCAAGTGGTCAACACTGTGAGAGGCAACACTGACAACCACCTCTAATTCATGCAGCCCACTCTAAGACCTAAGGATTTGTGCTGAATGTAAACAGGAAACCCTGAAATGCCTTCCTAGGCTTTTTGAGCTTTTGATACTTTATTATACTGATGTCAGTTGCTCACAACCTGGAGTTAGCTCACTGGTCATTTAGACTAAGGTGTTAGATTTTCACTCAAGCAATGGAGGCACCTTTCCATTTGCAGACTCTAGTGGGGAGAGAAACGAGACTACTTCGACCAGTCCAACCTGACTCTGAACTTGACCTGGATCCTAAATGCACTTAATGAAGCTGAGACTGGTGCTGCAAACACAAAATTAGAACCTAAAACAACTATATGAAAAGTTTACCTTTCATAAATCACTTCCACTGGCAAAGAAGTTCAGTGATTTGCCACTAGGAAGGTCAAAAATTGGGTTCTCTCTAGTTAATAGTTGCTCTATTTTGCACATATATCTTACTAAATATAGGTTAATTCATGTTATTAAACAGCTGGTGGTGGAGGTTGAGGTTTAGATATCAAACCCACTGACTAACCAAAGCAATATAGCTTCATTTTCAGAAGGCAAAAAGTAGAGGTAAGTTGCAGATGAAAAGCAGGAAATAAAATCTGCTGTGCATTTAGTCACGTCATTGCCATCTCGGTCAAGTCTCCTTCTTCTGAAAGTTTCTTATCCTCTTTCTTTGTATAGCAGGCTTGAACTAGGCTGTCAACAGGCTATGCTAAGCTAGTTATCAACCTTATCTGCATTTAGTAAGCCCATATATCTTTAAGAGGCATGAATAGCTTGTATAACATAATTGTGTGAATAGTCTATGTGCCTAACAGGGTGAGTGCTGGTGCAGACCTTTCAGGTCATTTCACTTCCTCCTCTGAAGTAAGTAAATGCATCTCTCCTCTTCAATAATCTCAGTAATTCTCTCAATAAACCATGTAGCTGAAAACGAATTTCAAGGTAGAGACATCCACAAAGAAAGCCTCTGCTTTCCTTCGGTGAGTGGCAACGTTGAAAATCAAAATCCTTATTTTATATGCAGCTTCTGCTTATATAATCCGACCGTTTGAATTATGGTTTCTGAGAGGTCTTTGAGACAATGAGAAGACCTTATTAAAAAAAAAAAAAAAAAAAAAAGGAAGAAGAAGAAGAAGGAAAAAGAAAGAAAAGCAACCACAGGTTGTAAAGGCTATGATTTTAGTTTTTTCACAAATACGTACGAAGTCCTTGGATGTTCCCATCAGACAATTTCTGCTCTTAAGCCATTAATATGCTTAAATATCTGAGGATTAGGTTTCAATTATTGCAATCCCCAGAGGTGTTCTGCTTTTTATTCTTCATTATGCAAAGAATGTGAAATGCGATCAAGTTTTATGAGCCCACCCACAAAGGCAACAAGTAGGCTGACACTTAATAACAAATTTTGAATGAAAAACCCAGTCTTGGTAAATGTTTTTTTTTAAAAAAAAAAAAAAAAAAAAAAAAAAAAAAAAAAAAGAGAGAGAGAGAGAATGCAGAGAGGTCCTTCCACTCTAATGACAAAACCACAGAGCAGTAACAGAGGTTTCATGACTCTTTGGTGCTCCCGAAAAGGTCAGTCCATACAATTTCTTCACCTCTTTTCATCCTATACGCCCTTACGCATCCCCACGGGCTTAAATGAGCCACATAAGGCACCTGTACTTCCCTAAAAAGATAACTGCGGAGCACAAGAAATGGCAAGGCAGGCACCCAGGACTCTCTTCAGTATTTAAGTTTGTTTTGTGGCTGCTGCCTGTGCTGAAGTCAGGATACAGGGTAGATCTGGTTTTCCCTGCCTAGGTCCTTATAGGACCTTCTTTTGTGTAAGAATTTGGGGCAGAAGAACTGAAACCCAAGCATTTAACCTTGCTGATTTTGAAAAGATTGAAGTGATTACTGGAATAAAAATGTAAAAATCAATGGGTGTATACTCATATAACTGGCCAATTAATACAATTATTAATAAATACAGTCATTTAGTAAAATTGTCCACTTACTTTGTTTACGCAACAGGAATTTTAGGCCTGCTTGGAAATTATCTTTCATCCTCCGGGAATGAAGTCTCACAGTTGGCTTCAAAGATTCTGGCACGAAGCACAGACCTTTTGCTTAATTGTTCTCTTTTGAAATGCAATATTAAGTCAAATTAAACTGAATATGAAAGACAGAGGCCATACCGAGCTGATGGGAACAGATGAATTTAACATAGACCATAACTGCCCCCTTTCCCCCCATCTATAAAGTTATTATAGGAAAGATGCCTTCACATCTAGCCCCTTCAAATTGCTCCAGTGGGAAAGGAAAAATCTGTTTTGGATTGAGAAAAGTGTACTGCCCTCAAGTAAATATTTGTTTTACGTACAACAATATTCACAAGCTGTTCATTCAAGGCTGGCATTCCCCAAAGCATTGGCACTGGAAAAACTCCCTCCTAATTGTAATGCAATCGCTGATATCAGCAATATCTGAGTTAGACTAAGGCCACTTGAAAAAGATACAGGCAGTATTTTTCTTTAAAAAATCAGGGTTTCTCTGCAGATATGTGAATATATGAACATACATGTATATGCATTTCCACATACACATGTAAGTAAATGCGTACATAAAGGCACAAACACCCTCACCTCTGGGGACACTAAGATTTCAGTCTCAGAACTTTTTCAGCATTAAGGATTTAGTCTTACGTTCCACCTATTAAAATAAATTTCCTACCTGAATAGCTTGAGTTATATTTTCATTTGCAGATACAAACCCTTATGCAAATAAGTGGGAGCACCTACACAGAGGACCGTACTTGTTAACATCTGATAAATTGCTTAACTTTAGCAGAGAAAGCTTTACAGGGCAAAAAGGGTTTCTTCTCCCATTCTTGCAACAGCAAAGTTTTCTGCTCTTTTCATAGACATTCAGGACATTGTTTACCTAAAGCTGCTGAAACGTAAATGGAAAAACTGCATTGTCTTTATACAGTTAAGCGAACACTTATAGATGCTACATGTATGAACTGCCTAGAGCGCAAGGAACCAGCTGTCTTGGCTGGAGTTCCCTGAAATTCCCCTGAAAAACGCTTGGTGCTAGTTTTTTATTTAAAATTTCAACGCTTCTTTTCCTTTCCCTTGGAAAGTTTTCACTTCAGACGAGTTATTGTAGGCTGGGATCCGACAGGTAAAGGAACACAACCACGTACTTTACTTTTTGTACTAGCAAGAGGACAGTACCTAAAGAAAGAAGTTAAACCGCGGCCCTAGAAGAGGGACGTGCAAACTGGAATGACACAGCCGAGCGTGACTCATAACATACTCTGAAACACACGGGCAAAGTAGATCAAAGCTGCCACGTGCATTTAAGTAAAAAGACCAAGTTCTTTCTTCGGGCAAATATAGGAAATAATTCTGTTCCCTGCCACTGTACGGCAAGGAATTCTCTCTGCAGTCATAGCTCCATACTGCCCTGCAAATTACGGCCTGCTATAAATGAAAAATGCTGATTTTGGGATTGTTCGCTTTGTTATAATTTTCCAAGAGTAATATCCTGCAGGGAACAGCCAAGTTAATACAATGTTTCCACTCAAGAATTGGCAGCCTGAATGCAGCCAATGGGGCGTATGTAATGAGAGTTTGCCTGCTGATAAAATGTTATTGCAGAACACGCGGGATAAGGAGGCTCTTTTATTTTTCCAACCCAGAATGTAACTTTAGACTAGAGAAACTGGGTAACTCGCAGTAGTTCTCTGGAATTGTAATACACCGCATATTTTTACTCTGTCTAAAAGCGCTCTGTAATTCAGCCGTTAGACGGACGCAGACACTGTTTCGTCTGGTTTAGTCTGAGAGGTAAAGGCTTGCGATCCGCCCAAAGACGCCGGTCACACCAGTTAGGTCCAGGCTGCGACCCAGCGTGCGGCAGGAGACGCCAGGCAGTACGGTGATCTCGTGATCTCTTCCGACGCAAGTATCGGTCGATTTTTCTTCGACCTACTCGTGGAGTTAGGACGGTTTGGTATTTTCTCCCAGTTTCCTGATGATGGCCCAGCGGATGAATAATTTACAGCAAAACGCGAGATGACAATAATGTACAAAACAAGAGCTGGTATTGAGCAACTGAACTGAAAAAAATCCGAAGTGTCAAAAAATCCCTGCTGCTCTGTTCCAAGCACCACATGAAGATAACAGATGTGAGCAACACTGAAATCATCCTCGCCGTCCCCTTCCCAGGCAGTTTTGCAAACACACGCAGTGCTCAGTGCTCTTCTCGCATCTATCAGCTTAGAGAAAGCTCACGAGTCCCTGAAGTTTGAGAATAACTGAAATTTGGAGGGAAGGCCACGCACGCAAAGCGGACGCAGCCGTTTCCAAAGCGAGCGGCATTTCTGGCCCACCATGTTTCCCGCCGGATCTCGGCGGAGAGCGTCTCGGCACGCAGGGGAGAACGGCCTACGGCGGGAGCGAAAGAGCCGGGTTCCCACGGCAGGAGCCACGGGAGCCCCTCGGACCGGGCACAGGGCGATGCGCTAACACGTACCAACGACCACGTTACCCGGGAAGGAAGCGCAGAACAGAACACGACGAATATTGAACGCTGCAAGCTGCATGCAGTCACTGCTTTGGTCTGTTTTGTACAACATGCTCTGGTGTGCAGTCGGTATCATGCAAAAGCAGGGAGGAAAAATTAAAAAAGAAAAAAAAGGACAACACCAACTTGAGATTTCAGGCCACATATTTCTAAGCTGCGTGCTAGAAGATGCTAACCAGCGTGTGTGTGCGCATGCGTGTGTGTGTGTGTGTGTGTGTGTGTGTGTGTGTGTGTAAAACTCCACAGTTTCCTCCTCCACCCCCATATACCGTGCGGGGAATCTGCTAGTGCTTAACTGGTAAGGGAGGTCAAGGATTTATTGTGGGAAAGCCAACAGCAATTTTGCTGCCTCACTGGAATTTTGCTCTACAAATGGTCATATTGCTCTGCTTCAGAAGAAAAACAAAAGTTACTCTTTAATTTAGGATTTTTAAAGAAACCATAGCTCTTCTGCTCTTCGAATCAACCACCGGGGCGCAAAGATGCACTGTGCATTTTCAGAAACAGAAGACAGCGAGTTATTTCTTAATAAGCCTTCTACACAGTGGGACAAGAAGCAGCTTTCCAAAAGTAAAAACGGTACCTCAGAAACCTACATAGTGACAGGCCCGCCAAAAGGCCAACAACCTCCCCTACCTTCCACTTGCATTTTCCAAAAACTTCATAAACTTTCTCTAGCCTCCGCCAAAATAAGAGGCACGCCCCACACCAGCAAGAGAGAGGAAGGGAGATCTTGCAGGAGATCTTCACCGCTTGCACGGGGACCTACGCAACTTCGGTTGCACGCACGCAGCTGCGGGGAACACCGAGCACTGCAACCAGGAGGTTCACCAAAAGCAGGCAGATACACGTTTTGCCATGGAAAGAGGCGAGCTAGCGGGAGCCTGGCTCCCCCGCCGCCCCGGCGTGCAGACGTGCGCGGCAGCACCCTCGTTGCGGCGGGGCGGGAGCTGTCCTGGGCAGCGGCCAGGGGCTCCCGCTGAAGGTGCTGCCTCGCACGTCCAAGTCTCTTTTACGAGTCCCAAACTTGCATAAGACAACTGGCGCCGAGTTCAGTACACTCTTGGTTTTAGCGGCTGCCTTTTTATTTATGTTAATATAATTAATAATGGGATACAAGGCTATGAATAGCAAGGTGTGAAAAATTGGCTTTCTTGTGTTAAGGCTCCTCAGCGTTTAACTTCCCTCGGCAGCCTAATGTCTGGATGCAACACAGACTTTTGCCCATTAGGAGAAGATTAAAAGCATTAAGCAGGCAATCCCAAGTAAAAAGGAGCAACTGGCTTGTGCCAAACTCCTGCATTAAACTGCCACTAAGTGACATAAAAAGCGACTCTCTATATTTCATCCCAAAGCCTCTAGCAGTTTGTTCCATTACTGAAGCTCAAGCCAGCTGCTTTTTCAGACAGTTGCATTTCAGACCTCTGCACACTTTTTTTTTTTTTTTTCATTTGCCACAGATATTTAAAAAGTGAGTTACTCTGCAATTTTTTGCTCTCTCCACTTTTAGGCCCACTATGGAATATGTCAGCAGGAAAAAAAAAATCAAGTGTGACAGCCTCCCGGCATTACTTCTCCACCGAGCTCCTGACAAGCAGACTTCTTGGGGACCAGGTTCTCCAAAGATGCATTCAAAGCTACACAGGCTGGCCGCCCGATGGATTTTCCTTTGAGTCACCTGAATTTCCTCATCCAACTGGCAATTCTCCCCCTTGCCAGATGATGAGGAAAGCGAACGAACAAGCTACTCACCCCTGGCCATGCTGCACGAAGTGGCGCCCGGCCACGTGCCCTCTCCAAACAGCTCCACCTGAGTAGCGCAGCCAATGGAGCAGGCAACCAGCGCGAGCAGCTGAAAGGTCTTTCAGAGTCACCGAGAAGAAAAAAATTCAATTGCATGGTATCGTTAATACACTATAGACATCAAGCGCTTGATTTCCTCGGGGTCATTAAGCCTTTAACTATCCACTTAACATTAAAGCCACAAGCAATACCGGTCAAATAAATGTTTGTGCATGATTACACTTGAAATTTAGATGCGAAGCTATTGTACATAGTGCGATCTGCGTAGGCTTGTTTCTCTCCTAATGGATTTTAATTGCTGCTAAAACAGGGCCTAGGATTGAGGTGTAAAACAAAGCGTGAAGAACACGCACTTTCTCTGTTGCTTGCCCTTCCTGTCCAGGATATCTTACTAAAAATTCGATTAAAAATAAATACAAATTAATCCGTGTCCATTGCAGAGTAAATCCCCATGACTGACCACTGCCACGCAGAGCTACTCTCCCTTCCTCGCGCCAAAGACAGAGGCTGCCTGCAAGCCCTGCTACATCCCCGCACGCAAACTCACCCGCGGGGCTGCACGCGGGCGGGCGGGCGAGCGAGCTCGGAGAACCCCGCTGGGCCCCGAAGCCGCCGGCCGGCCCGGCTACGGAGCTGCTCCTGCTTCCTGCGGAGCGCCGCGCCGGGGTCCGCCGCAGGCGCCCGGCCGAGCCCGCTGCAGGCGCCCGCCGAGGGCAAGGTGCAAGGCCGGCGCGGGCAGAAAACAAATGCAACACGCCCAAGCCCGGCACCGCTCTTCTGCGGCGTCCCACCTGCACGTCGCGGTGTGCGCCACCGTCCATCAAAAAACAAACTAACCCCAAATAATAAATAAAACACCCCCAAAAATGAACCCCCCACCCCAGGCCACTGCCCAGTGCAGATGCACCATAACTACCTTTATTTAAATATTTAGCTGCAGTTGCATTCGGGCTGCAGTGAAAACCTGATTTGTATTCAGCGGCAGGATTCAAGTTTAGGCTGCAGAAAACAGTGCAGATTAATTTTCAATATTAATTAGAACAGAATAATATCCCAAAGCTGTGAACTAATAAAATGCTTCTTTATACGCAGTCATTGCCAGTGGCGCTTTGCAGACAATGTGTAGTTCAAAGCTTAATAGATTTTCTTTTCTTGCTGTTTTTTTTTGTTTTCTCTTGCTCCACCCTTATAAATGTTGGCAAGCTTACACAAAAAAAAAGAAAAGAAAAGAAAAAAGAAAAAAAAAGAAAAGAAAGAAAAAAGGTAGCAACGGATAAATTAAGAGGACCTTAATGAAATGATAGGTTATGCATTTATTCACCTAGCCGTGTTTTAACACGGTGAATCATGCCTCGCCCAAACACAACCTTTGGGCTCACCCCGACGCCGAGCCGAGGCCAGGCAGCGCACGCGTGCGCACAAGGGCTCGCATTCGGGCTGACGTCGCGCTGCGCCAGGGAAGCTGCGCCCCCAGAAAATACCTTTTTCCTTTTAATACAGAGGGTAAATGACCCCAGGGACAGTGGCCCCAGGGCCTGAAGGCAGCACTGCCAAGACCCCGATATTCCAGCTTTTACATCTACCTGGGGACTCAGTGGCCCCTTGTCTTACATCAACACAAATGCCAGGAAAAACAAAATCTGTCTGTGAAATCTGTCCATCCATGCATCCTGTATTTAGGATATGATTTCATGTTCATGTGCAATTTCTTGTTTGTGGTTTTTTTTTTTTTTTTTGGGGGGGGGAAGGGGTTTAAGCCATATCAAATCTATATAATAGTGCAGACAGTTATAATACACACAGATCCTGACTTTATAATCCTCTTCTGACCATCTCATGGGAAATCCGTCACCCTGATCCCTACACAGCCAAGAAACAACAGATAAAACCAAGCAGAGCAAACAAGCGAAGCCTCCCCCGTCCAGCCCGAACGCGCCTTCCCCGGCGCGTTGCTCCCTGCCCATGCTTCTCCCAGCACGCAAAAGCACCGCTGAGACGCTAAGCCAAAATCCTCCGCGATACCTGAAGCGGATTACTTGCAACTGCGACGCTGAATTTCTTATGCAGGCTTACCACGGGGTATGGGGGGGGGGGACACGACCCAAGCACCCCAAACACGGAAAAGTGGTTCCCGGATGGATCTGGATGAGCACCTGGATTTCCCTCCGCCCCCCTGTCCCCCAAACGTGGCGATGTCAAAACACTTCCAGAGAACGAGACACAAACCCAGCAGCTCCGGGAAAGGGACCAGGCACAGAGTGTGCCCGAGTGCGGCACTTCTCCGCTCTTCTATTTTAAGAAGGGGAAAATTGCGCTCAGGCTTTTATTTTATCCAGTAGTCGTGAGAAGGAAAAAAGTTACACTCAGAGGACAGCAAACAAATAATCTTCTTGCAACTACAGCGCTACAGTAATAAATAATTCTTCATAATCTCAAACACGCTTTCTTCTAAGCGCATAATTCTATTAACACAGAGATACTCAGCTCTTCCTAAGAGCTGCTAAGGATTAAAAATATGAAGAAACAGGCAATTAGGTAGTGTGGAAGGTCTTCCCACACTGCTGTGGCTCAACAAGAAAACTCCGCAGCAGCACACTGACCTCGCGCTACGGTGTTACCAGTGACACAGCACGGTCTCACTGCGCGCAGACTAGTTTAAAAACTTCCCAAGTCCTTTACCTCCTCCGTATGGATTAAATTGTGTTGTTCAGAAGCAGTTATCCTGTACTACTCTACAACTTTAAGGTTTAATAGACACAAAACGTTATTATACACACGCCTAGACACAACTTGTTTGCTATCAGATACACGCAACGCGCAAGTGTAGCGGGAAACCTTGCCCCGAACCCACGTTCCTACAGCTGAATTCCCAGCGGTTTCCGATACCTCCGTCTGTTCACGACTTCAGTGTCAACAGTCTTCCAAGCGGCTCGTCTCCGGGAAGTGCCGAGCGCCCGCACTGGCTGCCCGTCCCTTGCAAAAGTCGCCACTTGGGCATCTCAGAATCATCATCACTCCCCCAAACACTGCAATTTTTGTCCCCGGAGAAACAAGGCTCTTAAAGCCGTACGAACTCCAGGCCTACAAGCAACTCTGCCGCTTTCGAGTGGCTCGCACGTACGCTTGGGATTATGCATTTGCCGAAGCGGCTTGCTGAATCAGAGCTATCGCTGATTGTTTCCACTAAGAACTTCTCTCAATTCAGAATAACAAATTCATGCCTTCCTTCAACTGCAACATTCAGTAAGTGTTAAGTCCCTACTCTTGTTTTAATTACATGCACTTTAAAAATCTGTCTAATATACTTTTGTAAGCGCTATATAGGCAGGAGCCGCTTAAGTACTGGGTGGTATAGCAGTTGCTGTGGTAACACTATTTTTTCTTAACTATAAAGCAGAAGTGCCAGAGGCCTGTATAAACCAAGAATTGCATATTAACATATTGTCTTGGGGCTACGGTAAATAATTCATTTTATCTCTGCTAAATACATATTTCTTCATAAGAATTCCCGTTTAAAAGTTTCAGGTCCAACAGATCCAACGTGCGAGTGGAATGTCACTCACCTCAAACGAGTTAATTCTACCACACTTAGGACCATTTCTTCTCGCTAATCTATCTGGCCGTCACTGTGGCTAGCAGGAATCAACCACTGAAGCCACACCACTTTGCAGAGCCTAAGGAGTTCATCCGTCTCAATCACATCCACCTCAATCACATCCAGCAATGTATGTAGAACCAATATTTTAGGAAAAGAAAAGGCAATGGCAATTGCCAGAATCTGTTCTTCCTAGACTTACTTTTAAGCATATCCAGTCAAAAGACTCATTTAAAGTTATAACATTGACACCACAATATCTTGCGATTATAATTTATAATCTTATTTCTGTTTCAGAAGAATTACTTTTTGGCATAGTCTTCATATAACAGTGTGGTATTATGTATCAGCTTTCCCTTTAAACTAAATGAAAAGACTCTTTTTAGGCAAGTAAAGTAATAATAATAATAAAAAAAAAGATCTTGCAGTCCTGGCAGGCAAAATACCCATAGACTTCAAAGGAACACTACGCCTAAGGTTTGCTGGATCAAGCCTCAAGAGGAGATACATGTCCCTACTGCAGCGTTACTGTAATTGAGAAGCAAGAGTTCCAGATTTTCTTCTTTCTCCTCCAACTCTCCATAATTTCACCTTTACTGTAAACTCCCCTGCATGTAGCTGCAATGCTTATCTTCAAAGTGGCACGCTATGAAGTCAGGCAGCCAGACTTTCTTCAAGGCCTTCCTTGAATGCCGCTTCACCACCGCTGCCAAACATATTAGCAAGGTGGAGATCACAACAAAACACTTTTATCAGAGCCTGTGCACCAGGCAGGATCGTTACTTTAAGATCTGCGTTTTTCTGGAGTTAAGTGTTCAGAAGGCTGCATGAGTGGAGACTGAAGAACGTATTCCCCCAAAACACATTCCTACCCCTGTCCCTACTCCCTAGAGAAAACCGAGCAACTAAACACTGGCAAGTGATAAATCTATTAGGACCGATCCTTTATCTATTTAGCAGGAGACATTTCTGTTCTCCTCTTCCCTAGAGTCCAAAAAATCAAACTCCACCTCTGGGCAGGTAGGCAGCCTCTTCCCAGGCATCCCAGCCTGCAGCGCTGGAAAATCCATGTTCAACTCTCTATTATGCTTTGCACTATCAGTGCCACCTTAGATATGCTGACCATCACCAATGATCCCAGAGCCAGCACATTTCACTGCTTCACTGAACTAATGGCATATGCTCCATCCCTGCATGATAAGTATAGGCTAAGAGTGCCATTGCTTAATGCACTGTTAAATACCCTGTGCTGTTTGTTTTCTCTTAAGAGAGCTTCCTTCTCTTTCCTCTACGGATTATAGCCCATTTTACACCACTCTGTGGCTGATAATTTGTTATTTAACCAATCGTGTGAAAGGGATGAAAGTGGGGGGGAGAAAGAAAAGTTAGGAAGTTGGTAGCTGTGGAAAAATCTGAAAGGCACACAGCCAACCACACCTTGACAGAGAGCGTAATTTATGGACAAAATTAAAATGCTTCTGCATTTTTTTTAATGGCATAGTAAGGACTAAGAAATAATGATGCCTTTTCAATGTCAACGTTCTAAAAATTGTAATACTAAAAAAGAGTAAAAAAGGAAACTATCAACAAGACAGAACCATAGTGTATTTCATAGTGTTTTTCCACTGTCCAACAAAACATGTAATGACATTTTCTCTCTCTGTGAACCAAAGGAATGATTGGCAGAGGCACGTAAAAGGCACCTGATTTCCACACAAGGGGCCAAAGATTCAGACGTGAAGCTACCCCAACCCAGCCCGGGTGAGAGTTCTGGGTATTTACAGCAATTGTGGGTCTGACCCATTAATTTTAAGCTGACAGTATTTTTTTTCATTTGAGTTATTACACCTTCAGAATGAAAGCATTATTTTGTATAATTACAAAAACACAATTGATGGTAGTAATTTATTCCAAGGGCTGAAGAAGTTCTTTGGCAATCTAACAATGGACGAAATTATTGCTGACAATTTTACAAAAGCTTTTATCAAAGTCTACGGGCCATTAAGTCCAACATTACGATTACCAGTACGATATCATCATTCTCAATAATACAGCGTTGGCCCAGAACAATCCGTTTTCTAATCCAATCTATTACAGCCAGGGTATTTACTCAGAAGTCACGTGCTTACTATTTCTGAAATGATTCAGGCCTCTAAACTCGGAATTTGAGTTTAGTTCATAGACAGGATCTAATTAGTACCACATTAAAACTGGAGAAAATTGACTTGAGTCCCTCTCAAGTGCCAATGGCTAATTCAGATTTTCATTTTGTATGATATCTAGTAAATTCAAGAGGCAGACATCACAGGAGCATACAAGCACATGTATATTAAACTTCATGATAAGCGAAGGCAGCTCTAGGATACGGGTGACACATTGAGAGAGGGAAGGTTTCTCTGAAGAACCTCAAGGAATCCGATTCTTGACATCTGCAGCATCTGACACCCTAGCTATCATGAATTAATCGGTCCATAGTAATGACCAGACACAAAAGAAACAGTGGCTGTGTTAATTAATTAGTTACTTTTACTCCTGACTCGCTGAGTATGATGTGCTCACTGAGGCAAAACAGACTCCTACTGTTCAAACCAAAAAGACCCCACACTCAAGGTAAGGGTCTGTTCTTCCCTTTTCCTGCTTGACAAGTTTTGCAAGCGTCAAGGAGAGTTGCCCACACATATCGATGGGAATGTCTTACACACTGATGAACAGAAACTTCAGAAAAGATGTTGCTGGATTAGTTAATCTGCCACAGACAACTGTGATAAAATGATGATGCCTACAGGATCTGCCTCATTAAGGAGGGAGAGAACAAGAAGCTTTGAAATAATAAAATCATTAACAAGAACACCTTGCAGAGCTTATTAGGAAGGAAACAGACTGAAAATACCATTGCTCAAGAACTAATTACTTACTGAAGACCAGATGGAAATGAGGGAACATATCTACGGTATTCCTTTCAAAACCCAAGCAGAAAGAAAAATATCACACTCCTCTAGTAATTGGACACGTATCCTAACACAAATGTTTTAAGAAATGATCAGGTCAGATCAGACAACTGAGGATGCTGAAGCTTTGCCTTCACCTTTGACTGCAGAGACACTCATTGAAATTGGTCAAATTATGAATTACGGAAGGGAAGGATCTCATCTTTGCTTTTACACTGACCTGAGGCTGCTGCAACACAACCACTCATGCTCCTTGGCAGGTAGGTGGACCTGAGGCTGAGAGCAAGCTGAGTATGTGGCATGAAGCTGGCCCGCACTTCCGTCTCTGGACCTGTGGCTGAGGACTTGTCCCTGCTCTCACCCTTGAAGAAGGAGGTTCTGCCAGTAATTTCAGGGAAGCAATAAAGGCACCGAATGCTACCCAGATGCTACAGCCGTGACAACAAATGCAACACGTAGATGAGATAACCTTGAAAGCCACACGCACCTCCTCTAGGCTGCTGCATGAGACAGTCAAAAAAAATCTCATCTGTGTGCTTTCCTCAGCTTCACTGGTGAAGCTTCAAATAAAAGCCTGTGTTCCTTTCTCAGCTCACATATGCACAAGTAAGCACAGATTAACTAGTGAAGTTTTCTTTAGAAAGCCAGACGGTATGTATTCCACTTGCATGGGCAATCAGCAAGCTCTCAGCTACTTTGCCCTGGTAGGGACAGTCTTATAATAAGTGATCAGACACTAGTCTGAGTTCAAATTACGTTCCTTAAGTGTAAAATTTGCCCTTGTTGGGCATAATTCACCTTCTGTTCACATTACTTCAGCCTCTACTGGGAAAGACCTGACCCAAGACTTGACGAAGGGGAGATGGGGCTGTTCCTAGCTTTGTTGATGGCTTATTTTTCAGGCACTGGCTTTTCTCCCTTGGCTCCAAGAACAGAGTGGCACTTTCACCACATCCCAAACAGCACGCCACCTCTCAGCAAAAGCCAAAGGCCCCAAATCCTACGTGCTGCTCTGTGGCTGAGAAACCTGTGTTTATGTGGAGACCCAACAGCTTAAATCGTGGTCTAGCTCTGACAAGGCGTCAGGGTTTTGCTGACTAAAATGTCTGTTTCCAAAAAACCTGCTTGTTTTGTTCTGGTTTTGTTGGGTTTTCGCTTGGGGTTTTTTTTTTTCCTTTGTTTTTAACAAGGAGGGCATCCCCGCGTAACAAGTCTGTACAACAGCAAAACTCACTGAATCCTTTTTAACAAGTGGAAATGCCAAGTTTCCATTTATGAGAAATAAGTTATAATAGAAACAAAGGAAAAAGACATCGCATGCATAAAACAGCTTTTGACTAATTGCGTCACTTTCTGTTCAACAGCTCCTGGTGATGTAGTGCCAACCACTGGGGGAGTTTTCACTTAAGAATTTGAGGACATTTTCCTTTTTGGGGGGGTAGAGGTGGGGGAAGAGGAGACGTTGTGTCTTCACATCCCTGGTAGACCATGCCTGTACCTCCAAATTTAATACAGTAAAAGGAAGCCAGTCAAACATTAATCACATCTACCTTTCACTGCACCTTTTCCTCCCCTGTGAAATGATTAAAGGAAATGAAGAAAGATTTTTTCTAGGCTTCCAGATTCCTAGTTAGTGCAAGCAGTTGGGAGTTTGCTGACAAGGCACTGGAATAGGAAAACAGTAACTTCCACTTGCAAAAGAAACAGTGGTCACCTATGCAAAAAGATACTTTCATCTGGCACTGAACATTCAGTATCTTATTATTCTGAAAGACCTTTTTATCAAACAGGTATCTTCAGTGTCTTGACTATCTTTGATGTTTTATTAAGGGAAAAAAGTTGGAAATAAATGAGATACCGATCTCCTAGAATTGTATGCTGTTAAATACAGGGGACGATGACTTGGAGAGCAGGTCTCCGTATTTTACCTGTTCTCCATATCCTCAAACTGCACCATCAACCAGAGTTGCTTATTGCCTTAGAGATTTTCCTGAATTAATCAATATTGCTTTGTACAGCATACAACCAGTTACGATAGTTAAGGGACTATATTTTTTTTAATACTACTTTCACAACCTTCCCCCAAAACCACATAGGGCTGTTCAATAGCACAACAGAGCTACTAAAAATTAATACAAACTAATAAATAGATACCATCAGGAAACAAAGGCCAAGCAGATCTTTACTACCCTGTTTTCTCCTACACTCTCATCGGAAGTCCAAACGCAGCAGCAGAAGCTCAAAGCAAACCATGAGGCACGTCCCCTTGGAAACACCAGAGATAACGTGCAATCCACACGCGCATCCGCGCCAAAAGCTGTTTTCTGCATCTCTGCTCATGTCACATCCATTGGAGTTTGCAGCCCAGGAACACAGGCAGGAGAGCCACAACTGAGGCAAATGGGTGGGAAGCACCTGCTTGAGAGCTCTCCAATATGATTTAAAATAATAATAATGAGGTGCACTTGGCAAGGGGAATCCTTTTCCCTGTTAAGTGTCTGCTTTTGGAAAATTAGTAGGAAAAGCTGAGTTTTGAAGATGCAGCACAACACCACCTGTATGAAACAAATGCATATTTCATGTCAATGTAAGCTTTGGTTAAGCCGCTTGTGTTGAAATGCCACCTAGCTATTCCAAGTATAACCCAGCTTAATCATACCTATTGAAAACCACGTAATAAATAACATGAAATATGGAGCATGCCGTCCTAATTGCAGGGGTTGTATCATTTACTAGAAGTCATTTATTTATTCAAATGAGTTGAACTGTGTGATTCAATCTGAATCACGGGAAGTAGTTACTGATTTGTGCAAAAGGCCTCTTGCTTCTTTGCTAAGGGCACCGTTGAAATAACTGACCCGACTGCTAAAACAAGCTTCTTGCTTGAACCCTGCCTCCTCCCTCAGCCTTAGCTCCTGGCTGAACTTCAGAAAGCAGGGTTGCTCTGCAAAGGGATTTTGAATGAAAGGGTTAAAAAAGGAAAAGGAGGAGAGGTTCACAATTAATTACGTGCAATCAAAATTAAAAAAAAAAAGAAAGAAAGAAAAAGGAATTTCCCAGACCAGGGAACTGCTGAGCATTAGGAAGTCACACGTGTAACCGTAACGGCACTTTGCAGAATTTAAGCAGGCAAACCTCAAAAAGAAGTATGGGCTACCTCACAGCCGAGTCAAATGCGACTTTCAGAAGCGCGCACCCATCTCGCAGATCCCAACGGGGGCTGTGCACACCCCACAGACAGCAGCAGCTATCGGCTCTGGGTTTGCATTTTTTGTTTGCACGCGTTATTGCCTGGTTCACGGGCACGGTGGATAGGGCAGTTGCCACTGAAACCTTGCTGCAGAGACACGGCCAGAGTGATCGTGGCGACGATGGGGACGCCACAAGGAGATCCCGGCCAACGGCCCGTCTTGATCTCAACTCCCACAAACTGGTTGTTTTCTTCTCATAAAAGCCTAAGCTAAAATACTTCTGTCCTGGTTCACATCCTCTCCTCCTTCTTTCCCCATTTCCCTGGAAAGCATCTCGCCTCAGACCAGCCCTGCTGACTTGCACGGCTCTGCTGGCCCAGCGCCACCAGGGCGGTGGTGGCCAGCACGGCCCACGGGGCAGAGCTCCTGCGCGGCATCTTCAGCCCTCCGCGGTCCCAAGTCCCCCATCCCGCAGGCTCACTCTGGGACAAGCCCTTCTTTTCCTGCTTCGGGTTGGCAAAACACCTTGAGGCCAGCGAAGCAATGGATTTTACGCTTCTTTTCTCCCCCACCCTCCCTCCTGGATAGGAACGAAAAAGAGATCGCAAACATCTCGGACTGCACCTACAAGTCCACAAAACATTTCTGCAGAGCGGAGCTAAGCTTGTTGCATGCATCCCCATAACAGCTTGCCTTCCCTCCGCCTCCAAAAAGTTAGGTTTTTTGGTGGGAAGAATGGAATTGAAGCTAATTTATTAATTTAAGCTGGACTCACCAAATGTGCTTTACTCAAAAAATCGAGTGGGAAGGAGGTTTAGGAAAATTAAGTCATGCTCTGGAATTTTTAAAACAAACCTGTAACTTTTCATTTCAAACAGCATTTAATTTTCCCTTTTAGCCAGCTTAAGAAGAAAACAAACAGTGTCAGGACAGATTAACCTAGAATACTGTTTCTTAGTTAGTTGTTGGTTTGGGGGTTCTTTTATTTTGTTCCCTCCCCCCTTTTCTTTCCTTTGCTTCACCAGAACCAGCCCGACATTTTTGCTTCAGTTTGTCTGAAACTATTCTTCTCCTTCTCCCCCCCCCTTTTTTTTGTTTGTTTGGCCACTGAAACAAACAAAAACCGCCCATAATTCGGTGCAATCTAATCTCGAGATATGCATGTGAACACGTAGATGTTTACTTTCATTTACGCAGATGTGCTGTGCTGGAGAAGGCTGCCTTGCTGTAGGAGTAACCCTTAAGAGCTGCCTCACATGGACCTGTCCAGGGGCAAACACACCTTGTGTTCGAGCTTCCAAAGGGAAGCCTCTGCACACCATTAGAGGCCACATATATTCAGTATTGCTCTCTCCTAGCAATGACCAAAAGAAATAAAAAACCCGAAACAAAAACAAACAAACAAACACGGTAGCAAGCTTCTAAGCTCAGTGGCCAAGGGATGTTGCCTTCTCTTTTCACTGTGGTCATCAGAAAGATTGCTTGTTGAAATGAGAAAACAAGTGGGCTTCTCATGCTTCTTCCATGTGAGTCACCCTTGCTAAAAAAAATAAAAATAAAAAAAAAAGAGAGAGAGAGAGAGAGAGAGAGAGAGCACCAGACCCATACCTGCATATACACATTCTCCCTATGGGATAAGCCACTCAGGCATGTCACAGCTGTCCTAATAAACAGCCTTGCTTCAGCAGGAATAGACAATTTATCTTGGTACAACTTCTCTGTACACTCAGTACAATTTTTTTTCCACATTTCCTTTAGGAGTAACTTTTGCTTCCCATATTCATGCCAAATGTCCTGTAACTATTGCTGGAAAAAAATGGAAGAAGAAAATACTTTATTACTCAATACTGCTAGGTCTGCAGAATTTAGCCCTCAACACAGAAGCATTACAGACCAGTTTCACGTAGTTGGAAGCCAAGAAGCAACACATCAATAACCAGCCTGGGCAGGAATGATGCTAGACCTCATACAGCACCTACTAATAAAGCATCCCTGGAAGTGAAGGTGCATAGGAGATCATCAAGTCGATATGCTTTTAACAGGGTGGGCGCGTGCCGTACTAATTTGAACAACAACTCTCAGAGTCCACATGAAGCATCAAATAGGAGCTCCCCATGCAGGATGTGCCATTAATTCCTCGCAAAGCAAAACACACCTGAACGCTTTCTACCCACACCTACGCGGAGCTGATCAAACCGTTGTGCCACGTCTCGTGCGTTTCACGGGCTCTCCAGAGCAGACGGGGATAAACACCAACGTTGCTCAGGAGCGGAGGATTTCTGACGGGCCCGCTCTCACACGGCCTTCGCCCACCCCGGTCAGACGGGCGCAGGCTCTTTCGCGAGTCCCCCCCGGTGTCGGCCCGGGCGAAGCAGCAGCTCCGGCTCCGTACCGCCCGCGGGACTGCGCCGGGCGAAGCACCGCGTTGCACCCAGGCGAGCAAACGCTTCCCCGCCTACAGCTGCGGCACGACACGGTGCTCGATCTCAGCTGCAGGCGAGAGCGAGACAGAAGTATCCTATGCATAGCTGTAACTACTCAAGCAGTCACCAGAGGCTACGTGTCTTCCACAGAGCAAATCCGGGCACGCACCTTCCACTGGGGAGGAATAAGCACTACGCTGCCTTTTCTAATAGCCTCCCCTTTCTGCTCAAACCAGCAAAGCCCTCGCGGGATCGACTGCGGTCCCCGTGCCAGCCAAGCCCCGACTGGCAGAAGTGCCTTTTTCCCTAGCGAGTGCCAAGTGCTCAAGCATAGCTGAGCAGCAGAACAGTATTTTGTGAATAATAAACACAGAAATAAAAGATTTCCGATGTGATTTACACACTTCCACACTATACAAGCATATTTGTAGTAAGGAGCTGAGTCTAACATGAGATCAGATGTAAGTTCTCGTATCTGTGAACATTAACGCATGTAACATACTGACTACTGATTGGGAGTATATGTTAGTTCTCTCTTGGATACAACACTTACTTACATGCAAAAGGCAGCTGTACCCTCTGATGCACACCTAATCCCAAAACTTGGACTGATCCAGGACTTTGAGAGAACATCAACAGTTTCCATGCAAAACCACTCCATCAAGGTACTCTCGCCCCCTCTAAAGTGAAGTCAGCCTTGTTTCTGAAAAGCCATCAAACAAATGCAGTTTGTGCTAGAGAAAGATAAGGACACCTTGTGAAGGAACTGGTTTGGCTAGTCAGCTATCTTGCTGCTAAAGCTAGCATATCCCAATGATTTCAGTGATACGTGGATACCCAAATCTAAAAAGTCAGCCCTCAGGAAAGTAATGGCACTGCGTGACACTCCCTGAAAGCCTCTCTCTCACTAAATTAACAAATGAATTATTATGGACTGCTTGCATTGTAAAGTCTCCAGGGCATCAGTTTGATTTCTCAGGTTATCTGCAAAGCTCTTAACATACTCTTGATGCAAGAAATAATACATTTGTATTTACCTCTGTCAGTTCCGTATGTAGTTTGCTCGCCACACGCAGGTACTTTGTTGACGACAAACTTTTCTGTAGCATTTTGCGCATAGTGTATTTGCAGGTTGCTCAAACAAAGAAACGCACTGCTGTTACTTTACTTTCCCTTCCCCAGTTATCAGAAACTACACTGAAAGGCAGGGTTTGGGTTTTGTTCTTTATCATTCATACATTGAGGCTTTGCAGCAAGACTCAGACTTTACTTAATTATATTATTTCACCAAATTGAACTCTTACCAGTGGATCAACTTTCATACCTATAACTGCATTCACATCTGGGGTGAAAATGCATCTGTCATAAATGCATATGAAATATTACATACGGTGCAGAACCTGCAATCTCGATGGCAGCATTACACAACGTCAGCACACGCATAGTGCATAGACAAACACTGCACAGAATATCAGACGGACAGGTTTTATTCCATGAGAACATTAATATTTCAATACCCCTAAGGAATTTATTTTAGGAACCTTTGTTTTTCAAAAAGCAGTATAAAGCATTAGGTACAAACAGGGACCACAGAGAACTTCCACCGCTACGGAGCTGCCCAGCACGTTTGCACGCGTGCTCCCAGCTCCCAGCAGAGATCTTCTCCCACAGTGGCAAACGACAGAAATCCAACAGGAAGCAGTTTGCTTCAATCGCGGTGTTATCACTGAGCAATGACACATAAAATGGACATCGGTCAAACGCGTTCTGCAGTAAGTGGCATGCCCGCTATCACGGGTATTTATCTTAGGTACCACCTAACAGGCCATCCTGCGCACATAGGAGGAAATGCAGATTAGTTCCGCTGCTATTAATCTGGGTCAACATCAGAGCATATAAAGCAAGTATTGATCCTTGTGAGTGTATTTCAATTTCCAATGCCACTTTTTTAAAAAAAAATCTTAATGACTAGAGTGTTACAGCTAAACTAGCTTTCTCTCATCCACAATCAAAGATCTCCTTCTAAAGCTTTTGGAAAAGACGCGACTGCATTTAAATTTCCATTCAAAAGTTATGCTAATCTGATGGAGTGATTTTGACATTGTTCTAACAAGAACAGTTTTTGCCCCAGCACTATTTCTTTGAGGCATCTCCTCTTCTGGGTGATAAAATGAATCAGGCTGAAATTCTGCAGTTGCAAAAAGCATAAATTCTTACGTCATTTGAACTTCTCATAGCAACAGAATTTTATCTGGTGACCTGTCAGTGTGGCACAGGTTTGTTACAGCATGTTTACTTTTAGACTAATGCCAAATTCTCATGCAGGGATCCTATCTCTTGACCCAGGCAGCAGGATCTGGATTTATGTGGATGGTCTACTACCTGTTGGACCTACCACTTTGAACTGGTAGCTCATAACTCTCAAATGCAACTTCATTATGTGCTTTCTTGCTCAAGTGGGGAGCAATAAAGACCAATCAACTAATTCGTACTTCTTGAAGACTTTGTTCTGCCTTCATCTTTGTCATTGAGCCAAAAGTTTTCCTCATACCAACAGTTATTTACTAACAGAAAGTACTGAGAATAGACCCTAGTGGGTTTATAACTTAACTGTTGGTTATTCAGTAATCTTCAAGTAATTGGTACCCTCATAATATTATGAGATACAGTATCAAGCACTGTAAACAAAGTATTTTTCTTAATGCTTTACTTACTCTGCAGGGCATATGCACCTGAGAGTGCATTTCAAAAGACTCTGAACACAAGTGCAGCAGATGGAGTCAGCTTGCTTCCCATCATTTTCCAACGGTGAAGGAAAAAAAGCAATGAGGGAGAGAAAAACTGCCTGTGCTACACCAACAACAGGTATGAACTTGATTTCTGGAACAAGAGAATCTCTTGACTTTTCTCAGATTGTGCAACTAGCTCTTTAGAAAGGTGTGTTTCTGTCCACAGTCACAAAAGACTAATTCAAGTTGTTTTAAGCCATGCATCAGCCCTTCTAAAAAATACTAATTCTCTTCTCTTGCTTTATATTTAAAAAGAAAGGGGAAAAAAAAGCCCACTGCTTTTTCGCTGTTGGCAGATTTCCAAGATAAAGAAGTCTGCACTCTGCCTGGAACAGCAGTCGGGGCCTGCTCTTGAAACTCACAAAAGTGAACACCACACACGGAGAAAAAGCGACGGATCCGACCGGCCAGAAACATTTTCTCACCCTCTAAACCAGTTTCTCAAAAAAAAAAAAAAAAAAAAAAAAAAAAAAAAAAGCCAGCCCGCTCCGCGCCGTTCCCACGCAGCGCGGGGCCGGGCGGCCGCAGCGCGGGGGGACCGCGGACAGCCGGGTCGGGCCCGGGGTCAGTAATTCCTACTTAACTGGGGGGGGGGGCATAAGCACCACGAAGTTTTCCCTGCTTCCACCTCGCCCCCCACCAGGTGCGGAGCTTCCTGCGGGACAAGCAGCTGCGGCGGCGCCGGGTCAGGGCGACAGACCCGACGGCGGCCCCGGGCTGCCGCAGCGGTGCCCGCGGAGGGGCAGCGCGGCCGCCCCGCGGGGTCCGGGTCCGGCCCCGGCGCGGAGGGCAGCGGAGCGGCAGCGCCGGGCGGAGCGGAGCGCAGAGCCAGGGCCGCCCGCAGCGCGCTCCGCGGAGCGACGGGACAACGCGGGAAGGGGGGGCGAAAAGCAAGAAGAAAAGAAAGAAAGAAAGAAAGAAAAAAGGCAAAGAAAAAAAAGTACAACCGACGGGATGTGCCAAGGTTTATTCCCTTTTATTTCCTCCACCCCCACAAAAGAAAATAAGCCTAGAATCAGGAAGTCAGACTGCGTGATCGCTGCTATAGGTTTGTTATTTTCTCTTCTCCCCACTCCTTTTTTAATTTTTTTTTTCTTTTAAGGAAACAAGTTGGGACTTTCCCTCCGCCGCTCCCACGGGGAGGCAGCGGCGCGCCCGTCCCCGCGGCCCCCCGGCGCGGCCCCTACCTTTCTTCTCCACCACGGAGCAGAGGGCGACGCGCCCCAGCAGCAGCAGCAGCAGCACCGGGACAGCGGCCCCGCGGGGCCCGGCGGCGGCGGCGGGGCTGCGGCCGCCCATGCTGCGGGACGGCCGCTCCCGCGGTGCAGCGCACGGAGGACTTGCTTTTTTTCCTCTCTCTCTCTCTCTCTCTTTCCTTTTTTCCTTTTTTCGCTCTCTTTTCCGCGGAGCTCCTGCCGCCTCCGCCGCGCTCAGCCCCGCTCCGCGGCGGCTCCCCGCAGCATGCCGCGCCGTCGAGGGCTGCGCGCACACGTGCGTGCCCCGCTGCGGGCGCGCTGCCTCCCTGCCTGGCCTTCCTCCTCCTCCTCCTCCTCGTCGTTGTGGAGCAGGCAGCGGCGGGTGCGCGGAGCGGCTGGTGCCGGCTGCGGGACGGGGCGCGCCCGGCTGCGCTCTCCGCCCGGCCGCGAGCGCAGCGGCTCCCTCTGGGGACGCCGCGGAGGAGGAGGAGGAGGAGGAGGGAGGATGGGGCGGGAGCAAGGAGGAGGAGGAGGACCCGGCGGCGGCGCCTTCCCCGCCCAGGTGGGGAAAGGGCGGCCCCGCCACCTGTGCCGGGGTGGGGGCGAGGCGAGGGGAGGCTGCAGGGGGAGTTCGCAGACACCGCGCACAAGCGCCCATGCAAAGTGCCCCCCCGTCCCCGGGGGGCAACACAGGCTGCTCAGCGCTTAGCGGCGTGCGCGGAGCGCGGCAGGATCGTGGCTTAGCTGCACACCTCTCCCAAAAAACGGGGGTGGGGAGCGTCTCCTCAGGCGGGCGGGCGGCTGGGACGCAGAAGTGTCGCTCGTCCCCGCCGGGATCTCTGCGAGGCGGAAATTCAGATTTGTTAAATGCTCCTGCTAATTTCTTCGAAAAGCTCTTGCGAGGACCGATGTCTTCAGGCACCGAGGCTAGGAAGCCCGGGAACGGCTGTGATTAATCGGGACCTCCAGCGCGGAGCTCCGCGGTGACCCAGGGTTTGGGGGATTATGTGCTAAATGCCTCTGCCTATCGCAATGTGCTGGAACACAATAGATTGCAAAAGAGCCACTGAGTGTATCTTGACTTTCCCCTATGATGCATGTTTCGGGCTGCATTACTGTTCTACCAGTCAACTTCCTTTGCACTTATCTTTTCCTGATAGTTTAACTACTTCCTGACCCAAGTAGACAGGGAAAACCAATACTCTTTACTTATATTAGCGCGCGCGCGCGCGCGCACACACACACACACACACACACACACACACACACACACAAAAAAAAAAAAAAAAAAAAAAAAAAAAGCTGGAACACATACCTTTAACCACATATCCCATCACACCTGTAATGATTTATTAAGATATATTGGGTTACAAGCGAGTTTCTCACTGTGCAGCTTTTGCATGCTATTGCTGACATTCTGTTTTGATTATATTTTGTAAATAACATAAAAGAAGTACTTTGAAATTAATTCAGGCATTAGTAATATCAGTGCAACTCTGCTCATATGATTGGTTTTGTGGCTGTAGCGGAGGGCATCATTTATCTTTCAACACAATGGTCATACAGTTTGCTTCAAAGATGCTCATACAGTGCTGCCTCATAAACATTACATGCATACAATTGATTTTTAATTCATTTAGACAAATAGGAGGATTTTAAAAAATTCCAGGCCAGGGAAAAGAAATCAACTTCTAGGGAGGGAGGGTTTCAAAGCAACTTCAAAAAATACTCAAGACTGAAACTTGCATTATAAGGGGCACAATTACAGGGTACAATTAAGATACAATAGAAACAAACATCAGATCCGTTTTACAGATAAATATTAAACAAAAACACTTTCCTCTAGACACACACATTGTATCAGTATGCAACTGTTGAAGGCAATTGAGTTTTTTATAGCTGAAAAAAGAAAGGAACCAGACTGATAACTGAAAAAAAATAAATAAAAAAAATAAAAAATATATAAAAAAAAAATAGTGGAAAAAAATCTCTGGTGCATGAATTAAGTGGAAAACCCTGTTAAAGTCCTGTCCTAACATACTAATGTACAAATATTTTCACTGCAGAATTTTTCATGCAATCATGATTCAGAAAAGCAGGAACCTTTCATATTCACCTCATCTCCCACCATACACTGCACTTACATGAATCCATATAAAACTGAATATTTGGTCACAGATAAACTCCTTCATTCCTGACATAGCAAGGGAAGATGAGGCAAATTCCCCTGTACATTTTTTCCCACACTGCAAAAATCCACTATAGAAAAATCTAGCGTGATGCTGGCATTGCAGTACCACTGACAGGGCTGCCATTGCTTTTGTCCTCCTGCCTTTTTGCTCCCAAATGTGTTACTTTCATGACATTTGTCCTCTACTTGTGAAGGTCACAAGATGCATAAAAAGATTGTAAGACACAAGGTCTTGGATGCTTACAGTTATGTTTGGGTCTTTCAGGGTTTCTCTAGGTTGCTATTTACACAACTGAACACCTTCTGGAACAGTTTAAATATGTTAAATAGTTAAAATATGATGTTTCCCCCAAAGCCAGTCACATACCCAGTAACTGCATATAACTCCTCTGAGGCTAATGTCACTACCTGAATTTGAACATGGGCATGCAATGTTCCTTCACGTTGCAAAACTTTTATTACCAGCTGCACGTGTGCATGAATCAAAGGCCACGAGACAAAGGTCAACTTTTCGACCACTGGCTTTAAATTATTATTTCATAGTGAGATTTTTGCATCTAGTATGGTATTCCTTCTTCAGCTTTCCTGTGACTCGCTCACCTTACATTGCATACCCATCTCCTGTCTTCTCGATGTGTGCATAAACACACTGACGTGCAAAGCCAAGTCCATCTGAAGGCAGAGTTTCTTCACGTACGGATAGCGCTGGGCTGGGGAGCAGAACCACGCGTGCTCACCCACTGCGGCCCGTGCCGCTGAGCTGGCCCCTCCGCCACGCGCAGAGGGCAGGAACCGGCACAGGATGAGCCACCGACCTCCCCACCGGTGCAAAAAGTGGGGTTAATTTTGCTATCCCTTCCACAGTCCCTCAAAACAGAAGAAAGTCTCAAAATCCTTTCAAGAGCAAAGTCTGTAGCTCGATGCTTTTGTTGCATAAAACAAAGAAAACAGGTAAGTTTCAATTATCCACTGCTAAAACTGGGCATTTACCCCTCAAAAAAAATTCACAAGCAACTGCTTGTTGATGGCTCTTCTTTCCTGTGTTATATACAAGCAATTTTAAAGGGCGTGCTTCTTCTTGGAAGAAAGGAGAGCAGAATTCGCAGGGTTTTTATATCTGGCTCACTCACATTTCGTGTGTGTGATACTTGAGATTGCGGACATTGTCGTTTGCATTTTGCATTGCCATGTGCGTGCTGTGACTCCTCGCTGAGGTAATGATTCTTTGAGCTTTATGGCACTTTACATGTTCAAAACATTGCACAAACATTAACTAATTTATCTTCGCAAATCTCCTGTAAAGCAGGGTAGTAACTATCATCTCCATTTTATAGATGTAAAATAATTTGCCTTGGGCGGAGTGTTAGTGGCAGAGCTGGGGTTATCACTTAACAGCTGCTTATTCTAACTATTGTATTGAAACCTCCTCAAATCGTGCTGCTGCTAGAGAGCGTCCCTGATTAAAATGTAGATTTTTTTTAACACACTTTAACGCAATCTTGCTCTTTTCCACTGTTTGTACAACAGCATGTAGGAAGGACAAGACATATGCACACATACATGGATGCTGGAATTAAACCTTAATTATAGCAGATTCCACCATCAGCACACCCAGTATTTCAACAGGTGACCATAGCATTATCTCAGGGGAGTTCTTTATCATCATCATTTTTACACCCAGGTTTTACCCATCACCACAGGTCCCTTAGTCAACGTCAAAGCTGCATTTTCCAGCGAAATTTTGCCTCACTCAAAACCAGATTTTTAAATGTTTTAAGCTCTGAATAGGGATCTGCAGCACTAGCTTATTCACTAACTGAAGTAGGCAACAGAAAAATAAATATAAGAATAAAAATTGGCACGTGTGGAGTAAGCGATATACAAAATCTTTGCTGCTAAGCATCGCAGTAGCTTCCTGTGTAGAAACAAGCTTCTGAGTTATTTCAGTACTTTGTTGGGGTGATTTACTTGATACTTGCTGTACTGCATTTACTCTTTTCTTCAACCAGAAACGCATCTCTAAAGGATAGCATCGAATACGACCCGAACATGCTGTCAGTACGCCTGACGTCAGTGGCAGCATCGCTACCATCGCCAGTTCACGCTGCGTGATTTTTCAAGGTGGGCAACTATTCGTAGCAGGTGCCCAGGTATTAACACGAACGCCGCTGCTCACGTTGCTCTTCGCTGGCGAAGGAGGAGCTTTACACCGCTGCTCGTCTAAGCCCTGCTCCAGCCGGGCAGGCTGCCACGGTCCACCTGTGTCCTAGGCACAAATAAAGAGAAGGGGCATGGGCACATGCCCCAGACTTTGCTTTCTGGAGAGGAAAAGCGCCCCAAAGCTGAGCTCAGGCGTGCTGGCCGGCTGGAGCCAGGCGCGCTTATCCTGCCCGGTGCCTGCAGCTCTCTGATCTGCTCCCTGCCCAGCTCCGCTGCCGAGGTTCAACAGCACGCACCAACCTCACGAGCGAGCGCTCACGATACGGTGAACACCCCTCAGGTGTTCCTAGCGCTGCGAAACGCGCGGCTGGGCCGGAGGGAGGAAAACCCACAGCCCTGAGTCAACACGCAAAGAATGCGAGTCGCAGCCAGGGTGCGGCGGACGGACAGGGGTTTCTCCAGCCCAGCCATCTCCTGCGGTTTGCATCCAAAGAGGACGCAGATACGGAAGATAAGAGATTGCAACACCGCCATTCCCCCGAACAGCTGCAGCTACCCATCCTTATTTGGGCTAACCAATATGGAAAAAGCCAGCCAGCCTTCCCTTCCATCCGCGCAGTGTTATCTTGTGCTGCGGAGATTTCTCTCCCCTTTCTCACTTCGCTGCATTATTTCCTATAAATGTTGCTCAAGTTAAAACAAAAACACATAGGGGCTAGCCCAGCTAGTACATTCAGCTTTTTCAGGGCCCTTCTCCAGCATGTAAACCAACTGCCACAGAATAGCTTGTGTCCGTAACATTGAACACAGCACTTCTTTCCTCCCAGCCCTGTGGATTAATCGGCGTGCTAATGACCAGAGACACTTAGGCACTTGTTGGCTGTCTGTGGCTCCGGAGAAAAGTCACTGAAATCATTACTTTGCCCTTTTTTTTTCCAGAGGAAAACGTGGCCCAATAGCGAAACTGCCACTGAAGAGAATGGGAAAAGATTTTTTTTTATCACATATTTTCAAGTTTTGGCCCCAAGCATTAGTCATGGAGTGGATGGTGATTTTGTTTTGAAACAAAATAAGTCAAAATACTTTAAAAATAAATTCTGTGGTGTTTTATTCAGTACTGAATAGTTAAATAATAAGGACATAAGTAGCAAACACTGTGCATTTAAACATTATCAATATAAAATATATTACAGATATATTGCAACAGTGCTAAAATAAATTCCATAACAACATAGCCAGGCAGCCACTTACCTTTTTCTTTTTAGCATATATTTAACTTCTCAAATAGGTATTTTATGCAGCGTATTGGAAAGTGTCACCAAACACGCTGAGTGGAAGAGCAGGTTCGGGAGGCCAGAGAGCCTGCACAGCACTCAAACTGTCAGCTAGTACCTCTGCTTTCTAATGAGGAGGAGCCAATGTAAATGCCCCCACAGAAAGCCTCATGGTAATTTGGTCAATGCAACAAGTTTGGTCCACGTACAAGACAGACCATGACAATAACGGGAAATGAGATTTTGGCTGTGCTTCCATTAGCAAGTAATGTGGTGCTGGAAGAATACATCCGTGGAGCCAACGGCTGGTGCAGAGGACCAGACGCCCTCACTGGATGTATTTCTGGGCATTTTAGTTCAGATTTCCTCTAGCCTGGCCTGATGGACAGACTGTCCATTAGTGACGGAACATGATAGACGAGCACCTGAAAAATATCTTCCAACTTCAGTTTCCTCTGGAAGAAATCCAGTTTGTACACCTCAAGACCACTCCACAATATGAATCAAAGGATAAGTGAGAATGATCAAGAGATTAGCCTCAAAAAGCACACTCCTGATCCACCAAAATGCCTATATAAATGCACCTCAGGAAAAGAAATTATGCAAATATTCAGCACAGAATGTGTTAGAAGCTTGTGATTCCAAAACCACCTGAAGTGCAAAGCTAAACGGCAGGTTTTCAAAGGAATGAATATAAAATGGGCTCTCCCATTTTGATGAGTCTTGAAGTGGATGTAGATTTTTTTTGTCCAGTGAAGCAAACTTTAGGAGGGAGGAATTCCAGGAGTTCTGGAGGAGCCAGAGCTAACCATGGGGATTAGTAAAAGCCCCAAACTGATCATGGAGAGGAAAACTAATTTTTGCAGAGAGCAATGGCTATGAAGGAGGAAAGGAGAATGTCTTGGGTGCACGACCACCATTCTTGCCAGAACAGTCTTAGGACTGTGCATGAGAAGCACTCTGACCCTATAGGCATAGTTTTGTTACTGTCAGATTACACACATCAGGGTAGCTTATGCTGTTTCCCCACAGTGCTCACATTTTCCCTTTGCTGTTTCTACCTATCTGCCACTAATTGTCTTTACTTTGCATTTTGGTTTATGCTGCACTGATCTATTCTCTCATCTTTCTTTCCCCCTGTCCCCACCACCACATCTTTTCCATCCCAAGCCACTTTTTCTTGACCTTCCTTGTTTACTTCATCCCCTCCTTACTCCAGTCTGAGTTTTCTTTGCACTCTTCCCTGTTTCCCTTTGTCCCACTTTCTCTGATCTCTTTGCTGATACCCTTAACCACAATCTGCTGTTTCTAGGAAAAAAAAAAAAAAAGAGAGACAAAGAAAAGAAACAAAAGAAATATTTGAGCTCTTACAGAAGTTTGAGTCTTTAGAAGTCAACACTGGACCTGGATCTGAACGTCAGCCTCTGAGGTTTCCAGACAGGGCTGACCCCAAAGCCAGAATAAACAAACCCAGTCTTTTACGAGTCACCTAGATAATCGCTCGATATGAAAATAGCAGTAGGATGAGATGCCGAGAACTCGCCGTTCCCCGCGGATGCAGCTAGATGAAGTAAAACCGTGGATAACACAAAACATACGTGAGACTTGTAATGAGGAGACTGAATCACATCCACCTTTGACAGCTCAGCTGGACAGCGCTGCACGGAGCGGGTCCGGCTGCACGTGCCAGCGGGCCGGGGAGCATCCGCCGGCGCACCGCTCCCGGGGCCAGGGGGAGTTAGACAAACCAGATAACCAAGGGCTGACGTTACGTCTTTGCTGCCGCCAAAACATGGCTACGAAGACGGGTAGGAAAGGGGTCACCCGAATGCCCCGCACTTTCTGTTCCTTCCTGTCTGTAACACGGCCCCCGACACCTCGGGATATCTATCTGATCTCAGCTCCCCGGTATTTATTTCTTGAGCTCCCAGCAGCTTTGATGGCAGTGACTCCCTTTCTACTCATACCCATGAGCAATCCTCTGAGCAGTTCAGTAAACCTTCCCGAGGTAATCAAGATATAGCTGTCTCTACAGCTTCCTCTCATCCAAACGCGGGTTCAAACGTTAAAAATACACACGCGTGACTTACGACCAACGGGAAGGTGACCTATGATCAGTCCCATGTGCACACTCATCAGACCCCCCCCCGCCCCCAGCCACAAACGTGTGATATTCTGCACCGCCAGTAAGAACACAATATCCTGATATAATACAAAGCATACCATAAAACAGCCAAAGGATAGATGAGGATAAACCAAGCTGTCTCCTGCCATTCTTTTTTCCCGGGGGAGGAAAAAAAAAATCTGATCAGATTGTGTAGGCTGTTTTAGATTCTCCAACCCCACATATTCATAAGCAGCTCCCCAACTACAAGCTTCTCTTCATTTGAACTTCCTTTCCCAGGCACTTCTGTAGAACTAGAGAACCTATTCATTAAAAAGAAAAGAAAAGAAAAAAATTAGACCCCTCAACAAGAACATTAACGTCCCCAGGACTGCTTCCTGACCTCACTGCTTATTTGACTGTAAAAGAACTGATGCTGCAGTTTTACAAGAGGCAAGCAAGGACCGTAATTTCTATTTCCCTTTCTGTGGGAGTGGGAAAGTGACTTAAGCAATAAATCCATGCAATCTGATACTTTAATACATATTTTAAAATAGCTCCTTTTCCTTTAAAATTAATTTTCTCTGAAGACGCAGAAATTTATCACCGATGACTCGTGCTTCCTCAAGGTTTTATCAATTTAAAGTTCAACAGTCTTCTTCCTTCATGCATTCACGCTACATTGCCTAGTCCTCACTCACCCAGTGAGCACTTACTCATGCAAAATGGTACTTTGGCTTTTCTGGTTTATTTGGCTGAATACAAGCTCTTTCATTACATGCATTGCCTATTAATTTGGGCTGGGGGTCTTGCAGGAACGGCAGGCGTGTCTGCAAAAGCACGAGCAGTTTAGACTTGTGCTCGCTTTCCGTCTGACAGCACCAGGAGGAAAGCAAACAGATGCCTTGCTCCCTCAACAGCGGGAGCGTGGAGCCCCCTTCCCTAAAAGGGTTTGTGCTTTCTCCTTTTATTGCCTGTCATCTGCAATCTTGCACCCTCTTGCACCCTCCAACAGCGAGCAGGATGAGAGGAGATGAACGCGCATTAATTGACCATGGGGGGCTGATGGCAGGAGGACAGAGAGCTGCTGAGGTTGCAACTGTCCACCTCTGCCGACCGCCAGGTCTCACCAGCCTTGCAAGAGCCCCGCTCTTCCGTGGGATTTGGTCAAAATTAGTTAGCAGGGGTGGGGGCTGACAGACAGAGCTGCTGCACAAGCCTTGCTTTCAGGCTGAGAAGTAGCAAGCTGGAAAGCAGCTGCAATTGCCCAACTTGAAACAGTTGAAATGTGCCCTTAATGTTCTTGCTAGTGCCTCAGGAATAATGGCAGGTTTAGAAGACTGCAACTCCATGACCTTATTTGAATCAGAGTCTTTCTCTCTCTCAAGGCTTTTTTGAGTTTAAAGGGACTATATCAGAACATCATTGTGGTCCAAGGATAAGAAAAAAGTTATGGCTAACGGGAGAGGCATAAGCACTGCAGGATCCTGATGTTTGCCATTCACAGATCTGTTCCTGACCTTTCTTTTTATCTCTGCATCTCACCCCCAAGCTAACATTAAGTGGAGCAGAAGCCAGATCTACTCCAACAAGCCCACACAGAAGTGGGACGGCTGGCACAGACCTCCTCCGGGAAAGGACACTGCAGAGGTCATCTTTCGTTCTCAGTGCCTCCAGAGGCAGAATATTGACTAGGCACGACCACCTGGCCTATCTAAGTAGAGAAGGCGACAGCTGGGAGAAAATAAGAATTAAAATGAAAAAGTCAAAAACATTGATGGAGCTGGTCACTGCCTTGCTGGAAGACTCATGTGGCTTACACTTTGAAAAAAAGCTTTCTTGAAGTAAGCAAATTTTTCTGTGTGGCCTGGAAAATTATGTGCTGAGTTATAAGTCAGGACTTTGCAAGCTATAAAGCTATCTCAGCCCAACTTCTCCTCTGTCAATGGGGATACTACTTGATAACTACACAGTATTTTGGAGTTAGGGCAGGCTTTAGCAATGTTAAATAGTCTTAAAAAGTTGTCCTTTTACCATGATTTTGGTTTGGTATATGTGAGATGGTGCTTGCTGTTTGAGAGACCAGCTGCACTCTCATTTCTCAAGCAAAGTTTTACCCCTGAAATGAAAGATGGCAAAGACAGCATGATACAGCGTTGGCCATGCTGTTCTGGACAGTCTTAATTCCCGGTGTGGTAATAAGTGCTGTATAAATCAAGCCAGTCCAGTAAAAAGTTCTTAGCACAGGCTGATTAACCACTAAATTAATATGAATGAACACCTGACACTCCATTTGCTAGGTGGGATTAAAAACAGGGAAGGAGCTTGGGGGAGGCTGTTCATTTGCATGTGTGGGGCAGGCAGGGGGAACAGGGACAAAAAATTGTGAACAGAGACCACCACTGTTTCAGTTGGTAGAGATGCTTCCAAAACCCTTTCAGCCCTGATGTGGGACCATTTACGTTTCCTCAGAGCCTAGCCTGAAAAAGGCAGTGATCCCAGATAGGTTTTACTGCATGATGGGCTCATGTGAGCCTATAGGCAGTTTCTAAATAGACAAAATTCACTGCCTTTGGTAATGAGAGTGGAATGATTTATCTCTCTCTCTCTCTCTCTCTCTCTCTTTTTTTTTTTTTTTTTTTTTTTTTTTTTTTTTTAGAAAAATATGATTTGAGTATTAAAATAGTAGCATTTCCCTAGGAAAGGAATTTATTTATTTTAGTGCCTGTAAAGTTTGCCAGAACTAGTCTGGGAAATAGAAAGACTCAACTTAATCACAGAACAAGTATAACAAGTCCTGCAAGCTCTCTTCCAGTGTTTCACCAATATACCTCAACCCAAAGCTGGCAGATTAGACTTTATGTTCAACTGAGAAAAGACTTTTTTAAAGGAGATAGTATGGACTCTTACATTGATTCTGATGGGAATTAAATACTTCAATGTCTTTAAAAATTTGTATCCAATTCAGACGACTACCTCCCACCTAAACAGCAACAGTATTGCTACAGGCAAAATTTATATTTTGTTGGGGACAGGGCCAGGATATTGGGAAACTCATATGGCCAATGCCTGTCCAGGGAGAACAGAGGTCACCAGACATTTCTCCGGCAGGTCATATAGCCTGCAGCCAGTAACAACATTATTCTATCAAAGTTGTGCTTTTCTACTTCAGTTCATAGCTTAACTGTGGAACTCATTGCCACAGGATGTTGTAATATTAAATATTAATAAATTAAAGTCATGAAAGAGAAGTCCACTGAGGGCTATAAAATGCAGCGACTCTCTACAATTTCTGTCTCTGGAGAGATGGATACAATCTCTATCTTGGGAAATCTCTCACACTGCGACAGCTGCTGGGAGCACAGTGGAGCGGGAGGAGGAGAAACATCCTGGAAGCACCATTTTTTGTTCGACACAGTACAGCTGATCTCCTGTTACCTCGAATTTACCCTGGAAACCAAAAGTGAAAGTCCTCAGGTTCTGTTCCCTGCCTGTAGGCATCTACTTAGGTAGAAGAGCTCTTTCCTCTGGAGAGGGAATGGCCTTCCTTCCCCACCACCAGAGCTAGCTTTGAGCAGAAGAGAATTAATTTTCCTGGCGTCAGCTCAAACACTGTTCTCTCTATGAGCTCATGGAGTGGGCCACATGCTCTGTCCATCTACAGAAAATACTTGCAGAGTTACCGGGGTCTAGGGACTGCCAGATTTCTGAGAAATCCATTAGAGGTGGGCGATATTTGGGTTGAGTTCCCCTGATTCAGCTCTGATATCATGCTGCCACCCACATTTGTTTGGCTCTTGGCTGCACAAATTGCTCATGCGCGATATAACCCCACCGAGAATTTTTAGGTGTAGGATCAGGTCACCCCGGAGACAGAAGGAGAGAAAATCTATCCCTAATGTTACCGGGGAGGGCTCTAAAGCTCGGCCCCGTGTTAAGTAACACTTCATTTCACCAGGAGCTTCACTGAGCTCCAAGGTATTACTCATGGAGGAGGGACCAACCCATCGTGAGTAAAGGTTTTGGAATCCGACTTTTAATATGGAGCATTATCTTAGTAATAGTGAATATTTAAATCTCTGCTCCATACAAGGTATGCGCGATTCTAGGAAAACACTGCATAACAACGAGGAAAACAAGGAAAGCTGTGCAGAGCACTTTAGCCTGTATTAAAGCTTGTCCAAGTCAGAGCCACATTGATTTGCACAGCTGTAGGACAAGCTCCTGATCTTATTTCACAACAAATTGCGGGAACAAAACAGTGACAAGTTATTTAAAGAATGCGCTGCTCTTTCCAGTAAGAGCTTATCGAATCTGTCCATATGTACCGCCATGTGCAGAGGCACGACAGTGCTGAACGGTGCCGGGAGAAGAGCCTGGTCTCCACAGGCACACACATGGCTTCCACAGATCCTGACGGAGGGTCTCGTAAAAGACGAGAATCCTCAGGACCGCAAACATTTGCTGCCCGACCTTCCTTCGCACCAAGAAGCAGACTCCCTGTAATAATTTATCATGACCACGAAAGAGGAGGAACATCATTTTACCTTTGATGACTTTTGGACACATTATTTCACTGTACAAAAATAGAGCATACAACAATACAGAAAACACATTTTCTGCCCTGTGCTTCAGTGTGGCCACTAATTCAACTTACCTGGTGGTATCATTACGAAGGAAAAGACCAAACTTAGATAATAACCTTATGAATTATGTTTGTAGTTGCTTCTGGGCAAGGAAAGAGAAGGAATGGAGTTTGCTTCAAGCTTGTCTGGCCTCTTTTCACATAAATAGAGAGGGAAAAAAACCTTTATTTTTGCTACATAACAAAATCTCTAGATGCAGAGAAGTGTTGAAGTTAACTCCATTTAATCAGCAACAGAGATACTGACTAGCTGAATGGAAGTATTGCAAAAATATACAAAAAATACATTCTTTAACTGCTTCAGCACCCTATATTGCTCACAATCTATGATCTATAACAAGATGTGAGAAAGTGATTAAGAGATCTGAAAAATGAACAAAAAAATTCATGTTATTTTAATGACCAAATTCTGCAGTCTGTACATATCATCTCACTAACTCCACTTGAAACGAAACATCCAGTCTGAGTGTCTATTCGCTTCTTGTCCTACACTGAGATGTCAACAGGAGGGCACAAGCTGATTTTATGATATGAATCAAGTCTGGTAGAAACTATTACTTCTTAAGTTTCATCAAGGGGTGGGACAAATAGATGATATAAAATGGAGACTATCCCTGCCCTAAGGGCCTTGCAGTCTAAAAAAAGACCAAAGGAAAATATTTGTCTCTTGCAAAGTGATTTAATTGGTTGGTTCTCTCAGTTTAGAGTTGATTTTGGAGGTGGGTACATTTTTCTAGTAAATATTACCTGCCTGTGAGAAATATAGAACAGGCCAAACTGAAAAATGCACCATGATGTTTCAAGTTTTCCAGAAATTGTGGTTTTTAATTTAAAATAACCTCTGACCTGTTCAGATGTTTTGAAATAGAAATGCTTCAATTTATTAGTTCAGAAGATCTTTTGTTTCCAGATTTCTTCTAATATTGCTCCTCAGGATTAAGAAAACTCTTTATGGAAAAAAAGTGCAACTCCTAGAACACATTCGAAAGACACAATTCTGTTCTACTGAAAAAGCTATGGGAAATATTTTTCTGAACGGAAAAAAACATTTTAAAAAATTGGAAGTTATCAAAGAACCAAAAAACCCTGCTCTTCAGTAAGTTCTACCTTACTAACCAAAGCTAATCACTTAAAGAAAGAATATACTGTCAGTAAACCTGCAGCAAAGGAGAGGGTTGGACTCGTCGTCAGATCCTGTCTTCTTCAGGACTCTGATTTCGCATTCCAGATCGTAACTGGGTCCGTGACCACCTGCTTCGGTCACTGGAAACGAATGCAGTTTAACTTGGCAGGTCACCCCACCAAACATTTGTTAAAGGATGCACGCGACCGCCCTGTTAGCTGTTATTTGCAGTTCAGGCTTTAGTCAGTGTAAATTGTTGACGGGTTTTAAGTTTGGCTGCCAGCTGCAGCAGTCGTGGCAGAGTCCTTAGGTAAAGAAATACGGTTTCCTCTCTTCATTGCCATGGGGCCTCATAAACACGGCACCGCAGATGCGTGCTGGATAATCTGCAATTCATAACGCTTCCTAAATAAGCGCAGAGAGTAACGCAGCTGAAGGGAGACGGCAGGTTTCTGGCGTCCTGGTTACCTCCCTGCCGATGACTTGCTCTGCATCCTTCAAAGAGCGCAACCTCGGACCTCGCACTTCACTTTTCTCTGCTGTGTGCTACAGACAGTGACCTCTACCCTTCCTCACTTTAGGAAATATTTTAAAATACAAATGGAAGATACGTCGTATCATTACAGGGCAAACACACAAACGCATACACACCCAGACAGGCCACAGTAACATGTTAAACGCAGACACTCCCATGCACAGAAACGCACTGATGACCTTAGGCTAGCGACTGAAGCCTGGCTGGTACCGCCGGCATTCACAGCAGCACATATTCGAATATTTGTGCAGGTCTACACAGGTGGGTGCAGCCGGGCAGCCTTTTTGTGAGAAGTGCGGGGTAGCTCAGAGGCTCTCGGCACCGTTCGGAGTCACTGGCAGCTCCCAGGGATGCTAACAGGCACGGAGCCTTGCCAGCTGCTCTCCTTATAGTCACGGCACAAGAAGGAAAGTTTCCAGTGATATTCCATTTCTTCTTCTTCTTCTTCTTCTTTTTTTTTTAAACAGTCACTATGTCCTCTAAAGCCTTTAAGTAACTGACAATATTGAGAAAACAGTACAAGTCTTGCTAGACTTTAAATGCTGCCTGGCTTGTGGCCATTTTCCAGAAATGCCCCTTGTTCAACAATTTCTGCAGCAATGAATGGCCTGTCATCTTCTGTAGAATTTTAAATCGCTATGTTTGGAAAACTAGGGTCTAAGAGTCTTGGGAAGAGATAGGGAAAAAAGAAAAAAGGGAAACCCACAACAATTGTGGGGAAGATTGATTTCCCTGATTGTACGTGCAATTTTAGAAGTGACCTGAAAATAGTTTGTTCCAGATGGCTCCACTCCTTGTAATTTTCATGCTTCCAGGCTCCCTCACAGCAGATCAGGTTATTAGTATTGTTTTATCAGAAAAAAATCTCCCAGGTATGTCATATCCTGAGTACACGGCACTGTTGCTAGCTGTCTGTTCAGAGCTTTATACGAGCAGTTCCTTTCATCGAGTAACATACACCTCACAGCTTACAACAGCTCATGTGTATCCATAACCAAACCTTGCACTGCTTCAGAGGTCGTCTACAAAGAGGGCTCCCAACTTTTGAAACTGAACTGTTCTTTATTAAGAAAACCAGCTATGTTGACACTCCAGGTGTCTATGGATTGAGTAGCTTCCAGGTCCTTCCTCCAGACGTCTTCATGCTGTGCTCCTATCAAATTGTCTGCACATTGTTTCAAATCTGCACCAGTCTTGCCAAGCAAATCAATACACATTTTCTTTATTAAATAAACAATGCCAGTAAAATCACTGTATCTGCAGTCTTCTGAATAGCATAAGCTACATGTTATTCCCGCCCAGAAAAAGAGACTGAAGATACTTTGCTCCTGTTATTTTGTCTAGTTGCACTTCTGCCCAGATATGAATTCAGTCACATATGAACACCACCATGTCAGAACAGAAATACTCTAATTTTTGATCTATCATACTTCATAAACACTACTCAAAAATCAAAACCTATTTGTTACATAAAATTAGAAATAAAAGCACCCAAATAATGATCAATGAGTGAACTCCGACACCTCAATATGCTTGTGGTCGTTCCACAATCAGACAAGTAGTTTCACTACATTCTTATTATTTGTATGTATTTAAACAATAAGCCACTCTACAGACTACAGGCTGTAGTTTGACCCTGAATAAAACAGCTTCTTTATCAGGTAATCCAATCCTAAGCAGACTGATAGGAGACTTAAGGCTTATTCATAACAAACAAATAGCTTTATCACTCATTCTAATTTACTTTATTGCTCCTGCTTTCAATATATTAGACATCACGAGAGCTTCTTATGAATCTCCTCCAACTGTACTTCCCTCCTCAGCAGCCACCTGCTTGCTGCTCCTAACCCTTCAGGTGCCACCGCTGGTTTGATGGCTATTAGGTACAAAAGTATGAGTTTCTCTAAGCCTGATTTCTGAAAAGAAACAGAAGACGACATAGATTAGGCTAACTGTGGTGCTCTGTCTTCCCATCTCAACTTTTGAGTGTGTTGACCGATCTCAACCAACTTCTGTCTAGGCAGAGTAAAAGACCTCACTAATGACTCCATGGAAAGACTAGGACTAATGTCTTATTAGATACTAGAGAGTCTCCTCAGAGAGACAGAAGAATTCTGAAATGAAAAAAGGTTCAACTGAAGTTTTTGCTCTCTTCAAGTGTTGAAGGACACAGTCATAAAATAGAATTTCATAGGAAATCAGGTTTCATTAGTTCCTCTGTTCTTGGAACTAGTCCTTTTCCTATCCCCAAGATATGAATTTACAGATTTGTCAGAATTGCTCAACAAATGCTTTTCATAGTTCAGAAACATTCCATTTTCATAAGCTCCTTGAAGCAAATGCTACTCTGCTTTTTTTAATGCCTGGTGTTCTGTATTTGGCTGGTGTGACTCAGCATGTGAGCATGGTTTCTATTCCCTGAACGCATGACTCAGTCTATATATACGAGAAGACTTACTGAAGAGAACACATCACTTTTCATATAGAAAAAGATAAGATAAGAGGAAACATCTAAGAATTAGATCTGCTCCAGAAACATTAAGAATGCTCTGGAAATATTAACTTTCTCCACATGGGAATATAAATAGCCTTATGCAGAGATTTTGTTGTTGTTGTTGTTGCTGTTTTTTTTTTTTTTTTTTTTTTTTTTTTTTTAATATGTACTGTTCAACTTTACCAACAGTTTTTATATTTATGCTTTCTTGGCACAGAGTAATTTCCTGTTTTTATTGTAAATGCATTTAATCAATGATTTAGTATTTATATCTGGACAAATAAAGCTGCCCTCAAACATTCTTGTACATAAATGTGATACAACCAGACAAGCTGCTTACTGCACCGTGAGAAGAAAATCACATGGTGAACATGAAATAAAGAATGCAAGCAAGCAATCCACACACACACCAACACAAGGAATCAAGTGAACTCACAAGCGTATTTGCCAAGTTCAAAACCAAAACCAGAACAAACCAAATACTCCTGAATGATGTCAGATCCACTGCTAAGCCCACAACCTCCCAGAGATGCGATGACTGCAGGAGACCACCAGCATCTGCAGCCTGCTGTCCCTCTGTGTACAGACTTCCCACTGCTAAGCATCTTAGCAAGGAACTCAGCTCGCTCTTAAACAGCTAACTCCAGGGCTATTGCCTTTACAAAACACCCAAGAAAGCTTACCATTCCCTAGCCTCTCACTCCAGGAGGAATAGATGGATTTAAGTCTGTAGAAATGTTTGACCAAAAGCTGACTTATTTTAAACTTCAGTAATAAGGTTTTACAGAGGCTGGAAAGTGCAGAGAGACCAAAAAAAATAAATAAAATAAAAAAATAAATAAAATAAAGCTAGTATTTTTTTTCAATCCAACGCAACAATTATTAGGAGTCCCGCACTCAGCTCTGTTCATTGCCTAATCCCAAGTATTAACTAGGGACCTGGGCAAAGAAAAGCGATCTGAAGAAAAAAGCAAACAAAATCTGGGCTGCCCTGTCCTTCATGCAAAAGATGCACAGTAGCCCACAGTACACCTTGCCCACAGCATTTAGTCACTCCAGGTAGAAGAGCCCTATGGCTGAAGACCACTGCTAGCAGGCAAAACATTTGTGTTCCACTTCAGCATCAGCTACCCTGGGCTCCCACCACAGGCAAAACGTGGAGGCCCCTGTTGGCCAAAGCTTAGAGGTACCAACAACCCGCAGGAATAAGAACCTAATTGCCTATATGAAATTGGCCCCTTGCCTTCCTGGAGTAAACTATACCAATTTGAAAAGCCGGTTGTTAATTCTTACCTCACAAGAGTTGCATGAAACTTTAAGTATGCTACTTGAGACCTTTACCTGAAAAATGCTCTCAGTGAATTGTTATGGTTCATTACCACGCCTGAGTTTTCAAAAAGCAAAAATGAAGCCTTGGTCACTCAATTAAAAGGAGATTGCACACTAGCCCAGTCCAATAATTCGCTTCCCAGAAACCAAGCATTTCCATATGAACAAGGCATAAAGAATGCTTACACTTGCAGATAGTCCTACTGGCCCATCAAGGAAATTTAATCCTTGCTCAGCTTCCTGCTGGGAAGGTTGTGGTGAGCTGGACACATATGTTCAGTGTTGGTGGTCATGCCCTGAACCACGCAGCTCCAGGAAATCAGAGGTATTGGCCACTGTGGCTTACTCTGGAAGCTTGGACTGAGAATGGATAGCAGAAAAATGAAGTAACAGGTCATTTTGGGGCCTGAACCAAAGCCCAGGGGACCCAGCAGAGTCCTCCTGCATAGCAGGATTTGAACACTGGAGAAGCTGCCTGCCAGCTGTAGGGGAATTTGCAAAACCTCATTCAAATGGCACAGAGTGTTAAAACTTCAGCATTCAGTCCAGCACTACAATTAGGCTGGGTTAATTTGTACCCTCAGAGAATCATTTGGATCTTAAGATGGGCTGTTTGCTGAGTCTATAGTACATTAAGGCATAGCAGAATTCTCCTACATGAGCTTTTGCAAGTTGACTGCAGGGTTTCCTCGACACTGCTGTGAATTCTGGAGTATCATGTAACTCCTTTCTCCTTGGCTAGATGGGCTCTATTTTCACTGTTTCCATATAGTCCATACAAATTTGAAGTTTTTCACAGGTGTTCAGTACTCCAGGGTCCTGAAATCCTGCTAGTGCATTTTTATGATGCCCTCATCTGATAAGGGAATATTAGTTTAATTCTGATGGAATTATTTGATTCCTCTCATGTTGCCCAGTGTCAGGTTGTGAAGTCTATCTCATTGTGACACACATCATCAGTGTGGTGCTTTTACTGTTCAGTGGAATCACTTAGTCCATATTTATAAATAATAGTTTGCACGACACATACTATAAACTTGTGATATTAGATATCTTTCTTAAATCCTTCATCTTGGTTTATGGGAAACTTCCATTTCATATTTTTAAAGAAAATGTGATATCCATTAGTGCCACAAACTTGAAAAATTTGTATTGAAGTGGCTGGCATTAAAAAAAAAAGAAAAAGAAAAAAGTAAATTCTCATCCCTTCTGCATTAAAAAAAAAAACACTCAAATCTGCAAAGGTGATCTATAGAGGCACCACCCAAAGGCAAAGCAGCAGATCCCATTTATTAAGATGTCAAGATTCCTAAAACCAATTATACCATTTCTGTGTCAGAGAAATTTCTGTGTCACGCTTTCTGTGTGGATGTCTGCAGCTTGAAGTACCCGATACAGATCTACTGGGGGAGACAGGAAGGGGACTGTGGTCCCTCATCCCTGGGCTCCAGCACAACGTCCGGTGCTCTGAGTCACGCTCCATGCAGGCTTCTTCAGCTCCCACAAAGAGTTGGCTTTGGTTGCAAGCAAGCCTAAAGCATCTCATGCAGATGTCCCGATGCCTTTCCCTTCACTACCCCTTTGTGAAGGCCGGGCTTCGAGAGTGCACAGCCACAGATGGTCACCCTAGGAATATCATGGGATCATTGCTAAATTCCTCAGATTACTAAATAGCTCAGATTGCCACGTATGGTTCAAAGCAGCTTTTACTCTAGGACAGTAACAGTGTGCAGACAGTCAGCCTCCAAAACTTTTCTCTCACAATATAGCAAAATTCTTTATTAACAATTGTCTGTACTGTATTTGCCCGAGAGATGCAGCTCATTTTCTCTGTTAGGCATCTTCCACTCTGCGCATTACAGAAGGGCAACAGAGTAAGTGCTGCTTGTAAGCCTGCTGACTTTAGAGTATGGTCAGGAGCTGGGAAAAATGCTTTCCCTGTGACTTGCATAAAGTTGTGGTAGCATAAAGTTGAAGGCAGACATGAGAACTGTAGAAGGTAAAACAGACTTTATAATGTTTTGCACTTAATCAGGGGCTTCTCAAGTTCTCAAGACACAAAAGTAAGGATAGTCATGGCTGCTCTTAGAAGTATCTAAGACGAACTCAGCTGTGCACAAGTACTTAGGGCTTTCAATACCTACACTTCAAAGAGAAGAAATAGCTCCACAGGCATAGTTCAGAGCTAGATGCTGCCATTTTTGCTCTTACGAATTAAGAGTCCTACAGCATCAAAGCCTATTGAACTTCAGGGAGGAATTCACTGCCGAGTGACTTACCCAGAAATAAACTCGGCATGAGGCACAACCCTGGCACTGGGAACAGCTTCTTGCCCTAATCTATCATCCACACAAGATCTGGAGCAGTGGGGAATTTTATAACCACGTTGTGACCGCTACTACAGTGTATAGGTTAGAGAAGCAGCCACAGCATCTTGTCCCATGTGAAATGAGGAGTGGAGTCAAATGCAGTCTATAATCATCTTTAAGGGGATGCTTAGAACAAATTGACTTGGCTATGGTTAGGTGGTTATGTTCTGGACATTTCAAATTGATTTTTTTTTTTTTTAAAAAAAAGAAAACATTGTAGATGGACAGTACTCATCTAGGTAGTTTAAACACATAATTCATTGCAAATCTTAAATGTATTGGTTTTTATTTCTGCAAGGAGAATAAAAGTGATTGCACTTATCTGAAGCAACGTACCTTGAATCATCTGCTACTCAGTACACCCATGTATGTGTACTGTACTACAAATACACCTACACATTAAAAATATTTGGTAGCCATCTATTTTTTTCAAGGTGGATTTCTTTCATCCCCTTTTGTTCTGCTGGTAGAAGTGTGTACATGCATGTGCTACACACATGCTAGTGTGTGTAATCAGGTGTGACTAAACCAGTTGTCCAAACAAACTTAAATCCTCATGAAGTCTTGCAAGGTGAGGAGGATACCTGTTTTTCATCCAACTCTAACCTATCACATGTTGCTTGTTGCTTATCTTCCCAAGGAGGCTAGCGTACATGTGCGTATATGCTGGTGTCGATATATACTTGAGTCCATCTTCTCCCAGTAACCTTTGCTTATGTTAGCAAGGCGGTCAAATTTAACAACAAAGCAGCAATCTCAAATATTTCAATGTCCTTCAGCTAGGTAAATTGGCTGGCAAAGACAAGACCCCACAAGCTCTCCTACTGTGAGATTTCCCAGCTGAGCACACAGTGGGGAAATGTCCAGAAGTCCCCAGCCACAGGGAAACACAGAGTTCAAACCTAATCAGACGACAGAGAATCACACCACAAGACACAAAACCATAGGAAACCAGACTCCATCACTTCCACAACTCTTGGATCTACTAGCTAAGCATCAGCTAGGTAAGGGTTAAGGTTTAGATTGTCTCTTGAGACATGGCCCTGGACAAGGAATGCGGTAGTTAAGACCTAACCTAATTCCTATGATGCTGTAGCCTACTGAACACTTGAGAGGAATCCTCTGCTGAGCAAGTCACCCCAAAATAATACATATTAACAAAGCTGTAGAGCCCTGCTATGGGCCCAATGGCCATCATACTTTGCAGATTATTCTCTTACAGCACATGCCCTTTTCCTTCCCCTTTAAGAAGCCCAGTAATTTGTTACCTGTATAATACTGATGACTATGACCTTTTCAGAGCTGTGATTATGGACCCATGGTGAGGGAAGAGAAGCAAAGGCCATTCACCTCTTTGTACACACTAGCAACAAAACTTAGAGGCTGAAGGCTACTATAAGCCTAAGTCTACAGGTAACTCAAACAGGTTACATAATTTTTCTTTCTATTTCTGCTTCATTCTGCAGTCCAAGGTGTTGGCTACTCTAAGTATACTGTGCACAAGCTGGTGTGTTAAATGCCCTTTCTTCCAATTCCCTAATCAGTAGGCAACACTACTTTCTCTTGTGTTACCAGGCTGCTCCACCTACAGTCAGAGGCCACTCTGGTCAATTAGGAGAGCAGCCAACTCCTTTGCAAACAGCTACATCCAGGAAAGCAGCATGCAAGAAGTCCTACCAACTGGTCAAGTGGCAGCGCCTCCTCATATCCCAACCAGCTAAGAATTGCTCTATCTTTCTGAAATGATGACTAGAGTTAAACTGGCAAGCATGGCCTTCTATATACAGCTCATGGAAATAGCTTGTTCTGGTAATACCATTGCCTCTGTACAGAGCGAAGGAAATGTTCTGGGCCTTGCAAATCAAATCACCAAAGATAAGAGGTGAAATATTGCTTTAAGATAAGCTTTATTTACTTGCTTTCTTGCTTTTTTTTTTTAAGTTAAAATTATATAACTGAACAACATGCAAGATCACCCCTTCCCAAAATTTCAAATGAGCATTAGTGCCAGAATTAGTGCTAAGAGCACCGAGAGGCAGAAAGAGTAGGGTTGCTCCACAAGGGAGAATAAGCCAGGAGCCAAGGGTGACCTCAGCACAGGCAGCACCCTCACCAGCTGGAGTGCCATCCCACAGGATGTGAACAGGGTGGGCAGTACCTGGTGGGGTAACAGGGTCCACCAACATCCTCATACATGGCAAGCTGATGAATCAGGTCCAGGGCCTATCCAGGAGCAGGTAGAGACAGGGTGTGAGACAAGCTACCTGCAACATAGGTCCTAGGTCAACCCAAGAAACAGGCACACCTACAGCATCACTCAGGAAAGGAGTAGATACCCTGGCTGGAGCTTAAATGGGTCTCCTGGGCCCTGTGAGCAGATGGTGTGGATGGAGCCCCAGCTGAGGCTGGTCAGGGCTATTAAGGCCTATTAGTGCTCTCAGGGCCCTGACAAGGAACTTGCAAGATTGACTTCAGACAAGGATCAGGACAATGTCTACTGCTGATCATGTAGTTCCCTCTGTCTGTCTCTCTCTCACCTCAGAGGTAGCTTCCACACAAAAACTTGCACCATCCAAGGCTAACGCTGTCACACTAAGTGATGAGGGAATCGCAATGTGCTCCAACACTAAGAAAAAGACACCACTGAGACTATGAGTGCAGCCACAGTTAATGATACCTGTTAGGAAAGAATGATTCAAAGGTGATCGCCATACAGCACCTACAGGACCAAGGCAAAATTGTAACTGATAAATGAAACAGTTTTTGGTTCCTGGGTCAGTCAATGGAGTAGGTTTCTCCCAAAGAGCACCTGGTAACTGATTGCTCTTTTTAGATCAAAGACAGGCCAGGGCTTTCCTCTAGTGTGTACGCACAAGTTGGATTCCATTGGAAAGCAGAGTGGAGACAGGAGGAAAGGGGAAGTTAGAGGCGGAGTGTATTTATACCTGTATCCTGCTGGGACTCAGCATTGGATGTGGTGGAGACCTTGCCAGCGCCAGGGACCTTGGAAGTGCTCCAGGTGCCACAGACAGAGATACGGTTCCTGCCGTGCTCCACAGTAGACAGTACAGTGCAGCCAGTGGGGAGAAAACAGCAAGAAATAACCCAGTTTGGTCTCCAGTATTGCTCCCCAAACCATGGGTGCCTAACCAGAACATATCTACTACTCCAGTCTGCAGAGTTAGTAGCACAGGAAGAAAATTCTTATAAAAACAAATTTATTTATCAGACTTTGATGCTACATCAACATGGAGTGAAGAATGGCACCTACTGAATACATCTACATCCTGAAGTATTGCCACAGCAGCATTCTTCCTAGTCTTTGAACCTTGAAGTTATCATGATGTAAAATGCTATTGCTGTGAGGTTAAAGGGCAAAGTAGGAATTAGCTTTTTGGCAATATCATGCTTGCTTGGTGATAAAACTGTGCACAAAATCCTCTTTGCAATCTTAGAGCTTTGTCTGGCAATTCCGTACATCTAAATGGACATCTTCCTTTTTCAGGATTACTGTCTTCATTTGTGCTTTGCTGCCACAATAGGTAATGGTACGAAAATACTTGTGTGAATGCAAGCCCTGGAAAGGAAGAGAAGAAACTTCGTCATTCAACCTCTGTTTGGAAACCTCTGTAGAGATGCTACATAGAGCAACTGCAAAAGAAAGTTGCCTTTTTTTTTTCATTTTATGACATGACAGAGTCTTGGGTCATGCTGGATTTGTCTGTAAGCTCATCAACAGTATCTCACCAATTTAGGAATATCTGCTACAGCTTCGGAAAAGCTTTTCTGGAAAAGGAGACTCTTGAGAAAGAAAGGCAATTCTAAAAGATGACCTGTAGTTGAATAATCTTTTCCCTTTAGGCAAAGCATGAAAGAACATAAAAGCTACCAGATGGGGTGATCAGAAATAACTGGAAATATGTGTCCTGAGGTGGTGGTATGTGATAGGCCCCCAGAACCACACCACCATTTCTTTGCCCCCTCTAAAAAACTCCTTTTTTTTTTTTTTTTTTTTTTTTTTTCCTCTCTTTCATATATACTCATTTTTACACATATAGACCGTCAGGAGCTACACAGATATGCACCACTGATGGAAAATAAATGGCAAGTATAGGAGACATAGGAACACCAGCTACTTTCTTATTCAAAAGGTACCAAAGTAACAGACTCTCCCTTCAGGAATCTACCGCACACAGGTTGCCCGAAGACCCACACATTATACCCCACTTTGTTGAATAGCTTTTTGCCGAAGTTCCCTCTGCAGACCTAGGTCAACATAATGATAGAGGACTATCATTGCTTACTAGGCCAATATTAATGGACATTTTGGATAATGGAGTTTTGTTAGCTCACCGCAAAGCAAATCATCATTCATAAGGAAGGTCTGAGTAACTGTAGGACCCAATTTTCATTAAGCATCTGAAGATATCTCCAGGTGCATAACTAGTGTTTCTTCAGATTTACATCAGCATAGAAAGGGTGGTTTTTACTGAATAAGTTACTTTGTAACTGCTAAGAATCTTTCATGTCCTTCTGCTCTTCAGATGCATATTTAACCAGAAATTCATGTGAACCTAATATCTGAGAAGTTATTTTCTTAATAAAAATCAGTGAAAATCACTAATGTCATAATTTACTTTCACACAACTTCATTGAGCTATGTGGCAATTTAGTGATTTGGCTAAGATAAAAATTTGGCTCTGTATTCTCAGAAAGGCCTCTGGTTAGGAAACCTGAAACCATGTAACCTTTGTGCAAGCAGCGAGCATCTAAGCAAGAGGACTGCTGGTGCACAGAGTGCTTTCGGACTATGCCCCAGAGATGGACTGTCAGCCTTTTCGAAGAACCACATCGCTCCTTTCCTCCTCTCAAACAGGCATGCAGAAAGGTACGCAAAGGACAGACCGGACTGCCTAGGCTACGCAATAGTGTCGACATAAGAGGAGATAAACTCACGGATTTTCCTGGGACAGATTAGCAGCAGCCTCCCCCGAACCCTTACAGGTAACCTTGATACCCTGGCAAGTCAAATGGCTTGTGCCAACTGCCAGACACATTAGGGAGGTGACTTTAAAAACAGGTCTTTAACCTATCTCAGAGAGGCTCTAAAAGAAATAGTCACCATACAGACTCAGCACAGTGAGGTATTTGTCTGTTGAGCAACTAGTTTGACCCTTGGTTTGGGAACTGAACCAAGCCACAGAATTGGGAATACTGGACACAAGAGCAGCCTGAGCAAGGAGGCTGTGCACACAAGCAAAGTGCATCCGCACGGCGGGCCAGTCAAGGAAGACAGAGCTCTGTTTTGGACTACTCTAACCAACCATCCCCAAGGCTTGGGGGATGGGTCCCTCCCATAAGCCAATATGGTTGAGGTTTCACTCTGCAGTGCACTCCCAAACCATCCGCACTGGTTTTATACCCTTAAATATCTCTACATGCCCTCTCGCCATTTGTCAGGGTGTAAAACAAAGGCCCTCAGATGGGCTACATGCTCTGGCAGAACGCAAGACGGTCCTCACATTAGTTCATACACTTTGAACACAAAAATGACAATTACATCTTCTGGTCAGGAGAAAATTGAGTGACCAGGAGTTTGGATGTTTCTCTGTACATATGCCTGCATCCTCTTAAACAAATAGAGTTGCAAGGCACTTTGGAAAGAAGAGATGCAAATTGCATGGAGGTGGTACAAATCTCCATCAGTTCTGACCACTTCTCCTCTCAGAGGGCAGACCTGCTTTCCACATCTTTGAAGATTCTTCCATTACCAACACCGAAGTTGGCAGTTCAGCCATTCCAGAAATAATTTAAAATAATTATTTCTCAAGTTTCTCCTATTTTTCATTTTCCTAAGGCTATGCATTAAGTATAACACCTTTGACTTTCTATGAACAGCAGATGACACTGGCAAATTTCCCGATTTGAGTGAAGAAAACCATTTTTTTAATGAAAATCACAATGGGTCTAGGACCAGTCCTTAATCTTATTTACCCCCAAGTGCTGCACTTGGAAACTATGTTGTGATGCCTGCTGCGTTCCTGTGACAGGTAGATCAGCTCCCAGCCACGTGGCAGGAACTTTACAGCAAGATTGCACTGCGCATGATCTAAACTGCGTTGTCACACACATACACATGTAAAGACATTTCATTGTTTTTGTGATCATAATCACACTATGTATACAAAGTAGCCATAAATCTGACATTCAGGCACTGGAGCATAACTTTCATTGCAAAACTAGATCAATCAGGCATTGTATACTGCTACTAGGTTCCCAGAAGGCTGAAGCTCTAACAGGTTGATTTTCAGAAGACACCCTCCACGTGTGTTTGCTCACACCTTTTGTGAACCCCTGCCTACGTATGCGTTTATGTGCACTGAGCATGTCCTGTGTAAGCAAGAATTGGGTAAGGGAACACAAGGAAAATGCCCACTCTTTAAATACATTCATATGGGTGCAGATGAAATCTCTGTTCTCATTAGTGTAGAAAAGTAAATTTCATTAGGGCCACTTGTTGCCTTTGGAGTTTAACCGGAAAAGTACATTTCTATACTATTAAAGAGTGACAAAGGGGTCTCTACCTAGTGGGATGGAGAACAAAACATTTTACATCTTTCTGTTAGACAAATACTGAAGAGGTACTATTTTTGACCATAGCTATATAACGATGTTTTATGAACCAGTCCTTAGTTTCTTGTATGAAAACACTTTTTCTTCTTGCTGAAGTCTTTTCCAGTCTCACAAATACTTTTTAAAAATTATTTTACACAAATCTGTGCAATTTGCTGTAGCAATTGACTGATTTGAACATATCTACTTGCAATCTTTAAAGAACCAAAATATGAGTGATTTTTTTTTTTTTTTTTTTTTTTTTATTACTACAGCTGGCTGAAAATGTTCAACTGGAGTTTTCTTTTCCCTTTTATTTCAGTGGAACTGGAAAGAGCATATAAACACATATGAACTTAAACATATGTAAAACCCTTTACAAAGGATTTCTAGAGAAGAGCCTTAAAAATCTGCCTGCGAAAGCATGGAAGTCCTGTACACACCGTGTTTTTTTTTTTTGTTTTTTTTTTTGTTTTTTTTTTTTGTACATGTACAAATACCCACCAGAAGCTTTGGCTCTTCCTCTTTACAAACAATTAGTTCATTAAGGCTTTTGATGAAATGATCTGTGAAAGATCAATGTTCCAGAGGCCCAATGCTTTAAATAGAGATTTAATTGTATCTTTTGGGTAAGTGCCAAAGTGATGGATGGCATTATCACACATTGCATTCTCTCCAAGCAGCAGCCCCATCTTTTTGGTACACTAAGCAGCACCAGACTGGCCGGATAATAGTTAACTGGTGTTAAAATAATGCAGCTGATACAAGCAAAACTCACACAAGTACTGAGCTTGCATTCTTGTTCTGGGAGGACAGCGTAGAGCCCAAATGCTTCAGGAACTGTGTTTTAAAATATAATCAGGTCAGAGGTGTTTTCGCTGGGCATTTCTGGAGGAGACAAAAGGGAATTCTAAAGAGCTCAATTAATCCTTCTGTCCCAGCACACTGCCTGCCCCTGCATAAGCAAAACCCTCTGGGTTGGTGTTAATGTTAATTAGACTAAGGTAGTATCTTTTTGTTTTGTTTTGTCCAGTTCATAGCCACTGCTGAGGATGTGCAGAAAAGCCCATGAAACATGGACTATTTTGGACAAAATGGTAGTTAAATATTAGATATTCTCTCCTGGACTACTCCATGACATGACGAGTTCTAATTAATATACAGGTATATAATTCCCTTTCATACTCCATTTCTCTCTTAGAGTCCAATCCACTGTTAAGACCAGCCTGTTTTGCCCTGCAAATAGGGCTTAGTTCTTTAGTTTAAGGCTGTAGATACTGTGGGTGTCTAGTAGGTATCAAGATGGTAGCTAGTGCATATATATTCTCACTGAATTATACGAAAAATCCTCTCAGGTCTGAGAGAAGGCAACATCAGGAGACAGACTGTGGGAGAGACTTGGCCCAGCCTTAACTGAATTTTCCTTGGGCTTTTGCAGGTATTTTATACCCCATCTCTCTCCGGAGCAGGCAGAGTACTGCTCAGCAAAATCTCGCAACAGACGTCCTACGCCTTTGTTCCTGGGTCCTTTCCCAGACCTTTACACTAGCACTGAACATCTCCTCAGCCTGCGAGGACCATGCATTCTTGTAACAAGAACCACAGCAAGTCAGTCTCTAAAGAATCAACACTCAAATAATAAATAGAAAATAATAAATAGAAAATAAGTATATACATACATTCCCTTTTTTCACTGAGGACAACTATCAGAATAGAGAAGGAGGAGCAACTATCACATGAGAACTGTCAGATCACTGTGAGCCAGAGTTGGGCAGTTTCTGACATATAAATGATTTTAGTGCTCTGAGCTTTAAAACCCTATCAGTGAGCACATCAGGTTTTGCTCACATTCTTGTACTAGATCCACTGATGCCAGTCTCCTGCAGAAGCTGTGCGTGATCAGAAAGCCTGTCCTCTCCCCTTCGAGGGCATGTCTCCCCACTCACTACCACCGCAGCTCTTCTAAGGTCAAGGGGGAAGGTCTGCTTAGCGCCGTCTTTCACAAAGACCATTTCTAGCTTAAAAAAATACAAACCAGTTAAGGCAGTGGAGGGGGGACAGCTGTTTATTACAAACTCCTTTACATACACTTCAGCTGCCTGGCATGACGCAGGCAACAGAGCCATCATCATCGACTGAACTAAGGTGGGAAAGTCAGAAGAAATTGCAGAAGGGAAGCAGAACGAAGGCTACAAGAGCTGCATCCTCAGATGATGTCAAGCCATGAAGCCGGAGAGGAAAGCCTACATCACATATAACCCTCCATATAGGCACACTCTAGCTGCCAGCTTCAGACCCCATGGATTTACTTAAAATGCCTTTCCATTATTACAGACTCTATAAAAGCACACACTGTAATGGGATCCCTGAATGAAACTCCAAAGAAGGAGAAATCCCAGCATATTTTTGCTTGCATTTGCAGACAGAGGCAGAGACCAAGCAGGCCATATGGTCTAACTTTGACATCTCTCATCCATCAAACCAGTTAGTCCCTCTAGTACTTCACACACGAATCAGAAAAGCCACAGGCTGAGGAGACATGAGGCTTCCTGCCCAGGAACATTCAGGTTGCGAACGAACGTGTCCCGGCCGTCGCTGGTGACAACCGAGCGCTTGAATAGAAGTCTGAGATTTGGGGCTACACTTGTCATTTGAACAATAAGTACATCTGAGAGGAAACCAGGGTCAAAGATCTGTTTGATATACTAATGTAACTAACTCCGCTGGAAGCTCTGGGTTGCAACAATGCAACCAAGAACAGTTTTCTAATTACATGTGCTGAGTAGTACAAAAGGCTTTGTTCAGAAACATGCACAAAAAATAGAGAATGCCAATTAAAAAATCTGTTTGTTTCAAAACGAGACGGGCTTTTTGTGTTATTTGTCATCACATGTCGAACACAATAACATAACTGCTAATAATTTTTGCAATGATAATATTACCATTTCATCTGGAAATTCTCAGAGGACCCTCAACTCAAACCTCGTCCTAGTGGAGCTGAATTACAGTCAGCCCATTCAGGTATGTTCTGATGCAGTTCAGGCTCATCGCTGCCTCTTTTATTGTGTTCCTACACTAAAGTGAGTGAGCTCTGTGAAGCACTAACACAGGTGAGAATAAGCTCTGATTAATCAGTTTTTTGATACCTTCATTTGCTGATTTTCATGGTCTAGCCCAATAATATGATATCATATGAGTTCTTCTAGGAATCAGGAAAATAATACAGAGTCAAATTTAAAACTAAATAACAAAGTGTTACCCAGCCAATTTTTGGACTAGAAAATCTCCACAAGTCCCTTCCAGTCTATTCTATGAGTCTATGATAATGGTTTCTTCTGTGAGTATGGGGTTCTGCCATACACATTTAAAAATACCAGTGCAGAAGCAGAGTGCCTTATTCATATTCTTTAGTTCTTAACTCAACAAAAAGCTCTATTGAAACAAGCACGACTTGATGGCGTGAAATCCTACTCAGGGTGAGTAAGGGTGCAGCAGAATCAAAGATTTGCTTTATGCTATTAAACTACAATTATTTATATTTGTGCACACACTTTTAAAGCAAACCTTGACCACTCCATGTTCAAAGGTTGGGAAGATGAAAGCAGCTGTGTTACCTTTCAGATATACTCTGTGACTAAACACATTTCACCAAAGAAGCTGACCCAGTTTGCCACGAGTTTGTTATGACTGTTAGCCACCACTGCAGCAAAGTCTTTGGGCGTGTGGGTTTGATCCAAAGCCCATGGAAATTGATGGAGAAAAGCTTACCCACTTCAAAAGATGTTCTCAGAGAGTTTTCTGCTCCTATGTGGTATGCAAACTATTCTAAAGTATCACACTTAGAGCAGATAATCACTAGGACACATGATGCTTTTTTGGTGGTACAAGAATACAGTGTTTTGGCATTTATATAATCAAGCATACTTGGAGTGGGGAGATCTGAAGGAAAGTACCAAGGAAACACTGGAAAGGAGAAGTAATCCGATACTAAGAATTTCTGCAGAAGTGCTTTTGGATTTTCATTTTATATATAAAGATGAATGATGATACAGTTTTTGCCCTTCTGCTAGAAAACTCCCTTTAATGTGCCACTTACTTCAGAAGGGAGAGATGCTTCACAGGAAAAAGCCAGGACCAGCGTGAACAGGAAAAGAGTGAGATGATTGAGCAGGATCAGTTGCTCAGACATGCAGAGCAAAAAAACACCAGAACAGAAACTCAAATAAGACATACTATTAAATATGTGAGAACTCGCTCAGCTCTTTAACATGTTGTTTGGATTAACATTCCCACAAGGAACAAAACGAAGCTATTCTATGTTTGCGGTCCAAGTGCTCAATTGTTATTTGCCTTATACTTCTTCCTGAGAAAGGATATCTTCAGATGTTCTTCAGATTTGGCAAAAAGCTAAATCTGAAGCAATATGAGGGAGACCTACTGAGATGGAAAGGCCTGGAAAAATCAGAACAAGAGAAGGACATAGGGGCTCTCTCCTGCTCTCACAGCTGCATCCCCCCAAATTTCCTCTGCCCTGCTGTAAAGCATCCTTGGTCAGTCTTGGAGTGAATCAGCCAAAAAAAAAAAAAAAAAAATCAATTCAAATGAAATCAAAACAGGAAGTTGCCCTTTTCAACAACTGCTTTAAAAGGGGATAGGTGGTAAACTCTTGTATTTCAGGGGCATCCTTTCCCCTTGTATATTTTTGCCACGTACATTAGAACACTATAAAACTGGTATTTGAATGCTCATTACTATAATCTATTGTCCACCATAGTCAAAAACTTATTTGAGATTTTAGCGTCATGCAGAAAGCCCACTCAGTGGCACACGAGATGTCCCTCAAAGGGAAGTAGCTGCATGGCCCTGTGTTTTGTAAAGCATGGCTGTTCGTGACTGTGAAAAAATTATAAATAAATAGAGAGTCAGGCTTGCCCTTGGCCCAACTCTGCCCCACAGCTCCTGCTGTCCCATCAGGGCAGGGAAGACTGGCGAGGCGCTACTGAGCACAGATCCTCGCTTCACAGACCCTGTGAGAGCTACTCCGGAGGCTGAAAGAGAAGCTGTGGAAGGTAACTCCTGAGGCAGCCTCCCTTTCTGCCTGCTTTCAGGTTACTTTAAAGGCAAAACATGCCTCTTGTCAGAGGTTTAAGGAGGTTATCTGAGGGAACTCAACTGCAATTTGTTATCAACTATATACTTCTTCAAGTGTTACCCATGAATTCCACAATACATAATACCAAAGACTGAAGTATGATGACGATGAAGCCTTAATTTCTGCAGTCAGAAACTTTTTCAGTAAGTATAAGGTATGCAATCTTTTTTCCTCACAACTTTATGCCCAGGGATCCCAAGCAGGCTTTATTCAGACTTTTCACATCTTGCAAAATCCAGTGACGTTAAAGTAGTTGTCTGTCCAACTCTCCTTTTACCACAACACATTACATTCCCAGGATTTCGCCTGTGTAGTTCCCAGAGGTGTTGGTGGGAGTGCAGCTCTACAACACTAGAGCCTTTTCAGCTACCAGCTCCAGGTAGCAGTAGATCACTTCTTCCAAGACGTCATTTACTCCACTTGGATTTTCTCAGTGGTTCAGTACAATCTTTTCTTCCTGCTCTCTTGCAGTGAGAGATAAGGCTTTTAGCTTCCTGAGGAAGGAGACAGAGAGGTTCTTCCCAGCAAGTACAACAGCGTATTTTTCATCAGGGCATAATGGTGGGTTTTTTTGTTCATCTGCTCCTTCCACCTGATTTCCCTTCTTCTGCACTGTCGCACCCTTTCTGAGATCAGAACCTATACGGAAACTCACTGAAGTCCACAGCTGAGTTAGCAGAAAAGATGATGTTACTCAGATCCAAACCAGTTTTGAGAAGCAAGTCTCATGTGTATGTGCATGTTTATGATGATTTCTAACAGTGCTTGCACTGTCACTAACTAGGAGAGTCCTTTGTATTAGCAGTCTGCAGCAGTAAGCTCTTTAGGTAGGAGCAGTATTTCTTCTGTGTTTCAGATGCACATGTGATTAAATATGTTCCTGGTACTCTATGGCATCACTTTTTCAGAAAAGCAGCCAATGATCTTGGATGCCCCATCTGAGATATCTGACTTTCACAGGGGCACGTCAGGAATTTCTGAAGAATCAAAACGCCGTACCCAACATATGTTTTGAATTGGCACCCAAAACAAATGGCCATTTGGAAGCAGGCTACTGTTTTCTGAACACTCCCAAATATCTCTGAATGCTCTGATGAGGAAGTGATGTGCCCATCAGAAAACAGCAAACTATTTAGAACCACCAGGCACTGGTAAGTAATGGTGATTTCATTTTTGGAAGTGAGAGCCAGAAAATAAATTACCAGAGAAAAACATTAACAAAAGCCTATTTGATCTCCAATTGTAAGTCAAAAAAAAAAAAAAAAAAAAAAAAAAAAAAAAGTGGTAAGGCCAAAGTTAATTATTAGAACAGGGGACACTTCCAACTCACCTTGTTTAGCTGCACGTGCCTGGCACAGCTGGGGTTAACGATGGCCAAGCCAGAGGTACAACACCAGCTCCCAGCAGTCAACCGTGTCAATAGTTTCTGCCAAAAATCTCTCTCGGGATTATTATGCCTACATATTCACTACCCTGTCTACAAGCCCCTGAGTAAAAGAGGATAGAGCACCCAGGAGGGAAGGCATTGCACTGCGACAGGACATGATACCTGGGCTCCACCAACTGGTTATGGGCTCTAAGAAGTTTGACCTTTCATTTTAACTCTTGCTGACTCAGGTCATACACAGACAATTCGACACGGGCTGGAAGAAGGCTTTAGACTGTGCGAAAACTAAAACCAGCGCAATGGAATTCTTGCCCTTGGCATGAATAGCTACCGCAGCAGCTGGCTGAAAATATTATGATACATGGGAATCTGGCAGGTGGCTCAGGGCTGCAGAGTTTTTTTTAGGAAATATTCTGATTTACCCCAGAATGCCAGGGATGAGAGAAAACACATTTTGCATACGATACAAAATGAAAAATAAGAGATTTAAATAGTATAAAAGGTATTGTCCATGCTTAGTGTTAAACATAAAGCTCAGAAATTATGAGAAAAGTGCCCACGCCCTGAGAATAGAGCAAGATGACTCTCAGGGAAGAGATACCACATACATACCACAAGTTCTCCAGATGGCAGAGCCCAGTGTCTAACAGTTCAACAGGAGATCACACTGCTGCAAATACTAGCGGGGGCACTTCGCAGTTTATAGGCTCTGGAGCAAGGGCTGTTTTCAATGCAGAAAATGAGGAAGCACCTCTTGCATGGGCAATGTTCCTGCATGTGTTTGCAGCGTGGACAACACTGTTTGAACCCTCTTCTGACTTCTCAGCTGATCCTGCTTCTCCAGAACCATTTTGACACTTGTAGATGTTGATCTAACTGTAAATAATATAGTAATTTAGATAAAATTCCTTAAGCTGAAGGTAGGGCTCTAACTCATCATAGAAAGGATTTTTTTTTTTTAACTCTTCCGGCTACATACTTCTTCCCATTATAGAGCTATAAATGCTTTTAAAGTGCAGGAGAAAAAATAGTGACAAGTTTTCTGATGTTTTGGGATGTTTTGCTGGCAGTGAAGGTGTGCTGCTCACACAACTTAGTACAGTGACTCCCATAAAAGCAATGTGCTTCTGCTGCTATTAGCCCCAAGAAAAGCCAAATCTCAACAATCTTTTCAATGGATCATAAATCAGACCTAAGGCTTGAAAAAAAATACATTGATCTAATTCTATGAGTTTGTCTTGGCTCAGCAATGGCAGTATATGGATAGTGAGAAAAAGAAATGGATACTATTTCCCAGAAAAATGGCCTCACCAGAAAGAAGCATCTTTTAATTTTTCATATTTTTTTTTTTACTGTTTTTCAAAATCATCTAGCTAGGTTTAGAGTAATACTAAGTCAAATTTAGTATTAGATTTATGATCAGTCAGCGAACACTTCCCACACATCCGCATACGTGTGCTTTGACGCACTCATTTTTGCTGCTAGTCAGTGTCTTCAGGGCTAGCTTTTCCATTGCCTAGATGACATCTACAAATCTCTGGTCCAGAACCATCGTGCTTCATGTGGGCATGTGCACATCTGTATGTGTATTTATCAGCATGTGAAGGTTCATCTTAAACACCTTCACTGAGAGTTGCAGCTTTTTGGTTTATTCTACCTCATTCTTTGTTTCTAAAGAAAGTGAAGTAGTCTTTACTCGAGAGGGGCGAAAAAAGGTAGCTCTTGCTTTAAAGGTGCATGCCCACCCTGCTTGGCTATTAACCACACTTAGGGTTGTTAGCTGGAAAGCAGCACACTTCAATTCCTGCCACAATCCCAGTTTTTCAAAGGTACTTGTATGTCTAGTGCTTCTGAGCAGATTTGCTTACTAGGAACTAGGCCAAAGGGACTCTCATGTGTCCCTGAATACTTTGTACAGGTACACACGAGATGCTGCACTATGTCTAGGTTCAAGTACATTCTCAGGGACTGTTTTTTCCATTTTTTTTCATTTTTTAAAAAAAAAAACATTTCTATAAAACCAATGCTTTTAGTATGACCATGTATTTGGCCACAAAAGTTGCAAACTCACTGAGACCCAATGAAACACTGCTTGCAATTTAACTGTTTGCCAATTACTTGCTTTAATGTTTTAATGTTATGCAGCTTTGTAAAAAAAAAAAAAAATTCTAAGTTTGAATTTTTCAGACATTTGATCAGTCCAGCTTGCCTACTAAAAATGATGCTTGACTCATATCCTGGCAACAGTGTTTATTTGACATGCAATGGTGAAGCATTTTAAAAAACTGTAGTCAAGTCTATTCCAAATTTAGCCTCCTACATCTGTGTATGTTAGTATTTGGGTGAGACCAAATTATCAGCATGTGCTAAGTGGGTGACACAAGCCGATTAGTGCACCTTTGTTCTTTAATTACAAGCTCTTTGCTGAAAAAACCTTCAGAAAGCTTACACCTATGTTCCTCGTGGGCTTTTTTTTTTAGCTCAGTTGACATTGGATAGCTTTGTGCTATGAGAAAATCCAAGTCACTTCAGACTGTCTATATCCCTAGCCAAACTCCAATTACTTTCGTATTCTTCTTCAAATCAAACTACTTTCCTTAAATCCAAACTTATTAAAAATATACAGCTGCAAAGTTACAACCATTGCTACACTCAGAAATACTGAAATGAAATATCAGAGCTTTCTAAATAGACGTATATCTGAAGACCAAAAGGCAACAGTAGAGGCTGGTAATGCACAAGGGCTCACGTGAGAATGCATGAGCAGGACACCGTAAAGGGAAGAGTTTCTTACTAAAAGTAGCTGCGCTAAGTTGGCTGATTTGCTCTTCCATGGGAAGACGGGACTTCTTACAACGTGAGCGTCTTGCCAAGGAACATTCTTACGGATCACGACACTTGCAGCGGGAGCAGAGGCGTGGGGTCGCAGCTCCAGCCAAGCTCCAGCTTGGAATTACATATGCTTACTGAAATGTTTCTTGCAGTTTTGGTTCAGTGATGTATTCCTCACTCCTTGTCCCAGAGGTGGAAAGATTTTGGGGTTGGTTTTGTCCTTGAAAAACAAGAATAAAATTCTCTGATTGTCTGTTTATGAGAAGTGAGCAAACACCAAACTGCTCAAATGAACAGTGGCTAAACTCTCTTTCTCTGTGTTTCCTCAGCTCCTCCAGATTTACACCGATTTTCCACAGCTGCATTACTGTGCTGCATGCAATCACTGATCGGTTTCATTCCTTACAGAAAGCATGCGTGCAGCACAAACCTTTGCTTCAGCCTAACTAGTATGGGGAGCAAAAAACACTGAGGTGCAGCGGCACAAACTCGGCCAGGACTAGCGGTCGCTGCACAAGTATACTGCGGGGCTGGAGAAACCAGGGAAGGGTTGTCCCAGCCTGTGTTACCAAGATTTCACCATTACCATTGCCGAAAGTACCTAAAATGGCTCTGTTGTGTCTGCACGCATTGGTATCATACCTTCATTTTGCAGCACATAGGCTAAGAGGACATCTCCTTCCTTACCGTGCATATTGTAAGGGCTGTATTTTCAGTGGCTGCTCCCTGAGCGCAGGCAGCCTGGACGGCTGAGGAAACCCAGTGGTGCCCCCACCCAAGGGGCTATAGCCTTGCTCACAGGCTCTCTCTGACGGTGAGGCCGGGTAGCTCCTTCTAAAGAACTATATATTTTTTTTTTTTGAATGTATATAAAGGTGCGGAGGATGGGGCAGCTCAAATTCACTTCTACTGACTCATTCCTACCTACAATACTTTATCTTCACGGCTCATCAAAGCCAGCTTTTGATTTTGGAATGTATCAGATGGTGCCAAGAAAACAAAGAGAATAAATGAACAGAGGGGAAACGGCCCAGCGTTTTAAACCAAGCCACCCGCCACCAGCCCCAGCTCCATGCACACTCACACAGTCTCCGTTTCATATCACACAAGCAGGGTGATAACATCTTAATACATTCAGAATATTTATTTTTAGGATGAAAGTATAAGTATTTCCAGCAAGCAGAGTAAACTCAGATTTGTCTGCCAAGATCTCTTGCATTTTTCCTTAATTATAGCAACTGCCAATAGGTTTAAACTTGAGAACCGATGAACAGATTCCCTGCCTCTCCTCCCTCTCTGCCAAGGGTCTGATCCTCTGAGAAACTGCAAACTCTAGTCCAGGGACCCTTTAAATACACACTTATCCTCAGTTAATGCACTGCAGTCAACTGGGTGATGCATGTTTAGTGTAATGTGGGCTTAAATGCTTTCTTGGATGGAGGCTGGAATACTTGGTTCTTCATAAACTCAGACTCTGGAAGAATTTGATTGCAATCAATTTATCTCACATCACAGAGCTTTTTTTTTTTTAGTAGGTCTCCTCTTTAAGCAAGTATCCATTGGTGTTTTTGAGGCTTCTAGATCAAAGGTGTTGTAAAAAACTGCAAGTATTTCAGTCTTGCACAGAATTAATGTTACATATTTTAAATACTTTGTAAAGTGGGGAGACTTTTCAGATGAAAGTTACTCTGCATGTATACAGTGTCACTATCATCACTGTAAACGCATCAAAGCCACACAGCTTATGTTTTGTAGTGCTGATTTATTATGGGCACCTGTCCCAATATAATTTTCTAGCACAGCCTGCCTGAGTGAACTGATGAGATCTCCACTAAATTGGAGCAGCCTGTCATTTTATTCAGATTGAAATGGATTTTCTTTCCTTGAATTCTTGGCAGAGAGAAAACAACAACAAAAAAATGGATCGCAGATAACAACGTTGCATGTCAAGCTAGGCATAACTGACACACAGCTGCCAATGTTTTTCTTGCACACATTTACATCATTTCACTATTAGGCTAAACAACCTGAGAGGGTGAAAGCAGGGTGTTTGCTGATCCATCCCCCAAAAGACACTTGGAGTCCTCCTAATAAAGGTGTTTCTCCTCACACTTTATGATAGCCACAGAGACGGGCTCCTTAGTGTAACTGTAGAGGGTCTGCTTTCCTGCAGATGAGGATTACCGATTACTTTGCACAGAAATGGTATTTAATATGGCCTTTTGTGTATTTTGGCCTAAATGTGGCACTACATCTTTTACCCTTGACTCTAGAGAGTTCTTAATGTCAAAGTGACACATTTTTTAGAGATTTCAGAAAGAGTACAGGCATCCTGACCTGCATTCCTTCTCCCAGGCTATACAGGAAGCCGTAATTCAAGACATAATGTGTTGCCTTGGTTGCCAACAGGGTCATGCTGGCCTAGGACAAAGTCCTGCTTGAACCCTACAGCTCCACCATGCTACTGTGGTTGAGGCACACCAATTCAATAGCCAGCAGCACACAAGACAGCAATGTTGTTATTACACCAGGCTGACTCCAATTTTCTGGCCCAAAGACCAGGTACCCGTTTCCAGCTGGATGCATCTGCAGGGACTTGGGTCTCTGCTTCCAGAGCAAATGACTTCAGTTGCTCTGCCACCTTGTCCTTGACTACTCCTGTCCCATTACTTAATTCAACCTTATATAAAGCCTCTTAAAAAATGATTCTTGGAGTATAAGCAGTTGTCCAGTCTATGTTTGAATCCTTCTTTGCTTGCTGTGTCTGTGTATACATTGCAAAGCTGAGACCAGTGGCATTAACAGCAGCTGCCTGCAGCTCATCTGTTGGCGAGGCTGGAGCTGAAATCACATTCTCTAAGTGCCAGAAAGATAGACCTTCAGGAAGGAAGTATCGAGTGAAAGAGCAGGAAAGTGAGTTTGCTTCCAAACAATAAACACGCAGATCGGAAATAATTGAGGCACTAGAATAAGGGGGAGGGAAAACAAAACAAGACATAACAACTGATCCTCGGATCAGCTGCTTTTCCTTATTGGGGCGGAGAGAGAAAAAGGAAGAAAAAAAGCTGTAGTTTCCCAGAGATAACCAGAAAATATTTTCCACTTTGTGAGAAATTCTGAGTAGTTGGTAACTCTTTATGTTCACTATCACAGTAGAGAAAAATATTAAGGTAGTTCTGGCAAAACCTAAGAATTATTTCAGGACCTTGCTGCCTGCTGGCTGACCTGCCAATAAGCCAGGCAGCTAACCACTTTACTTAGCTCCCTTTAAAAGGGCAGAGAAAAGTTGATATATTTTAATAGAGCATTGCAATTCTACCAACTCACCATTTTCCCGTAGCCATCTGGCCGGGTGGTCAGATTTCCAAACAGCTCTGCAATGTCTCCGAGAAGAACAAATACAGATATAGTAATTTTTAGTACAGAATATGAAGACACCACTCTGTAGAGAGACACAAAGAGAAGAAACAAAACAACGGCCAACATCCTTTACTACTAGATAGCATATACACTGTATGTGAAATATACCACCAAATTAAGTTGAATTCTGGGCCTTTTGGAATGCCGGGAAAAGAGGGATAAAGCATTCTGAAAAGCTGGTGAACATATAAACCAGAAGGCAGGAAAATGGACTTTTTTGTGGCTTCACAGGATACTATCTATTGACATAAAGGTGCATGATACTGTTTTCTATGGCACAACCAGAGATGTTTTCACAGAACTGAATTCAGGCACCCAGCCTAGCTGGTTAAGTTACCTGGCTTGCCTCCTTAAACTCTCTTAATAGAGAAGCTCTCCTAGAGGCAATTCAGAACAGGAGCCTAATATAGGTTTACTAAATTGCTCCTGGAAGAGAGTCCCTCTTGCTGTTTTTCCATTGACTCCAGAGGGAACCTGGGGGGCCTAGCTGGCTAGCTTAACCAGCCAACTTGGGTGGCTGAATCTGGGTGGTCTGAACACCTCCCCTATCGCATGGAGCCCTGATTAGGATTTGAGCTTTTTGTCTTTAACATCTGCATTCCCTGACAAAGCGCTTCGTTGCTCAACATTCACGTTGCTAGGCTTCAGATGATATACTTATTTATGTTAGACATACTGTGTTTTTCATGTATGCATATGGCATGAAAACAAAAGTCTAGAACTGTGGCGTGTTCAAGAAGGGAAGACAAGGGGTAGGTTGATAAATAACCTAGAAGCGAACACAGGTTCAAGTTCACTTTGGGGTATCACAGGCTGCATCTTCGTAAGTTCTGAGTCACACAAGCGAATAATGAATACCAATGAAAGCCCTGAGTGACTGTACCAGCGGCCCAGTATTGTTCGCTCACTTTCCAATGAATTCTCTTTAAGTGTGTCTGTGCTCTGTCTGGTTTTCAGTCTTCCAAATATGAACATACTTCCCTGGCTACAGCCTGCATTATTGCATTCCAGCATACTTGTTTTGCATGACATACCAGCTACCTTCAAACAAACTTTGGGCTAAGTTTGTAAAGACTAATTCAGAGGGTGTCATTTAGAGAAGCTGTACTACACTATAGGGAACTCTGAAGCTAAGCTTTCACCAAACATCTAGTCAGACATTTCTTTCAAGTCTACACAACCTACCTTCTGCCTTTCCAAAGACAGCTTTGAGCAGTGCAGGCTCAGAGCAGATTAGAAGACAGAATCATAAATTCTTAAAAAAGAGTAAGTCAAGTCACTGTTTGTATTTCCAAGAGCCCAGTCCTTATCACAGCAGGGCGAGCTGCCTCTCCAGTGCCACAGGTAACAGTCTGAGCAGGGCAGCACCCCTGGGCACTCAGAAGGAAAAGCACCAGATAGACCAGTCTGCGTCACCCCAAGCACTTGCTCGGGAGAATGACGCGATCATACATCTGGAAGGTTGTTTCTTCCCCTTGCCATGTAGAAGAACCAAAAGGGTCAAAATTTCTTAGCCCAGACCTCTTTCCACTTCCTGAGCAGATGAACCTGTTAAGAAGATATACATATTTATCATCGAAGCAAACGAAGTGTGAATCTAAAAGCTCAGAGGGTAGATCTGTTGAGAAAGATGGAGTTAGTGTTACTAACTCATCTTTCAAAGCAAAAACCCAAAGATTCTGTACCATGCCTCTACCTCTTCCATATCATGGAAAAAAAGAGAGAAATATTCTCCAGCCTTGACATGAATTCCACATTTACTCAAAATCTCTCAGTTTCTTACAGTCTTCCCTAGTCCAAGAGACCAAAAGAATCTATATACATTTGGATCCTTTCAGAGAAACAGTAGTGAGGAAAAAATAATTTTTCCCATGCTTCAGTTGACTGGTGTTCACTCTGCAGAAGACAGAACTACAATTGTGCTATTATATACACTTCAATTAGAGGTAGGTCTGAAAACATCTGGCCTGGCCACATCATGATTGGCACAGATGAAAAATCATATATAAACTGTAATAAGCAAGATCTACTGATAGGCAAAAAATGCTGAGTTTTTGTTGTGTACACTTTGGAAGAAGTAATTACATTTTGGTTATATAATCAGTTATACAACACAGATTCTCCTCAGAGTAAATGTTAGCTCCATCCACGAAGACTTTTGATGTGAGTTCCAAGAATTTATAATAAATCAAGGCATAAATGGGCTTTTTTTTGGTGGCGCCGGTTGGAAATTTTACAAGGAAATAAAGTTTCATTGAAAAAGACTGCTTTTGAACAAACACTTGGGTTTTCACTGAACTCTTACCAAATCCAAGACGAGGGCACGACAAGGATGCTCGGAGAGCCTGTCTGAGGCCAGTGGTCCCCAGAACCTGGAAGTCCTCCCTTGGGCTTGTGTGTGCAGCTGCTTGGCAGCCCCAAGCCCAAAGCAGGCAGGCCCATGGGTTAGCAGGATGGTAACCCATGCTCAGCAGCCGCTAAAACTACCAGGCTCCTGGCTCCAAGATACACAAGCTCAACGCTTCTACCCTAGGAAAGGGAGATCTGGAGGGTTCTTGTAACCACCCCAAGAAATTAGTATTTCTGAATGCTGATAAAGCCAGGAGAGCTTTCAGCTTGATTGTGGAACATCATTAAATAAAAGTTGGATTCTCATCAGAATCCAAACAAACTGAATTACAATGAGAAAATATCCTACAAGCCTCTACTTGGGTGCTAAATTGACTATGCAGCACTCTCAACTTCCATATAAATTGTCTACATTTCCTTCAAAACTGGAAACAGTTTTGTCACCACATGGAGCACAAGACTATCAACTGGTGCCAGTTTAAGTCAAAGAGTGCTACATCAGATCATGTCAATACAGGATATAACCAAGAAACTCAGTTTGGGGCCAATCAGTGCAACACAGAAGTAACTTGGCTGTTACGTCCGAGAGAAGCTTTGATATATTTACTGTTGCAGAAAGTGCTCAGCCCTCTAGATCCCACATTCAAAAGTGAGCAACATAAAAGAGATACCAAATCCTCGTGTTTCAAACCAAAATCCCATGTCCTTCCTAAACCAAAATTCAATATAATGCATGACAAAAATTTAACCTATTCAAAGGAGAGTGCAAGTACTTCAGAAAAGAAAGAAAAAAGGGGGGGGGGCCTTATCTAAACTTTACCACAAATAGCTCAAGTATCAACGGAAAGAAAGTGAGGAAAAAAAGCATGCAGTCCCTTCGTATGCTGTTCGTCTGCAGGAACTGGTCTGTAATAGTCTTAATATTCAGTTCTGGAAGTCTACAGCCAGTCAATAGGAGATGTTCGGCTGAGGGATTTGGGGGGAATTTAGGCCACCTAACATGACCCCTCATATTTGCACACAGGATTTTAATTCTCTTCATTAAAATTACCCTGAAATTCTGTTTCTTTCATTACTATGGCCTGAAGTCAGTAATACACTTGAAAGCACATGTATATCTTAACATAACTTTGAACACTTGAGTAGCCCCATTAGCTTAAATGAACATGTGCAAGAACTTTCCTGGGGCCTTTGTGTGCTCTTACTCAATGGTTTTACAGCTCTGGCCAAGAAAAGAGCCTCACTTTTTTTTCTTTTCTTTTTTTTTTTTAATTAAATAGAGCATGATAATAAAGATTCTCTAAATTATGTCCCTCATTAACCAACAGAGGCATTCATTTTGATGCAGTCATTATTTCTACTCCATGGCTCCAAATTTCAGCAGCATTGTTCCTACTATAAAGGTTTAACAAATCTTCCTGTGCTTTACATGGCTCCTCTTGGTGTCCTAACCTATTTGGAACTGTAAGGCAGAGTCATATTGAAAGTTATGCATTATCTTGCTTATTTAGCTGCATCTCTGCATGACTCCAGAAAGCCCTCTATCAAGAGTTCTTGATAAGAAGAGTCCATGGCAATTCATCTGGATTTGGTAGGACGTAAAATTTTGATTGCAGTTATCACATACATTTCTCCTGGTGTCTTTATTTATTTATTTTTTTTCTGAGAGGCAATGTTTTGTGAGCTTTCTCCTGCAGTTCAGGCTTGTTCAAAGAAATATGTGAAAACCCAGCTTGTGTTTTGAAGCCTGACAAATGACTGCAATAATCTCCAAACAATGTGAAAATATCTAATTTAGTAAACACATTTGTAAACCAGCTTGTTTTTCTTTCCTACCTAGAGTGTTAACAAATGCATTTGCTTGCTGAACAACCTGAGCAAAAATGGCTACATCTATTTATGCCAAGTTAGTTAGGTCATAACATTTACTTTTCCTGTTGCAGTTGTCACACAGATGTGCAAATTGAAATTCTTACAAATCAAAATTGAAATTTTGCTTCATTTCCAGGAAGAGATTTTTAAAATACTTCTCAATAACATATTTTTTCATATCCTAAGTTTTTACTTTGATGGCAACATTTGTAATGGGAAATTGAATCCACTTTTTAGCTTCTAATTTTTTAAACATGACATTTTTTCATGTGGTGGGTCTCCACTCCTTTTTTAGTACGGACACATAATCTTTAAATTTTGTTGAACCTATGTTACAGCTTCTTGAAGGACAAAAAATATCAGTATAAATAGATGTGTCATGCAGATGATATCTTACTATCAATTTTCACTTGAATATATATTCAGTCATTTAGTGGATCTAAAGTGAAGGATAAAAGGATAGAGAGGCACTTCTTGGGTCAGAGTTGAATTCCCTGTTCCTCTAAAAACAGTACAGCATAATCCTGCTCGTAAAATTATCCAGCTCTGTTGTGAAGGTGTTTGCTTTAACTACTGGAAGTCTGTACACGAAAACACCTTCTATTTTATACCCTAAATGTATTCACACATATGTGCATATTCACATACATATGAGCACATGTATGTATGGTTATGCATGTAACACTGAATAATGTTTTTAGAAAGTGCCAGTCTATATGGCGCTGGTCTTGATGCCAAAAAAGTAATTAAAGAACAGTTGCAATAAGTTCTTAATTATAGATACAATAAAAATATATGGCATTGAAAATGGTCTGTTGCAATATTTCTGACATAGTGCAAAGCTATTCTTTTCCCTTTATTACTCTGTAACAAAGCTCTTAAATACATGCATAAAATCCCACTAACCTGAACGCTATTTCAAAATATGTTTAAGGGCCTCGCATAATAGGCTGGGGACTTGGAAAGTCAGAAACTCCACATGTCTCTTTCCCAGAAAATACTGTTATTTTGGTGTTTTTTTTCCAGTCTGGACTGGGGCAAAAAGGTGAAAACATTTTGCAAAATGAAAACTTCAAAATGAAATCCCATACATAAAACTATCAATGTGAAAAAGATTTGACATTCTGAAATGCAGAAACAGTACAAAATAGTAATATATAGAATTAAAATCTAACCCCATAAAAATCAACAGAAATAGATAAATCAAAGCAAAATATATTGATGTTATAGAAGTAAATGATGGTTAATTTTTTCCTCATTGAAACATTTTCTCCACTCAAAACTAAATAAAAAAAATCCCAAGATAAAACTCACAAACTGTTCCAGTTTCAACAAACATTTTCCAATCATGTTTTTCTATCAGCATTTTTTAACCAACTTTATTAGCCAGTATTATTTTTACGTTTAATCATGTCAGAAAATTTTTGACATCTATCCTGTATTCAGAATTCCCACTGAGTTTCTACCGTGTTGTAGAAGTTGATTTGTTTTTTTTTCTTTTCACGGTAACTAGAGCCTAGGATGCGCATCAGGTTATAAATCAGTGACTAGTTATCTTCTACAATTGAGTTCAGTTGAAACCATGCCTTAAAGAGCCAGTTCTGCATCACTTCGGGAATAACTGCGCACTTCAAATACGTCAACCCTTTGCAGACAAAAGCAATGAAAAAGATGCATCGTTTGAACTGGGGAAATATTTGCAATCAAAATTATACATTATAAACCTATTCACCTAACTCCCATAAAAGACCTACTTTAAAGCAACACAGCCTTGCTCACAGCAAGGTATTTCTCCCCTCACTCTCAGCCTTATTGTCATTTAGGCTGCACTAGTCACCAGGAGCCCCAGCTATTCCCATGACCCTGCTGTGCAATATGCTGCACAAGTACAGGCTGATCACACATTTATTTATTTATAAAGCAGTAGATTTCCTTTCTCCTGAGTGAACAGGTAAAGCAGTGATTACTACCATATATACCCAGGCAGCCAGCCACAGAAAATAATTCCAGGCTCAGCCTTTGTTTTAAACAAATACTTGCATTTTAATATGGAGAAAAACATTTGTTTTACAATGAGCTGTCACGGCATGTTTGCTTGCTAATGAACTGAAGCCTCTTTGAATTCTATATTCTATCCTTCCCACACCACAATTTTGCCAACCCTAACTATCCTTCCTACTGCTTCTTTTTTTCTTTAGCAAAACATGTTTGCTCAGCCCTGCAGTCACTTTGTAATCTGCAGTTTACTGTATTTACTGCAGTTAGAGGCCACATCTCCATCCACGGGAGAGAAAAGTAGATCACCATCACTACTCTGTGCAGACTGGTAGTCACTATTTGACAATATTTCAGTAGGAAAATATATTTGGCAGTTAGGACAGAGAACTCTGAGACAAGGCTGCTCATCCTTCTCAGGATGGCAATGTAGGTAGAGTTTTGTGCTCTGGACCACCTGTGTACAAACCTGGCTGGTCCCAATGATGGCTACACGCTTCAACTTGTGAAATTCCCAAAAGACTTCCATGGATGAAGCCCACTGCAAATCAGAGGACTGAAGTAGGAGTGTCTAACACATGGTGAAGTATGCCCTGTGCTCCCTACGTGAGCCAAACCTTGCTTTAAGCTTTGTAAAAAACAAAACAACAACAACAACAACAAACCCCTTTCTACATCATCCGGAGCCAAGTTCCAAAGGAGCTTTAGACAAGAAAAAGCCTGTGCTCAGTCATGGCAATTCCTTTGACGATCTCAGTGTTTAACCTTTCTGCTCCTCAGTTTTCTCTCCGGGAAGAAGAACATTGAAAGAACGATGTTATGCAAGCGCAACTTTTTGTTAACCTAAGAAATTTCTCAGGTGGCTCATTATATCATAAGAGGAAGAACAACTGAGTCATTTTTAAGTAGAGGAACACAAGCATAAGAATAGCCAAGAAATCCTTGAGTGCCTGCCCCCAAATTCACCTCTCCTCCCTCTGCTTGTATCCTCCTATTGCATGCAGAGCTTTGGGCATAGGAAGAAACACAGCCCGTGATGGAGCAGGTGTCTTCCAGCCCATGCTGCATGCACCAGCATCAGTTAGCATCTCCAGGGTGTGGAGAAAAAGACACCATGGACCCCTGGAGGGTCGCTGCTGCCACTGGTGCAGGGACACGTAGACACAGAGGTGCCCATGCCACCAGTGGGTGTCTTTGCAAGGCCTTCCTCATTGCCTTACAATAGAAAGACTCTCTTTTAAGTTCCTTTTCTCAAATACTTGTTCCTTTGAAACCCTCTTTGCTCTACAAACAACATGTTTTGTTTCACCTACATGCACAGGATGAGGAAAAAGGTACTGAGCATGGGTAAAGGTAAGAGGTAGGATGGGGCGCCAGCTCTTCCTCTGCTACCTTTTCCTCCTCTTTGCAGCAGCCGTTTCTTTGGGGGGGAAGGGGAGTGCAACACACATGTCCCTGGGTAAGTTAACCCACCCTGCAGAAACCCTGTGAGATAGGACTAGGCTGGCAGAGACTGTGCTGCCAGCTGTCCAGGAGCCATTCCCACGTCGGGGCTCACCGAGCTATCACATCCACCTCTGGCGTAGAGTTGCCCATCATCACCTCCCCAGATGATTGCTCCCAGAGGGCCACGTCACAAACTTGTATCCACCTAAGCTGAGATTGTAATAAACAGCTATTGCTCCTGCAGCAAAAGCTTCCTCTTGTACAAAGTTACTGTTCATTTTCTAAGTCACTCCTTGAAACCAAGAGCAGCTCATTAAAAAAGGTATATACACGAATATATCAAGCAAGGAACACCTAAGTGCTACATGTCATGTTCCTTCTGAGGCTGGACTGCTTTCCCACTGTGCTGACTGAGGGATCAGGAAAAATCATGTTGAAGAAAGGGGGAGGGAGGTGTTCCCAGCCAGGAGGCACAAGACGTCGTTCAGTGACTCAGTTCTTCCCCTGACCTGCTGCCACCCAGGGCCAACTAAGTTACCTCTCTGCCCCTCTCTCCCTCATGTTCACTCTGCGCAATTCACTCCAAGCCCTTCTGAGAATTATGCCAGTTTGCAGCAGATGAGTTTTAACACAGAAGAAAAGTAAAATGAAATGAAGAGCTAGCTGATAAAAGTTATCAGCTGGAGGTCTTTCAAGCAATTATTGTCATTTTTATTCTAATACACACTTGTTCTGCACTTCCAGGGATGTAACTCAGCTAATACTAACAGTAAATATTGTACCATTCCCACAGTAGGGTTAAACCAAGCAATTAAATTAAAGTCTGTCTTTCTTTAATTTATGGCTGAATTTAACCCTTGGCTGTCAGAAGTTAGATTAAATTAAAAAGGGGAAAATTCCTTGTTTGCAACTAGATATGCTAAGGCTCACCGAGACTGAAAGGACCAGAGTGGTTTCCTTGCTACTTGATGAAAGGGAATCAGAAGGCCAAAAGACCATTTTTAAGCTGTCTTGAAAGACATACTTAAAAGAAATACTCTATTACCGGAGGGGAAGGTGGTAGGGTGGGATAGGATTTTCTTCTCTTGTTTATTAAAAACACGCCTTGGGCACTGTTCTAATCTGATTTAAGCATCACATGAGATATTTATTACATGGGAAAATTGCCTCAGTACTTTCACTGACACACTTCAGACCCAGCCTGTAAAAGTTACTCTGCATGCAGAGGACTCAGACACACAGAGATGAAGCGTGCAGGAGGAAAGTGAGCCAGCGGCTCCCACTGAGCACAGCAGAGAAATAAAGAGGGAGTATTTCAGGGATGGTCATCTGAAAAGCAGCAGAACGTGGCTTGAGGCTTAGTGAGTAAAGTAATTCCTGAAGGCTGCAGAGTAATGCCAAACAAGAAGGGTAGGAGCCCTGATGGCAACTGGTAGAGGGAAATAGGAGATGATTACAAAAAAACAGTGGGGTCTGAAACATCTTGGAGCTATGCCATTAAGCTGAGAGAATTACAACAGTTAAAATAACCTAGCTGTTTCTGAATATACCTAATCGTGCTATTGTGTGGTTTCAAGGCTTATAGCCTGAAGGCACAGAAACCCTGGAAGAAGGGACAGGCAGCAAGACTCTAGTCTTCCAGGGAGTATCCATGGGTCTCCTGGGCTCCAGGACATCTGCTTCACAATGCAAGTAACTAGAAAGCAATCAGCCTGAGTAGGTAGTGAAAAAAAGCATCTAGCGATGTCTGTCAGCAGTGGGGAACAGTCAGCCAAAGACAAAGTTTTCTGGCAATGCCCCTGGGCACTGCTTTGCTAGGAGTCAGTAGAAACTGAACCCAGCCTTCTCCCTTTGCTGCCAAAGGGGCTGCAGTAGAGTGCCCGTATCAGGGCTCCTCTCCTCCCCGAGTAACCCAGTTTGTGAAATCCACTCTTGTACTTCAAATAGGCCATCCCAAATGTCTCCAAGGCTAAATCCCAACCTCTCAGAGAAAATCAGCCATAGCAAAAGACTACAGTGGGTCCAGGACAGCACTTCAAACCTCCGCAGTAAGTCTGGAATTACTGTCTTGTAACTGGAGTGTACTATTCCCAAACAGCTGCTCCAGGACCTTAAACACAGACATGCTTCCTCTGGGAAATGCCGCCTAGGAACGAACCTATTTGCTGCACAGAAAATCAAACCTAGCCCCATCTCATCCCCAACTCATAGCTGGAATGAGTCATGGTCCCTTTTGCAGTGTCAGAGACCCTTAGTATGGAAGCCAGAGGTAGAAAGAGTGATTTTATGCCTATAGCAGGCGATGAAGGAGGGGCAGACAGTGTGTGGGGGGGGAAATTGCAGAAGTGTCATTAATTACGAATAATCACTAAAGCACAGTACCATGTTAATATGGTATCCTGCATCTGAAAACTAAGGTGGTAGCTTGGCACGCAACTGAGCTAGCTTTACACATTTGTGGAGATGAAAATATGCTGGTCTCTGCTCTACTGTGCATTATGGACACATTTTCATCTATTTCCTCAAAACTAACTTACCTTCATGGACAATTTTCACTGAAATATTTAAGTAAGACCTAGCATGGACGACATGACATACAGCCTTGCTTCTTCCACACCAACTGCTGAAGCTCTTGATAGAAGGTGGCCATTCTGGTAAACAGCTGGAGACAGCATCATCTTAGACCACAATATTTGGATTTTCCCACTTTTATCCCTTCTGCCTGAGTCTTTGGCCCTGTAGCAGAGCTGGCCAAAGAGGACCTCCTTGTACAGCTTGCTACATCATTGTCTATTTTTTTCAGGATCAAGCTGAATTAAGTACAAAAATCCCTTATCCCAGACCATTGAAAACAACTTCATTGGAGAAGACTACAATGGTAGCAGCATTTAATGGTAGCAGCTGCCAGTCACTCTGAAATAAAAAAATAAAATTTAATTAAATTTAAAAAAGAAAGAAAAAAAAAAAAAAAAAAAAAAAAGAAAGTACTCCTGCCTATTAAATCCTCAAAGAGATCCTCTGTTTTCCCCTAAGTTAGGTATAAAATGTCTAGTCCATGCTACATTAAGACACTTCTGTCCCCTATTTCAGGGATAGAAATCCACAGCCAAGTCTACAGATGACAAAAACCCCACCTAAATGTTGGCAAGTAGATGCATGTGCATGTGCACCATACACTACCAAGCTGAAGTCCTGAAAATACCTTTCAAAGGTGAATTCAGAGCAAATATTTATGCAAAAACATTATCCTCACTTCAGAAATCATATCAGATAGAGGAAATCACAGAAAAATTGGTTAGGAAGGGATCTCAAGAGGTTACGTACACTTCCTCCTGCACTGAGGAAGAATCAAATATACCTAGCCATCTCGGTAGTAGGCTCTGTGACTGAAAGAAATGCATATTAGCATGGAAGAAACTTGACCTTTTATGTTACCAGCTTACTCTTTACAAAGCTACATGGCCCAGAAGGGCAGATTGTGGTTGCAGTAGCTGGGTATATTTTCAATTAGATCTTTGGATGCAGCTTAAAGGGTACATTGTATCTCACAGGTCAGACGTTCCTGCTGCCAGTGCCATCAAATAATTTGTAATTGACTCTGTATTTCACTTTTATTTTTCTGGCAAAACACTGCACTGACAACTACTTGACACCTCTTCCTACACAAGACATAAGTTCCCTACAGTGTATATGTTAATAATGACTTATTTTAACCCTTGGATACACTTTTTTTATTATTTATTTATTTTTTTCCTATTTGCAGAACATCCATCTAAATCCAGCCAGGCTAAGTCTGTATCCATAGAAAAACACTACCTTATGCTTCATGTTGACACCATTGCAACTGTAGAGCCATCCTTGAACAAAGGGGACCTCAATTTCAGACAAGGTGGATGAACTGGTTTAAAACACATAACAATTTTTACTTTTAGAGACAACTTGCAACGAAAGGCTTCACCTTTCTTGCAGTATGACATTAATAATTTATTATGACACTAGTTCTGGTGCAGATGATCTGACTGGCAAGTGGAGAACAGTGTCTTGCAGTCAGCCCCTGTCCAGTCCCTGTCTAGGTGCTCTAAAAGTTGATAAATAGCTGAATTACTCCTGCATGACCTAGGCCCAAGCTCTGGAGATCTTACTAGGATATGAAATGCATTGCTTTTTCACTCATCATTCCCTAGAGCAGTTGAAGTAAGTCAGAATCTAACCTCCATGTAAAGGCTGGTATTTGTTAACATTGCATTATTGTTAGGATTTTTGAGTACATATCTCATAAAAAATAAAAGAGAATCAGACAGACAGACTTACAGTTTCCACAGTCATTGCATATAACTCATTCACGAGCTGCTTACTGCTCCACCATGCAGTTTGGTGGTATACAGTAACTGTGCTACAAATTCTATGACTTAGTGTCTGAGCACTTAATGTCAGAACTGCAGAGCTGCATGAATAGTTTTACAGAAAAGAAAAGAAATGAAAAAAAATAATTAACAGCAAGGAATCAAAAAAGAAAACTCTCTAAATGATAGTCCAAACACATGATACTGTTCCCTCTAACCAAAAGCAAACAAATTTTCTTCAGAATCTTCTCAGATACACATGAGCATTTCCCTTCTGATCAAAATCAAGGAAATACACTTTAAACCATAACAGTGCTATACTTTCTTTCAGAGATGGTTATATGACTAGAGAAATCGAAATTAAGGATAAACTATGGAAAAACTCATTCTCAAGGCTATTGTACTTATCCAAATAATTGCAGGAAAGCCATCATGCAATGAGAACCTAAACTTGCAATCATCGTGTCAGATACAGGCAAAACTAATTAATTTCTGCTGATTCTACTCACTGTCCTAGCCTCAGCTGCAGTATCAGCTCCTAGAACAACCACACAGTTCTTGAGAAATTGTTAATCTCTGTTACCTCTGATTATTTAAGAGAGAGGCATGAGTTCCTCCCACTCTTTGTGCAATAAATGCTTCATAAGATTGGTTTCCTGAACTGGAGGATGAAAGAAGACTGCTTTGAGGTGACCCTGCTCCACATGAATGCTCCACATTGTCTTTATCTATCATCTGTTTTATAGGGAAGAAATCAAAGCTTGTTAACATAAGATGACTCGCCTAAAGTTACACCGTGCCAAGAATAAAATCCAGGTTTCCTGAATCCTGGTTCAACAAGAACACACTGCATAGCACCAGCTTGTTTCTTCCCCGGCTGAACAAATCTAGCAGGAAGATACTGTACATGCGCTTCATGAGAGATCAGCTACTTGCATTTAATTTAGATGAGGAAAAAATGCTACAGCCTATCCCTGAAAAAACAACCATTCTCCATCACTCCTTATCCTCCCACAAACCTATGTTAGCACAGAATACGCTAGGTCAACAATTTTCAGCTAAATTGGTTTGCAGTCTCCTAATGTATTTCTAGTGGAGGTTTAGCCTTCTGACCAGTGAAATTTTGCTTTATTAATAGTGGCCTAATAGTAGCCTGCTCTCTTACTTACCTATCATCGATCCTGTTAGAAGTAGTTCATGGACCATGCAGGGTCTGCCCAAGATAAGCCAAAAACACTTCTCCAAAGAACAACTGTCAAGTGATTTACTATGCCCGTTCCCCACCCTCAGTCATTCACATCACAACATAAATCCTACACCAAATCTACAACAAACTTTGCATATAAGTGGTGAAGTCAACTCATAGAATTGATTACTTCCTACCTTACCATGCCCTTACTACCTTTGATTTACATAACACTTGATATCCACAAGGGCTTCAGAATCATAATGCCAAAATGCTTCTGAGTCTGCAAACATCCCTGCACTTCCAGGACAAAAACTAGAACAACTTTTTCCCCATAACCATTACCACATAGAGAAAGCAGTGCTGCTCTCTAGTTAAGTCACTGATTACAGAGATATACTTCAAAAAAGCAAGTATTATAACCAAATTATATATGTTAAAGGCTGACATAAGCTACAAAGAATTAATTAGTAACTTTTCTGTGCTGATATCTTAAATGCCTTAGAATAACTGCCTTTCTCTCCCTAGCTCAGACCTGCTGCAGAAAGATGCCTCTTCAGCGCTTTCCTCAGAGAGGCAGCAAACCTCCTCTGCTTTCACCCACTGCTGAAACACAGAAGAAATGAGATCTAGGGCATCGTTTGCATGGCTAGGATTTTCAGCCCTGCACCAAATCCCCTGGACAAAAACAAAACAAAAACAAACAAAAAAAAACCAACCAAACAAACAAAAAAACCCACCTTCTTACTTCACCATCTTTATTCCATTCGCAGGACGAAGAAAATAATAACCTCTCATCTATGTAAAAGCTCTGAAAGTTAACAAGCAGACCTACAGGCCTACAGATGCTCCTGCCTGCTACTTAACAGCAATCATTGTCTATCAACTGTACTATCCTAGGTGAAAACACCAAAATAATTGTAACTAAAACTATATGTATAAGTATATTAGGGATATATGATACTTATTAAAACAAAAGCAAGCTAATTATTTGATGGTTGGATTTTAGTCAAAAATGAAGGAAATTTCATCTCTTTGTTTTTCCCCTCTAAAGACATGTTCTTTTTTTTGCAAAGGAACAGATCAAACTGAGGATTTATTGAATGCTGGGCAAGAGTCTCATCCACTTGACTACTACTTCACCTTTTTTTATAGTAATACTTATCCTTGCAATAAAATGTAACAGTCTCTCTTGTGCTTTGAGATCCCATGAGTCAAATCTGATTGAGCAGCTGCCAGAGAACCAGCTGCCCCTGGCAAGAGTGAGGTTATGGGACTGCCCATAACTGAGTAGTATGCATCTTCTAGCAGTGCCTTGCCCTAGGTGGAGCCTTGCTTGGAGGAACATGCTCCTAACAACGGCCCCAGTCAACGGCCCTTCCACCAGGAGAGGACTTTACCTGTTCCTCCTACAGGCAGAGGCACCTTCCCTCCCCCAGAGAAGTCAGCGCCTCCAGCACTGGAGAAGAGAACCTCTGGCATTGCAGAAGAGAAAAGGCGAGAGGTCTTGAAAACATTAAGGATGGTTATATCTCAAGCTTGAAGTTCAAACTTGCTTCAGATAAGTTTCTGAAAGTCTAGGGCTACCCAAGCTGTCCAAATCATTTGGGTTTGTAACAGATGGGCTTTGAACTTCCCAAGAAAACTGCCTGTTGTGAGGTTATCAATATTATGTGGAATATAAGCAGCAGTACGCAACTTAAAGCGTGTTTTCTGACTTCCTACAGCTGTACAGGTTTGTTGCCTGTTTGTTGGACTTGTACAGAGAGAGAGGGAAAAAAGAGAAAATAGGGATGAATCTCCCTCTTCCTATTTCCCCCTCACTGCTTTTTCCTCAGCTTGGCACCTTGGGTTAACTTTTGAACTCCTGCACAGCAAGTGTAAAAGCACCATTCCTATCTGGTAGCATTTTCCATTCACTTTGAACAAGCATAAATTATTTAACAGGGCTCCAGACCGCAACAACCAGGCCGATACTATTCACTCTCTCATGAAGACATTTCTTTTTGCTCTTGTCTTGTTCACTAAGTCTAAAAGGTCACTGCAAAAGAAAGCATATGATTACTCTTTTATATGGAAACTATAACACTAATTTCCTTCCAGAGAAGCCATAAATGCTGGAACAACCATTTCATTCACAGAATTACTGCACTTCTGTTTCTTGTCCTTTCTGGAACCCAGAACTTCAGAAGAGCTTAAAATAATGGAAAAGTTATGATGAACATTTCTGGAAAGGAGAAATGAAAATAATTAATTTTAGTTGTGTCTAAAAGTAAAAACCACTATATATTTGAAATCAGCTCATGCACCTTGTCTGAAGGTGGGGTCCCAGAAGCTGAGGTTCACAGCAATTGCTTGGGCTTCACAATCAAAATTTTGAAATGATGCATTTTTCCAGTGACAAGTCAAAGATAATCAAAGCAGTAAAAAAATAAGTATCGATTAACTGTATGTATTGACAAAGTTAATTGACGCTTTGCTTTCAGCTCATGCTATCAGACTTTTGATAAAACGCTAAGCAGTTCCATAAATTCTGCATTTCTGCACTTCCTCTCTGTGGCTCCACTCATTCCTTTACCAGAACCGAACCCAAGCTCAGCTGCTAAGGCATCACTTGAATGGGACTGTAGAATAAAATTTCCTCTAATGCAGTAAGAAAACCGTGTTTGATTCATTAGCAAGGTGGAAAAATAGAAAAATAGACTTTGTATCAGAATTGCAGTTCTGCAAACTGTGATTTGAATTTCTGAAATCTGCTCTGTATAGTTTGAGCTTTAAACAAACTTGTTTTAGCTCTAGGTCTCCCATGGGGCATTTTTGGTTATTTTGAGAATTCCTGACGGGATAATAGCCCTGACATTGCTACGATTTCCATGTTACAGCAGCCTCACTATGGAAAAGCTTTTTGCTTCAACAAAAATAGAAGCTGTATGTGGTGCCTGCAATACCTGGAGATCAGGAAGTGAATGCTCATGGCTCTTCATGGAGTTTTGCTCTCAGTCTTATCCATGTGATCAGCAGCATTCCTAGTCTGAAGTGCCAGATGAAAGGAATGAAAGGTATGGGGAAAAATCTTTTTAAAGAATAAACCAAAATAGTCCAAGTTTTGCTCTTGCATGTGACTTTTACTGTGCCAGGAAAAAAAAAATCTCCAGGCACAATCAGACTGGTATATTGAAAACAAGGGAAGTAGGTTTTATTTTTGCCTTTCATCTTTACTTTTTTTCAACTGAAAAAGATAACCTTAACCTTATTTTGAAGTGTCATAGAATCACAGAATGGTAAGGTTGGAAGGGACCTCTGGAGATCATCTAGTCAACCGTCAGCATAGCCCGTACGGGCATTGAACCCGCGACCTTGGCATTAGCAGCACCACGCTCTAACCAACTGAGCTAAACCTGCCAATTCTTTTATCTTTTAAAGATAAAAGATAAATTTAAAAGATAAATTCTTCCCAAAAAAGAAATGATTCCCCATTAAAATGTGGTGGATCTTTTGCAGTAGCAGTTTAGATATGTCATCCCTATTCTTATATAGACAGATTCTCCTTTCTTTACCTTACAGAGCATTTTACTTCACAACCAATCTCCCCAGAATAAGCATGAAATGATGTTAACTGGATGAATGGCAACATAGGAGTTAGGATAAGAAGCATAGGAAATTAGATATAGATTGTAAAAAGATTCTTTTGCTACGGCAAAACTTTTCAGAGCAATTACCTAAATTCAGTCAGAAAAGGAGCTGCAGCAAGCTTAAGCAACCATTCAGGAACTACTAGACATAGATCAGTACATTGTTTAGATGCTGTTAGTGGTGACTGAGGCTTTCTTTTTTTTTCTTTTTTTTTTTTTTTTTTTTTATTTTTAACTATGGGTGCCATTATAGGGAAAAGGTGGATTTTTTCCTCCCACTGGAATTTTCAAAAAAAAAATACTGTCTTTATTCATTATTGTTACTTTTTTCTTAATAAAGAGGTCATCTACAATTTCTTCTTTAATATTTCTCACCCAAAGAAAATCACTTACAAGTCATGAAGAAATGACCTTCCAGCTCCATAAATCAATATGACAGGTGATTCAATCAGCCACATGCCTTTTCTGATTTAAGCAGCTGCTGACTCCCATAGAGCAAGCTGAGTGCAGGTCCCAGTGGCTCTCCAAGTGAGGAAGAAAGCAGCAGGTTTGCGCTTTTAAAACCACTGAAGCCTGGCTGAGGAAATCACTGACACAAGTGAAATAAGAGGGAGTGAATATTTCATTTGCATGAACTACTGGCACTGCACACACCTCCGCATTACATTTTCTCACTCTGCACACTGTTAGTATAAGCGGAGAAGCTGCAATCTTGGTGTAACTTATATTCCTACAGAGTGATACTTGACATGTCCAAAATTTGTGTGTGTTCCCAGGCATTGTGCTTTATGAACTTTAAAAGAAGAAGTATAGCCAGGGTAACAGAAATATTGTTTATTCTCAGATGGGAGAAGCAGAGCTGAACAGGCTACAGAGTGCCAAAAGAAGACCTTCACCTGGTGGGACATACTCTCATTAAAATTCAAAATGACTCATTACATCAGAATGACTAGCAGCTGGATTTCTTATGGCATCACTTCGGAGCTTTTGGGGATAAAAACGAAAAGAGGGGTCAACAGAGTTGTTGGGGTCCAAGCCAAGGTACAGTTTATGCCTGCAACCAGAAAGATGTACTTCAGCCCTACTCAACTAGTCCATGTTTTTCCCCTCACTTCAGCTTTATTTGCACATTGCTATCTCAAAATACCACATAGATTCAACAGCACACTGTTTTCCCAGGACAGAAACCTGGCCTCTCTAGACTTTAATCCACCAGGCCACCAAAGGAACCACAAATAATTGATCACAGAGGAAGATTCATGAATTTTTTCTGTGAGAGCTGAAAGATCTAATCTCGGCATGCAAGCTATTAAGATATCCCTAACTTTTTAAAATCCACTTTTTAAAAGTACTTAAAAAGCCTTTGAGACTGGCAGGTGTGATTCAATTACATAGAATCAAGTCTTTGAATCCTAGTACTATATGGATTAATTCACTGATGGGGAACAAAAATGGGGGGGGAGGGAACCCAGATTATGGTTAGCCTTCTTTTCATACAGCTAGTAGAAGTTCATGTCTTTCTTGAGGGGAAAACAGTGGAAAGACTCTGAAATACACATGGAGTTATTCCCCTTAAATTCTCTGGAAGATCTTATGATCTTGCATACTGACTCAGACTAGAGGTTTATGTAGCCCAGTGTCTTGTTTCAAAAGTACACGCAGTGGAAACTTAAGGAGACAAAAAGACATGAAACAGGGCAGCTAAAAATCATTGTGACCACGGTGCCCTCCTAGCTTCTAGCAAATTATTTAGGGACTGTAGATTGCAGCCTGACTCATCACATCTGGCAATCACCAATAGACCTATGCTTCATAAATTTTTTAAAAAATAATTTTTAAAGAATCATTTGATTTTGGACTCCATGATATCCTGTAGCAATATGAGTTATGTGAACACTGCCATGACTTTTGTGAAAAAAGACATTCTTCAGTTTAGTCTAAAGCTACTGCATCATAATTTCACTGCAAGCTTTCTGGCTTTGATACAGAAATATAGAACTACATAGAGATGGCTGAGATAGGGAGAGAGAGAGAGAAATAGTAAGAAGGGATCCGTCGTTCACTTTCTCTGCACCATAAATGAATTTACAAACCTGGTTTCCCCATCTCTTTTTTCTATGCTGAAAAAATCTTAGTCTATTTACTCTTCCTTGTACTGAAGACATTTCATACCTGGGATAATCCTTGCTACGCTTTTCCTATTTATTCCAGCCCTGCTGCCTGTTGTTCGAGTTGGGATGGCTCAGAACTGCACGCAACCTTTAAGATCTAAGCACGACACGGCTTTATCTACACAATGACCTAAGTACAGCTGCCACTTTGTTAACCAGAAGTAAACAGACCTACGCACAAAAGAAGGGACAACCATGCCTCAGCCTGCTGTATTCCAGCCAAATATCCTTTACCTTGCCCTCTCCCGTCTCCCTGCCTCAGCAATCAGCAGGGCCCCTGCCAGGACTCGGCGGTTGCACAGAAGTCAAGTATCAGTATGTGGCAACTACACAAGGCAGGCAAATTTTGCCAAGATAAAACAGCTGATTTTTTCACTGCGCGGATCCTTTTGCCCTCTGCTCCACACATGGTTTTGATCAAGGCTTAATTCAGGGAAGCTCTGTGGCTAATGTTACAAAGGAAATCACACTGATATACTGCAATGGTCCCTTTTGGATTTGGAATGGAAAAAAATGCGTTGTAAAGAAAATTTGAAGGATTCACGCCCCCACCCTTGGGGAAAAAAGGAAAGAAAGAAGGAGTCTCTATCTTCTTCTTTTTCTGAATTGCTTTCCTTCCACCCATCATGCTTTCCATCATGATTTTTCCACGGATTTTCTCTCTTCCATACCTTAACGTCATCTTTCCTCCCTCAAATAAGCCCATCAGGCATGTTAAACTTCAAAAGCCAACTGACAGACATGTAAGAAAACAGACACAAACATGATCATTAATAACGAGCCACTCTGAGCATTGTTTCATGCTTTTAATCTGCCTTTAATCCCTAGTGCATCAGTTGTCCTTACACGTGGTGTTTGAAGCCTACGCCACAGCATGACCCAGGCTTCAGAAGTACAGGAGCCCCGTCACAACAGTTTTACATAGGCTTCTGGTCTCCTCCAAGAGTCACGACTTTCTGCTGGGTCCTGAACTGACCCCAAGTGGGGACCACAAGCAAAAATGAAAAGCAAAATATTGGAATCAAGATCAGTCCTTCTTTTGGGATAACAAAATCTCACCTGAAATACATAGTTCGAGCAAGAAATGCTGATTCTAGTCCAGCCTTATACAGGTTGCATTACCTCACTCTTTCATGCTATTTTTACTGGGACAAAATGAATACACAACAAACTTCAAAAAACCTGGAAAATATACGCCTCCCAGCTGGAAAACTAACTTCCTTCTCAACCATTATCTACCAAGATAAGAGAATTTTAAATTTGTGTTGCATTTGTACTTAAGTCCATCTGAACTTTAGGCAATAAATAATTTTTGATTAGTCCATTCTAGTAGCTCTACAGTAGATTAAAGGCTAAAATTTCATTGGAGCAAATCAATGTAGTTTTGCAAATATGAATAGAGGCTTGCATGAGACAAGGACCAGAGCTTTATATTTTTCTAAATGCTTAGTGGATTCACTTATTTTCATTTTAAGACAAAGAATGGAATAATTGGGGGTGGGGAGGGATCATGAATAGATTAAAGGAAAAATACAACGTGAGAGCTCGTGCCAATGCTCCAGATGCTCTCAAAGCACAAGTTCCCCAGCCTGAAGCTACAGTGAAACATTTTTTATCTATCACTTCATCTGCTTCAAGGATTCCCAAAGAAATATATTTCTATATTCCAGAAACTCAGTCATTTTTCCTGTATTGCTTCACTTCTTGGAATATTTTTGAAAGCTCTCTCTCATAAAATAAGACTGAGGAAATGAGTAGATGAAAAGATGTTAAATCAAAGAGTTAAATGACTAAGTTATTCTTAGAAGCATGGAGATGGCAAAGACTTAGTTTTTTCCATCGTATCTGTAAAACATTAATTGGAAAAAATTCTCTCAACTAGCAAGACCCTGAGACCCACACAGAAAGGGGGACCCTTGCGTCTCCTAGATCCCTGCTATGTATTGTATTTGTATGCCTCCTCCTTCTCCAGTAATCAAGTGTTTCATAACTTATCACAGACTTCAATTTATTTGAGATGGGAATGCCTTTTTGCAAATGAGAAGCTGAGACATAGAGGAGCTGAAATCTGGAAAAGGTATTTAGGAATTTAATTCCCCTTGAAATGAGCTATTTCATTGTACGACCTTTTTGTCAATCCCTGACTGGCAGTAACAAGAGCTGAATTCAAGTGTTAGGAGTCACTAACAAGTGTTGGCTCTGGAGTCTTCCTAAAAACCTGGGAAAATTAAACTGAGTGCTGAACAATGCTCCGATGAGCTAATCTTCCTCGCTTGCAAAGGCTATATTGGGCAGCTTAACAAAAGATGCTTTAAGAAACAACAGAAAAGGACAACAGGAAGATAAACAGATAACATGCAATAGCCAGCTGCTCCTTTTCCAAAATATAACAATAAACATGTAAACGTCCTTCTCGGATTTTCTGGTGAGGACCAGCGAGGGCAGCTGGCTCCTTCCCTCTCCTGCAGGAACTTCTCACCCACAGTTTGAGGCTGTTAAATCCCAAGCTGTGTCACATACTCAGCCCGTAGGCAGCACAAGTCACCTAAACCTCCCCTATGTAGCTGCTCCTGCTCGGCCAATCCTTCCAGCTAATCTCCTGTTCCTCTGTTATTCCCGCTCTGCAAGCAAGGAGATGTGTAGCATAGAGGATTAACAACTGGTACAATTGCTAAAAGGAAATGATTTAGAAAATGTTTTTTTCTCTTACAATTCAGAAATGTTTTCTGTCCTTTTCTAGGCTCTGATTCTCACGTTCCAACAGTGCAAATTATTGTCTTGGGTGAAAAGTGACTACGGTGACTCCTCCCTCCAGACTTGCTTAGACATAGTTACTTGCATCTGAATTGTACACTCGGTAAAATTGCTCCACTTCATGACATCCTTACATTTTTAACAGAAATGTTCTCAAATGTGATAAAACAAAGAAATGCAAATCACAGACATTTAAGATTTGTCGTCGTCATCTTCATCTCTGCTCCTCTCCACAAGCCTACCACAAAACTCTCTCCCCTTTGCAGGAATAAAAAAAAAAACAAGCACTGGACTACTTTTTCTTCTCAATCATGACTTTGACTGAAGTAAAGGCACTAGATGGAACTGCAAGCTGTGCGATGAGCTATGTATCCCCCTCCTCTGCAACTGTAAAGAGACTGTTCTTCTGTCCAGTACGCAAGGTAGATTCTTTGCTGATAAAGCAAAATATTAATTAAGAATTATCTTTCTTATTATTTAAAAGAAAAATATCTTTCTCATTTTCAAAAACAATACTTTCAGACAATTGATCAGGGTTTGCTGCTACAGGAGCAGTCTTGCAATCTTAGATTTCTCAATCACCTTGAGGATTATGCCTCCAGTCTTAGTCTCTGTCCACAAGTTTGAGCATGGCCCAATTAGCTGCTAAGTAGTGCGATAAGCATGAAAAAAGACAATGCTCTCCCAAATTAATCTAACCATATATTGTTAGAAAGAGACAACTGAGGTATTAAATTCACTCGGATTTAATTCCCATTGATTAATACCTTTATTAAATTTGGATGTAGTAGGGAGAAGGAACATGGGAACAAAGACTATACTCAAGCTATTCACTATGCTCATTAGAGATGGAAAAGTTCACTTCTAAGGGTGGATGTTCTGGGCACCAGTAAGCAGCATATAATGGAGCATACTTTTCAGAGCTGGATGAAAGGCATTAACAGTAATGCTACCTTTGGGATGACATGCCAAAATTCTTTATATTTTAAATACTTATTTTACATTACGCTAATTCATTTTGAGGAATTTTACATTTCTTTGTTAAAAAGCTCCTGCAGGATGCTTTCCCCATTTTTTTTATCCCTTTAAACAACTTGAGAAACACAAGGCAGTGACAGTAAATGCTATCCCGGAAAGCTAAAACTAGGAACTGAAGGTTTTCTGGATCATATCCAGGCTGCTGGAAGCAAATGTAAATCCATTAATTTCAACACAGTCACTGTCGAATATGCTATCCTTCTGAAGTTCAGAGCCTTATTTTGGAACTCTTTAGGCCCAAGCCAGTTTTACAATATGAGTCTGAAAAATCTTAGCTAGGTAACCCTCCAAACATCTCTGCGATGGTCCCATGAGAATTCCTCATATTTACAGATCAGGCAAATAGTGACAGAATGCAAAATAACATGCCCAAGGATAGGCAGTAACATGGACCTCTGTTTCACTGACCTTGGGTGTCTGTGCCAGCTGAGAGCACCCAGAATTGCTCTGTCTCCATGCTTCCTGACACAGCTGTGAGTGGGTCAGCATCACAAACTTGGTCAGTTAACCAAATTCAGGTACAAAGAATGCAAGGGAATAAAAAAGGGTTAATTTCAGCCCCTCTCTGAGTTAAGACTGGTGTGGTTTACAACTGAGAAGACAAATCCGTGCATGTTGGGGGAGGAAACAGAATGTGGGAACCAGGAGTTAAGAGCAATGATGGCAGAAAGGAACTACTTAGATTGTCATTACTTCCAAGCAAATGTCTGAGTTGGCAGAGCCAGGAGTCATACATGCAAATTCCTGGCATTTAATCCTGTAGACTTGGGTGATACAGGTCACTTCTTGTTTCTCAGTTTATCACCTGGCTTCTTGTTCAGTTTTTAAGACCTCTCTCAAACATTAAAATTTCTCCTCAAGCTTTCTTGTAAACAGTTCCCTTCATTTTTACCAACAACATCCGGAGGAAATCTAAAAAAGGTGCAAGAGCACAAAAAAGAAAACTTCATGGAAGGAAGAGAAAAATAGTTCTTTGCGTGATTTGTATGTAGAGAATAGTACATAATGTTCATAACCCACGAATTCAAACTGGGGCCAGGTTCTGACTGAATCTGGGCTATATTTCCAGTGATCTCACTCCCTTTCTATGGATTCCACAACAAGGTTTACATATTATTTCAGTATGATCCAGTTAGATACAGTGAAATTCGAAGTAAGTGGTTTCAGCAGATGGTTTTTATTTTTAAGTTAGAAAACATCTTATTACATTAACATTATAAATGTTTTAAGATGCATGCCATTCCATGAGCCTCTCACTCTGGTACAGTTAGTATACACAAAATCTACTTCTAATTACTACAGTATTTGGATACTCTGTTTTCTCATGCTAGAAAACATAAAAGGCCCACCCAAAATTATCAAATAGGTGAGCACTTTGCTTAGTGGAAAAATAAGGTATATACATAACTCAACTAAATGATGAATCAGAGGGTAATTGGTCTACAGGAGGAGTCACTAAACATAATAAGATAGGATACAGCTAACAGCAACAAATAAAACCAAAATGTTGCCTGAAAGGAGAAAAGAACAATAACACCTCTTTGATCATGAAAGAGTCTCCAGAGGAGGACACTGGGCTGCCTTCCATATGAGTACACTGGTAATCACTAAAAGGTCTATGTTTACTAGCAGTTGTAAGAGTTACCACAAAGCCTTTGTAGTTGAATAAAGGAGAAAAGATAACATGCATGATACACGCAGCTAGTAACTGCCCTAAGTAGATTGCATGGACTAGCATTGCTTGGGAACGAAACAGGCTAGACAATATATCGTGCAGAAAGTTATAACAACTTTCTCACTTTTCCAATGGTTTCAAAAGCACAGACTGAAATCATTGGTCCCGTGTGCTCCAGAGGGACACACAGCACAGCACAGCACAGCTGCCTTCAGATGGCACATGCGTTTCCTGGAACCATAATTTAACACAGCCTCACTGCTTATAGTAAACACAGATCCCAGGACAGGGCCAGCAATTGTTCCTGTGCTGGACACCACTCACTGCCTTCTCAACTGTTTCTGTGACTGAATATGGAGAGAATGGTGACTATTTTCACGTTGCTCTGAATCCATCTAGTTTTCACTCTTTAGCTTAAAAAAAAAAAAAAAAAAAAAGAAAAACTGTTACACTGTAAGACTCTCTGTTGAAAGAAGGCATGCCTACCCACTGAGATTTTTGGCGTCTAACTGGAGATTGGAAGTCCTGTTGCACAACAACTCCTCTTCCTGTTTTTCTTAGTTTTGTTCAGTCCAATAAATGCTCAGCCTTCTGGCAAAGAGTTCTTGGAGCACCTGCGGGATTGGGAGAGCGAGGCAGGGATCACCCATGAGTAGGATGCTATGCACGGGATTTTTCAGGCTGTGAGCTATTCAGACATCGCAGAGGTGGGGCCACTCGCTGGACTTACACAAGTTAACAAGTCCTACCCAGGCAAAAAGGAGTCATGGTGCTGCTCCTGATTCTCTGAATAAACTGATGACTCTGCTTCCCAGGACTACCAGGCTGCACTTGCCAAGCTTGCTGTTTCTGCAAGGGAGGCCACTATTTCGGAGACTCCCTCTGACCCTATATACTTTGGCAAACCTCCTAGTTTTCTTGGAGGCCTTCATGGCCTCAGCAAGTGAGACAGAGAAGGCACTCCAAACCTCAGAAGGACCTTATTTTCATTCAAGTAACAGCTGTGATATTGGAGTAGAGGCCCAAATCAAACATACTCAGAGATCTGGGAATGAGAACTATTCCAACAGCAGTGAAGAGGAGAGAGCAGAAGAGACCACGGCTCTGAGAGCGAAAGGTGACCCAGAAAATTTCCATTTTCAAAAATCCCCTAGAATGCGATAAACTCTTCTAGCTGGGCTCCTTTGATGGTTACAAACACGCTGCCTCAACATCATTTTCTATCACTTTCCACAAGTCCAAAAAAAATATTTCTATAGAAATCTCTGCATTTAATCCTATTAATTTCTTTTAGTATATTCCCTGTGTTCATTATTCAGATGCTCTGATCTTTAGATTGATGGGATTACTGCAGAAAATCTAAAGTGTTGCTTTTCATTTGTATTTTATTAGGGGAAGATTAAGTGTAGACTACTAAAACAAATATCAAATGACCCAAGTAATAGTTCATCAGGTTCACATCACTACAAGTTAGAGCAAGTAAAGTATGAACCATGACAGCAATTGCAACATAGATCCAGTGAAAACTCCAGCAAGTCCCCGAAGAATTGCACAGCTGTTTTAGGCAGGCTACAGCCATCTTCCCTGGGTGCACACTTCGATCATTTTCCCACAAAGACATTTCATTTCAGATTTTTGCGACCTCCTCCCTAACTCTTTGTTACCTCACTCCTTGAATGCTTGGTTTCTTCTTGTGCTCTGTGCAAAGTGAGTTTGGGGTGCTTGTAAAAAGTCACTGAATTGAAACAGCTCTACTGCCCATAGGATATTCATTTTGTATAGGAATCAGCAACTCTCTGTAGTTCCAGGAAGCAAAAGATGGCAGGTCTTGGTGGGTGGTTTTATTTTTTTTGTTGTTGTTGTTGTTGTTTGTTTGTTTTTTTTAAATCAATTTACGATCTAGTTCACAGCCTAGCCTCACAAATAGCTTTAGCACTGCAACTCAGGGAGCTGCATGGGGGATATTGCGGCCTCAGCAGTTAAAGTACAGAGCAGAAGAAGCTGAGATCTACTGTGGTACATGAAAATTCTTTTTAAACTATGCAGAATAAAAAGTTAAGTGCCCTGGTTTTAGTATAAGTACATCCTCTAAGTTCAAAATAATAGGCAGTATATATTATACTGGCAAGAACTTTTTTTTAAAAAAACAGAATCCAAAACCTGAATTCCTTAAGACAGTGGAAAAGTAATATCTCTATACAGTGGTAACTCCCCAAATGACAAATTTTAAGAGACTACATGTAAGGAAGACTCATTTTAGTATTTGTTTGTGAGTAATTTCAGAATAACCCAGTGAATATGTGATGAAATCAGGAGCTATGGGGCAGATGATAGTCTCATTTTCAGTAAAGTGATGGTGAAGATACTTGCTGGAGTTTATTCTCACCATCTTGGCAGTGGCACTTCCCCCTTCACAAAGCAAAGGAGATATAAGCTAATGCACTTTACCCTGTATTTTTGCAGTGAATCTGTTACTTCAGCTCAGCTGACACAGGGTAACTCATACAGCCATGGAGAACACCTCACCTGCCTCACCCTGGGTGCCTGACGTCAAGGACTAGCTCACACCTTTGCTCACACCCATGTCCCATCACCACCTGGCCCCTCTTGCTTCTCTCGCTCTCATGGCTCACTCTGACTAAGCCTAGCTAGAGGCAAAGAGGGAATGGTGGGAATGGTGGGCTCCAGGACCCTTTTTAAGCAGGAATTCAATAGCTGGAGAATCTGTTTGCCATGTTAAAGCAGCATGTGCAGTTTCTTCTCCATTACATGTCATGAACCTGTATCTCACATGACACAGGTGAATATTTTAATCCATTCCAGAGGTCTGAGGATCTTCTGGGTTGTTCTTCCTTGTTGTGGAAGAGTAGAAATGGATCAGACAGATGGAATCATTGTTGCAATTATTAATAAAAATGACCAAACATTTCTGAAACTACAGTTACTGCAGTACTTAGGAAAAAAACACATAACTCTAAGCCATAGAATCAAATAATATTAATAAAATATAACAATAACCACTGTAAATGAAATGAAATGGTGTGCTCCAAGGCAAGCATTTGTTTGAAAACCATGCTTCTTTTACTGGAAGGGATTGACTATTTGCCTTGAAGCTCATTATAAAGCTGAGGGACACAGTTATCACTAACAATTGCATGTCAGGTCATGTAATCTTTTCTCATTTTCTCTAGATCCCTCTTACAAAATATCCCATTTTCTTGTGAGCTGCTGCTCCAGCAAGCTGCACCAAGGTTTTAGCTGAATGTGTTGTGTTTTGAATACAGAATAAGTGCTTAGATTATTGGGTCAATGTTTACCTTACACTAGACATTCTCTATGATATTTTCAGAGTTTGCCTCATTTATTTTCAAAAGTTTAGTAACTATCCTAGCAAAAATTCAGGAAAGAAAAAAAAAAGCCACAATTAAGCTGCAAAGCAGAAAATAATACCGTGACTAGGAACCACCAAACTACATGAAGGTTATAATCTAGCTTGCAGTTTAACTTGCTTTGCGTTGTAGGATCTGTTAGAAGTATTACTCATCAGCACTATTTTCATCTAGGACTCTGAATATGTGTTGCAATTATCCCTGGCAACTTAACTGGAAGAAGACGAGGCCTTTTAAGAAAGGCACTAAAGACGTAAGATGCTCAATAAACACAGATGTGTGTTTTGACAATTGTAGAGTTGCATGATTTAACTTTAAACACTAACAGCACTAGGCACTCAACAAGGCCTCCCCTCCGCCTTTCTCTTACTCAAAGTGGTTATAATCAAAGTACAAGGGTGTTGGACAGCAATTATTAAAATCACACAAGCCTTAAGACCCAGCAAAACAGTCCCATGCTTCACAAAACCCAGCCATTCTAAGACATATAGCAAGGCAGAACAAAAACCGTCATCAACACGAAGCACAGATGAAGAATAGGACAGAAGCAGAGAAGAGCAAGAACATCTTTCATTTGGGTTTAAATCTCACACTCAATGTTTGAAAGGTTCATCCAGTGCTAAAATCATCTCCAAAAATGAAGTCATGCTGGCAGTGGAAGAAAGGGCAACATACAAATGTCTAAAATGGGTAGCTCCACTGAAGCAGCAGATCGAGTAAAGATGGTCTCTCAGATGGATCCCAGCTCATGGACAGTTTCAACCTCTTGATACTACACAAACAGGAAAAACAAGTATAAGAAAGAAGAACAAGCGTAAATACCTCAGTGAATGATACAGCCTGTGGCTTGGCCCAGCTGCCTAGGTGAGACAAGGAACCACTATTGCTGCCTGGATGACCAGAGGGAAGGAAAAGAATTACCAGGACACAGAGATTAGGAATCATCCTGGAAAATGCTGAAGAATATATTTGACAAGAGAATAGCATTCTCCCACCGTGTGCAAAAACATAACATAATTTGGGTGGCAACCCACCCCACCCCCACCTCCTTAGCCTTGCAATGCCATACCTTTGGGCATGGAAGCTGTGTTTTCTTCTAGCTCCTGTGTCCTTGACAGCAATGTTTGCTTAGCTGCTGACAGCTACACCTGTGCATGTGCAGGGCTATTCAAACTGGAAGCTCATCTGCTGCCCTCTGTTATTGCTGTGCAAATTCCTTGATGGACAGTGAAACCAGTCATCATATTAACAGCAGTTCAGAAGAAGTTAGGGAGAGGATGGTAACCCCCTGCCATTGCCTCCAATATTGGCAACACAAGCACATAAGATGCCATCAAAGAACCTCTCCTTTTATGAAAAACATATGGCTCCACAGGAGGACAAGTGAAGACTTCTTGAAGCATCTGTCTTAATAATCTTCTAAAGAGATTTAAGTGGACGTACTTGGGTCTTTACACACAGGGCAGGGAGCCATATTAGGAATGGTGGAAGAGATGCAAAACCTGTTAATGCTGGAAGAACTTACATGTGATGCTAGTGCAGGGAGAAACATGGTTGTGCGCAAGGTGTTGCTTGATCCTGAAACACCATTGACTTGCTACATACTACTTACCCTCAGCAGAGCCTGCTCTGGCAACCAGTAACGGTATGGCAAAAGGAAGCGCTCTAGAAAACGCTACATTTCTAAGCATTTTTCTGAAAAGTGATTGAAGAAGCAACGTTAATTCCCGGCCAAATTGTTCAGTCTTTTTTTGATCAGAATGTGAATTGGAGATGTTTGACTAAACTAGGGCTATGTGATACGCCCTTCAGTGCTGTTCTAAAAAATCTTATTGAGAATTGAACCTTACCATTTGTACTTGCACAGCTCTTCCCACTTTTCAGAAAGCAATAATTGCACGCAGCTTGTTTTACTTAGCTTTAGATCTTCCCCCTGGGAACTAATACTTCTCATTTCAGTGAATAGGGCTGAAGCTGAGAAAATGAAGCCTATTGTAACTGGAGCTCAGGAGGCAAAAGATGTTTGGAAGTTTTATAGGTTTGGCTTAGAAGACAAGAATCTTTCCTACCCTCACCGTCCGCTGGGACCAGCTGAGCTACGGACTTATGCTTTGATAATATGGAGAAATATTTCTTTCACAACTGCAAGGGCACCACCCTTCTCCAAACGCCTCCGTCCATTGAACAGAGCTCCTTGGCAGCTCTGTCAGTGTAATTAAAGTCCATCTCAGGCACTGAATATACTGTGTCCTGGATTTCCCCTGGATGTTCAATTCAGACTGGGTAAAAACAAGCCATAAATACATTTCAGCTGGGACATAAGGATGTTTCTAATCAGGTGAGCAGAGAGGTTCTGGAACAGTCATGCCACTAGAAGGAGTGAGTGCACAAGGCCTAATTATTTTCAAGATGTAGCTTGATCTAGGATTCCCTAGGATTATAGGACATAGCTGTCCTTATAACCATGAGGATGCTACTCATTACATCACTTCTAGCCCCAGTTTATACTAAAGTATTTGCTAAATGCAAGATCTGAAAGAAAGCCACTAGGTTAAAACATGTGGTTAACAAAACTAGCTTGCACTCACTACAAACATATTCCCACTTCTTAAAAATCAGCTTTGCATTTATCTGAGAACTGGAAAACTTAAACCTTCTTAATCCAGTGGAAAGATCATGTGGAGTCTGGGGAGTGCAGGACTCCACAAGACTCAAGCGTATCTTTCATTTATCAGATAGAAGCTAGACAGTTTTTTCTGTGAACTTTCATCTTTGCAGAAGTCAAGCTACTGTGAGTCTGTAGGATACCCTCAATAGCTTACAGAACATTTTTGGAGGAAATAGTGGTGGAGGAGAAAAGGATAGTCTGCACTTTCTCATCCCCAAGTCTTACTCTGGACTCTTCTATTTACTGTGTTATGTGTCCTCTCCTCTCCTTCCAGAGAAGACATCAGCTGAGCCTTTCTCTTTGTAGTCCCTGCTGTCCTCATTTCTCATTTGCAAACAGTTGGTTGTGAGCCCATAGGAATCTGAATAAGCAGAGTTTATACAGCAGGTAAAGGCGTTCTCGTGTGTTAACCACCTCCAGAGATCAGGTCTAGCCACACTGCACCTAAGTGCAGGCCTGGGATGCGCTACAGCCTCTTACCTCCAGCCCATCTCTTCCACAACCCACCTCTACTTGGGAAACTGCCACCTGGAGTTCAGAAGAAGCACACTGTGAACAAAAAGGAGTTGTTATTAATTCTCTGGATCCTGTTAAAGCAATTCTCTAATCAGAAATTGATTTAAGACACAGAATTGAGTTTAAAGTATTCTTAATGTTTGCTCCTTATCATCTTCCTCATTTGGGTTGAATCTACCATACAACTAAAATCTACTAATAAAACCTGTTTGGACATAGAGCCTTAAAACCTACAACTTCTCACGTTTCTGTGAGAAAATCTAGGCTATTATACTGAATAGAATCATAGAATTGGTAAGGTTGGCAGGGACCTCCAGAAATCATTTAGTCCAACCCACTCTCCCCCCACTCAAGCAGGGGCACCTAGAGCATGTTAGACAGGGTTGCATCCAGGCAGGCCTTGAAGATCTCCAGAGAAGGAGACTCCACAACCTCTCTGGGCAACCTGTGCCAGGGCTCCGTCACTCTCACAGGGAAGAAATTCCCCCTCGTGGTCAGGTGGAACTGCCTGTGCTTCAATTTCTGCCTGTTGCCTCTTGTCCTGTCACACGGGACAACTGAAAAGAGTTTGTCCCCGTCCCCTTGACACCCTCCCTTCAGGTACTTATAGACATTGATAAGATCCCCCCCTCAGTCTTCTCTTCCCCAGGCTGAAGAGGCCCAGCTCTCACAGCCGTTCCTCATAGGGCAGGTGCTCCAGCCCTCTGATCATCTTCGTAGCCCTTTGCTGGACTCTCCCTGGTAGCTCCATGTCTCTCTTCTACTGGGGAACCTAGCACTGGATGCAGTACTCGAGATGAGGCCTCGCCAGGGGTGAGGGCTGGATCACCTCCCTCCACCTGCTGGCAACACTCTTCCCAATGCACCCCAGGAGACCATTGGCCTTCTTGGCCACAAGGGCACATTGCTGGCTCATGGTCAACTTGTCATCCACCAGCACTCCCAGGTCCTCCTCTGCAGAGCTGCTCTCCAGCAGGTCAGCCCCCAGCCTGTACTGGTGCCTAGGGTTAATTTTCCCTAGGTGCAGGACTCTGCACTTGCCCTTGTTGAAACTCAGGAGGTCCCCAGCTGTGCAGGTATTCTGTCCTCAGTGTGTGGCATTTCTGTAATGCTACAGAAAGAATTAGATATTATATTCTAGCTCCTAAATACTCAATAATTTTGACACATATCAATGTTTTGGAAGTTCACCTACAGTAGATGGAGCAAAAGGATGCACATCTTCTTAGCTCTAGAAATGGTGAGGAAATAGTGATTACACTGATACAACCAAGCTGAAAATAGTGCCTAAAATGGCATTCTTGCTTCACTGTTGATAGGTACCATTTTGGAAGCTTTTTACAATGTTAAGTAATGAAAATTTTCAAAATGCTTCTCAGGAAATAAATCTTGCCAAGACAGCCCTAACTTAGGGGTTTTGCAAAACATTTCCCTGCACATGGTGAACTTTGGATTTCTGACAGCTCGTACATCAGGCAAGTAAAATCTTAGAGGTCTGCCTTGTAAGAATTGTTTTTGTTCCCTTTTTTGGCTTTATTATCTGGCTTCTCATATGAGATTTGTGATTTTAAACAAGCCTTTCTTTCAAAACAAGACATTTTTCATGCTGGAATTCAAACAGTCCTACAGCGCTACATGAATTATCCCCTTAGACAAATGTCAAAATTTATAGCAACTCAAAACAACGTACTGTCTACTGTCTTCAGTTCAGACTTACAAGCAATCAGAACCAAGGAGGATATGCACAGTAACATGACTATGTATTTTATATGGAAAAATATAGCAGGAAAAAATTATGCACCAGAACACTAGTATACAGTATAAAAGAGTAGTTCTGTTGTCCTTTTAGAAATCAGGCTAATGGGCACATGTAGATTAGAGCTCATCATAAAAGTTTATTATTTCCTATGAAGAATTCAGTAAAAATAAATTTATGGGATTTTAGGGCTTTTAAAATTAAATGCCTTTGAAAGTTAAAATTCAGATACATATATATTTTTGGCAAAAAGTAAAACATTTGGGTTTTTGAAAGGAAGCGACCATTCTCAGAAGAGTTGAAACATAAATATTTAGCAAAACAATTATTCTCTAAAGTTTTGTTTTCTTCTTTTCATTATGAGGACAATAGACATGAGAAAAGTCTAACTCCAGCGTTTGGTAGCTTATATTACTATCCAAGATTTCCCATAGCTACAAGAGGGGTATGAATTATAGGCTTAGGATTATAAACATCATTGACAGAACACATGCCCCCCTGCAAAACATTGAGATGTAGGTTGAAACTGAAAAAAAAAAATCTTTCAAATATTTTCTGAACGTGTGCAGATAAATCAGATGCACTATGTCAGGGAGCAAAGCTCATCCACTGACTTCAGTGAGTAGCTCACTCTTTTTGAAAGTCTGGTTCCTGTTTTATGATCCTGACTTTCTGGCGTCAAGTTTTGAAAATCTGGGCCTTAACTTTTATGGTAATATAATGTAAATTTGTACATCTGATTTTTGTTATGTAAGTTTGGTAAACTTGATGTATATATGTGCAGAAAAGGCTATCTTTAATGTGACCACAGCGTACTGTAGAAACTGAAGTTAAATTTACCTTTTTTTAGCCCACTGTAACTTCAGTAATCTCACCAAAGTTGTTCACAATCAGTCTCAGGTAGCTACGGGCAGTTTGGTCCACACTCTCTTCAGATGTCTGCAAAATGGCCCGTTGCTACATCTTCCCTGTAACATGCTCTTAATTACTTTCTGGCCCAGACTTTGTCCTTTGAAATTAAGCAGATGGTCCAGCCACCCCACTGGCCCTTTTTATACAAAACACCCGTGCTGGCAACTGAGTCTTTTGTAGATGAAGCCCAGGACAGGGCACTAACTGTGACAGCTGTGGGACCAGCTAACCCTTGACTAATGGGGCATTTGTGATGGCTCTGGTTTCTGAAGACATTGACAGGATTGGAAGCATGCTGACAGCCCTGAAGGGAGGGCTGGTATTTTATACACACTGTCCAGTACATCATTTTTACAATTGGGCATTATGCATGGATGCACATGATCCCAGTGCTCCCCAAATATATTTTGAGTCTTCCTTGTCTTTGGCAGTTCAGGCAGGTACCTTCTCTCTATCTTCCTTAACAAGAAACAAAACCGAAACATCAGACTCAATAAATCTGTAGGCCAAGAACAGTCAAGCCAGAAGCAAGAAAGCCACGGTGTGGAAAAGTGACTGTAAAAATAATGTTCTGGGATCCTGTAATTCTGAGGCAACAAAGTTTGTGAGTAGCACTCTTGTCTCACTGCCAGCTCTCTGAACTGCTGTCCAACAGCCAAGTCCTTCTGTCTGGCCACCTGTCATGAGGTGCCACAGACTGAGCAGTGGCCTCAGAAGAACTCATGAGCTATCCCTACTTTTGCACATTTGCCACATGGAGTTGGTGAAACTTTGGTAGGCAAGTGGTTTGCAAGAGAGCTGCTGACTAAAAGAAACAGGCTCAGCATTTCTCATCAGGACAGTCAGTAGATATCACAGAAAGCAGCTCTGTCAAATAAGAAGATGCTATTTTAAAATAGGCAGTCCTTCAGAAGAAGACCCATTTCTGGGGCTTTGTGTAAGGCACTTTTGACCAATGTAGCAGAGAGACAACTGTGAGCTCTTTCATCTTTAAGCAATCTGCCCCAGGTGTTGCTGAGCCCAGTTCATGCATCTCAGGCCACCTAACATTTGACACTACTTGGCTTTGCTAGCTACAGTGTTTGTTGACAGCGTTTTACCAGAAATCAAGATACAGGCTTCATTCAAATAAGGAACATGATCTCTGACATTCTGCCCATCTCTAGATACTCATTTCAACCAAGCTTGTACACAGCTTGACAAAACGCTGCTGTGCACATCAGCCACATAAAACTTCATGCATTTCAAATACTATTTCAATGCAGAGTCACTCTGTAGTTGCAGCAGGACTATCTCATCTCTTTCACCTGCCAGTCACTTGTCTGGCAGGACATTAGTCTGGCATGCTCTCCTAATTCATCAGCTTCCAAATCACTGATATAATCACTTTCTTAATGTGACTAAACTTAAACTAAACATATTCGGCAAGTTATTCCTCAATGCATTATGTCTGTTATTTATAAAATACTCTTCTGTTGGTTTAATTTTTGCTCATGGTTTTCTCTGCTGCCCACCCATAATTCTTGGCACTACTAAAACTACCATCTCACTAGAAAAATACAAGAGTTTTCAGAAAAATTATCCAGTTAATAATTTTTTTTGGTGATGTTCCACATCTACCCTTCCACACAGACCTATACACATTCTACCCAGCTTCTTTGTAATGTTCACAGGAGCAGAGGTAAACTAACATTCTTCCACTACAAATCCAAGTCTCCATATAGGTCTATTCACAAAATGGGGCTTTGCAGCCTTCTTTGAGGATTAATAAATCCAAGATCAGGTTGCCAAAGGAGGGAAGCGCATTCAAGAGTTGAGAAGAGCCTTCCCGTATACTTAATATGCACCTCTGCTCATCTCAGTTTGGACGACATGACAGAGGAGAATGTCTCAGGCCACAGAAAGAGGAGGGCTTTATAGGATAAATACATCACCAGAACTTTGCTCCAAAGCTTGCCAGCAGGCAGCCTGGTCTATGAAGTATTCATGTTCGATGCTCCAAGCAATTCTTCTTTAAACTTGCAAGAAGCAAAATAGCCCACTTTCTTAGGGTTTCAGATGGTCTTACGCAGTCCTTTACTAAAGAGCCTCTTACCAATTCTGTCCTTGAAGTAAGAGAGGCCAAAAAAATGAGAGCAAAAGCCACCACGGGGGTGGATGACGGAAGAGCTGTACTCCTTAAACTTATTGGAAGAGAAAAGAGAGAAAATTTTGACTTCTTAGATGCAACTTTCACACAATTAGAATAACGCTCGAGTTCTGTGAAAACCGTACCTTTACCCAGGCTGTCCTGAAACTTTCTTTGCCTTATAGAGATATAGGGATAACAAAGTATCTTGAGCAATTCAGTTTTTGTGATCACTTGAGCCATGGGTCCTTCAGACATATAACTTCCCTCTCCCCAAAACACAGAGAAGCTTTATTTAAGGCTGTTGGTTTCTAAAAAAAACACTTTACAAGCTCAAAACACTGATCTGAACGATCCGAACTGGTTCCAACAGTTTTAACAGCTTGACATCCCTTCCCAAGCTTATCACACGCTGCCCTTTGGGTGAAGGAAAGTTAAGAGGAATATTCAAAACAACCCTCAGCTTAGCCTCCTAAATGGGCACCTGATCGACACTCACAAAACAAATGAATTACCTGACACATGCACAACAAAGTTGCTAACATTTATCCTTCCTGCTTTGAATGTAAGCTGGCACCTCAATGGGACATGCAGTAGCTCTTAAACCTAACCTATATCCACTCTGTGTCACTACAAATCTCACTTTTGGCAGGAAGTGGAGCAAATAAACAAACACAAAAGCAAGTGCTGCCATCTGTTTCTGTTAAAGGGCATTTTATTTGGAGAAATATAATCTAAGGCTGATTAAAAAAAATCCAGAAGTTGCTCAAGACAGTAGACATTTGCCAAATGTCAAAGTAGACATTTGGTTGCTTGCTGGGAGGGGCAGGAGATCAAAGGACAGGGGAGTTAAGAAAGGATTTGGGACAAGGGATGAATGAAGAGGAACAGGTCAGAGAGGGTGAGATGATCAAACCAAGGGAAGGAGGTGGAGATTATAAAAGATGGGGTATTCTCCCGAACACTCACTTCCCTGAATAATAAGGCCACTGATGTAACTGGAGGGAAAAGGGCCACAGCTCACTAGGGCAGAGCATAGCAGAGGCCATATGCCTAGGTCTGGGTAAGTGCTCTCTTTGGATTACCTAAACAAAGGTATGTTACCACCTGGGCTCATAGTAGAAGACATCAAGAAGATATCAAGAGCATCTCATTTGAGAACAAGTTCTAAAATACTAACAGATTATCAGACTGGGCAAGTGGAAATGGCAGCTGAGAAGCAGAGGAGGAGAGACACGTGCCTCTCCCATGTTTTGAGTCTCTGTAACCACCCTGGATCAAAACAGCCAAGACTCTGCGATACAACCCAGGGCTGTGATTTCTCTCAGTCAGCAAGTTACCAGTGGCATGCTTCAAAGTACCACTATAATCTCTATTTGATGCCAAAATGTAGGGAATAGAGAAAGAGAAGCATGTAGAAAGTGCAAAGGAAGCCATGTTTCTAACTGTAGCAGCAACTTAGCTGCAATAACTGCAACTGTCTCAGTAAGCAGCTATAATCTTGCAAACTATATTTCCCGTTGGAAAGAAAACTACTAATTTCCATAAGAAATGATGTGTTAATGCAAAATTAAAGTTCCCATCCCCATCTGTGCACTTCCAGATAATCTCATCTGGCCAGCCTCACATTTGTGAAAAAATACACACACATACATATACATATATATTTATATAGAGAGAGAATTAAGTTTGCCTGCTGAGTGATGCACCAGTATAACCCTAGCACACACAGTTTTCACTGCCTTTGTACATGAAGGGATAGGAATTATGTCCTCTTTCATATATCACACAGACTGCTCCATCGACCAGAGTTCCCTATCATCTCCCACATTTTAAAATCTTTAAATATTTCTGACATATTCACCCTCTTAAGTCTAAAGTATCTAACATTACACTGCCACTCATCATCATTACTCAGTACACTCATCTGTCTCCCATTGTGCTGCTACCATTCCCCATGGCAAGAAGGTTGCTGGGAGCTGCTCCCAGTGTGGCTCAGCAAGAAGGCACGGCCAGAGCTCTTCCATATGCAGGCACCTAGTGTTTGTCATCATTAACGCATGGTCAGGTGAGACAGCAGGGCTGTCCCATCTGGCACAGAAATACCTATTTTAGCCACATCTTTGCTTATCTTACCTCGACTGTGCCCTCTGAAAGTTGTCACTGGCTATTGTTCGCTCTAGGAAAAGACAACAGCAGCATTAAAAATATGTAGTATATGCTATAGTGGTGCTACCTCCTGCTATTCAGAGGTCTGAGTCTAAAAATATCTTAACTCTGACATTTCTAGAGGTGAGAGGTTTGCTGAACTGATTGTTTCAGAAGGGAGCAAGTGGACTACCTTCAAGTCAATAGTAAGAAAGTTTACTGTTATGGAGTAAAGCTCTGCATTTGCAAGCCCAAGTCGCAATGGCAGATGCACTCCTAGAGCCCCAAAGGGAGATGCTGTCTTTGCCAGCTCTTCTTTGGCTTCTATCGTTCCTCAGGCTCACATTATTAGCAGAAAAACCACACCTACTTTGCCAGTTTCCAGTGTCAGCGCACCCATTGGTTATTTTATTTACTGCACCAGTCATGCCCTCTGTGACACAGGAAGACAAGCGAAAGTTTGTTTTGAGTTTTCATAGCATTTATATACTATGTATAAATAAGACGCGAAGATCAGCACTCTATTTGGGAGTGTGTATTGAACCCCATAATGATATCTAGGTTGCATGCACATGTGACTAAGATTGGCTAATATTATAAGCTGCTTCCAGTAATTTGTTCCACCGTTTTGTTTACAGCATTGTTTCTGCATTTTGCATAATAGGCTGGGTTAGCAACTACTGCTCGGGATTCTCAACATGTGTCTGGCCAATGATTTAAGGATGCAAACATCAACACAAAAGAAGCCAGAACTGGAATATTGTAGCAAGATAAATTGCTGGCACTACACATAGATATTGAGAATGAGAACTGTTGTTGCTTCTTCCACTGCATAGAAAAATATTTACATAGGTAAACCAGAGGTGTTAATTAAAAAACAAGGAGAAACTGGATTTTCTCCTGCACTGATGAGAAACTACTGGCCAAAACTAGGACTTCTCTCTCCCCTCCTCCTAAGCTGTAATAGTCCAATTGGCCCATTAAAAATATTTTATGAGAATGCTTAGAGTTTGGCCACATCCAAATGCTACATGATGTCTTTGGCCAACCAGTTGATCATTTGCTCATATGTTGTTTATTAGGGGGCTTGCACTGAAAAGCTTGTACTCCCTAGCTTCTCATTTATTCTCCACTTCAAAGCTTAATTACAAAATTTTCCTGTTCAGAAGATTTGAATTTCATTCCATTTTAAAAGAATGAAAATAATCACATATAGAGTCTTAAACGATTACTCCTGAGACTTTTGGACCAAATGAAGTACATGGTGTTCATGTCTTTTATATTATTTTGAGTTTGGCGGAAGCAGCTGTCTCAGAAATCCCAGCAGGAAGAATAAGGGAGGCAGTCAGCACTGTTCACAAAACCAGCATTACCAGAAGAGTCCCAAGAAACTGAAGAACAAAACTATGCACTGCCAACTTGTCCCATAGCGTCCTGACCAGCTGACCCCAAATCCAGAGCAGGTAAAAATGTCTGGGGAACCTGCTAGAGAGTAGGTATCTCCTGCTTAAATCCAGCTGTGGTCATGTCTCATAGCAGTTTTCACTAGGCTTGGCTCCCATCCACTATCACTGTGAAGAAAGAAAGGTGTCCCAGGTGGATGGGGATGGAGATTGCAATTTCTGTCTTATACATCCACACACTCATGGTTACAGAGGCAGTAATGGTCAGAAGAGGGAGGGCTCTCACGGATCACTATAAAAACTGACAGTTTTGATTGTTCCTACTTTGGCTGAAGCTTTAGAAAAATTAGACCCACTGAAGAACTCTTCTTTTTTCCAGAGTGGAAAGCTGATAAACCTGTTTGTTGATTTCTTCCCTCAAATAAGGTTGTGAATTGCTTACATTTACTCTGAAGGCTTTCTAGGCTTTTCAGGGAACTCTGTCTTAGAATTGTCTCCTTCACAGTGAGAAATTTAACAATTCCCAGGGTTATGGAAACAGAAGGGATTTACTGGAACACACCACATCCAAATGATAATGGAATCATTTCAATTCAAGGGAGTCAAATTTTCCATTTTAGCATCCTCCTCTATATGATACTCCACCCTTTTCTGTGGACTTGCCAAAATCTCATTCCTTCCTTCTGAGCTGCTCCAAGAAAGAAAAAAAAAAAAAAAGAAGAAGAAACTTTTTTTTCTCCTGCAAAGCTGACTCGAGAGAAAAAATTCTCTTTCAAATACAGCATTTTGACAAAAAATGTCACGGAGGCATTTTCATTGTTCAGTAAATTTACAGGGAGCTTCAAGACAGTTTAAATCTGATCACTGATAAGCTGTTTCTTCAGAGAGATCTCACGGTCTGTCTTCCAGGTGATCTTGTACTGCTTTATATACCAGTACTTCAGCATGTCCAGGCAATGAACCTACACACAGAAGGCACTGGCACCGCATCCGCGAACAGTGGTGGTGGGGATAGAAAGGACTGCTCATGAGTCTTCCTCCTTTGTTGCAAACCACATGGGCAATTTAACTAATGCGTAAAACAAAACCCACTGTGGGAAGAACTATTTAAAACTACCGTTAGGTCCAGCATCTTAAGAAATATGCCTGGCTGTTAAGAGGCTCAGGCCTCTTCCTTTCAGGGAAGTTGAGCTAGCCTCTATAAGGCAGAATACCCATTTTTGGAGGAAGGCATTTCTTTGGTCATTTTCCCACATATCCAACTCTACGCAAATAACTTTTAGATGTGGGGCCTTTTCTTATCTCTTCTGCAGGCCCTATGAAAACAGCACAGGCTGTGCCTGGCCACAAATGCCTGGGCACCCTGCAGCATGATGCCACCATTCCCACCTCCTCCTCCAAGGCAGGTATGGCAATGTGCAGCCTGGCTGCACACACAGTCCTCCCACTTTTCCACCCACTGCCATAACAGCCACCACTGTCCTTTCAAAGACAAAGGTGGTGTTGGCCAGAAACCTATGTTGCAGGCCTGAATGTATAAAATGTGTTAAAAAAAAATAGCTCATCTGGTACTTGTCATTGAAGAAATGGGTGTCTGAATAAATTGAAACTGCTTCTCAGAAATACTAAGCAGCACATGCCTATTCTCAGTATATGCTGCAGCTTTGGGGCGCAGAGGTGTTGGAAAATTAGGACATTTATGGGGAACTTAACGGGCAGCAACAGAATATCTGCCAACATTAACCAACATGCTCCCACTTGCTCAGTTTACTGGCAATGTTGAGGCTTGCTGAGCTTCCTATAAACAAAAATATTGTTACAAAATGTCTACAAGGGCTTCTGGCTTGGTTTGTTTTCAGGAAGAAGGAGAAAGAGAGGAGTAGGAGGAGTAAAGTACATGAATACTTGTTGGCACTTGTTCTCAGAGCACTAACTGAACTAAATTCTGTGAAATTCCTTGTATCTCACAAGCAGTGAGGCTAGGGACATCAGCAATTTGCACGTAACTTGTGTAAGGACCCAACTTCAATTGCAAATGTCTGGCATTTGCAGACTAAGGCTCTTACTAAAGTGCTCATTAAACATTGCATTTTTTGCAGTTTAAGAATGCTTCGTAACTAAAAAATATATACTGTTCTGAAACGGAGATTAAGAGTTTTAACCCTGATAGCAAAATGTCTGGCTTGGATTGCTGCTCTGTCCCCCTGCTGTAGAAGCAATCACATCCATTTGCACATGAAATGCTTCTGGAGCCAGCCCTTATTCACACAAGTACACAAAACAATTTCTAATGCTACAATACTAAGCCATAACCTACATGACTACATGAAAAAGAACAGGAAAATAGGTTAGTCATGATACTCCCACGTTAGCTCTTGGAATTTCCACTTCTATGAATTTCTACAAAACAGACTAATAGGAGAGAAAGATCCTAACTTTTCTAGGTTTTCTCTATGATCTTTAATCCTTTCTCGCCTATGCTGTCCTCCTCTGCTGCAGCTTGGCTACCACCTCCCTTGCCTAGCCAAATTGGTAACATGGATTTCTTTGGGGAGCAACAGTCATCTGCTCTTCTCTTTCCAACTACTAAACTCACCTCCTGGCCGTTCTCTCTAAAGCTACTACAAAACAAATTCAGACTGTCCTACATGGTCTGTGATTTCATGATTTACATATCATATGGCTGCTCTTTACACACGAGTGACTTTCATTTTACATTCAGCAAAATTTGCAGGCTGAAACTTTGCCCTTTTGCTCCAAGGAGGGGAAAGTGGGTTAGAGTATTCTGAAATGCATGGGTGGGGATAGGAAAAAGAAAGAAGAGAAAAGGAAAAAGAAGCAAGGCTTAACCCTTCTTTGATCATGCAGAGTATCTGTCTGATTTCAGGAAGCATCCACCTGTGTGGAACATGAAGTAGGACTGTTAATGAATTTTCTTTCTCCATTGTTGCAAACCACGTGAACAATTTAACTAACACATGAAAAAAGGCCCACTGTGGGAAATGCTATTAAAACTACCATTAGGTCCAACATCTTCTTAAGAAACATGCCTGGCTCGTAAGCCTCAGGCATCTTTCTTTCAAGGAAGCTGAGCTAGTTGCTACAAAGAAAGAACAATATGTGTTTTTGGAGGATGGTCATACTCATCAGAATAGGTCTTGTCAGGTCACTAGGAACCAGAAGTGGTCACAGTGGACATAGAAGATCCCTTTTTCTTTTTTTGATAAAATAGGTGCCTATCTTATGGTCATTAGCTCAGCCTAAAGGCAGATCAAGATGTTTTACAGCCTGCTACATTCCCTTCAGTCAATGGCACTGAAGCTGGACATCCCTCAGGATTTGCCCAGCTGATGATATGTGTGCTTTGACAGGTCTTGATCTGCCAGCTCACCCGCACCATCTCTAGCTAGAGAGATGCTCTGAAGAGCCAATACAAACACTTAGTTGTGCTCTTAGATTATTTCTGCTGATGTTTGGAAGAGTGAAGGGACATCATGGCATGAACTAGCCACAAGCCGGAATTCATTCAATTGTTTCAGCTATTTATTTGTTTTTAATCAAAGCTGGTGCTTCATTTCAGGAAAGCATCTGGAAACATTTGTTTCAAAATAAATTGCTTTTTGACTAAAGTTTGGATGACAAGCTTCTGAATGAAGTGAGCTTTTCTAGCAATTTGTAAGAGAACTGCCAGCAGATGGTAAAATATATTGTTCAGCTATAATTAGAGCAACTTTAAACAATAAGGTTGAGTTCTTTGAGCTGTACCTGGTTTCAGTTTGGCAGGAAACTTATATCTGAAAAAAGCTGCTTCAGTGTGAGGCTGAGTGAGTACTGATAAACGCACGCTGCCTTAAGATTCTAACAGTCCTGCTAAAACCCAAAAAAGGAAATATTCTGGGAGCTCTTAAAGTCCACTAGGGACTGTGTTAGTGCTACTGAGGTTAAAACAGACAGATGCTAGAGAGATGTGCAGCAGTATCTCAAACCCCAAGATATCGTTGGACAAAAGCCAGTTCAAGCCACAAGTCAATCTGATCTGTCTAGCTATTTCTAAAATGCCATCAACTCAGTATGGGGATACTGATGCTGCTTTAATGTTAGAGGGTAATCAATTCAGCCTTTGATAATCAACCAACAGACCCATTATACAAAATTAATAGCCCACAGTAAAATCCATAATGTATAACAGGAAAATAGTTATTAATGTCACTGTGGAGGTTAATCTAAGTCTTTTGTGTGGTAAGGCTCTGTATCTTTTCAAATTAAGAAGCTACTAATGACTATTTCCTAAGTAGTTCATCTTTATGAGTCTCCTCTGACGAGTGTGCTTGTGCACGCACTCTCTTGCTCTCCCCCAACAACGACCTTTGTTTGAGGCTGATTTTAAAAGCAAATGCTTTTCAGCGACCCAAAGTGCAGCATTTTCGGGCTGACTGAGCGCACAGGCCTCCCTGCCAGTTCTGTGCAATGCTCACTTCCCCCTGTGCATTTCCCTGACTCAAGCCAGATGGCAGTGCGACACTTGGCCAGCCAGAGAGCAGATGACACATCCACAACGTGCTGTCAGCTCCAGCGAGCAGCACGGAAGCCAAAGTAAGTTCCTCAGAGTCAATCCTCTTGTGGCATTCTGAGGTTTGCTTCAAATCTGTGAAGGAGGGAATCAAACTGTAGCTGGTGGTGATTTGTCTGCAGCCATAGAAAGCCAATTAGTATTTTGTTTGGGAATAAGGCCTTAATGCAGTCACATGCAGCAACCTACTGCGCATCAAGCTTTTTCCCTTCTAAATGCTCCAACATAGGGATATCCATGACATCAAATATTATATAAATGAAATGATATTGTCAAGTTTCTGAATACTCTCAGAAGCAATGAAATCCAAAGCTACCATCTGCACATGAAATTGCAACAGGCAGCATGCCACCAATTCTACTTTGTACTGTTTTATGTCCAAAACTGTGTCAAATCACAAGAGCTTTAGATATGCAAGAGCAGGGATAACTCCACTCTAGAGCAAGATGGGAATTTGCTGTAACAGAAGGATTTTAGATTTAAGTAAGTTTTCCAGAAGCTTGGGATTGTGAAATGTTGCTTTGGAACCATCTTTCCTCTGTCTGAGATGTACAGCTGAGTGCCCTGACCAGACACCACATGCTGTTCGTTCCCTATCGCGGGCCTTTCACGCTACACTGGTTCAGGGAAAGATCAGAATATATTTGCTGGAACTTTCCACACACACTAATTCTTGGCCAGAGATAAAGCACAAGGAACGATAACTTCAAAACAGAAGTTCTGGGAGAAAATCTTAAGCCATTGAAAAGAGACCTCTAATGAGGTGGACAATTTAACCCACATCAAGAAGTCGCCTATAGCTGGGCTGTACAAGTCTTATGGCAAATAGTCCAATGCGAGTATTTTAATCTTAGGGTCAAAAGCATCAGTGTTTTACTGCATCCTCAGAGGCATAACACATAGTTGAGGATGTCTGACAGTAGAAGGAGCACTCACGTTGAGGTGAGAGTGTAATGCAGTCACGTTCCATAGGGGGAAAAGAGCTAGAGCCCTCGCAGAGCTGACTATTACGGCCTGGGGAAGAACATGGTCTAGGAAGCCCTGTTGCGTTAAGTGGTTTGTTTTGCACAGCAGCCTTATGAAAGCTGCTATACTAAATAACTGTTCGGAATTCATCCTTCTACAGCCAGTGGGGATCTAACCTTTAGGTCCTCATCTGCTCCCTGATGCAATAATATTTGCTCTCAGTAATCTTGCTGGCCATGACTGTTCATTGGACAAACATTTGGAAATTCCAGGCTAGCCTAATTTCTTTCTCCTAAAAAAGTGACTGAAGCAATATCCCCAGGTCAGAGATGATCATACATGCCTTCCTGTCTAAGAAAGGGTTTTCTTAACTTAGTCACAAAGTTGTTCATGCAACTTGGCTATTGGTGGTAGCAACAGGAAGGAAAAGTCAACCTAGATTGCAGTTTAATGCAGAGAGAACAAGAAGCTGCTAGAATTTATTTGAGAATTATTATGCTGCAAGACTAGGGGGTCCTATACATGAGCACATACCCATTGACATGCCATGATACAGCATTCACCTTAGCCTTGAGGGAACAGGTGAAAACAGCAGGACTGGTCCTATCCTTCTGTCTGTGTAGTGAGATGCTATGTTGCGCTATGAACTGTGCTCAGTTTATCTTCTCTAGAGTACATTGAGCAGATGTGAATCTGCACTGTAAACTATGGTTCATCTCAGCCAAGATGATCTAATTCCTTTAGAGCTCATTGACGTTCGCTTTTCGTCTACCAGAGAATGTCTCCCTTTCCAAACCTGGGCAGCAGCTTCACAGAATCTCAGCAGTGTTTCCTCCCTCTCATTGGTAACTTAAACAAAAATATCTTCCTACACATCTAGTGCAAGGTTCCTTATCCGTTCAGCTTTGCTCTGACATATGCAGCTGAACATGTGCTGCCATTTCAGATCCAAGCACTACTTAAACACACACAGCTTCTCAGATTCAAAAGCCATTCATAGTGGAATTCAGGATAACAAAGAAGCCTGCCAACATTCAGGTTAAAATTAAGTGAAATAGATAATGTTTCTTATGGGTGCTTCAAATGGTTTTGATTAGAACTGACTAAGGTAAAAGGATCATTCCATTAACTTTTGGACACTGTTATTCAACACAGCTTTGGAACATATTTTCCACATATACATGCCTATGCTTATATTGGAAGTTACATACCTTCTACAGAGCTAAAACAAGCTGATGTAGTTGGCATTGTCTTCACTCTCCAAACTGTTAAATATTTTAGCCTCTAGACAAACAAAGACTGGCACTTTGGAACATATGTGTGAAGTTAATCAGATGTCATATTCATTAGAAAGAAGCCGGAGCCACACAGTTTGGATTCATACTGCAAATTATACTTGATGGTGTTGAGATCATGATGGGTTCACTCCTGCTAGGCAAAGGGCTGATTGCAAAGATTATTTGACAGAAGACTCAAATGGCTTTGCTGGCCAGCTTGAAGGAACCAAACTGCACAAGAGGAGAGTGGGGAAAAATGAGGGAGGAGGGGAGAAATTGTGAGGGAAACAGAAAACTTCAAAATTTCTAAATCCAGACAGCCAAGCTGGCAGAATCTCTCCCAAAATGGCATTTACTTAGAATTGTGAAGGGAGATAAAGGCAGTTTCTTTCCTCCCCATCAGTGTCTCGAGTCTTAATTCTGCTTCCTATCATAGTGCTTAACAATGTTCTGTGTTTCAGACACTTCCAAATGAGATATAACATTTTGCTCTAAGTAGTATACCTGGAAGAGGTCTGCCAACGCATCTGGTCTAGAACTCCACCCCCATTTTAAGATGTAAAAAGACATGTTTTCTTACCATCAGAAATACTTTGGCCAGCTCAGGATTCAGGAAATTGAATAAAACAATACTTAGGAGCTGAATGTCCAGCCTAATTCTTAGAACGCAGTTTTAACAGGAGTCACATAAGTTAGAGGCACTTTAAAGTTAAATTCCAGAAAGGAATCCTGTGGAGTGACCTAGTGGGTCAGCAAGTGTTTGTCTTAACGTGTGACCTTCCGGCACTGGAAGTTTAAACAAGTTCAGACATTTTCACTGGCTTTGGTACTCAGTTTCTGTTATCCTATGTCACTTCTCCACAAGCTGTGCAAAATATTTTCACACACAATGGAAAACTGCAATTTTTCTTCCCTCTGACTTTTTCCCATAATATAAAAAGTGCTAGTTGTTTAAAAACTAAGAGAGAAGGAAAGCTATTAAATCAGATTTTAGTTGTTTTCCTATTTAGGATAACTCAAACATCAAAGAGAAATGACAACGTATGAAGTGAGCTTTTTCTGAAGTTATTTTTACTGTGATTGCATGAGGGATGGTAGGAAGTTGGCACAACTAGGTGGATAAGAATTTTCAGACAGCCAGAGCAAAGCCGAGACACAAGGGAAAAACAGGGCAGAGACATAGTACCAAATAGCTCCCCAGAGAGATCTAGGGATGAAGGTGACAGGATCGAAGAGGAGAGAAGACGACCAAGTGACTTGAGGCTTATTTTTCACAGACACACACCCCAAGCCTGCCCCAGGGGGAGGTTTCCAAAAGTTTGTGCACACTCAGACCTAACAGGACAAGATTAGGAATCTGATCTTGCATCCTGTTCCAGAGACTATCTATGATCTATGGAGCTTAGATGAGTGGTCCCACACATTGTGTCTTAAAGTAATGTTATTGCAGCTGTGAAGAAATCCCAGTGTCTGTATTTCTGGATGATTACAAATGAACATTGTGCCCTGAATACAATCTTTTGATATGGCATGTAGAAAACTGTAAATCCACCACGACACTTAGGAGCAGAATTTCAGATCAGAAAGTGCTGTTTTTACTGCTCAATATCCATTGATACCAATAGAAATGTGGCAGCTAGAGCAGAATATAAGGCTTTGAAAACGTGCCAGTCCTCAAGTCCTCCTTACGGCAAAATAGCCTCAGTAGGCCAAGCTCGCATTGGCATGGACAATCAAAACCATTTGGGCACACACAATAACTGCAGTTTAACTCAAGCAATGACTGCAGTCTAAACCATAGCACAGCCGGATTGCCACTAAAACATATTCAAAAGATAAGAGTTATCTATTTCTCTGACATGTCTAGCAGCAAAGCTAGACACAGGCAGCTAGGAAATACACTTCGATATCACTAAAATATTCCTAGATACATAGTTAACCTAGTTTTCTAGACTATATAATTAGCTGGAAGAAAACAGGCTTTATTTGTACTATTATTTTTGAGTCTTTTCTGGATACCACATTTATCACAGAGGCTGTTCTGAATGAGGGAGAGAGATTGTTAGCATATTTGTGATGAATAGTTAATAGCATATCAAGAACTAGCAGTCATTCTTCTTCCTTGTTAGCTTTCAGATTGATTGTCTTTCCTTGCTTTGACTTTCTTCCGTTAATAAACATTAACAAGTTTGTACGATTGGGAAATTTGATTGGAAAACAAAATGTTCAGTGTCCCCTAATGACTGTTTTCCTAGAACTGATAACCTCTCTGAGTTCAATTAGGCAATCTGCAGACATGTAATAAATAACTGGGGAAACTGAAAGGAGGTTTTTCCCCTCCCTCAAAGTATTCACACACACACACACACACATGCATGCACATGTACATTGTAGAAAACTCATTGCTTGTCTCTGCTGCCTCTCACAGAAATTTAATTAAATGTTTCCCTCATTTGTCCCTGAAAGATTATTCTCAGGCAAGAACTGCAAAAGAGAAAAGCAAAGCAAATCTTTTTCAAAAGCCTGTCATGAGATCAGTTTAAAAAGTACTATCTAGAAAGGTGGTGAGTTTTTTTTTTCCCACCCTACTTCTGGCACTATCACCCTGGTGCGTCATTTCCACTCATTTGCTAAAACAGAAACACAATGTCCTAACGCACTTCACATGTCTGAAACGAAGAAGTCCGCAAGGCAACAAGGACGCAGGAGAATCAGCAGATCTTTCCCACACTCTCCTTTTGTCCAAAGGGAGGACACATAATATAACTAACTTCCTAGACTGAGAGATCTAATTTCATCAGTCATTACTAATAAAGCAGAGCTGCTCCCTATTGTATCAGTATCACTGAATTACAATAATTATTCCAGTTTTCCCCCTCCATTTGTTTTTAACAGTTAAAAGTCTAGCTATCAGCAATTTCAGAGGTTCAATATTATTTGAACAGAAATTTGGCACATAAGATAGAAGGGTATTTTTCTTTTTGAATTAAATCTGGCTGACATTTGCTTAGCTGGTTCTCAGCTCTACAAGTAAAACAAGAGAAGTAGCTTTGTTATTTCAGTCTGTTTTTATCCTCTTCAAGAACAGTTTCAATTAAAAAACAAGCAGGGAACCTGTGTGCTAGGCTTTTCAGGTAAAAAGCCCCTTAAACAGCTAAAATGGTGGGCCAGATTCGGAGGTTATATGTCAAAAGGTTCAAAGTCTTTATCAGAAATAGAAGCAAGATTCCAAAGCTAAAATCAAGGCTCTACTTAAATCAAAATCTCCTCATTACTTCAGCCCAAGATCACATGAGCCAACGGGTAGGAAGGATGAACTCAACTGAAAGTTAAGTTGGCAGGAGTCTAAGTTCAACATTCTTGTATGATTCTTATTTGTGAAAGACTCCTGAAGAAGGTGGCAAATAACCTCAAAGAAGTTAGGGCTTTGGAGAGATCAGTGGTCTACAGAATTTTATAGAGAATTGTACTTTTTCTGTGGAACCTAAAAGCCACTTCTAGAACACACTGATAATTATACTCTGTTGTAATAGCCTGCAGATGGATTTAAAAATAATGAAATTCAGTGTTCTATTACATTCAGTAATTCTTCCAGAACGCTGTTATCTCAGCCTTTGGATTGGGCTCAGTGATTCACAAATTCTGGAAGTGACTCATACCTTCCACTGAGATCACCATTACATTGGGTAAGCTCTGAAGAAAGGTGCTGCCAGCAGGTATACAGAGACAGTGATTCACATATGGAGCTAGGAGAGAGACATTTAGCTAGCTGAATGCTTCTGATCATTTTGACCAAGTCAAAATAAGATAACTGCAATGATCACAGTACAGAGACCAACAGTGCAGAGGCTCAAGCCTGGTTAAGGAGGGGACAGGATGGGAGGGGAGAGGAAGGGCTGCTTATTTGTGCTGTTGTCCAATACAACTGAACATCCTACAGATGCTTTTCCTATTTGATACTTTCACAAACTCAGTGGCCACTAGTGATCTTGCCCCATATAATCAAAACTTTTAGTGAAGGAAAATGGTAGGGATTATCTGCTGAGGATGGTAGTAGTCACAACATTCACAAATCAAGAAGAATGAAAGGAGCCTTTCTGCTACTGCTTTGCTTGACTAGACATTAAATCTGAAAAATCGCTGAAGCTAACGCACAATGAGAAAGATGTCCTTCTTTTCCCTTCCTCCCAGTTATTAATGCAGAAGGAGGGAAAATCATGACATGCATCATGATGAATCCTAATGAGTTAAAATACGAACTCTATGGAAAGTGGCACAGTGTAGATGATCTACAACAAAAACCTATGTAAAATTATCAGTTACTAGAGCACATATCCAAAGTTAGGTACTTTCCTGCAGTGTAAAACAGGTACTTCCAGGCTCTCCCTTGGACTCACAAACTGTAGCAGCTTGAATGAGTCACAGCAATGGCACACCAGGTAAAGATTTGACATGGAAAACCATACAGTTTCCTTCCTCCACCATCAGCTTACAGGCAGTAAAATACAGTTAAAATAGGTTAAAATTACAGTGAAAATATGCTTACATAGCAACTGAGGAAGGGATTGAGGGGAGAGAAAACAAGGCACATGAAGACGTATTTTTTGCATGAAGTAACTGTTGCTCCTGCTTAAAAAAAAAAAAAAAAAGTCTTTAGGGTTCAGTGAGGAATTTTAACAGAAATCCTATATGTTTGATTTCTCTTGAGTATATTCATTAAGCATGTACAGGCAGATTTTCAAAAATATTCAGTTCCCAACAACTCCTATTAAGAATAATGAGACTTGTTGTATGCTAAACAAATTAAAATGTATCAGGAATTGGATAGGAAGTAAAAATTTCATAAAAATATCATGCTTATGCCAGTGATCTCAGCACTGCCACTTCTCTGCCTGCTGGCTTTCTGTTCCCTTATGTCAGTGCTACTGGAAACTTTCGTTAGATGAAGCAGACATTATAAGCTGGTTTCTCATCTCAGTCATTCAGCACTTCATCCAGAGAAACTACAGAAAACTATGCAGTTATTTACCTTTACCATATTTATACTGAACTGACATCTACTCAGAAGAATCTGAATCTGGCCTTCAAAACTCCACATGCCATGTGGAAGGAAAGTCACTTCTTCAGCACCAACAGTATGTTCAAAAAGTGCCAAGAATCACAATATATTAACAATATTTTCTTTGAGGCATTAAGAAGCTTGGTGCTAGGTCCAAAAAAGCATAAAAGTGGCTTGGAAAAAATGTCTTGCACTTTTCACTGCCATCGTATGTCATTCTGCAAGTGTGACTGATCACAGGCAATAAAGGTGGAAAGAAATGGTGAAGCAAAAAAGGAGATAATGAAACATACAGATTTCTTTCAAACATTTGAAAACAGAATGAAATAATTGACCTCCATGATCAAGAGATTAACATTACCTGGCATTTATTGAGATATCTGCTGACAGCAACTGTTCCTAACTGAAGAAGCTAAATCAATAGACAACATATTTAAGCCAGTCCCCACCAAAACTTCTGCTTCCTTTTAGTTGAGCCCAGCATAAGGAAAATCATAGAAGGAAGAGGGAGAAGAAGAAAAAAAGAAACCCCATACTTTAATTAAATTCACACAACTATGCTTTTAGAAAAAGTCCTAGATTGCCCCTACATTCCACAGTCAGGCTTTTACTACTGCTCTGCCTGAATTTAGAAGAGTATCTCAGTTTATCCAACTGATACACAGACACAGGTGTTGCTAAAGCCTTTTAGCATGCAGTCTCTCTCAGCATGTGCATGCTCCAAATAGTTGTCCAGCTGAGGCCATGTTTCAACAGGGTGATAAACATTGGAAATGTGAAAAGGAGGAAGAGAGTAAATAATCAAAAATACGATTAGAAGCAATAATCAAGAACATTTCAGATCAAATTCAGGTGTAAATAAGTAACAGGCCAATAATGACAATAACAATGAATGGCAGCAATAGAACAAGAAGGAAGACTGTCCTAGGTTTGAGAGGCTAGTCTGAAATCTAGACCTTCTTTGTGACCCCAGCCAATGTGCTATATCTCCCTGTACTTGAGGAGATGGGAATATAAGCATCTCTTCGCATCACTACCTGTGAAGGTAAGTGTATTGCAAAATGCAGTGTAGGTACAAGGATTGGAGGCCATTATCAACTGCAATACAGGTAGAGATAGGCTGAAAACCCATATAAAGAGTAAAACAAATGGTAACCTGGGGGGAAAAAAGATACAATGAAAAGCAATAGATTTGTGGATGCAACTTGTACAGGTCCCTCTGTAGCTATGACTTTCTCTGCAAATCAGTAGGCTGACACTTCTATCAGCTAATGCTTGGAAGGATTTGCTACATTTTTCATGTTATGGATACAGATTATGAGAGAAGAAGCTACAGCAGCATTACCAGTCACCATCTGCTCTTAGCTAGGCTTAGCAGCTAACAAAACATATTAGTGCAGAGCTCCTTCAGCAGACCACAACACATTTAGAACTCGTTTTGCCCACAGTGTTACAGGTCCTACCACCTCCATGGTGGGTTAAGCTAACTGATGGATTCTGCCTTGCAGTAGTAACTTGGGAGTGGTTTAATAAATGCACTGAATCAGTCACATTGATTAAGCTAATGAATGTGTAATTTAAGTGCAGTAACTATCTATACCCCAAAACACAAACTTCTGTAAGGTTTTCTTGGAATTGCATACACCTAAAAAGGCCTATGCATATGCCATATATATGTAAATGTGTATATGCATACATAAATAGAAGACTCAGTTTGTACAATTTAAATTTAACCTGATCATCTTGGAGAGTTTGTTTGCTTTTGCCTTTCTTTTTGTTTTCTGGCCTCTTTGTAAGGAACATCCATACTTATACACTGGTTTCAGCCTTCCTCTGTTCGTACTTAATTTTTATCTCAGTCATCCTCTCTGCTGCATATTAAACAAAAGACAAACATGTTACAAACATCCGTTATACTGAACGGATATTTAAGATGATTAAATAGATATGCACACCTGGCCCCTCACATTAACCTATATCAAAGTGTTCCATAAGGTTCCACTACAAAATATGCTATAAAATAAGGTTACCAGGCCAGAAATTAATTTACCAAGTATTTAGATCAGATACCGATCTGTAATTCATATCAAGTCAAAATTCAGTGCAGTAAGCTGAAGCCAGGGGAAGGAAAAAGGAAAGACAAACAACTCAATGAGGCACTAATTACCTCTTGCAATTCAAGCAGGGAAGGCAGATAAGAATGGAATTATCTCAGATTACAACCTTTTATTAAAAAGCCACTAAGCTGCTATACAGAAGAATCGAAAGAAAAGCTCTATAATGAAGCCACAGTGATATTCCAGTTTGACTGTGGCTAAAGAAATTGCTCACAGGAATTTTTGGCATTTGTCACAAAAATGTGCTTAAAACCAAGATGAGTTTCAGCTGCAGAGCATGAACCTGGAGTTCCCTGAAGCTCACAGATGTTTGATTCCAAGGTTTGATTCAAGCTTATCTGTATGTAAGGAATTGATTTAACCCTATAAGATTCATCATAGATGCTATTTTAAACCAGTTTTGAAAAAAAAAAAAAAAAAAAAAAAAAAAAAAAAAAGGAGAGGGGTAACTTGGCCATATACAGTTAGGCAAGAGTGGTCAGTTTCTGAATCTGAAGATGCCTGCAGCCAGGTTGGACTATTCACAAAACATTCCAGCTGATAGAGCTTATCTCTTGCAGTCAGGTTCTAGGTTCTAGTAAGTGTTGCAAGGATCCTTTGCATTATCCCTTACCTTCTCCCTGCATTGTCACAAGGGTAGGTTTCAAGGCCAGGGCTGTGAAACAGAAGTAAAGTCCTGCACACTGATACCACCCTGTTCACCTGCTGAAAGTTCCCAAGCGCATACCTCATTACCAAAGAGGATGGCTAAAGTTCTCAGTTCAGGCTTCTCTAACACCACTAGTGTAGTAGCCCTGATTTCTATTACAGGCAGAGGAGCCTCAGAGAACTGGGAAATGGCCAGATCTAAGGCTCCCCTTCCTACTTGTTCAAGGCTGCAATTGGCTAACAGCTCCACCAATACTTTAGTATGCATGGCAGCTATTTCTGCATAGCACTGTTCTGTACGAGGACTTGCTGGTGTTTTCTCAGCTTGGCCCTCAGTGTCTGCTTAAGTTGCTTCCACCAGCAAGGGATATTATATTGTCTTGACATCTGAATCTTGATTTTTCTTCATCTCCTCATCTGACATTATGCAGTCACAGACATATTCAGGAATGCTACTCTATTTGTAGAGCTGTATCAAGTTCAATGTTTGTACGAATGTCTTTATAACTCACCTCTTGGTAACAATGAGTTGTGGCACATGGCCTGAAGTATTCTGGAGAATGTGAAGACATATGGATCATCTCCTGGAAAAAGAAAAGAAGGCTAGTTACCAATAACTTGAATTCTTTGAGATATGCTCTCTACATGTTTGTTCACCTCCCAGCTCTCTCATCTTGGTCTTTACTGTTTTTGCTTGCATCACAGATTCAGGAGAGCTGAGGGCAAGGAACTTCTCTCTTGGCACATGTGCATTCGCTAAATGGAGGCAGAACATCAATCTAGAACCACAGCTAAGGAAAAAACTTGAGTGCTTTGCCCTCTTGACTCAGAGTCACCAGACACCAATCACATATCCTAAAGAAATCTGGTTATTGAGAATTGGCCTTGCTTGTTCTCAGGGCACTGGGTTGGCTTTTTATGTACAAGGTTGCTTAGATAGTCTCAAGTTTTATTAAATGCATCAATTCCTTTCCTACGAGGAGAAGCTATGCAAAATTTTTCAGGGTTGCCATGTTGCTATAGTCTTTCTAACTTTGTCCTGCTTGCTGAAAATTTCATAAATGTTGGAAACTTCATAACAAAGCTAAGTTCCACCAGCTATTCTTGACAAAAACATCCAGGTAAGCATAGATTTTGAAGAAAATATGAATATTACATCTGGATTTACTCTAAGTCTTTTTTGCAACAGGCTGATCAGTTTTTGGAGGAGGAGGAACTGAAATCAAAAAGTAGAGTGAGAAGTTGGCAGTTTTGCTGACCAGTGATAAATACATTCACAATTTTTACACCCTTATATTAAAAATATTTTAAAATGTTTTGTTTTAGGAACCTCAGGAAGTCTTTATGATTAAAACAGTCTTGCTTTTTGATTACTGAGTAAGTGATACAATTATAGGAAAACTTTTTCCCCCTATACTTTTCCTTTAGCTTAATAAGGGATTGGCCTGTCATTTGTCAGGCTTTCAACTTCTAACTCCTCCTTTTAAAATGGATTACACTTTGGGAAGTATAATTAGGAATATGCTTCAGAGAAACCACCTTGACATACAGTAGCATTCTGAAAAGCTACTCAAGTTTCTAAAAAATTCAGAGCAAAACGGCATTTTTGAACAAGAACAACATGGTGAGACAGGCCCTAGTTATTACCTCTTATTAGGTATTATCTAGCCATAACTTCCTCCTTTCCATCCGTCCTTGGCAAGACGGCACAGTTAATCCAAGCCTACAGCAAATCTTCAGAGCCTCAGACATTTTCCCAGAGGAGTGACATAGCAATTTGGCTGAGACACATAAAAGTTTGAGTACTTTTAGGATCTCTGCATTCCAAGACAAATAAAGCAGCAAACTCTTATACACACCTGCTGTGCTCAATTGCTGGCAAATTATCAGGGCTCTCTTTCTGTGAGAAGACTTTGATAAATAGCAGTTTTCCTTGGACTTTAGTTCTTCTGCAGGGAGAGGGTAAATACATCTTCAACCTCCCAGCCTAGCTGCCAGGAACAATGACCTTTAGCTCTCTCCTGGAAGCCCGAGTGCTTCCTCAGATGTCACAGAGAGGGGCTGATTAGGCCCCACAGCCAACTAACCAGTGTGAAATTTGTTCTTATCACATCTTGTGCTCGCTAACTTTACTCTGAACAATAAACTAATACAGTATTAGCAGCAGCTCCCAGAAAACCAGAAGAAAAGTAGATAATGCAAGGTTATAGTTTGCTGCCTAGACAGAGTTTAGCTGGCAGCTTATTGTCAACTTATTATACTGTTGATGAGTAAATCGATTTTGTTTATATCAGAGCTTTCTTCCTTGCTATGAGCAGGAAGAATGCACACCTATTGGAAAACAGGACAAACATTTCCTCAGGAAAAAAAATGCTTACTGTTGGCACATCCTTAAAATGTTGGTTACTTCTCTGTAAATACCACACCCAATAATATTTGCAACAGATTTTGCCAGTTGATCATCATCTTCTTATGGGATCTATTCTCTGTTCAGAAAGTAACTAGCTAAGGCTTTGTAAATAAAGGGAGTCTTCATTTTAATGCCTCTTTTCAGTGTCTTCCTCCATATAAAAAAAATAAAAGAAATTCCTATATTAAGATGTGACTTGGAAAGAAATATTTTGTTTCTTTTCTGGGCAAGCTTTTAATCTCTTTTTGAAACTGTCAATTTTGAAACAAATGGTTGAACTCTTTCCTTTTGAAAACACTGAAAACACATTTTGATCTTTAAGAGTTTTCATTTTCTTCTTTTTCCACTAATAAACACTGCTTAGTGAATATAGAGAATCCTCTGTTCAAAACAGTAAAATTGTCCCCAGATACAAGTCCTTGGGGAACTGCTGCCTATGTGTAAACTTACTCTAGGCATGCTTTTATGTACTATCAGCCTCCCACTAGACCATGGTGATTGATTCTCCCCAGTTCATATAGTTCCCATGTCAGAGTCTTACCAGCAGTCTTTCTGTTCTGGAAGGCTACTTCAGTTCTTTGATGAACATGTGAAGTTACTTCTACAGCACTGAGAAGTGTGCTGGATTTTTTTCCTCTTCATTATCTAAACCAGACATAAGCAACGCAACTTAATGCTGAGGAATTGTACGTTATGTTCTCTGCACCCTTCAAACAAGTCTTCCTTGCTGGAGAAAGTAAATTCTGTTTTTAACTCTCCTACACCTTATGTAAACTACTGCTTTTCTTTTCACCCTCACAGATTTGTAAGCAAAGTCAAAGACGGATCTACATTTTGGGGTATCTAACCAAGAGGGGATAATCTTCTCACCTGAAGTTAACCCATTATCAGTAAATTCAACCGCACACAACACAACAAAGTGTGCATTAATCATCCTCAAAATCTAATTACAACAGAAAATCTCAATTATGTCAAGGACAAGGACAGTTGTGAAGGACTGTCATAAAGCTGGCATAGAGAGATTAACATATTTCATTCTTATGAAGAAATAGATCATATACTATAAAATCATCTGCATGCTTCATTGGCAACTTCCCTGGCAGAATAGGTAACAAACATGAGTTATGAGATTAAATAGAGACTGGCACCATCATCTACTTTCCTTTACTGCACAGCCAAATTAAATTTTTTGCTGTTGACCCTTGCAGCCAAAATAAATGTACAGCTGGGCCAAAGTTGGCTAGTGACTCTAGTTTGCTTAGCTTTGCCGAGGTTAAGGATGCTTGGAGTATTGCAGAGGCGTTTCCTTCAAGTCTCCAGGGCAAATAACTTTTGCAGAGGCATGCTTGAGTGATAGAGTATACTCAGCATCAAAGTAAACATTGGAAAGTAACTAGTAAAGACATATATATAAGAAGGGGAACAGATCTAGACCTGAGAAGAGACACCCATTTCTCTTGTGTCCTTCTACTGTCTGTGGTATCCTTCCCCTGTAGCAACCCAAGCTGGATGCAGTAAAATTAAAAGACAAGAGAACAATAGAAAATAATGTGCTCTTTTTGTTTTCCTTATAGGAAGAAGCTTCCTGGTAGAATCTGATGCTCACATATAGTTTCCAGATTTCACACCTGCAATAGAGCTCATGTTCTCACAGCACTGGGTCTTTGTGAGAATTCATGCCCCTTGGTCCATGCAGCTTTGAGGGATCAAACTGCATTGCTTTCATGTGCTTCTTCTCTGAAGGCAGATGGGCATGAACTCCAAACCAAACTCAATTTTCAAGCAATCCTTTTAAATTTACGAGAAGCAGCTTAATTGTTTTGTTTCATTTATATTACAACAAATTCAGGAGAGCTTCAAAAAGCTGGAGCTACCTGTGTTTTAGGGAGACAAATAATAAAGCCTCTCTAGTACTTTCCAGTCATGATGGGAGTGGCAAAAAGAGAATCAGATCAAGACCAGGAATATCTCATTATGCTGTTGTCCCTCTGTTGCCTAGTTTAATTCTTCATTTCCACTCCAGCCCACTACCTAAACTATCAGCTTAGGTTATAACATTCTGCCATTCTGATACTGCTCCTTCAATCACAGTTAGACGTAGCATTCTTCCTTTTTCTCTCCAGCTATTTTAGAACAGCATTCCATTTTGGCTGTGGGTAGGGTGAGTATATGAAAAATTTTTCAGATGCTACAGGTTCCTTAGAGTGCGTGACTAGAAATAAAGTGATATTATTGGGATGCCCTAAGAATAACTGCTCTTGCTTCTTTGAAAAGGTGGCACTTTCTTTGGCTTTCAATTACAAGGTAGTCAAAACGTATAATGGGCAACAGTACTGCATGCAGCTGTAACTCATTTAAAGACCACTCTTGCTTTCCCTGGAGCTAATGTGGTGGAGAAACTGTTCCATCACTCTTTTTTGATTGGTTTACTGTAATGCCCTTTGTTTTGATCAGTTTTATTGCCTCAGAGGTAAGTTATTGTCTGAGTTATTTCACATACCTAGTATATACAGCATATGTTGAACTGTGTCTTTGTTCCATGCTCCAGGGTGCAGAAGCTTAGCTATAGCTCTGAGTATTACATTAGTTGTCCCTACTAATTCTTTTGATCAAAAAAAGCTTTTATCTTGTCTGATACACGCTTATCTTGAATAGCATTATGCTTGGAATTAGATAAATGGGGTAATGCCTGTTGTTCCTACTCCCTCTTTTCTATGCTTGGTGCTTTATTTCGAAGGTGTAAAATTATTCCTTTATACGGTTCTGGGTAGAGACTAAAATGTGTCACCCATTCCATTTTGTCCTCTTGATGACAAAAATCAAACTCCATAGCCACAACAAGCCCAGCAGGAAATTGTTTTTGTGAAAAAGTGTTGGGTACAGTGCAACAGACACGGTTTTGAACTATCAGTAACAACAAAATCAGGTCCAGTTGCTGTCTCTTTTCTCTTTTCCTTACCTGTAATGCCTAGCTATCTCCAATGTTCTGGTGGTGTAATCAAAACACTATCCCCTGAACACATTATGCTTAGCCTCACTACCATCAATAGCAATGCCCTGGCCAGATTTGCTACTAGTTCTGAATGCTGACTCTACAAAAAGTGGGCATCCTATATGGGTGACATTACAAACTTCTTCATAAGGTCTAGATACCAGTGATAAATATTCACATCAGATGTATGCTGGTTGTATACTGAAGTCAGCGACCATGGGTGTAGGTGCTAGAACTCCTGGACCCCTAGCAGTGAAGTGCGACACACTTCCCATTTGCAGCCAGAAAAACTCCCCTGAATAATTATATTTGTATTATTTGTTGCAGCTATTACTAAGTTACTAAAGTTACTGAGTTTAATAGTGATCTGCAGGAAAAGACAAACTGTAAGGCAAGGAGCTCCGTATTAAGCATCTTACAGGAAGCCTTTGAACGTTGTTGTTGGATAAGGCAGAGCCATCGCCTCCGAGGAGTCTGGCTCAACATCCTGGTAAACTCGTTTTAAGAAGCAGGGCAAAAATCCAAGAAAGCACAAAACAGAGGAACTCCTGCTGTATGGAAAGGTGGCTCTCTCTTCTGGAGTTTCAAAGAGATTCAAGCAAACACAGACTGACACTAGCTCCCACTGCAGCATCAAAAGAAGATATGGCCTGCCTAAATTATTGTTACAGAAAGGCAGGCTATTAGGTAGTCGCACTGCTCCAAATTGTTTCAAAATACAAGTGCAAAAACTTCACTGCACCTATAATGAGTAAGCAGAGATTTATTTTCAAGGAGGCTACCCAGTGATTCCCTGCTGGCCAACCCCTGGCTGGTGCCACACCTGCTCAGATCTCCTGGACAAGCACAACAAATAAATGCTCATGGACCTGAGCTGGATGCTGCCTCAAGGAGACAGGCAAAAGTGGTTGGATGCTAGGTTTGAAGGAGAAGCAGAAGGGATCATAACAGGGGCCAGCCATCAGACAAGCTGAGAAGATGGCAGGAGTATGGCTGAACTAGTCAATACGACACTCAATTCTGTCACTGGTGATCATTGTAGGAAGAGAAAGGGAAAACGACTGTAGAGAAATAAAAGTAGACAACAGAAAAAGACTAATTTAAAATTAAGAACAGAAGGAAGCAAAATAAATAGGAGAAAAAATTGGGCGGGGGGGGGGGGGGGGGAGGAAGAGAGAATGAGGCCCAGAGGGGGAACCTCATTTCCACTGAATGAGCAGACACTAGAAAATGAACCTGAGAGAAGGATTATGTAGTAAGGTAGGATTCTGGCTTAGAAGGCTTGGACTCAATTCACTGATCATTTATTCAGTTTGTGTGGACTAATCTGACATTGTGCCTCCTTGAAAAATCAGGAAAGCAGTGCTTCCTTGCCTCTCTGGATGTTTGTGAGGATGTGCTCAGGCACAACACTACATAAAGCCGCATGGACAAACTGTCAGTATGCGGTCAAGAGACACAGTCAGATCAGTGAATCTGAGTATTGTACAGAATCACCGAGCCACAGGTTCAATATTCTGGTTGGTCTTCCCATGCTTTTTTTGAACAAAAGTGCCTATTAAACCAATGATACAAATATTCCTGTTCTTGTAGATCATATGTACTGATCTTTTTAGGGTTTAAAATAAAACTAAAGCAGTAGATCTTTAAAACTAGAATATAAAACTCTGATGGCTGTCATCCATTAAAAATAAAAAAAAAATCAAGATCGATTTTTATTTACCTAGAAAAACTAATTATTTTTACTGGCAGTTACAATACAGTATATGGTAAATTAAAGTCTATTAGCAACAGATGTCTGTCCACATTTTCCATTGCAGTTTGATATATTAGTTGCACAGTAATCCTGGAAATAGCCAGATGCAAGGAAATTACAAAAGGCCAATGTGAAGACATATCAGATTTAAGAGAGTTCCAGTAGTTGTGCTGCGCTGTTCGATTACACATGCACTTGCTGAGTTCAGTAGCAAAATTGTCACCAGATTCAATGACAGCAGGACTGAATTCCCAGAGCTGTTCTGACACCAAAAGCTCACCAACAAGCCCAACAGTGACATGATAAAAATAACAGAACAGGCCACCAAATTTGCTGTTTAGTTCTGGACCAGTCCACAAGTGCCACAGCTACAGAAAGTGAGCTGCCTGTGGAGTCCTTTCTCTTCATTAACACAGCACGGCGAGAGCGGTAAGGAAGCTCACAGCCTTATTGTCCTGCTAGAGGTCACTGGTGGAGACCAAGAGCAGTGCGCTTGTCAGGCAGCAAAACACTTTACCACTTAGAAGCAATGGGGTATGTTTGTCTAGACAATGCTCTTAAAAAGCCACATAGGAATCCAGTCTATCATTATATTGGTTTGTTACTTTGGAGCATATATTCCCATTCATAAAAAAAAGTCTTTAACTCTTCAGCATGCATAAATATGATGTAATACTCTCAAGAGGAAAACCCTGTCTTCTCAGAAACAGGTTGAAGTACTTAAGAATGCAGAAATGGAATAATTTTACAAAAATATTTTTACAATACACTATCTATTAACCTGTAGTAAAGCAGGATATTTGGAGCAACTTATTTGTGTGATATAGAAAGAATTAACTCATTCCAAGCACGTAGTCATATTAGCCTCCTTCAAAACTGCATGATGGTCAACCCCCAATTCCTGTAGCAAGTTGTTTTACAGACTGAAGAAGATAGCAGGAATTCAAACATTATGTAAGCAGATCACATAATATAGCCATTATAGTCCTCAAGGAAGTCTTGCAAACAAGGGCTGGATTTTGCTCAAAACATCATTTTTTCCTAAGTATCTTAGTTCAACTCAGTCAGTGTGCTGGCTAGCCTACTCTACCTGCATATTTTTAGATCTAATTTCTCAGTATGAGAAATTGGCCATATGACTAGGAGGAAAGCAATTTACTAAAGGGGAGAATCTCATCTTTAGTGTCTTATAAACACCCAAATTTTAATGCTGGTCCTGTCAGGGCTGGCGCACACAGACATAGCTTTTGACAGATTCGAAGCTATCAATTTACCTGGCACACCTTAATTACTAGGAAACGTCCAATTCTCAGAAAAGAAACAATGGAATAATGTAAAATCTAGAGGCTGATTGTTTGGGGTACAAAAGCTGTATGCTTTCTATTTTGCTCTCACAGCTCTCCTCTGCCCTCCTCCTTAAACCAAACATTTGGGCTTCAGGGGAGGCCAGGGAGCTGGATGCCCCCCTCTTATCAGAGATCACAGCAATCTCCCAGACTGACTTTCAGCTTCAACCAAAGATGTCAATTCAGAAACTCCTAAATGGTTCAAGCTATTCACAAACCTTAAAAAATGCTTTCATATACAAAGCTGTATTTTGGAAACTGGTTAGCCAACTTTAACTATGAAAGCCAACTTTAACTATGAATCAGTTTTATGTTGCTGTATTTCTTCCAGAACATTCACCTTTGGGGCAAGAATGTTGTATGGTTGTATGTTTCTGCTTCCAAATCCACATTTGATAAGGGATGGTGTACGGGAGCAGGCTTTCTTTATGATAATACCATGGTGAGCCACCTTGTCATCCCATCCCCAGGGCAGCTAAGCTCATGCCGACAGCTAATGCTCATTCTGCAAACATATCAGCATGTTGTAATGAAAGAGAAAACACAGATTTTGTTTTCTCATTTCATAAACATAGAAGTTCTTGCCTATACACACCAAGAGAAAACAAGAATAATTTTTTCCAGCCAACACCGCATAGAATTTGTTATCTCCTGACAAAAATTAGGGCTGAAGCAACCCAATCACGCCTTATTTCCAGCACTGCAGGAGCAGCATTAGCCAGTCAGTAGAACACAAGGTATTATAAATATTCTGCTGAACTAAAACATGGCAGTGGAAGTCTGTAAAATACATACATACATATATATATATATATATATATATATATATATATATACATATATATATATAGTTAATGCAGGCAAGCTCTTCCAAATAGCAACCTGTTGTTTAAGCAACTTCAGTCTAAGCCCTTGGCTGCTATGTTCCATGAAATATTAAACCAACCCTTTATTAAATAAGAAAAAAACTGTTTGTCTAAAATTGCATTTTTTTTCCTACAAGATGCTTCAGTTCCTTGTGTTTGACCTTCTCTAGCTACTCAACAAATCCTTGTATTTTACCTTTCATAGTCTGACCTTTCTTATTGTCAGTTGCTTGCTTGTTAACACTGCCTGCACCACCCAAAAGTCTCCCAGGAAAAGTAAGTATTAAATTAAAATTTGAAAGACTCACAGAGAAGAGAGGCTTTGGCTTACACTGAATTACTGTTGCACCCTCAAAGGATGTGTCTCAAAAGTTTCCTCACTTCTCATCAGCTTTTTTTGCATCAAAACCCATAGGTAGAAGCCATTTACACACACATTGTTTCTTGAAATCAAAGTAGCTCTTGCATGAAATAGACTTGACGTGCCCTGCCATGAAATAACGGAATAATATTTATCCTGTGCAAGAGGGAAGGAAAGATAGGAAAGGCTGCCATCGATTGCTGGATGCTGAACACTTGGGTTTGTTTGTTCAGGACAGCAATTCCTGCATTCCTGTTATCCTGTCAAAGAATATTTGTAATCTGCTACTTTGTATCTGCTACAATGTAAGTAGCAGTCTTACACTGATATCACAATACAAAAGGAATTATGTGTCTGAAGAACTAAAATGAGACTGAATGTGAATGGATATAAGAAGACATAAATTAAGGCAAGTCCATTAGATCCCTTCTAACAGTTCTGAGCAAAATTATTTTCACCCTGTAGGAGTTCAACTGCTATCTGTTTTATATACTGTACAGCTCAATGGCCTGGAGGGTAATTTGGGTCTATGCAGTCTTCTAAAATCTTGCACTGGGTGTCACGCCTACATTTAAACTATATAAACACTCAAATCTCTTGAGTAACAGCTGAATCTACTGTATGTTCACCTAATGGTTGCTCCCTGTCTATACTGAGAAATAAATTGTTGGTAGCTTTAGTGTAAGTGCATTTAGAAGTTGTGCTTTGTTTTTTGGGAACAACACACGGGAAAACACAATATCTATTACGCAAGCAAATGCAGCTATTTAGGTATAATACACGCAGTGTGTATTACCATTTACCATACTGTGGGAGACTTCAGAATATGTAGCAGGAAGAGAGGAAAGAAACTGTTACTTAGGAGCAGTATTTCACAATTTGAATTTCTGACACTCTTGTAGGTACAATCTCATTTTATAGTGTAGCTATATCCAAGACTATGCAAGTTAACCCTGTTAGAATTTCTTCCTAAAATATTGTATTAGACCACTGAAAAGAGATCGAGAGTGAAGAGATATGAAGTAAATAATTTTACAGCAAATTAAAGTGTAAGTAATGTGAAATATTGATCTGAAACCATAAGCCCCTGAGAATCTTATTTTAAAAAGCTTCCTGAACTGGACAGCACTTCCTTTCACATAAAGTAGTACAATTCTCTGTGTGATACCTGCTGTCATCAACTCTGGTCAGGTTTATTATTAATTACTTCTTACAGATGTAGCAGTAGCTGGAAAAGCTAAATTGAGTGATATATCTGGTAGAATTTTCCTTCATATTAATCCCTTTTATGTCTGAATTAAGGCCAGAGGCTATGGAAGTTAATTCTATGCTGGCCATGCTAGAACCGTAATAACCTGCGAAAACTGCAACCTTGGCAACGAGAATTAATCACTGCTTGCATATATGGGCTTGTGAAATCGAGCAAAGGTTTACATCAGTAGGAAATGCATTTTTCTTATGCTGATCGAGGGGCATGAGTCTACGTGCTCACAGGTTGTCTTGGCTCCATGAAATAAGGATTAAAAAAAATAAACCATTTTACCACCTTTCCAGAAGAAGGTGGACTTGCCAAGCCCTTTTTGAAATACAAAGTTGAAAGATTTACTTGTGTAGGATTAAATGTAGGAAGAGAGAGTTTATAAAACCAGGCTGTTACTAAGACTGTGCAGGGCAAATGAAGGATGGTAGCAAGGCTGGCTGTGTAGTCACTCCCAACTTGCAGCTAGGTTCCTGCTCCAGTTTGAGGCCTTAAATTCAATGCAAAGACTGTCTAGAGTCAGAAAAGATTGTTTAATACCACTAGATGGTGATCCAGGAAGCTCACAATATATACAGGGAATTAGTTACTGGAAAACCCTAAATGTAGGTCTGGATTCTCATCTCTCTGGTGTTTAGGATCCTCTGCCAATCTTCATCCAAAGCATGCAGTTCATCTGGAAAGATGTCCAGCTGAATAACAAAATCGAAAGAGAACAGAGTGGTTCGTGTTTCTTTTAAGACGATAGCAGCTGGAGTACCCACTAGGGAACCTTAGTTCAGTTCCTACTTACAGATTCAAACCACTCTCTCCAATTTCCGAGGCACGTGCATTCATCCGCCGACCTGCTGAGCAGTCCAGCTTAGGGTAGGTTCCCTGGGGGTGGAAATCAGGCTGTTGTGCAGCCAGCAGCAGCTGTGAGGACAGAAGAGACCATGCAAAAAGGAAGCTGACTCTCTAGCATGGCACCGAGAGCAGTTAGTTGGAGCAAGGTCTTAGGGAACCTGTCCTGAGCTCTCACTGCTTGTATGGCTATGTGTGTTCAGCTCATTTTAGTCTAGACAGTCAAACGCTGAATGAAAATCAGTAATTCCAGGCAGCAAGCAGCACACTGTTTCACACCCTTTAAACAGTCTTTACTTGTTTTGCTCTCCTTCCGGGCCGTGGTTTACACCTTTGGCTGTATCTTGCCCAAAAGGAGCCCTGAGGTTAGGGCACTCTTTCAGGATCTGTGGGATGCAGGACTAAATCCCTTCGCACTGAGAAACGAAGTCACACAGATATCTCTATTCTTAGCTACATGCTCAAACTATTACACAATTATATAACAAATAGGAAATAGAACTCTGAGTTATTTTTGTAGAAAAACAGCTGTGGTTGCTGTGCTTTCTTCTGAATTATATTCAGAATGATATCCAGAATTCTGTTCTGAACTTTGAGACTTTGACATTAGCCTAGACTCCTGTCTGTTGCTTCTCTGAACTGCAGTTGAGCCAAAGAAGGTAAGTAGCTAGACAGAAGAATTCACTGGTGGAGTAAAGAAGTAAGTGGAGGAGATTTCCAGTCTTTAGGCAATTACTAATCTGTAAGAACATCTAAGAGTACCAGTCTCATTCTACATCCAGGTTCATTTCTTCAATAATTTACTTTGGACTAAAGAACCTTAAATTATTAAAATGAGACCCACTTTTAATTCTATGTATATGCATACAAAGTGGCTTATTTTCACTATGTCTATTAATTATTTTCACTTGTTTCCTCTTGTAATGTAGTAAGGGAAATGGTTTATATTCTCTTGACCTTTACTCTTTCATTTCCATTCAAAAGCTGCCAAACATTCTCCCTACTCAAAAAAGCAACTGCATGTTTTTTCTCTGAATTGGGAAAACAGGATGAATACTCAGAAACTAAGTTTCTAGGAAAGCACTTCATAGGTCTCCTTTCTAGTCACTACAGACATTGTAAAAACTGTATGTCGGTTATCCCTGTAGCCAGAGAGCATTTATAGGTGTTTAAAGGAGCAAATACAGTAAGCAAAAACTTCATAGCTCATATCTTCAGGTTCCCTGATAACAGGCGAGTAAACTGCCAAGATGTATGCCATGATCCAGCTGTTGAGATCATACGTTTTTTGAAGAAAGGTATCTTGACCGATTGACTGTTAAATGGCAAAACTCTGTTGAATGCTTTTAAGAAACATCCTTACATAGTTCTTCTGCTGGTTTGGGGCTTTTTTTTTTGACACTGGGTTTTTACCACTTTGTTACGGTGCATTTTCTCACACAGGAATCTGCCTGCTAGTTGTGACAGAATTTGTCAATCTGTCACACGACAAACATTATGTTCCTGTCTCAATGGTGTGAGCAAACATATGGAGGAGGACTTTGATTCTCCTTGGGATAAATTGGCAAATCTGTGCCTGTGGGCTCTGGCTCAAGGTAACTAAATCAACTCAGATGTCAGGAACTTTGATTCATAGACACTTTCATAATTTTCTTTTCAATTCTTATTTCAGTTATAGCCATGGCTTCCACAAACACACAAGAGAACAGAGGACACATCATATCAGCCTCAAAGAAGAAAGTTCAGCTGAGGTGGTTTACTCATTTCCCAGCGTTGTCCGGCTCAGGCAGATTTGTCATTTCCACAGCTCCGAGAACAGCTTCACTTCTGGAGAAGTGATTGACTTATGAGTCACAGGCAAAGCCCTGCCAGCCTGTGAGCGGACACCAAGTGCGTGGGACGAGTGATAGTGTGGACAAGAAGATTAAAAATAAGGCGAAGAGGGGTTAGAATGAATGAAACTGCCTCCCAGACTGAACTGACAAGACAATTAAATGAGGGAACAACAGTTCCCAAGATATTTGCCAATCTTTTCAATAAATTAGTGTGAACTTCCTTTGCAACTCAGAGTAAGTCATAGAAATCATAGGAGAATTGCAAAGCAGGAGAGGTTCTTCTAATATAGTATCCTGAAACAAAGTGGCCAACATCACGTCATTCAGAGAAAGACACAAGAAATGCCATATTATGCACTAACAGAAGTGCCCACATTTAAAATATAGTTCCTTTTTAATTTCCAACTGTTGGGAGTTGGCTCATGCCACAATGAATGAGAGCTTACATCCTTTCTAAATGTAGGGGATAAAATGAGCTGACTGCGGATGCTCTCATTTTCCACATAATTATCCAGTCCTCTGACTCCTGCTATACTCTCAGCTTTGCTTCAGGTTAACAGGTTCCACTGTTTACCTGCGCTACACACTGCAATTCACCTGCAACACGCTCACACCTCGCCAGTGAGATTTCCGTGGGACAGGCAAGACCAAGCTTTTACAGACACTTAACAATAATACCTGCATTTAGGCAGGTGTGATGCTGCATGATCGCATCTGTTTCTGTAATGGCAAGTTTGATTTTGCCAAGAGTTGAAGTTTCCTTATACTCTCTAAGACCTGCCTACACTCTGTCTGGAACTTAAAAAAGAAGAATAAAACTAAGAATATGCCCTATAAATACCAACCCCAGGATTAAAACGCAGATAAAATCATGAACATTATCTGAGGTATTACTAAGGAGGGCTCTTAATGGTCACAAAGCACTTCTCAAACACTCTGAGTTTATTTGAACAGGGTGATTTTTTGGAACTATGCTTTCTTTATCTTTCCCACAATGGAACCACTGCTTTTCTAAGAGATAAACAGTACTGGACTAAACAAAAGGAATTCTCTTTGTTGCACATTTAGAGGCAACAATTTCTGATCTTTTTCTTTATGTACCTGCAGTGATAGTTCCTCTCTTATTTTATAGTTTATAAAATAAGTTTATATTATATAATATATAATTATATAATATATATTAAAATATATAAAAGTATATAATATAGTTTGTAAAATATAATTTATACATTTGGAAGTCTTTCCTAAAGCTTATTTCTAGGCTGATCTAGCAGACAAGGAGACGTCTGTGGTTAGGATGCCTGCCTAAGGCTCAAGACTCACAGGGTGCCCTCTTTGCAATAGATTCACTCTGAAATCTCAAGCAAAACACTGAATCTCTCTATTTTCCTTTGATGCATGATGACGATAGTGCATCCAGTTGGTAGGGTTGTTACAAAGATAAATTCTTTGAATCAGTGCAATATCAGTAGTTAAATAAACCTATAAGCTACTTTCAAGGGTAGAGCATGAAAGAGAACTGGTAATCAGTATTCCACAGAAACCCTCCAGCCTTTCGCAGTACAGCAGAGTGCTTTGCTTATTGTATTTTCAGAAGAACTTGCAAGAAAAATCCTGATCCAGCTGAAATCCACAATGAGACTCTGCGCTCACTGGAATTAGGATTTGCCTTTCTGTAGTCAAAATAAAAGAAGCACAGTTTGGAGTAGATTTTGAAATTTTGTCCTGGAGACAGGGCGGTCAATTGGCAGGTGTAGGACAAATCTGTCAAGCCTCTAACGATCTTACACCATTATGTAACATTACAAAATGTATTTGCCATTCCACTCCAGAGTATGCACTTTAAAATAACCCTTCCCCCATTGTCAAGGTAGAGCACAGCCCTGCTCACGGTTGTTAACATCACTCTGTTACATGTCCAGGCTTCTCCTTTCTCATGTGGACTGGTTTGGTTCCCACAAATGAGCCTGCAAGCAAATGATTACACTGTCTCTATTTTGCGCAGAAGTATGGAAAACAGCCTGCTTTGCCCCAAAGGCTGGCTTCTGCATGTGTAGAGTGTGGGAGCTGGGCAAAGGGGACTCTTCTTGTCCCCTGCAAGTGCAGTGTTGGGTGCGATATTAAACTCCTGGAGGAAATGGGCCAGTAAAAACCATGCAGGCCTGAGCTTGATTAGAGCCTGGTTTTTTAGTATTTCAATTGTCTTTTAATCCAAAGAGAATGGATTTATTTATTTACTTACTTTTTTGTATTTTAAATAAACAAAACTTTTTAGCACTTGGGAGAAATCTAGAGTTTGAGTAATAACCACAGAAATTTAACTTTCAAGAATGTTAGAGAATAGTGCGGAAGTGCACTCTAGGACACTATCTAACCAGGATGGCTAGTTAATAAGATTTTTATGTATGGAGTATGGAGCCCAGCCTTCTCAGATTTCTGATTTTTTTTTTTTTTTTTTTTACCGTTTATAGACCTGGATTACCTTTATCCCAGCATTCTCTAGTTGCACGCACTTTCCTGCCCTAAATATGCACCTGTATATCCTCATGCTATCCCTTCTGATACTTCATAGCCTCAAGGCCCCCCTCAGAGAAGTGAACTACATCACCATCAAAATTAGGAGCTAAGCAAGTCTTTGCTAGTTGTAGCAGCACTAACTGTTCAGCTCTGCAGTTGCAGAGCTAATACCATTCCCAGACCCTGTTATTAAGATGTGGAGTGACAAGTGCAGAGTGCTGTAATTTCCTTCCTACAGAAAGGTCAGACCTGAGAAAACACTGGCTACAGTGATTTACAAAGGTTAATGTTACAAATACAGCTTGCTAATTAAAGACGTAGAGCTTCTAATCACATCTACTGGAACAACTCCATTGGCTTTGGGAGGAGCTGAGTTCACAGGACAATATTTTACTAAGGTGAAAGCAGTCCTCAAAAGAAAATAAACAACAAAAATAAAGCCAAGCCCTACTGTGGGGAAGATGGAAGTAGCATAGAAAGCACATACCTTCTGTCTCTGCAGGGGAAATGGTATGCTCCTAGCTCACCCCAAGGCAGTGCTGATCATCATCAGCTTTGTTAGAAACATGCCACGAGGAGTTCAGTCTTTTGGATAAGAGAATATCGTCATTCTTCACCCATTTTCCTTCAGGAGCGCATTGACTTCCTCTTAAAGCCTCAGCTCCAGGAGGCAAGTAATTACGTGATAAGTTCAGCTCTCATTTAACGTAATAGAAGGAAGTTTGTAGTCTCATAGCTACAGAGAGAGAAAACTGGCAAAAAAAAAAAAAAAAAAAGGATCTCTAAGGTTCACTATCAGCAGGGTGAAAAGGTTCAGTTCCAAATGCAGGCCTGACTCCTGACTTTTCAACATGCAGGAATGAAAAACTGGTGACATCACAGTAATGAAATCAAAGTAATGCTAGCTGCAACTAGGAATTGTGTGCTTCTGCCAGGACGAAGACACTAACACAATTGCTGCAGCAAATTTTCCAATTTTATCCCTCATAAGCCCCAGCATTAATGCTTTCCTCCAATGCTTTCTGCTAGAAAGAGGCTTTGTCCTACTTCTCCCCATCTACCTCTCCTGGAAGCTGACTTGGCAGTGGGAAGCATTCACCATTCTTTCACTTATGGCTATAGGTGAAGAGACCGCTTTACACACAGAGCCAAATTCCTCATTCACTTGATTCTCTGTTAAGTTACCCTGCATTCCCACTGGTGAAAGAGTAGATATTGGCAAGGGTCTATGAAATACTTGGGGTCTCTTCAGCATGAAAGATACTATTAAACAGGAGACATAATTATTAACCCGTGAGCTAGAGCAGACTGTCTGAGAACTTGGAAGCAAACCTGAAACTTTTAAGCAAGATCAAACTAGTCACCTGAGGGAGGGTGGAGGGAGGCGAGAAAAATGTATTTCATAGGGCAGAAAGGCAACACTAGTCTTGTTTGTGCATGCTAGTAAATACCCATTTCTTTTATTTTCTAGCTGAAAATTAAAGTTATCATGAGGCACATATTTCCTTCGTCTTACATCACCAAAATATCTGGAGCCAGATTCCACCTGCTGGGCGCCTCTAAATGACACTCAGTATCTCATAACTTGTGCCCCTAGGTATTCTGTTAAAATCTGTCCCTCATTTATTGATTTAGGTTAATTGTGGTGTGAATAGCATGTTCATACATATCTGACTAACAACTGATAAACAATGTTAACAGCCCGAGCCTTTGTGGATGAGGATAATTTGCTATTTATCAGGTAAATTCATCTCATACATTTGCTAAAGCTCTGTCTGTCTTCCCCAGGGCTCTGAAACAGCAGTTAGGTGCCCCTAGGCTGGATGGGTACTTCTCCGGAGCTTGTCTCACACTTGAAATTCTTGGTCTACTCCGTATGTTTCAGCAACACTTCGAAGTCCCAGTCAAGATCAGAATCAGCTTGTACAGTCCTTAGCTTGAATAACGAGGAACAAGCAGATAACTTCTTTCTCTGCCTTTATGGTCATTTACCTGCTTTCTAGTTTTCTGCCCTTCCACTTTTGCACTCTGCGAAGCTCAGGGACACCGAACGGTGAGTTTTCCCAACGCTATTTGTTCTGATCGCATTTGTACGCCCCCTCCCCTGTGCTTCTGCTCGACCGCACACACCACTCTTGCTGCTCCATTGGGGAAACACGGCCACATCACTAGCAAACCACAGGCGCTACGTGACTGACAGCTGGTGCAGTCTCCCTGCCTCAACCCAGCGGGCAGCAGGCACATTCCCGGCAGGGCTGCGTGGGACAACTCAACGCAGATTCGTAAATTCGTAAAGCTTAATCTTTATCATCAAAATGTAATATTTCATTTCCAGTCAGGCTGATGTCAGTTTGTGTCTGCCTGACCTGCCATACTGCCCCATGGGACTAGAAATGCTGCATCCCTCGAAACGGCATAATTAACACCAGAACTGCAGTTCCTGTGAAATACTGTGGCTATTCAGCTACACAAAAATCTCAAAAAAATAGACAGAATAAGTCAAAATTTTGAATTGGAACATAAATAAATGTTGGAATAGTAGAATTTCCTGTTTTTTAACCTGCTCCAGTAATGTGGCAGCCTTACAACATCTAAAGCAGCTGCACAATAAGACAGAAGAAAAAAGATAAGTAAAACACAACATACTTGTTCAAATTTTACCTCAGGAAAAACTTCATGGGAATCTGACCTGTTTCACCCCCTAACATGTATCCCATGTTTCCTAATAAATGGGAACCAGATCTAACTCTTTTGTAACAACGCTCTGATCTAGGATGAGTTATATTTTCAGCTTTGTCACTGCCCTCATCCACTGCACTGGGTGGCAAATTATTCAGTCGCTCTGTGCTACAGTTTCATTGTCTGCAAAATGAGGGGAATTGTGCCAAGCTCCTTGGAGAAAGCCCCCCAGACAGGTTTATGAAAAGGCTCATTTGACACGAAACAGAACCTTCTTTCCCATTGCAAGTGCCATGTTGAGGGACGCATGCAGGAATTCAGTGGCATAGCTACAAAATTGCATGTCTCATCTTTGAAGTTGATCTTTTTAGACCTGCCATTACAGGAAAAATGGGCAGTAGGGTAAGGTAAGATGAGGATATCTAAAAATGGGGATGAGATTTCCCTTTCCAGAAATAGAGATCTGTTCTCTCTTCAGGAGTAGACAGCAGGAACATCTATGATTACACAGAACAAATTAAATAGTAGCCCTCACTGTTCACCATAATTAATATTCTTTCCTCACACTGTCTCTGTTTCCTTTGATGACTTAAACACCAGCTGTAATGAGCTGTCCTCTATGCTCAGGTTTCGTTTTTAGTCATATCTTCAAAAAACCCCAAACCTTTAGTTTGTTCAATGACATTCAACCACATTTCCCCCCTTCTACAAAGTATAAATAAATCAGTCAGCAACCACGATCTGCTCCTTTAGGAGACACACCTTGAAACAGTTACAAAATGTTGGAACAGCTCCTTTTACTTACTCATTGGATTCAAGTAACATTTAAAAGTGTCACGTAGAGCAGATCACTGAAGGTGACATTTTAGCAGTGTTTTTGGTTACCATCCACCGAAATGAAAGAATGGTTAGCAACGTGCAAATGGGGAAAACATTAACCTTTCATCCCTGCTACAAATGCTTCCTCCTGTAGATTTTTTTTTTTTTTTTTTTTTTTTTTTTTTTTTGGAAAAATGCCACTGTTGTGCCCCTATCACCAATGCATCATTATGGGGCAGAGGGAGGAATACAAAATCCCACTGAACGAGCTCCCTTAAGGGGAGCATCTTTGTCCATCTGGGCAGAGTTGCCTCCCAGTACAGGCAGCATTCAGTACATGGAGAGAGGCAGGTAGCATAGGGCTGCAATCCCGTTTGGGCTTACTTGGAGTGCAAGTCCCTGGACAGCAGAGCAAAGGACAGGAAAGTAATAAATAAATAAAAAAAAATCTTTTGAGGGGAAAATATCAGCCCTAACATGGTAAGAAATCGTTATAATTTAAGCATGTACTTATTACCGTTTTTAGTAAACAAACAATAATAAATAATTTCTCATTCAGTTGTTTTTCTCCAGATACAAAAAAGTATCATTCCATTGCTCAAGACAAGATACTGCTATTGCTAGGTCTTTTTCTTTTGTAAGTAACTATTACTTTACCATATCTTTCATTTGTTCTCATAGCTTTTGAAAGTTGTGTTATGTATGCTGACTGAAAAACTTAGAATAGCTATCAAGTGAAAAAAGAAAATAATCAGGAAATATGGAAAGAAAATGTTTTTTTGATAAGTAGGTGGCAACACGTTCCAAAATTCCTAGGTTTATATTTGCTGAAGAGTAAATGAGGGTGGGTAACAGCAATGTGTTACTCTGAAGCTCCATGAGGAAGGATGCAAATGCTTTGACACAGGAAAAGTTATGCCTCCTAGGAGATTTATGGGAAGGCAGAAAGGGAAAAGCACAAATTCAGACATGCATTATGTGCCTTCAGGGCCACAACAGGCTGATGAGAAATTCATCCAACCAGCCTTTTTAGTTACCTTTCCTTCCTCCCCAGAAATCTTCCACTTTCTCTATTTTTTTTCCAATAACTTTACCTGCCTCCTTACTGTCCAGCATCTATGTTTTCCCTTCACACTTTCAAGCCTGATGAATCTCTCTGTAATGCTGTGGTTGCCCAAATGTCCACACTGTCACCCAATTAACATATGGTTAAAGGTGGAGATTCTGGTCATCTGGTTTTGCTTCTTCGACACATACATTTCTTAATTAAGCAACACATAGCTCCTATCAGGTGTTTCACAGATATGGATCTAGGTCCAAGCATCACAGAAATTAGAAAAACATCAAACATTGGTGCAGTTGAGTAATATGAGAAAATATTGTTGGCCGGCACTGCAGGTTAGTAGGAGGGAAGGAAAATGTTCTGTTTATACAGACATTTCTTATATTTTACTCATGCAAAGAGCTTTCCCCTACTTGTGAATACCTAAAACACTTCTCTCTCTTTTTCCTACAAGACAGGGTAGGTATACTATCTACAACTCTTATGAAAATATGAGTTTCTTTCTTCTTTTCCCCAAGCTCAACAGTTGGTTTTTGTAAGGTGAATGGTAGCCCTCAGGGAATGAGCTCTGCACACCACGCTGGAGATCAAACGCTATAGGAGTGTCAATGCTGCATGCAGCAATCAGCTGGATTTGACAAAATTGGGCATCTAGAAGGCACAAACCAGCAGCAATAGGGGAGAAAGCAGGACAGAGGGGATGCTACCCAGAAATTTCATGCCATTAGAAAGATGGGGCTACTCCTTAGCCAGTGGGTAACAACATATATCAGTGGCTGTGGTATGTCAGATTTAAAAAACATATTTTTTTTTGTATATAAGGATAGAGTTATTCCTGGAATTGTTAGGACCTTCAAATGTGCACTGCCACTCATTTTTTCTTCCTTCAGGGTCCAGGTAATAGTCTTCACCCTGGCAGGTTAGTAAGTCTATATGAATTTGTTTGGTAAACACCTCCTGTGAAAGGGACCACAAGATGAAAGAATACAGTGGAAGAAATCACAAGTCACTTACAATCCAGTGTCACACAAACTCAGCCTTAACAGAGGCTTTTCCCAAAACAAAACAAGTCTAAAATGGGGTGCAAATTTTTCGTGGGCCCTTTAGCAGAGAATGAAACTCCCTATCTTGGGCTGCACTAAATAAATGTGCAAAAATACCTTAATTTGTGAACTGCATATTTGCCAAATGAGAGAGTAATAAAAAGTTGGTAGAGACAGGGAAAAGAAACTACGGATGTTTCTTATTAGCATTTCAAAGAGAAAGAAAATTTGCAGACCTTGGACGCTTACTGTCCTGCAGGCCGATATATCCTGTGTAGTCACATAGAAATGATTATAGTACTCTTCTGCCCTCATATCCCAAAGACAGATGCTCAGTCAGCATTAACCACACAGATGTAGACAGAGAGAGTCTCTTATCTAGTATCATGAATCATGCTTGAATAAATCCTTTTCATCTGGTCATTAGAAGAGGTAAAGACATTCAACAGAGGCACAAAGCAAAGCTAATGTTCACAGTACAGTAGTAAGATATACTTAGAAACAGTTTCCTGCCTTTAGGCAGGAAAAGGATTTTTTTTTCCAACATCATCCATGGAGAGCTAATGTAGAGCTGAGTCTCACTAGCTGTGGCTGTTTTTGACTGCTCTCATGCACTCATTCGAGCCAGATTTATGAATATCACATTTAGGCGACCCCCAGTTCACTGTTAGAATATGCTTATGATGGCACTCGTTTTGCTTCTGGTATAGTCACAGGAATGGTGAGAAGGGCTGTACTCCTCTCAGAGGTGAGCCTTCAAGCATTTAAGACTGCTTGAAGATCATTACCTCAAGGTATAAACGGAAGGTGTCTGCCTAATAGGCTTCAAATGGAGCCGCCTCGCGGATGAGGGCGATGGCGTCAAGTCTCCCCTTAGCACTTGCAATCCAGCAGGTGAGACTGAAGCACCAGACAAACCTGTCATGGTAGCAGAGAAAGCAGAAATTTCGTGTACCGACAGAGGAAATCTCAGAACCTGATGCAGAAAGCCCCATTACCTGGCCTGCTGCAGCAGCTAGAGAGAAATTTGTTTCATTAATCAATCAGGAATATTTTTTTCACTTTGCCAGTAAATACCAGTGAAGCTTCTTTACTAGGCTGTTGTCTCCTGATTTTTAGATTATGGGTTAGTTCTCTTTCCTCTCTATTTCAATTTCTTGGTACAAAGATGAAAACACGGAAACCTAGTTTTCACTGAAGACTCACTTTCTGAAATTTTTATAGCTATATCCATCCATATGCATCAGCACTGCTCAGTTACACCCCCCCAACCAAAAATAAAAAAACAAGGTCCCCCCCCCCTATCTTTTGACAGAACCTCAATTTAGGCACCAAAACAGCTCTCAGTCTGTGGAAATATTAGCTCTGAAATACTTTTAGGTTGTGTGTCTCTATGTAACTTTTCCTGGAGAATTTCATGACTTGCAACTTGATCCATGGGTCTTGCACAGGAATGAGCTTTTTCAGATGTCTTAGGCTGTGCATGGAGTGTGCAGTCACGTCACCCCCATGCCTGGGGATCCCCTCCAGTAATATTTAAAGGCAAACGTGTATGTCACTGGAACCTGATGAATGTAGCCAGTGCCTGGCTTGCTAAAGCTCGCAGAATAAACTCTGGAAAAGACATCTTTAGGGAAGGCTTCTATGACTGTGACTTACTACCCTCCCATGGACACTCATGATTACTAAAATAATGTAAAATGTAATTCTTATAGCTCAAAACTATTTGAAAACTAGCAGTCTAAACTTTCCAGCTTTGGACGTACTGACAATAGTAACACTTCTGTTAGCTAGTGAACTGAGGCTCGGTTTCCCATTTGAGTTTGTATCTTGTTTTGGCATTTCCAGAAAATTAGGAGCTTCTTGCTGATAATTGGCAAGTGCTGATACTATACTGTAGTAACTGTATTGTCACACTTGTTCTGGGCCTATCTTCTATTTTTTTCAGAAGACACAACAGATGTTTTCAGAAGAAAGTCAAGTTCTAATAAATGATTAAAGGAAAATGAAACTTTTGAAATATTATTCTTCTTGTAATATGTGACTTTTAATTTGTAATTTTTTATTTTGATCATCTCCATAAGGTCAATGGAAGGGGAAAGAGTTATGTAAACCCTCCAACTCACTGTTTCATTGTCACACGGGGGATATGGCACTTTTATCTTTAAGAATCAGGAGGAAAGGGTTGTGTCCTCATGTTAAAGAGCATAATGAGGCTCATGGGAAATGCAGCTCTGCTAGCTTTCATTATTATTTACCTTTGAGTCATTCTTAATTTCCTGATTTTAGTAAGGTTTGAAAAGAAAAACATCACATAAATTGTCGTAAACTATAAACAAAATTTCATACATGCTCACATGTAATACCTATTTTTGTACATTTTAGAATTACAGATGAGTCATAGGGAAAGCACACACATCATGTATATAAAAAGATATTTTCTTACATCATCTGGTAAATAATTCTGTTGTTATAAAGAATGCCAAATAGCCATAGGACACAAGCTTTTGATATATCTGTTCAAATACCTTTAGATATTTTTGCAGGTAACACTGGATGCATAAAACCAAGATTAAAATAGAAAGTAGTTTGCTGAAGATTTGATTTCTCCTTCCTTGAAGGCAACTGAGCAGAATTTCTGTTTTTGAAATACTAGCAATAGGCTAGGCACGAATGAACCTTGCACTGAGTAAGAGGAGCTTGAAATCCAATTTCCATAGAAAGCAACAAACAAAAGCTATGAAACTCTGTACACAGTGATTGATGAGGACAATCGTGTTCTCACAGAACAAGCTAGCAACAAAATGGAACTAAGATCTGAAAAATGACTGAATCAGAGAAATGGTGGGTTTGAAGGGTACTCCTGACAGCACAGACAAGAACTGAAGGTAAAATAGGGATTGCTGATTTGTAATACTTTTTGTTGAGAGCACCACCTCTAAGGAAGAACAATCCAGTAATAAAACTCTCACAAGGACAACTTTATATTATACACACACTTCAGAAACACATACACACAGTCCCTAAACCTGCTTTACCTGATCTTTTTGACTCCTAACAACAGTCTATGTTAGCATAACCTTTACTCTGCCAGGCACCTACGTTCATTTGACCTTTTGGGGAAATTCATGCCAAGTCCAAAAGACATCCCCCCCCAAAAAAGGGGGGGGGGATTTAACAGTTTGGTGCAGAGCTCTACATGTTTCAGCTAGTCATCTGAAGGAAGCTGTGGTGAAGGCAGGCATGAAACAAAGGCAGCTTAACCAAAATGTCTGAGTGGCATCAGCTTCAGGTGGAAAACAGGTCCACAAATAAGGCCAACGTATACATCCTAAAAACATGAGTTGGCGTATTTGGGGCTGAAAACCAAAAGGTTGACCTGCATCTAGGTAGGTACACACCAAGTTTGCAGAGGTTTAGGATAACATAGGACATTGCTGAAATAGCTTTAAAGGGCTCTGCAGTATCAGAGCAACATATCAATGGCATGACACAGCTGTGACTAGAGGGGCTTTTCCTGATGCTAGTGTATCAGACTTGCTCTTTAAGAAAGGCAAATGGAATGCAAAGAATATCTGAAAGGGATCCGTATGCTATCACAACAAGAAAAACATATCACCAGTGCACCAAACTTGGAAGGAGGTAAAAATTAACTAAAAGTATTTAGTCACATTTGTTGGTTTACAAAATGTTCCATTCCGATATCAGCAGGAAAATACTATTTATACTATGACTACACTACTGTGAGCCTAGAGCTTATATTTCAATATAAATTTATATTATGTCATGTCTTACACTGGGAGACAAATGGTCGTAGAAATGGTTAAGGAAAACAGATCAATGCATTTTATGAGGCCTGGGAATTTAATAAACCACAAGATAAATATTGATAAGCAGGAGGCAGGAGGAACAGGTTTGGAAAAAAATAGAAAATTACTGTTCTAAGGTTCAAGAAACCTTGAAGTTTACTAACAGCTTTACGAGATATGTTCTTGGCATACACTCCTCCTGCTAAGTACGCTCAACCATGCTTTTAATGTTCTTTTGAACTAATACTGCCATCTAGACGTAACCTCCTTATCCATACAGGCTGCTGCTAATAAATAATAATTATTTAAAAGACACAGTGAATCCAATCTGATTAGAATAAAACAAAAGCAAAGTATGCCATATGCGTAAAATAAATTTGTAACTAAAGATTCAAATGTAGCCTCAGACATTTGCTACTTCAGAGGAAGGGAGGGTTAAGATACCCTAACGTAGGGAATATTTGAAGGAAATTTCAGAGCAATTACATTGATGGACTGGTTCCCACTTCATACTAAGTATATGTGAGAAAAGATACTACAGTGTACTATAAAAACACCTCTAGCAATTATAGGCCCGCCACCTTGGCATATATGCACAGAGACTATGAAGTACTGAGAATATTCTTATCAGCAACCTTTCTTGTGAAGTAGCTGAGTACTTTTGTTCCTGCGTTACAGCTGGGGAACTGAGGACAAAGCTGTTCAGCTCTTTAAAAATATTTGGAGACATAACTCCTAGAGAACTAAATGAGAATTAGGTACCAATATACATCTGAATATTTGGAGCTCACTTGCCCACAGGACAAGAGCTCTTGTCTGGACAAAAGCAGAGATATATATCCACTTGCAAACTAAAACACCTGCCAATGGGCCATCTTTAAATCTACGTGAGCTGATGAATTTTATTGACAAGTTATGAGTTCGGTGGATCCAGAGAAACTGCAGATTCATTTCAAGACTGAACTGCAAAATTTGTTATAACTTCTCTAGTACCACAGTATTAACAATGTTCTCCAGAAGAAAACCATTTTAATTCCAGGCACATGCACTCTCCCTAAACAGGCACAGATCTAGATCTAGGTGGGAGGAGGAGAAGGTTACGTTGATTTTTATAACCCTGACCTTTTATCTAAAGGGCATATAAGATCTAAGCAAACCGCCCAGAACTTCTATTATGATTTTGATACCCAATCCCTTAATGTACCTTTGCATTTCTCACTTGTAATACAAAAATACCACTTAATCTTTTAATGCCTGCAGAAGCAGCCCAAATTTGCATTGCTTAACTGTGGGAATAGTGCACAAGCCCATCCTCCACAGAATCCTGCACTGCTGCTGTGCTGAACACAGGCTGCAAATGTGGCACCTTTTCACAGTACACACCTGGTTCGTGTATATAAACACGAAATGCAGCTGGCTACTGGGTTATGTGTATTCATCCTAACTCATATAAGCAGTGAAGAACCCATGCAGCTATGAAACAGTTTGTCAGACCTTAACAAAATGTCTGCAAGTTCAGAACGTATGACTTGCACTGCTTTAAGCCAGAAACAAGGCATATTGATCATGGCTAATCCTAGGCTCAGTTTGAGGGGATAACAGCTAGGAAATACTTCCTCATAGAGATTTGACACAGAAATTAACTAAAAAGCAAATACAGATCATTATGGCACAATTTATAAAATCACTTGTAGACAGTGCAAAGGCATGATTAATATCCAAGCAGGCACAGAATACAAGATCATTCTCAAAGTCTATCTAAAAGATACATTCCTTTGGATGTACAGTAGAGTTCAATGCTGCAGAAAAGGCAGGGAATGTAACAGCAAAATTATACTACTGTTGGAAAGGAGGAACAGCAAAAGGCTGTGATGGTCTGAGTTTTATGGAAACTTGCTCTTCACTACTCTGCAGCTCGTGCAGTCCTGCACTGTTGCAAAAAGGATATAAAAATATTACAGCCATCATGAGTAGGTTTTTCTGGATTGGTAGCATTGTAGAGAATCTGCAAATAACACTGGAGTTGCTGGCAAGGCAGAATTAACACACAGAACACCAGGAAATCAAAGAAATTGCTGAATCTCTTTCTTAGTGCCTAAAGGACTGGGTAGTTCTGTAAAGAAAAAAGGAATTCCCTTTTTCAAAGAAAAGGCGCATTCAGCTTTGCTATAACTTCTTTAAAAGTAGCTTTGGCATTCAATAGAAAGAGCCCACAAAATGTCACGATCCCTTCAGAGAGCCTGTGTGTCACGCTTGCTCTGTCTGCTGCGCCTGCAAGCCGGCCCCCCTGCCTCGTTCACGCACTCCGCTGATTTCTCAGCTGCGGCAGCAGCCGCCTCATGGGCAGATTTCCTGCGAGTGCGGTTACACTCAATGTGGGAACGCAGGATGCAAACAATGAGTGTTTAATAAGGACTTACAGGGATTTTTTTTTGAACTTGTGTTCATTTCGTTGCTAATGCAATAATTGATTACAGTTCAAGTTGTATGCGGTCAAAACTCAAATAAACCTACAAACCCCCTTTCTGGGAAGTTACAAGGCATCAGAGCAGCCAAAAATTTAAAGAATAACGTCCAGTGTTTCTCAAGACAAACAAATGGCTCGCCCGAGGCTTGCTAAAGAATTTAGCGTGAGGCAAAGCAGAGCAGAGGCAGAAGTGGCTCCAAGCTCTGTTGAAACTGGGAGCGGGCTGTTTAACGCTGAACAATAACCTGCCCTCAGCCAGCTCACTCCCGTTCTCTCCCATTTGGGGTGACCTCCTCCCGGTAGTAAGCTGCCTGTTTTCCAGATGAAGAACGAGGGCATCTTCCATATTTCAGACTGAGAGGTAAGAGAGAGAATTAATGGCAGCAGAGGAACGTAGCATCCATCTCCTCTCACTATTCACCAAGCAGAACGCCACACAGAATATTTCAAGTATTGTGCTATTTTAAGTGTTATGAACAAAATGTCATTTGAAGCTACAGGGACAAAGGTTTTCTGGGTTTACAGTGATTTCTGGGATTTCTTTCTCCAACTTTCTGGATGGCTTCAGTGAAACTTTAAGGATTTTCTCCTTACTTTGGGTTTGTGATGGCTCCCTCCTCTGTTTTAAGTGCCTCAAATGAAGCTCTTTAATCCCTTAGCTTCCTTTCTTCATGTAGAAGTATGAAATCATGCAGGACACTGCAAATACGCACCTTTTAAGCAGTTTTCAAAATGAACAAGTTTCCCAGAAAGAGCAAGGGAGTGTGTGTAGGAATTTTGTAATGCTCTTTCTTGTGGTTTTTTGATTGCATTCCGTTATTTTAAGAATGCTTCTTTAGAGGAAGTTTGTCTCTCAGGTTTTCCTGCCATCACCTCTTGTTAGTGCAGCTAATACTTCACATGCAAGTAAGTCTGGTGACCACTGTTGAATGAACTAAGAATTCACAGTATCCAGTGGGCAAATGTCCACATCACTAAAGACACTGTTCTGTCTTCTGATCATTTGTTGGCAATGTCTTCAGATAAAAGAAGTAATATTTTAAAAAATAAAAACATAGTCTACCAGAATATGGTTGAGAAACAAGGATATAGTAGCATACAGAAGTTGGTATTTTTGCTGTCAAGCTGCATCCCTTCTCTGGATAAGCTGGCTTCAATTGCTAACAATATAATCCAAGTATGGAAAAATCTTATATCAAATGGTATCAAATGTTGTATCAAAATGTGGTAGGAGGGTATTTTTCATTAGTTTTTTGCTAGATGTGTTCTTTGCCTTAATACTGAGGTGATTCCACTAACGTCAGCATGTTCCTCCTAGTTCCTGACACAAACCTCCCTAGTCCTAGCAAAGGTGTGCTTCCATTTATGGTAATCAGCTTATTTTCTCAATTGCCTATATTCGTGATTAGATGTTTCCCCTCTTTTTCACATCACTTGCATCTTCTGCCAGATCCTACAGTGAGGTCAAAATCTTGTGATTTGTGTCCAGTTACTGGAGGCTGGATTTGCATGCCCTGGTCTCATGGAACCTGACAGGATCTTGACATCAGTGGGTCCACACATCTAGTAAGGACTTGAATATTTAATAGAAGTATATAAATTAAGTATTAGGGTAAGGTGAGCTAAGACAGATTTAAACCCCAAACTGGAAAATTTCTTTATGTAAAACCAAAATTGAAACCAATAATTTTATTTTCCTACAATCATGTCATCTTTTCAAAGATCATGGAAAAAAGCATCTTCTACTGTCATTCACCTACATACTCCACACCATTGAAACCACATGCTACTAATTCTATAATAAGCAGAATTTTCTCATCTTCTGCTTTTCTGGATGTTCCTTCTTAATGAGACATCCATCTGTTTCATTAGGCTTTTATCAGGGAATTTTGTATTTCAATTAAATGAGAATATCTTAAGCACTGCTCTAACACAGTCATCATTCTCTTTGAGGTCTTCACAGTAAAGCCACAGCAAATCATTCCTGGTTTGCTCAAAAGCTGCAAGTGCCACTGGAGCTCCCACATTGTTAACTGGTTGTGCTAGCAAGGGAGACACTGGTGTTTCTGCACCAACTATAGGAGGTGCAGAAAGTTGCAGATACCACCTTGTAGCCCCGCAGCTGCAGCTCGGCTCTGGTCCGTGAGGGCATGGCAGGATCCCTACAGAGCCCCTGCCACCGGTCAGGGAGCCTCTCCCCGTGGCTCCTTCTCGTCAGCTCACCAAGGGATGCCGCATGTGCCCTGTGACTCTGGGCCAGCTGGACACCCACACGTCCTCTCTAGGGTCATAAAGGTTTTCTGCTGCAGGGGACACATGAGACAACTACAGTCAATACATATACATTTTCTGTAACAGATTGTCCTTGCCTGCAACATTTTTGCTATACCTTAACCACCAAATAACAGATGGTAATGACAAAACCTTCTGCAAAATGAAAAAATCAGCTGATGTAGTAAAAGCACTGGTCCATAACAGAACCCTCGATAATGAGGCCATGAAGAAAGAGTGCCTGGGTCATTCCATCAGACTACATCATACTCAGTGCATCATTACACCTGACATTTCATCTAACCTGTTTAATACCTCTACTGATAGTATGTTGGCCATGCTGCTTGGGATCAATTTCTCTTATTATTATTAGGCAATTTTCCCCCTGCTGTTTAATCAAAGTTTTCTCACTCTAGCCCTCACGATGATTAAAGATCCCGCAGCTATTTTAGCAAGAATACTAATTCTGTTGTTCTACTACAATTTCAGTTTAGACGTTAGCATGCTGTGCTTACCTAACACTCTCCAGCTTTCAAAAGAATATAGTGTTTATGTCCTAGGTTGCGATGCAGAGTTTGTTGTGTTGTTTGATATAGAGATGCTGCCTTTTAAACTAAAGGATAGCTGTATAAATTATTCAATGTGTACAGAACAAAGTGCCTACCATACATTAACATTACCTCCGTCTGAAGAAAATCTGCAGAACCACACATTACTAGATCAGAAACACATGCCACAATCTGCTTACCTTAACACAGAAACTTTCAAAGAATTATATAATGTGAATTAAAAAACAATTGATTTTTCTTAGCATGAAAATCATTTAGATTTAATGAAACTTTCATTTTTCATTGTCTGGAGGAATCCACAAACTAGACAGGGGCTCTACTCACTCTCTTTTAATGTGGCTCCCCATTTCTCTGTGCTTCCTGGTAAAAGTGCTTGGGAAGCAGGCTGAAAGCCCAGGAAATGGGGAATGGGAATCAAATTTTTTCAAGAGGTGACACCAAACTGCTGTCTGAGGATCCTGTGAAGGAAAAGGACACTTCCACTCCCTCTTCCTTAGATTCCCCACTGAAAACCATTTTCTTATTTGTGGCACATAGAGTAGGTATCAGGAGGGAAGGACAAGCATTTGTCATGCAAACAACTTCTGTGCAAAATTTGGCATCCTTCATGTGAGAAAATACTGTTTGATGTTCTCTCACTCCCAGCCTCTCCCCTAGCTCTCCCCTTCTTGCGAGTGAATAACTTACACACTGGTGGCTTGAAAATGATTGGCAGAGTAATTCATTCCTGGCCAAGTAAAAACAATACAAGTATTCTAGATTAGTCCTAAATTAAAGTGAAACTTTGGTATCATTTACATTTTCATCTAACCAGGTTTTTACAGTCTTGTTATAGAAGCAAACAGTGGTTCAGTTCAAAGTGCTTCTGTAAAAGCCCTTTGAGCAATGCTATGCACCACGGTGAAATTCCATTCTCCATTGTGATTATGAGGTTTCAGACATCTGAAGTTGGCAGATTATTTATGATCTAAAGTAAAATTGGTCTCAGAAATGAGCCTTCAACAGAGCTCTGTTCATTTAGCTCTTAATCTGAGATGGAAGATATCAAATCACACAGACAAGAACACCAGAAGAAATGATGATACAGAATCCAGACATTATTTCCCCTTTGTTGTGGTAAGGAAAGGTCATTCATATTTGGTAATTCAACCGCTGAGAGTGTTGACAGAGAGAGTCAATAATTCAGATCTATCTACCCACCTCAGTGCTGTCTAGTAGTCATGACTTCTTGGTGATGTCCTACTACTTATATTGGCAGTAGTAGTTTATATTTTCCAGTGGTCAGTTAACACTGGTTTCTGATGCAAGTTTTTCACTCATGATATTAATTATTATCTAGTAACATAGCCAAAATTGAATTGTTTCCATGATACGTTCCCCCACCCCTGAGATTATACATCACAGCTGGAACTGTAATTTTATAACTATTAAATGGCGGAGCCAGCCACAGTGGTTAAAAGTTCAGTGTTGTGGTCTCCGTTCTCACAGCAACATCCGTATCCAGCCTCAGGCTTCGCAATGCCACAGGAGGGACTCTAGCCAGGCATCTTGTAGACCCTCAAGAAAAGCCAGCCCTGCCAAAAACTACAGCTGGTTTAACAGAGCCCATCCACCTTCTTAGCAGGATTAGGAGATAATCCTTTTCCTCAGGGGTCACAGTTCATTTTTCTACCACAGACATGTTACTGTCACTCTAGTGTGTGAGATTACCGAGGCTCTGCGTCATGCAGCCTTCAAGACTGGACAAAGCGCATATCAGAAGTGGTAATAACACCCAAAACACAGCCATGACCTAAACCAGGGCAGTTTATATACCACCTTCCTGGCAGTTTCATTTAACAGACTCTGAGCTAGGATAAACTCTACTGCATCAGTAGGAAAGGTTGTGGCTGTTTTAATTCACTCTGAATGTCTGAGGAAATAAATCCTGTTTGGCCCACTGGAAATCCACATATGTGGAAAGCTTCTGTCCCTGTGGACAAAGGGGGTTCCCAGAGCACAGAAGCCTAGCTGGTAAGAACGGCAGTAGTTAGAGCCCATTGATGGGAGCAGAAAAAGAAAATTAAAAGCGAAAAACTTTCTTAGGAAAACAGATTGTGAAATGTGCTAGAACATGGCATTACCAAGTCTAGAGAAATCTTTAAAACATGCTTAAAATGTGTTTAGCCTAAGTTCCTTCCTTAAGATTTGCCCTCAGTTTGGCCACCTCTAGTTCACTGATCTAGTTCACTTCATAAAACTAACATCGTGCAGTCTCTCAAAATCTGCATCTCCTGAATACAAGAGATCAAAAAAATATTTTTTTTTCCTTATAGGAATGAGGGGGCATTAAGAATATTCTTCTTGTGCAGAAACATTTACCCTCTTTCTGGTACAACAGCAATTCACAGACTGAGGCCAAAGAATCTTATTCCTATGATCACTGTATCTATTCTAAGATAAGACTGATACTCAGAATTGAAATTTTCAGATTAGATCCCTCCCACAGCCAGACAGTGACAGACATCAGGCAAGCAAGGGACCAGCTTATTTTGCTGGCAACAGTACCCATACCACATGCTGTTACTAGCAGTTTGTGCCTCAGATCATCGGTTATGGATAGCAGCTTCAAAGTTTTAATGTACTTATTTCACAGTGGAGGCCAGCGTCTGCTCCTTCTGTCCCCTATGCAACAGTTACTACTGCAGTGTTATTCCTATAGCTACCTTACTTTTTCCTCTCCTTCCACGCATAATGTCTAACTTGGTACTGCTCCAACAGACTTCATTTCCTCTACTAAGAAAGACACAGTACCACAACTATCTAAAGCAAAATCAAAAGTCATGCCTTACTATACAAATAAGGATGATTTGGTGGTGAATATTACAAAGTTTTCCATCTTCTCTCAGATCAGACCACCTCAGCTTTCATCACAGGATGTCAGAAATCCAGATTTCTACCCAATGATTATGCCAAAAGTACTTTTAATTTTTCTCTTTGAAGATAATTGTCTTTCATCGTGACTAACTCTAGCTGATGTCCTACATAGCCACATCACTGACTTCGGCCCCCTAAGAAATGAAACAAAACACTGCAGTTTTGACCCACAATGAATAACATAAAGGAGCTTTCAGCATTTTTTGGAACAACTATATGCTACATTTTCCTTATAATTATCTCACGGCAAACTGCAGTATTATAGCCATGTACTACACTGCCACCCAGCGTCAACATTTAAGAAGACCGTGCCACATGCACAGTCTTTTGCCTCAGTTTTCACCAGGTAGCAGATAGGCACTCACAAGCATCTGCCTGAAGTTGCTGTAATTACGTGCAAAGCAGCTGCTGAAACACTCCCTTGTGTTTCTCGCTCATCCAGTCATCATCGCTTAGAAAGCACGTACACTTTAGTCAAAACTAACTGATGAGTATATAAGACATTAACCCCTGTGAGGAGTAGATGGTCAGAAAGTTATCTTTCCTTCATGACACACAAGAACAAGGATCAACTTCCTTGGCATGGTATATACTTTTTCTAGTCCTTTATAAATTACAAGATAAATATCAGCCTCTGTCTAGAAATAAGGAGAGAGAAAATACTGCTGAACATGGGAAAAAATAAATGGCTTCTGCTGCATATTACACTCTACAGACCACCATCTGCTAGAGATTGTGACTCCTGGCCTTAAAATGGTTGTCTAGGAAAGTCAGCCACAGAGATTACTCGTTGGCCCTGAGCACCAAATTTACTGGCATTCCTTTCTACCAAACTGCCCAGGCCCAACTCAATACAGGACTTCTTAGGCATCCTATTTCTGGTATGAAAACCAGTAACCCCTAGCTAAGAAGAGCTTTGAAAATTTTTACTATGTGACAAGGAGCTAGCACATTAAAGAGCAATAAGGAATGCAAAGCACAGAGTCCATCAGATGTCCCACCTCTTTTGGGTGGGAAGCAGGCAAAAAGTTGTCTTTTGAGAGTAGATACCAAAACACTTAAGAGTTGTCACCAAAATCACCTCTTTCCAACGACTGTGAAGGATCCTCTCTCTTTTCTTATTTTCAGAACAGTCTGTAGGGAGTGGTGCCCAAGCTTTATAAATCAGCCCAGTCCTTAGGACACCTCCCCAAAAGTTGGGTTTTGAGGCCTTCCACAGCATAAGCTGATTCAAACCCACATCTTTGACCACTCAGGGCACTTCTTGGCCATCCCTCCTGTCGAAGGTGAGTGCTTAGAAGAAAGCAATCACTGGGGCCTCTGATCCTGCTCCCAGGGCTCTGTTTTGCATCCACAAACTTTGTCATAAACTTCTCTGGGAACAGAGACCAAATCCCAGAGTTGTAACTTAACTCTCACACACACGCACACTTTTTTGGGCATATGCCCTCTGTGTTAAGCTAGAGTTAGGCTCCTGTTTCCACTTGCTTTTCCTGAGCATGTGACTCCTTATTCCTTTTGTAACAGCCACCCTACCTCAGAGAAGAGGGGAGAAGACACGCTCTATACAACTGACATGTGATTAGGATTCTCTCCTGGATTGTATGTTATAAATTCATTCAGTGAAGGGAGGCAACTCCTCTCAGTGTTTTATTTCCTGAACAAACAGTCTAATTGGTGTTTGTCCCACCTACCCATTGCCTTCAGGCTGCAGGAAAGAGCTCCTAAACTCAGTGTAGACATTTTGTAACAGGGCCTTCTGCACTGTTAAAAGACCTGAACTACTCAGTAAAAGGAGATCAGCCCCTGAAAGCCCAGACCACAAAGGTGCCAACAGTTAAAGCCAAGCCCTCTGACAGCTATTCCTCCCCCTTAGCCCTAGTCTTTATGCTAAGGTGATTTTTGCTTGTGCCCACAATGGGCATAATATGCATATCTTATATACATAAATAAGTAAATCTGCTACCTGCTTTGGAGTAAAGATCAGATTTAACCTCTATTATTATAAAAGATACATGTTGGGCAGGAGAGAGAAGTACTGAAGAACATTCATTACCTAAAGCTGTTTTCAGTGCTAGTTTTGAAATGCCACTGTAATGCTAAACAAGTTCCACTCTCAAAGGCAGGAGCAGAGAACCTCAGGAGCTCACACTTAACATGGACAAAGACGAGACAAGAAAACATGCTTGTTGGTGATTGTTCTTAAGTATTTTCCATTTCTCCATATTTTTAAGAAGCCTTCCTCCAAACTTCTGTTACATAAATCAAATGAAAATGAAGACATAGAAGTAGCTTTCTGTTCAAAGACAATGCTCATAATACAGAGAAAAAGAAGTCGGGTTAAGATTTCCTCCAACCATGCCCCAAATAAAACTGATAGGCAGCTTATTTTACCTGTTTATCCCCACTGGGCTGGGTAGCAGCACCTATACACTCCTTCAAAAGACAAAACGAGCTTCAGAAACTTCAGTGCAACCCAAATACCTCTTAATTTCTCTCTCAGCTTCAAAACAGCACAGCAACTCCCCTCTCTTCAGTTCCTCCTATTGTTAATATGCATCACCTGAAGGAGCCTCCTGCACAATGAACCAGCAATTGCAGCATTTTCCCCTGGAGTTTCTGCTCTTCCATGTGGATTTGTGGGTTCTGAAAGTTCCCTTTTTTTAATCTGGACTTGCGCAAGTATAAATACAAAAATATTTTCAGTCAACTTTTACAATATTTGGTGTTTATCACATAGTTTAAGTCCTTGGGTCAAGTGATAATAAAAAATTCATCAATATAACTGTTGCAGAGGAAAGTTTGAAAATATGAGCTATTTTGACTAAAAGCTCAAAACTTAATTAAACAGAGCAAAAAAAAACCTTTAAGTTCAATTATATTACAACTATCCCATGATTCTGAGTTTTTTTTTTTTTTTTTTTTTTTTGCTTTAATGGCTCAATTCATGTTGTCTATTTCTAATGCCTGCAGGCGTCAATAATTGATTTTGCCAAAAACATTTTATGAGGTAAATCTAGAGTTTGAGTGACAAGTCAAACACGACAAATACCCCAAATGGCTGAGAGCCAGTTCCTTTAAAGGGACTTCCTGACATCAAAATGTTCCCCCCACCCCTGCTAAGACTGACCTGGACATGCAGGATTCCTTTCAGTACCTCAAGCAATTCAGACCTTTGTCGCATCAAGCTACCATATGTCAGAAGCAATACATCATTTAATTAGGTCTCTATGCCACAAATTCACTCTTCCATTTCTAATTCTCCATTAAATGGCTGCTCTTTCTCTTCAGCAATAATTTCCACCATTTATTTGTCTCAGAGGTCCCCCATTCTCATGGCTAAAGAAGAATTAAGGGTGTCCAGTATGCACAATGAACCTGCACAAGAACTCAAACTTAGCATACAGCTAGTATATAATATCTTTTGTAGGTATTCAGACTGGTGAAGGAAACCCTGAATTCTCTGTCCCATTTAAGGACAAACTGAAGCAATTCTGGTCAATTGGGACTCTTTTTTAGAAAGGCATGTAACCTTGTATGTGGGTCAAAACATGGTATAGGAAGTGTTTCAATTATTTGCTTAAAAAATATCTTTTAAAAATATAAAAAATCTGTATGTCTGCTTTTGTAATTTTACTTTAAAGGAAAGAGCACTTGCAGATGACCTCAAAATTGAGCTCTGTTCTTCAGCAAACATTTCTCCTTTGGGCTGCACTTCAACCTGATTCAAAGAAGTCCCAAATGGACTTTGCAATTGGCCTCAATGAACCTTTTGGTTCGTCTGTACTCCTCCCAGGACTCTGCCCTTCCTCCAGAACAGCTCTCTGATCTGCACTCTCTTCTACTTCTTTATCCCAATCTCTCCCCTGCTGCAAGGAAGCCTTTGCCTGATCTTTTAGGTCTTTCTTCTGAGTTACTTCCATCTCCCCAGAGAAAATATTGCTGGGTGGCCCACATTCTTCTTTGGCATTTTTCTGAAGTTGCACCTTTTCCTCAGGAAGATTTTGTTCAGCTCTTTCCCACTGCACAGAGACTTTCTTCTTAAAGTTCCCTTGTCTTCCAATATAATGTTTTGGGGATCTCTCCAGTTGTTCCAGGGCTTTCTGCGCCCTCTTCTGTTCCTCCAGGGCTTTCTTCTGAGGTTCCTCTTGCTCATTCAGGAATTCTTTCTGAACTCTCTCAAGTTTTTCTATGGCTTTTTTTTGTACTTTCTCCAGCTCCTCTAAGATTTTATGAGCTTTCTTTTGTTCCTGTAAAATCTCATTCTTAGCTCTCTCTTGTTCCTCCGAGGCTTGTTTTTGTGTCCTTGCAAGTTCTTCCAGAGTATTCTGTGCTCTCTCTTGTTCCTCCGAGGCTTGTTTTTGTGTCCTTGCAAGTTCTTCCAGAGTATTCTGTGCTCTCTCTTGTTCCTCCGAGGCTTGTTTTTGTGTCCTTGCAAGTTCTTCCAGAGTATTCTGTGCTCTCTCTTGTTCCTCTGAGGCTTGTTTTTGTGTCCTTGCAAGTTCTTCCAGAGTATTCTGTGCTCTCTCTTGTTCCTCTGAGGCTTGTTTTTGTGTCCTTGCAAGTTCTTCAAGAGTATTCTGTGCTCTCTCTTGTTCCTCTGAGGCTTGTTTTCGTGTCCTTGCAAGTTCTTCTAGAGTTTCCTGTGCTCTCTCTTGCTCTCTGACAGCCTTCATTTGAGCTCTCTCCAGCTGCTCTATAGTTCTTCTTTGAGATCCCTGCAGCTCCTCTAGGGCCTTCCGAGCTCTCTTCTGTTCTTCTAATGCAGCCCTCTGAGCTCTTTTTTGCTCTTCTAGAGCCTTACTATGAGCATTCTCCAGTTCCTCAAAAGCATTTTTATGAGCCATCTCCAGGTCTTCCAGGGCCTTTTTTTGAGCTCTTGCTAGTTCCTCTAGGGCTTTCTCAACTCCCTCTTTTCTGTCCAAGAATTTTTTCTGAGCTCTCTCCTGTTCTTCCCTGCCTTGCTTCTGAATTTTTATCAGTTCTACTACAGCCTGCTGTTGCGTCTTTTCCAGTTCCTGTAGAGCCTTCATCTGGTTTCTCTCTTGTTCTTCTAAAAATTTCTTCTGTGCCTTCTCCTGTTGCTCAAGAACTTTCCACAGGGCTTTCTTCTCCTCCTGTAGCCCCATCTGCTGAGTTTTAAACTGTTCTTCCAACTCCACCTGCAAAGCAATCAACTGTTGCTCAAGTTCCAGGTGCTGCACTGCTTCCTGTAGTGCCTTTTGGACTAGATGCTGTTGTTGATCTGTCATCTCCTGGGGTGTGTTCTCCTGCTCAGCTAACATCTTCTGCTTGACTTTTATCTGTTCTTTCTCCATGGCCTCTTCCCAAGATTTGTCCTCCTGAGAGCTGTCATGTTCCTCCAAGCCCACTTTATTAACTCCCTCCATATCTTCGGAGGCTTTCTTAACTCTTTCTATGCCCGGATCCTTTGTTTTTGTCTTCATCCACTCTGCTATATCCACAGAGTCATCTTCATTTTGCTTTCTTTTCTGTACTCTTCTCTGAACATCCATTAGCATGAAATTGGTGTCTTCAGCATAATCCAGCTGGGAGGCCAGTTCCAGGTCTCTGGCAGCCTTGTGCCAGCGACCCAAGAGCTGGAATGCTTTCCCTCGCCACTGGTAGGGCTGTGGAGAGTTAGGGTTGATTTTTATAGCTTTGTCACAGTCCCTAATGGCAGCTTTTGGTTTCCGCAACTTCACAAAGACACTGGCCCGGTTTACATATAGGACTGCAAGTTGTGGGTTCAGTCTGATAGCGTCAGTGAGCAAGTCAACAGCTTTGTGAAGTTCACCTGCTCCCAGGGCATGAAAAGCTTCCCTTTTCTTTTCATTGGCCTGCTTCATCATATTGTTAGTTATCTTCAGGTTCTCATCTCCCATTTCCTGAAGATATTCCTCATCCTCTTCAACCACTTGTTCATTTACAGCATTGAGGTTGCTTTCCTCACTCTTTGGTTCTCCACTGGACTTTTCTTCTCTTTCAGCTCTACATGGAGCTTCCAGGTGAAACTTGTTCTCTTCATAGGCTTCCAGTGAACATTGCTTTTGCTCCTCAGGTTGCCTAAAACAGTCATTATCATGTTTCTGGGAGGTCCAAAAGCGAATCTGTTTGTGCTTTTTGAGATTCTGAAGATGAGCTTCTTCCCCCTCCTGAGAAGTCAGAACCTGAACCCTCCCCTCTTCTGCCATGGATTTTCTCACTGTTGGCAATGCATCTTCCTTATACTTTCCTTGGTGTTCAGTGGTTTTCTGGACTCTTCTCTGAACCTCCTTCAACATGTCATTGGTATCTTCATCATAATCCAGCTGGCAGGCCAATGAAAGGTCCTTGGCAGCCTGCTGCCAGTGACCCAGGAGACAATATGCTTTCCCTCTCCACTTGTAGGGCTGTGCAGAATCCGGGTTGATTTTTGTGGCTTTGTCACAGTCTCTAATGGCAGCATTTGGCTTTCGCAACCGTACAAAGACACTGGCTCGGTTGGCATACAAAGTAGAAAGCCGTGGATTCAGTTTGATGGCATCAGTAAAGAGCTGAATAGCTCTTTGAAATTCACCTCTTCCTACTGCATCAAAAGCCTCCTTCTTCTTTTCATCAGCCTGCTTTATCATGTCACTAGTTACCTTCAAATTCTCATCTCCCATCTCTATGGGCTCATCTTCTGGTTCAATCACCTCTTCATTATCTATCTCCACCTCACTCTCAGCAATCTCCAGCTCTTCATTGGCCTCTCCCTCCCTCTCAAGTTCTGCCTCACTCTCAGAATCCAGTTTACACGCCAAGGAAACGTTACAGGCTGCCTCTTTTAATTGTCCCAAAAGCTGAAGGGCTTTTCCTCGGAATTTATAGGCCTGAGCTGAATTAGGATTGAGTTTAATAGCTCTATCAAGGTCACTAATGGCCACGTTCGGCTTTTGAAGCTGCAAAAAGACACTGGCTCTGTTAATGTATGAGTTGGCGAGGTATGGATTCATCTTGATGACACTGGAGAGTAAATCAATTGCTTTCTGATTTTCACCTTTAGCTAGGAAATTAAAGGCCTCTCTTGTTTTTTCAGTAATCTGCTCCATCACCTCATCTGAGTTTTGTCCCTCCATTTTTTGTGGATTATATGTTTGTGGCTCAGTCATCTCTTCTTCAGCAGATTCCAAACCATGCTCCTCCTCCTCAGATTCTCCTGGGAGCTGTTCTGTTGCCATAACTAGCTTGTTTCCATCTGTGTGGCTTGAAGCAGGTGGTATGTAAGTTTCTATACTTCCTATGGATTCTCGGAGAAAGCGACGATCCTCAGAATTTAGAAAAGGTTGGTCTAATTTTGCCAAGCCCTGATTCTCCCTATAAATTTTTCTTGACTGCATGGTGCTCTGGCCCAAAAAGGATGGTATGGCACAGAATTTGTTGTCATGGAAGGCAAAGGAAGAAGCATAAGAAGAAAGGCAGCTTACCCTAGAGAGAGCTTTGATTACCAAGTTAGTGCCAGGTATACATGGCAAACTTCCCTCTTCTTCTTCCTTCCATTGTCTTGCTGCAGGATCTACTTAGAGGGTTAAAGGTCAGTTGCAGGGTCCCCATGACTTCATAAACTATACGTAGATTTTGTCATTTCATATATTGTGTCATCGCTGGAATTCTCAGATGGGTTCTTAAAGTTGTATCATGCAGTAAGCAGAAGTCTCCATAATATCTCTTCCTCTTCAATTTATTTCACATCTTACGTATCGAGAGGCAGAGGTATGTATGTGTGCATGTGCACATGTGCATGCACGTTATGAAGAGAAGATGCATGACCAGAAAGTCTATTCATTTCTTTCCACTTTTGAACAAAATAATCTTTTCTTAGCCATAACCAATGTGAAGGCAATAACAGCTGGCTACCAATGTTATTTGTTCAAGTATTTTCCCTAATAAATGCAAAATGAAAACTAAGTAGCTTATCCTGAAATTTGATATGGCTATGGGAAATACAAAGACAAAAAACTGCACAGCACAGTTGCATAGGTATCCTTTGTCAAGATATTTTCCAAAATTTTGTAAAACCGACTTTTTCTGAAGTTTATACGTTTGCTTCTCAGAAACATTTTTATAGTTCCAAAGGTCACTGGCAGGACAATTTAGCTGCATCCAGAAAAGCCAAGAAATCTCCTTGACATACAGAAAAATTGCAGACTTATTTAAAAAATTCTCAAGTTAAGTCCTTGAACATCTTTACTTAACTTTTTCATATTAATTTGGGGGTGATAAGCCTCCTTTTTAGTTGGGCCTCCCTGGCTTATGTTGATTCTTGAAGTAGGTTTTGCTCTAAGGCAAAACCCATAGGTTCTAGCAGGCTGGGTTTGGATTGTACAGTGCTAAAAGAAGGCAATGACTCATATGCGCATATGGTTTTACAAAGGTATTTTATGCTCCCTTTCAGATAAAAAAAAATACTTTTGTTTCTTTTTTTTCACAGTTTCTAAGAAATAAACTGCTTACTGCTATCAATTTCAGTGGCTTAATATCTTGTCAATGCTAATCAACATCCTAGTCTCCATTGCTGATTTTTGCCCCTTCTTCTGATTCCTTGATTGCTTTTTCTCTTTTCTAGAACATAAAGTCCTAGAGTCCTCTTTCTTATCCCATGTTTACCTTCACACCCCACAGGACTGTACATTAACTCCATACATCTTATTTCTGTGTTGAAAAATAAACACATGGACTCAAGCCATACACTGCTTTTGCATACCTCAGTCCTTGAACTACCCTTCCTAAATTTGCTAACAAGTTAACTTAGAATTATGTTTAGCTCAGCTGGCTAGAGCATGGTGTTAATAATGCCAAGGTCGTGGGTTCAATCCCCATATGGGCCACCCATTTGAGGGCTGGACTAGATGATCTCCAGAGGTCCCTTCCAACCTTACCAATTCTATGATTGTAAATGTCACTACTGACAATTACTTGGTGCATTGCGATTGCTGAGTTCCAGAAACCAACCACATATGTAAAGGGAGACAGCAGAGAAAACTGCATCTTCCACAGTATCCTTTGCAATTGGGACTGGTTACTTCTACACAACATTAACATATTAGATCAGATGGTCATAGTAAAACACTTCCCTGTTGTATGTTTGCACAATCTCTGCAAAATTGGTCAGTGCATGGAAGGCAAAACCCAACAAACCAAGAACAAAAATGAATGGACCATGTGGACTCAAGAATTAATGATGGTGCAACAGTAATTTGTTTAACCTGCCACATCTCCAAAACTGAAATAAAATACAGTTAATCTAAATATAGTAAGATACATCTCAGCCACTGGAAAAAGTAGACTAGGGCTGTCAAGTTTCTGAGTGTAATAGTGCCATCTAGCGAGAGAAGAGGCTCAATGTGCTGACTCCACTCTCTTAAACAGCAATGCAGTACCTTCTATATTTATTTATCTATTGAAATAGTTGCATGAAAAAGTGCACTACAAATTCTGGAAAAGGAAATTCCTTCTCATTCATGCTGCAACTTACTTTCTTTTTTTTCTTTCCTTTTTTATTTATTTTTTTTTTTACAGGCAAGAAGCATAGCTTTTTCAGGAATACTTAAATACTTCATCTGTGTAGAAACATTCTATCATCTCCTCTTGGACTTGCCTATTATATATATATATAGAATATCAGTAAAAACAGATTATGTTTCTTGTGGTATATTTTCAAAAAATGCTGTAAAGTTTTCACTGATTTGACTTCAAAAAGGTATCTCACAAGTAATTATAATGACAATCTGATCAGATAAAAACAAATTTCAATTTCGATTCTGTTTCCCTAGCCGTTGTGTTTCTGACTCAAAGAAAGCCTGTCTGGCCTTCAGTCTGCCTCTTTGGTGTTTTTTGTATCCATAAATTATGATCAGGCACAAAATATCTAAGATAATACGAAATATATATTTATATACATAGGCAAACTCTCCTGGGCTGACATACCTATAGAAATCTTAAGTCAAAGGTCAAAGTTCCCCATCATAGTCATACAGATTATGTCTGGAAAAAGCATGCTGGTACAGATGCTTTAATTGTCTGTAAAGACCTCAGATAAGTTGTATTATTCTCTTTCCTGTAATGCCTTTGCACTGCTGCTTCTCACAGCACAACAAACTTCACAGTTAGCCTAGCTTCCAAAGAGAGGAGAGGATCTGGGGTGGGGATGGAGACAGGTATCTTTTTTGGTACACAGGCATCACACAAATGCTACCCAACTGTACACACATCTGAAGTCTGCTGAAAACTAAACATTTTCTGATAAAGTTCTCATAGAATCTAGGTTTGTACCAGTGGGTGCACGTACAGTACTTGCACTCTGAAGGGCCAAGCTGCTAGGCACCTGGCTAACATGTAAGTCCAATATGGTTACAAATCAAGTGGGTTTCTTTGCTTTTTTTTATTCCTGAGGCCCAGACTGCTCCAAATACACAGATTGGTAAGATTATGCTTATATTAGTCTAAAAATACTCAGAATTACAGTAACTGTGGTACTCACAGAGGAGGGATGCGCACGAGGGCTAAAGACAATCTGAGAATCTACCTCCTACTCCCGCGACAGATAAATGAGGCTCAAGGCTTACCTCTCCTCAGCTGTGGAGGAGTTTGCATGACTTCCTTTTGGTAACGCAGCCCAGACAACAACAGATGGTAAGACAGGAATGTGAACATAAACTGTATATGTGGTTAAAATACCTGAAACTGTTCTGAAACTGGTAATTCCAGGAGCAAATTAGGAATGGCAGAGTTTGCTTAAGGCAACCATCACATGGATTAAAAAGTAACAAGGGGATTACCGGGAGACTGAAAAAAAAGGAATCAGCTTGAAAAGAAGGATAAAAAGCCTGACAACTTGTGGCTTTGTGGAAAGAAGAGGGGAGGGAGCATCAGCCATCAGAGTGAGCTTGGCGCGGCCATGAGCTGCCCTGCTTCTGCCACCGCAGTCTCCTTGTGGGCTCCCCTCCAGCACCCTGAGGAGCCTGAGCCCAGCAGTTCACCTGCTGTATTACTCACATTGATCCTGAATGTACAGTTCACTGACTGCAAGTTAATTACATGTGAGTCATAAATCAATAGGTTTTAATTTAAACCACGTGAGTTGAGAGTTTTTTTTCCCCTGAGACTGCAACCCCCTGTTCAGCATGTCAGATCTGAGAAACTCGCTTAGGCACTTCACTCTTCCTATGTATAGCCTGTGCATCTTTTCAGAAATACAAATTTTGCTGGATACCAGGAAACACAAGGTTAGTTGTTACAACATCTAAACCCCCATGAAATCTAGCCTCACAGTGGGTACCCTGTGCATGCCTGAAAAAACTTCTGCCAAATACATATATCACTCAAGATTTTCTCTTTTAGTTTGACAAACAGTAACAAAGATCCCCTGACAGAATTATGACTTCACAGTTCACAGCTGCCTGTTATTTATGCTCTATAAAATGTCACCAACATTTGCTGCCATAGCTAAAGGAAGCCTGCTAGTACTGCAATGTGATTTCAAGCTCAGATGTAAACAAACAAAAATTGTTTCCAAACAATGGCATAAAAGGTAATAAAGTAGAAATAATCATGAGTATTTAAAAATCATACGGGATATCAATCCACTGATTTTTATAGGATGTGATGAGAACAGAAAATTTAAAATTTTCAAATGTAATTCTAATGTGTCTGTTTGAATATGTTGAAGGTTTTCATGTAATTTCTGTGTTTGTCCTCCACTTCTATGCCAAATTGGTATCCCTGGTCCTCATGTTTAACACTCACAGAAAGGTGGTTGGTTGCCCCGTACATGCTGCCTTAAACCTATTGCCTCTGGGCACTTCAGAAGTTGCACATTCACACTCAAAGACAGATACCCTGGGACACCGAGCCAGGCCTGCAGGTACCTCCCATGCCAGCTTTTGTAGTGCAGTGCACACACACTTGCCTTGAAGCAGTCAAAGGGCTCACTGTTCTTCCCAGCATCTAGAAATGGCTCTAACCAGTGAAAAATCATCGGTTCTTCCCATGCAAACACCCGAAAACCAGAAGTATCTTGTGAACCACTTGGAAAAAATGTAATTACCTGGGACACTATCCTGAATGTGCACTTCCAAACACACACAATGATTCTTAAAGTCTTCATCTTTTGTTTCCTTCATTACTGAGAAGTACCTGCTCTAATATAGAGAAAAACTACAGATGGTTTTATATCTTGAGGGTCTATTTGGAGAAGAGCTAGTTGTTGACAATTTGAAACTGTCTAAGAATGGACATGTAGAGTCCTGTAAAGCATCCTGAAGAGTCTGAACAATCTCTGTGTTCAATGGCACATTCAAGATACTGCACAGTATGAAACCAATGCGGATGAAACATTTGCTAGTAATACTGTAAATGATGTAACTGGCTATCTGATAAGCAAAATCTATAGACACACTACGTAGTACTTCAGGCAGATCAAAGCAACATGGTTAATTAACTCCAGATAAGGGACTGAGCCGCAAAGTCTAACACCTAGGAATAATGTGGAGTCCTGGGAGCGATACCACAATGTATGCAAGAGCTCAGCAGCACAAAGAGACCTAGTAAAGTAAAAATGCCCCAAGCAACCAAGAGGAAGTGACAGAAAAGCACCACTCTCCTTTTAAGCTGCATAGTGCATGGCTGGACAGACCAGACCTAAAGGACTGCCCTAAAGAGTACAGCCAACAAGGATTATTTGGCTTCAGTGCTTGTACCTAAGTATCTCTGCAGTGTGACAGGACATACAGACAAAACAGCTGGAGCAGAATTACAAGTGCTTTAGAAAGACATAAAGGACATTCACATCACAGAAAAGATGGAGTTATGCATAAAAACATTAATCCTGTACTGTTGTCCAAAATGTCCAAAATGAAGCCCAGATCAGTGCAGATTACAATTTATTAGTGGTTGCTAGTTAGTAGTTGCATGACTGGAACAAACTAGTGTTTGCAATTTATTCCCAGAGAAGACTGCAGCTCACATGAAATCTGCACGTGACTCCAACTGTGATTCCTTGCCCCTTGCAGAAGAGATGTTAAGGAGGCTACAGAACACCCCATATTACCCAAATCGTATCAAGCTCTTAAGGCCTATTTGAATCTCATTCATCTAGGAAAGCTTCACAGGGATTATTTATCTGATTAATCCTTAATATCAACTGGCCCATCTACCCCTCTCAGGCTCCATGCCATAGTGAAAGAACAGAAAAAGGAATCTTGGACATTTTGTATACTACATTTTACAATTACTTTAAAAATTGGAAACCTCAGTAGCACTATCTCTGAATATGATAAGCCATAGATTGCCAGTAATTTTAGAATTTAAAAGCTGTCTATGTAATTAAAGACCCTTATTTATATTATCTAATCTCTATATTTTAAAGGCGAAGTATCAACAAAACTAAAGCAACAACAGCATTAAAAAATCTACATTGCAATCCAAAGGAATAAGAAGGCTCTGTTTAACCATACAGACCAGACACCTTAAATATCAATGCAAAGCTGGGATACTAACCACCAGGTATCTTTATGCTGCATCCAAGACAGATTTGTTCAAACGACAAGGAAGAACAGGCTCCTGAAGATCTAATATTTCCTTTAGTTGAGTGGTCTAAATAACCTGGGGAGATGACTTGATAAAGGCATAAAATCACACCGCTGTAGCCTGAATCAAAGGATATTTTGCTTTGCGAGTTACATGCTGAATCAGCTGAGTAGAGGAGTATAGCAAGAGAGCTATTAGAAGAAAATAAAATAAAAACATTTCAATAACTTGGCAGTGTAAGCCAATCCTTTGCTGCTTCAACTTGCATTTTCTCTGGTTCCTCAGCTTGAAAGTTACTTCAGCTCAGACCTCTTATACCACCATGATACACAATTTTAATTTTTCTATTTACATTACATACTGAATCTGATATTCCCCAGCTCTATCACAACAGGAAATCATGGGAGTAACAACACTGCTACTCCTACAGGTAGGATACACTAAACAAGTTTTTTCCTAAGCATCTGTCTGCTTTCTGGAAGCAGTTTCAATGAAAACACAGTAGGTTCCTCTGAATCACTTTGCCTCTTTTCTCTGAACCATGTGTGACCTGGGATGAACATGCTTCATTACTGTAAGTAATGGGGACAGACGACTTCACTTCAAATAAAGATGCATTCATAACATGAGGTTAAGAGCTTCCTGAAGACAAGGCAGGTGGTAGTTCTTCTACATGTTACAAAAATCAAATTTAATTCCTGTTTATAAGGTGACCTAGTCTTGACCTACAACAGCATGCAAATTCTATCCTCTCCCTCGTTTTCATTGATTTTGTTCTATCTGAGGGACTTTTAGCTAACTAATAGAAGTTAAGAGTAGGCTACTCTTTTACAGCAGAAGTCAAGCTTAAGGGTGCGTGGGAACTGAACAGGCTAAAGGAATGGTTGCAGAAAGGATGCATGTAATTGACCTGGGGTTAAACAGTTAGGAGCATGGCGTGTGTGCCTGGTATAGGTTAAAAAAAATGTGAAGAGATTATGTACATATGTCAAAAAGACTGAGAAATAATGACAAAAAGTTTCATTAGTTTGATTGAAATTCAGGTGTGCATTTGAAAAAGTGAGAATAATTCAGGTAACTCATATGGATAATGTATATGGAAGAGTGTTCAAGAAACTTGCATGAGCCCAGTAAAATCTGTGTCAGATGATGTTTATCACTGACACTGTCTAATTGTGCAATATGTGACATGCGTGGATTGTTATTTTACAGTACTAGTTTCTTACACCTATATTTCTATGCAAAGAAGAATGCAATATTAGATTTAACAAGTAACTCAAAAGATGGGGACAATAACATGTTGTGATGATATCAATTCCACAGCTTGTTTCAACACTAGGGTCTAATCAGGATAATGGCTCTTAAAGACCCAGAGCAGGTTTCTTTACTCCAGCAGCAAAAACTCAGAATAAGTAAAATTGATGGTTTATACCTATGAAATATGTATGAGATCAAAATCAGGTTCTCTGCTGTAGGTAATAAGGAAAAGTACTGTTGACTACACTTGACAAACTGTAATATTAGAAATGCCAGTACCAAACAGCTGCCAGGCACTTTAAAAAAGAATTTTATAAAGGTATGCCAGATCTCATTCGGATGACGTGCCATGTATCTGTTAGGGGTGAGAAATGCAATCCAGTTAATAGCATTACCGGGATAGCAGTGTGTCCATACATTAAGACAGATGCCAGGTTTAAAGTGCAATTTGGGTATAATCATTTGGGCAAGATTATTTTATACTTGACTAATTTAGCTAACAATTTCAAAAAGGTGCTAATTAAAAAATGCCTGTGGCTATCACTGGCTGCCAAATTGCAGAGATGCTGCCACTGAAATGTTCCCATCTAATTATTAACGAAGGCATTTGGCCTGGTTCAGGATTTAGAGAGCAGACCCATATTTACTGTAGTGTTAGCAAAATTCACTCTTGAAATTTCCCAAATCTGATTACTCTAACATTTTGAACAGTTTTACAACACTGTTACTCCATGATTAAGAGGAAGTGACATCTGGGTAATAAAGGCATCACAGAGTGAAGTGTTAGATCCTTAGATATTTATTTTTTAAACCAACATCATCTTGCAGGCTTCTGTTCTTTTCTGCAATCATGCAAGTAATTGATTTTTATCTTATGGGGAAAGGAAGCGAGATAAATGAGATTTACAAATATTTCATTGCCTGCTCCAATTGCAACTGTTACTGAAAGGGCTAGGAAGGTACTGGCAGTTTTGTGTTGAAAAACTGCTGGATACATTTGTACCAACTGAACAGAAGATCCCCCAAATTCTTCTCATGAATAGAAACTTCAAAAGATCATTACAGATGAGAAAAAAAAAATAAAAAAGTAAAGTAATTCCCCAAAATCTCATTATTCCCTGTATAGGCTCAAGAGACCTGCAAACTCGCCAAGGCTGGTACCGATTAGACAACACTGACAAAGGCCTTTAGTTTCCTCACAGTGGGCAAAGCAGCTTCCCTCAGCGATCCCTCAGATTTGGACCAGCAGCTTCTCACTGGCGCATCCAGCAGCAATCATCCTTTCTTTGGTGAAGAGGAGCATTACAGTACATTTCTACTGTGACTTATTGCCATTCTTTCCTCATGTCCTTAGTAATTCAGAAGCCGGTTTGCTTATTCAAGCTGCACAGTGAAAAGAGGTTTCCAGAACAAAGTTCTTTGAGAAAGAGAATGAGAAACCCAAGTTATCCATGACATAGAAGTAAAGATTTGGAGAAGGGAAAGGAAATCACTAGTGTAGCTTTCCAGTGCCATCTCGAGGTCTCTTGCATGCTACATGGTTTCTCGTTCCCAGAGAACGTTTCATCTCCTGCAGAAGTAGCCACATGCATGTGAGGAGGACGATGCACTCGATGACTGATCGAGTAAAATTGCCTCTCTAATGACAAACACTTTCAAGTCATTCTCAAGACATCTTTAAAGGGCCTACAGTTCAGAGTTATTGCATCTGCGCTTTCTGAAAACTAGGTCCCATCAAGGTTCCTCACACTGAGCACCCAAAAACTAAAACAGTCAAAACCCCCAGATCTATTCAAAATATTTTTAGGATAATGTTCAGGGTGAAGATTTGTGAGGGTAGAAATAAAGAAAGGAGAATGTTGTTTAAAAATCTCTTTCAAAGAGTAGGAAAATGTAGCTTAAGAAAACTCTGTAATTCTAAGAGTTCTATTTTTCTGAAGTTCAAAACCAATTCCCATACCCACAGAACTTTCCAAAAACGTCAGTTCTGATATGCTAAAACTCCTATGGATTCTCCTATGCCCAGGATGTTATGTACTTAGAACATGTTTCCAAGGCACCCTTTGTTAAAGCACGTGTTGCTAGCATGCCTGAAGCACACAGCTCCTGTGCAAATCAATAACACGTCTGCTTTGGCACAGGCACTTGGCAAAATTCAAAATATCTCAACAGTATGAAGAAACGTGAACCCATAAAAGCTTAATCTGAACCAAAGGCAAATGTCCTATTTAATCTGAAACAGGGACAAACACAGGCAGACGACCAAGTTTATACAGATCTGCAGAAAAAAAGGGGAAAAAAAGGAAAAATAAGTTACAGCTGTTTTCATTGGCAGAGCTTTTATTCCTGTCTATCCACATTTCTGTCAACTGCTCACTCTGCCCTATCTATCAGATGGCTCCCTCCCACTCTCGTAAAGCAGTGGCTCCCAACTTCTTTCATGTTGTGACTCAATTTTACAACAGGTAAAAGCCTAAAAAATGCCTCTTGCTGGCCTCCAAAGAAAGACGGCATTCTGGCTCCCCTTTCAGCCAGCCAGGATTTCAGACCTTGCTGAAGACCACACACCCTGAAATAGCTTTCATGATGCAGAACCAGAAAGGTCAGCTTTACCACCTCCATTTCTCCTTCACGACAGCTAGTGAGGCTGCACAATGACAAATTACATCACGACAGTAGAAGCGGGGTCCAGCTCAACTGACCCCATCCCCAGAAGGAACTGACAGCCAGAGTACTTACTCCTAAGCCACAAACTGAGTCCAAGATCCAATAAAATATAATGAAAATATAGTTTTAGTCTACTATACTTGTAAATTACCAGAAGGGGTGGTAGGGCATATGCTTTGCACAATGAAATAAGAGGAAGGTTTGCCAAAACAAAAAGTAAAACAAAAACTAGTTCTAAATGTAGGACTTCTAATTAACATTTTGACATGACAGCTATGCATCGATAAAGCCCACAGTTACTGAATAAATTGCTTGCTCTGTCATCTTGCCTTGAAGCAGGCAGGGGCCATCTTCAATATACTTGAAAAGATGCATTGTGTGCCCTTTTAGTTGCTACTTCTGTATCTGCTATATGATTGAGTCTTATGTATAATATATGCAACCTTTGCATATTTTTAAAAGCCATTTTTAAATGTCTGAATGCGCACAAAGTACCAAAAAAATGGCTTTTTTGACATAAAACACTCTACTTCTACAAAGAGAAAGCTATTACTTCATTTTTAATCAAACTTTGTCCTCAGAGGGGAAAAAGTCATCTTAAGGTTAAGAATATTTCCAATTTCATTTGCGTGTTTTTTTTTTTTTTTTTTTTTTTTTAATCTGAGCTGGTAATTAGTATTTACTGACATGGTAGTGTTGTTACGATGATTAATTTTTTTTTTAATCACATATGAAAATCTTCAGATGGAAACTGCAATGGAGGGGACAAGCCTGTATCATCTGTTGCTATTTAGTAGAGTAGGATTACAAGGAGAACACTTTTTTTTGACTCACTGTTTATTAGAGTCTGCAGCTTAAAAAAAAATAAGCAGCACACTTCAAACAAAGAATTGAGATGTGGCTAAAAATAAGAGCAATATCACAGCTGTCTGCGGCAGCTGCATTAAAACAAAATTTTTTTTGTTTTAATACTATTAAAACTAGTACAAAATACTATTAAGTATTTTGATTTTTTCTTTATTTACTTCTCAGACCTAAATATCTCCTCTAGTGATGGAAGTACACTTATTCCTCTTTAACTTCCTTATATTGCTTTTGCTATCTAAAAACCTTATCTACAGATTCTTGGGCTGTCATTTTGGTATACAGTCCTTGTTTCTGTGATAGTATATGTATCATTAATAGCACACAGACATGAATTTTCCAAGTGCTCTCATTCTTCAGGTCTTTCAAATGAAATTAAATACAGTCTTTGTTTAAAAGGTCATCTTTAAAATTATACACAATAAATTCTCTACTAGTAAAAATACATTTTAATAGCACTCCTCCCTCATCTCCACATTTCATTTCCAATGACTCTGAAGCAGCACAAATCAAGAGATGGGGCTTGTTGGTTGCTTCAGACTAGCAACATTTCCTTCTGTGACCATGGCATTAAAGGCTGATCTAGTGGCCTTTCTATAATTAATGAAGCTAATGCAAGGATGTGGACTACAGACACTTCATCATCTCCTTCTGAACCCAGAATCTTAGCTATCATTTTTTCCTAACGTTAATCCTGCATTTATGCACTTCCTATGCATCTGCACAGCTACTGAGGAGGGAAATCATCTTTCTTCCCATTGTAAATCATGCAGATGTGCTTATCAAATCCAAACAGAGATTCAGGATCATTTAAAAGAATGAAAAGTTAATAATAATTTTTAAATGTCAGAAGCACATAGATATTCCAAAGGTTTCTCAAGATATAAATTAATCAAATATATTTATGATAGGGTAAAAATAAGACATAAAAGGTCCTATATATCTTAGCAATTTCTAAAGACTGAATTTTAAAGTCATTTAGTCATCTAACAACGCTAACTGTCAAGTAACAGGAACTTTAGCATGACTTCAGTGCGCCGCAGTTGCTGTGTGATTTCAAAAAATCTCCTGAGGCATCTATCTGCTGCTCTATTCAACATGCTATTCTGTACAAGAAAGTCCCCTAACCCCTTTTCCATACCATAATCCTTCCGTCTTCCCTTGCTCTTCCTTCTCTGCACTATTTCCTTGCTTGGACTGTAAATCTCATGCCAGTGTGTAGTCCTGCTCTGCTCTTGCTGTAGTTTGTCTGTTTGGAACCCGAGAGCATACCCAGATTTACTCTTTCCTCAGTAGCCTTTTTTCCTTGGCCACGGAAGTCCACAGGCTGCCAGCACCCCACTATTTTCTCAGTCTTTCTTCTCCTTTGCTGTCTCCCAGGATAAACATTTTTTCCTCAAATCCATCAAAGCAAGTCAGATTCTGTCCCCAAGAGCTACTCTCTTTGCATGATCCATCCTTCCTACCAATTCCCCCTGGGAAGCAACCGGTTCTTTGCCTTGCCTCCTCCTAGTTCAAAGATAGCCTTGTCCCCTGGCTGTCCAAAGAAATTTGGATCCTGTGCCTCCCATCTGCCTGTTCCTCTGGCTTTTCACATGTGATAGCAGTGGGATTCCTGCTCTCGGTCACACGATGGGAAGGAGATAGCTCTAGAAGACCATATCCCAAACCTACCTGGGGGAGCCCTGCCAGGATCATGACACCCAAGCCTTTTTTTCTAGAGCTGCAGGGGCCCCTCTTGAAAACATGAAATCCTGACTGTCAGATGTCTCCCTTCCAGCACACATGGAGAGCAGTTCCCCAACCACCACGCTGCTGTGGAGGCCAAGCTGAACCAACCCCGCAACAGACAGAGCAGGAGCTTCGTTCATCCCACTTGCCTGAGGACAGAGCAAATACAGGGAGGGGAAACAGGGCAACCTCCTGCGGGGAGTCAAGGAAGGCTGGAGGCCCTCTCAGACCAAGCCACAACCCTACCCTTCCTGCACCACTCAGCAACTGCACCTGTGCAATTGCAATGTGGGGGTGGAACCTCTCTCCCGCAGAGGACTGTGATATCCCCTGCTCTGGATGATCACGTTTGCTGCAACTGCTGGCAGCTTTCTGGCTCCCAGTTGCTCCCTGCTGTGCTCTGTGGGTTGCAATGGGATCCAAAACAGGGATCACCCTGGCAGCACCTGGGGCAGGCTGACAGGTGTGCAATGTAAGGTTGAAGCAGAAAGTTTTTACTCTCCCCGCTCACCTTTTTATTTTTTTTTTAACATTAGCATACGCATCCAGATCTAGGGTGATGGATGTTATGTAACAGTTTAATGTGTCAATAGTTAAAAAAAAAAAACAGATTTATCTTTCATATGCTCCAAAGGACAGGAAACAGAAATGACAAGTAAAAATATGTAAATAAGCAAAGTAAAACTATCATCAAAAGAATTCACTTGTCCTTGGTGCATAAGAGAAGATGGGGGAAAAAAAAGTATATTGCTCCTGCCTGTGCTCTTGCTTACGCACAGTAAATATCCAGTAGCAAATCAGCACTAGCACATTACAATATACAGTAATGGCTGTCTTCTTCTGTTCAGAGAATGATTATTTACTGCTAAGTGCTGCTATAAATGCAGTCTTGTAAAACTGTCATGAAAATTTACACATGCAAGCATAACACTCGCTTACCTACCCTTGCAAGGACAATAAAGTAGAAGAAAACCCAACCTAGTAAGTCTAGTTTACTGTAAGAAAATACCATGTCTGGGACAGGTAAACCTTTTCACATCTTCTGTAAATATTGACGGCTCTTTGTAAATACATACAGAAAGGTAGTAGGCCTGCCCTGAAGACTTTTCAGTCTAAGTAATAACAGTTCAAGGACATTAAAAAAACCAAAAGTTACTGAAAAGGGGTTTGAAGAAGAACAGCAGATGCTCCCAGTGCTCGGTAGCAGAAGCCTGCCTCTTCCCCAAGCTGACAAAATCTAAACTTGGAGCCTCCAGGGAGAGGTAAGGAAAGCTCACAGCGTAAGAGGAAGCACATCTGGGGCAGAAGACAATCCCTTCTACCCATCACAGAGAGCCCTAATCTCTGTTCGCCCCTGAGAACAAAACCACTTCCTTGAAGCCAGGCAGAACATGCTCCGATTCCCCCAGAATGCTTCTCCCCTGGACACGGCAACCTGAAATAGTGAAAGGAGGAGTAAAGCTTCACTTCAGCAAATGAGCTTTCATCAAATTCTAATCCAATTGTAAGTGCATGCCACAAACTGCTTCGTACATATGTGTCTTCCTGATTCGGGGTTTTTGGTTTCTTTCTTTTTCCAAATATTGCCATTTGCTGTGGAAACAATCCTTCTGCAAGGCTCATCATATAGCACAAACAGAAATGTGAGTTTCCTCTGTTAATAAAACCTGCAGCATTTATTTGTAGCATCAAGGGGGGGGGGGGGGAAGAAGAAAAGTCTGTAAGTACCTTCTCACTCAGAGTGCCAGCAACCTGCTCTGCTCCTGCATGTATGTGCTGTGGCTCCCAGGCCCTCAGCCACTTTCCTTAGGGATTTTCATTGGCCCCCGATGGTGGACCACATCCTTGGAGATGGCATACCAGCCTGAGAAACGAGCCAAACCTTGAGCTTGTTTGTTGGGGGAGGCCTCGCTGACCACAGCTTCCGTGTGCTGCTGGACTACTGACCATGCCTGGGAAAAACCATGGCCCAAACTGAGGCACCGTGCCCGAGAGGTCACAGGCACAATTCAGTTTGAAGCCAGGCCTTTGCAGCAAACTGGCGGAGGACAGCCCAAAGCAACAGGCCTCCAAAGCCAAAGGGAAAGCTTGGATCAGAAGGCAACCAGCAATACTGAGCGATTTGCCCTGGGGGCAAGTGCAGGTATGATGGGAGCTGTTAAAATGGAATATCCTACAAACCCCCTGATGTGGCGAGATGATGCCTTATCTGTCTGCTAGCAAAAAATTAAAATATTCTGAATGTGTTTAAATCCAAGAGTGGGTCTAGATCAGGTAATTTTTTCCTTATATCTGGCTAGAGTCCTTTTAATCTGGCTGCAAAACATCCATAGCTCGAATGATGAGTAATAAGCTTTGGGCAAGCAATATAAACTGGGACAGAGAAAGATGGCAACCAGCTAGGAGCAGAGCTCTAGAAAAAAAAATAAATCAAATACTAATAGATAAAAATCACTAATATTTGTTCTTCTTTAACATGATTTGATTTTCATTTTCAAAAGCAGCAAGGAAGGCCTCACTGTTACCCCTCGGGCAAGGCAAGAGGCGTGCTCTGCGTTACACCGGGGGGGGGGGGGGCGGGCGGGGAGCCGAAGCACAAAATGCTTCCCCCCTTCCAAACACGGTGCTGCACGTTTCCGTATGCGGGGAAGGCCACAGGAGCCCGCGTTTTCTAAGGCGACGAACTCTTGCAGCTCTCAGTGGCCTCGGCGCTTTTGCGAACCAACGGATGCCTGAACCCTAAGTCACTCACAGCCCGAACGAAATTTTTATTATTATTTCTCCCCCCTTCTTTGAACAGCATTCGCGGGGTGCAGGGCACCGCCTCCCCCCGCCTCCGGCTGCCCCAGGTACAGCACAGTACAGCACAGCCACCTCCGACCGTTAAGGGCTGGGCTGTTTTGAATTTCTGAATTTCCTTGTTTACTGGCGAGGCCGCAGAGCTTCCGCCCAGGGGCGGCGCCGGCAGGGGGAACCCCAGAAACACCAGCCCGCCCAAATTTCCCGTTTTCTTTCTTTTTTTTTTTATTTCCCCCCCCCTTCTCTCCCCTCAAAACTGCTCCCCCAACCGCCGCCACTATGCCCGGAAGGGGCGTGGCCGTCGCCGCGCCTGCGTGCGTGCGGGGTGACGTCACGCGCTCCCTCCGTGTGTGCGACGTGGCCTCTCGCCGGCGCAGCGACCCGTAACGGCCGTTAGGGACACGGGTAACGGTCGGGACCCCCCGCGCTGGGCGGGGAGAGCGGCCGGGGGGGGGGGGGGGGGCGCCCGGCTGCGGCCCGCTGTGGGGCTCCGGTGCTGTCTGCCCCTGCGGGCCGGGGCCGAAGTTTGGGCGTCTCGCGGCCGCCAGGACGGCCCGGCCGGGCCCGGGGAGGGTAGTGAGCCCCTGTTGCGAGGGTGGGTGGTCACAGTTCTCCCAACCACGCCGGGGGGGGGGGCGCTGTTAAAGGATTGTTTCTTTTTGTCAGAAAACAAAATATGGGGGCACCTGAGGAGGGAAACATTAGAGGGTCGGGTATGAGGGGCTCTCACGCCAGGGGGTTTGTACTAATTTTTGGCCATAGATCTATCTAGGCTGGTGTCCTGTTAGTGAGGGTAGCCACTAGAAGATGCTTATTTCGAGTAGGAGATCAGGCCATATATATTGTGGTATTCCCTGAACGCTCACCAAGCCTCCAGCAGCTGGTGGCTTAGGGATTTCTTCAGATAGGTGAATTTTACTGCTGTTTAGTAGGCTTCAGTAGTTTTCTTATAAAAACAGCGTAAGACATAAACTGGATGCAGGCTATGGTAGAGCTGTTTTCCTTTTGTATGCTGAAAGGCATATTTTTTTCATACTGTCTGTAGGCAGCAGCAGCAGCTTGTTGGTGTATTTAAACTACAATGAAGCTTGAGGTCTACAGGCTTTTCTAGTGTGCTTCAAGCCAAAAATTCTGTGAAGGCAGAAGGAATTTCTGTAGGTTAAACATTGATCTGTATTATTGATATAACATCTTTCACTTGTGTGCATTGGAAGTGTCATTTTAAAGTTGGTTATGCTGGAATACGAGATTTGAAACAATCTTAGGAATACTGCCTTTTACAAATTTTGCAGTTAAGTGCTCCTTCTGTAACTAAAAACTTTTATCTTCTGTTACATGTGGCACCACTAATTCTAAATCTGTTCATCTTTGCAGGTAATCATGGATCAAGTAATGCAATTTGTGGAACCCAGCCGTCAGTTTGTGAAAGACTCCATACGGCTGGTGAAGAGGTGCACTAAGCCTGACAGGAAAGGTAAAACACGTGATAAAGTGCCACGTATGTTTATGTCACTTCTGTGTTGATCCATTTGTCATAAATGTTTCTCTGCTTCCCATGTGAAATATAAACTTGAGCAGTGCTTCAAATTTTAATGAGTTTATAGTTCTGGATATAATAAAATGTTATTTTTTGATTCCTACTTAAGTCAGGTATGTGACAGTGGTACTAAAGCTCACCTTACGAAATAGACTAAGTAGCTTAAATTAGCCATTTTGAGATGGGTAAGTAATAATTCTCGTGTATCAGGTAAACTGTTCTCAGAACTTGTGTGCACTCATAAAAGAACACACGGTAGTCAAATTTGGCAGACTGCAGACCTGAAAGGAGCTAGGATTGTTGTTTGCACTGCTGATGCAGTACTTCAGGTCTTCTAGTGACTGCTTGATGGAGACAGGGCCAACCGTGTTGCTGGAGGTACACACAAGATTTTTTTGGCCTTTTCTGGGGCGTTAGAGAGAAGCTACAACCAGAAGCATCATGTAAACGCTGTTCTTGGCCACTGGAACCCTGTAGTTAGTGTGCTTTGTTCATGTGCTCAGGATTAAGTTCACTGACATCTTATGAGGTCAGTAAGAAACTTTATTTGTGGTCAGACTGACAGAGTTGTTAGGGGTTGTTGACCTCAGTAAAAAATGTCCTAAAACACCTGAGAATTTCCCATGATGTGCTCCACTGTTGTGGAGATTGAGACGCTGTCTTCCTGTGGTGTATGTAATTGCTGCTTTTCTGCTTTTTGATATGTGTATTGGGGATTGTTTTCAGGACATAGAGGGGTATGGAAGAAAGTTATGGAATAGTTCCATAAATTGTTACAGACTGTGGGTACTTTCAGTTCTGTCTTCCTAATTTAAAACAAAAAAAATGGAGATTAGCTATGTTTGTGATCAGCTATGTTTTGTGAAAGCAGCGTTTTTTTTTCCCCTCAACATCTTATCTCTCTTCTGAGAAAGCATATTTGTTTCTCAACATCAAGGTGGTCTGCACTTAAACTTCTTCCTGCACTAACATAACCACTTTCTGAAGACAGGTCTTTCCCCTGGTCACTGTAACGAACATCTCCTGTATGCCATACGCTAGCTTCCTGGACTAAATGTTTTCTCTTTTTTGCGTTTGCAGAGTTCCAGAAGATTGCGATGGCAACAGCAATAGGCTTTGCAATAATGGGATTTATTGGCTTCTTTGTCAAATTGATCCATATCCCAATCAACAACATTATTGTGTAAGTAAATACAAAATTTCACTTTTTAAAAAATTTACATTTGCTTTTATCCATTCAGTTTAACACAAAGGATTTTAGATCCCTATAGGATCCTCTAGCATCTGTGGATTTCACATTTCCTTGTAATATGACATTCATTACTTGGTAAATACTCAAAGAACTTGATTAATAAGTAGGTCATTAATTTCAAGTTGAAGTCTTAGGATGCTGCAGAATATTAGATTCGTAGTTCTTCAGTCTTTCTTTGAATATTTGCTTCAAAACTGAATGTCAGATATTCTGATGTCCTGTTCCTCAGTCTATGTTTATGCTCCTCGTTCTATGTTTATGCATAGAACACTTACCTTATTTGGATCTCCTCTTACCTTTTCTAGTTTATAATTTGGGCATCCAAAATATATGCATAGAAGATAACAAAAAAACCATCTGTGCTGGAAGAAGGCAACGCACAGAGCTAAGTTTGTATTGTTTCACTTATTAAAATAGATATAATTGAAGTTTTTTTTTATTTTATGTGTAACAGCATTCTGTAAAATACCCTTTGGAATGAATGTTGCAGCATGACAGACTTCAGTATTAAGTTGATTGGCAGCTATGGTACTGACATTTTAACAGGCTTGATGAAAACTTGTCAGCTTCTCCAGAGCTGATGTAGTTGCTTTTCTAGTACTGGATCAGGTAAAATACTATGCGGTGACCATGAAACTCAGCTGACTTAGGCCTCTAAGATAGTTACCCTCTAAGCAAGGAGAGGTGTCTGACAAAGGAGACAAGCTGTAATTGTAGTAGTGTTTATCCTAACAAGGCAGTATTGGGATGCTAAACTAGACTTAAACTGGGATGTAAAAAACACTTCACTAGTTGAAACTGGTTACTCTGTTCTCTCAACAGTGGCGGCTGAACAATCATCAGGGACTTTGGGACACTTGCTCCAAAGACTTCACAACATTGTAACTTGTTTAATATTAAACAAGCTCAGATGGGATTTCAAACGTTCTTGACATTTTCTCTCTTTTAAAGTGTACATGCTTATATCTGTCTACATTACAAAATTTTTTTAGCAATAGTGTGTTTCTTGCTACTTCTTTCAACTGTAATAGAATCATTCAAGTTGAAAGAACTTTGAGAAGTCTCTAGTCCAACCTTCTGCTCAAACTGGGGTCAACACTGCGTTCAGACCAGGTTGCTAGGACTTTGTCCAGTCAGGTCCTGAAAACCTCCAGGGATGGAGACTGCATAGGTTCTCTTGGCAACCTAGCTCAATGCTTAATTTTCGTCTTAGTCAACAGCACTGTTCCAGCAAAGGCAGGAAGCAAGGAAGCAGCATTATTTTAAACTGTCCAAGTGGTGAGTTAAGAGGCTATCATCAGCTGGAGCTTAAATTTATAGAATCATCAGCATTACCCCAAATTTGTTTCTGCATTTGGAAGTTCTGTTGCACTGTACTACAGTGCTTGACTGGAGGAAAAAAAAAAATTCCCAGCAAAATAGTAAGTGGCACCTCTAATTCTTATTTTGAATTAAGGGGGGAAAAAAAACCCTCACTGTTACTAAAACTTAAAGTTTAAGGTTAACTTAATTTTTCAGACATATTAAGCAGTCTTTCAGAGAAGCAATAAGCTTTAGATTGTTGGATAGGACATACACCCTTACTGATCTGTTTTGGATACTGGTGCTGGAAGAAGACTGCACTAAGACTACAGAAACTGGTATATGCTAGCTGTGCTTTTCCTTCTCTGACTGAGGCTAACATTTAATTCCAAAAAGCCTAATGTAAATTTTTAGTAATTTGCTAATAATTAGATGTTACAGTGCTTCTTTTATTACAGGCTTTAACAGTACTTGATACTGGGAGATACTGATGCTGGTATTATAGCAAAACTGAAGCTTCTTCAGTGCACCAGCTTGCTTTACAAGTAGATTGAATTACTAGTCTTCTAGGAAATCTTCACAACATCAAAATATGCTCTGAAGCAGGTCAGGAAAATGAGATTAAATGCTCTTTTGTTATCACCTTTCTAGAAAGAAGTACTGTGTGCAACTGTACTCTGCTTTCTTGGCAAAAGGAAAAAAAATGTTCAGTGATGGCACAAAATACTTTGTGAAAACAGTCTGTACTGACCAGACTAGCAGTAATAGTTTTCTTTTTACATCCATTCTTACCTGTTTGTCATCATATTGGGAGAGAGCACATGTGTTTTCTGAGTGAATAGCATGAGGTATCAGAGTGATGTACCCAATCATTTCTCCTAATCTTGATTTGATCTCAACTGATTTTTATTTCAGACTTGTTTTCCATTCACTACATAAAATCAGTGCATGATTATTTCCTTAGGAACAAGGAAGTTCTGCTATCTTCTTCCAGTGCAATTTCTCAGTATTTTGAGTTCTGTCAGATAAAGGCAACGGTAGCTCATCTTATTCTTTGATAGCCATTGTCCACAGCAAAGGCTTGTCTGTCTCAATGGTTACAATCCCAGAGTTGTCATAGGTATTTGAAGTACTGACGAGTGTTCCAAACTTCAGCATGTGGTTAGCTGTGAGAAATAAGAGAGAGATGTAGTGGCACTCTTGAAACAAATACACTTACTGGCATTTATCTTTTGTAAACTGCCTCTCCTCCCCAAAGAAAGAATACAACAGCTGAATAAATTACCCTAGATGAACAACATCTAAAATAGCTATTTTAGAGACTAATTAGAAGGGTTGTATCAGATGACCTCCAGAAGGAATAAATTAATACTCAACACCAAACAAACAAGGCCCCAAAACAAACAAGGAGTTTAACTTTTATCTGGTATTATCTTCCTTCTGGAGAGGGAGATGCTTGCATTTTATAAACATACAGACTACCCTAGGGACATTCTGAACCTAGTCAGTTCTGTATTACCTTTTGCTTGTACAAAGTTTTAATGTACCAGCTCCAAGATTATTCTTTGTTACAGCCTCTAAAACAAGTCAAATCACAGATCGTATTAACTAATGCCACTCAGGGTTACATGTCTATGAAAGATACAAGGAAAGCTGCAGCTGTGGACAATTGTTTAGGTACATCAGCAAGTACATGTGGTCTGTTAGAATTGTCAAATCATGCATTAAAACTAACGATAGTCCTCTGGATTTGCTAGTAAATGGCCCAGTACAAATAGAGATCCAACTCGACATGTATCAATTAAACTTTATCCTGGGATTTGCAATAGATGAATATTTCAATTGTAGAGATTATTTATTAACACAGGCTAATAAACTCACATATTTGATGTATATTGTGCTGTCCACCAGGCTTTGTAAACGGCACTGTGGGGACTGATTTTACCATGCAGTATGGTTTGAAAATGAGGGCAGTCTGACAGAAGGCGGGACGGACAATGGGGTTCAGTGTCTCTTCTGCCAAATCTGTACTTAGAGCTATTTTTTCCTGCTCCCACTCCAGTTACTAGCCTGAAACAAATCGGGGGGTGGGGGAGCGAAGGTTTCATCTGCTATCTGTATTTGCTGGAAATGAGAGAATAATGACTGAATTTCACAACTGCTTTAAAATCCTTGAAGCAATTTAAGATTCCTGCCATTTGAATATTTTGACTTTTTAGAGCATAACTGCAATGCAGTGCAGAAAAAATAAGTATTGTACTAGATCAATTATGTGCCTAAAATAAGTGCTAGATTTTATCGGGATGACTTCGTACACAGAATGGCAAGTAGACGGGCTTCCAGACAAAGGCCGTGGCAAATGACTCTTGGCTTTTACCCTTTGGGAAGGGACAGCAGGAGCTGGTGAAGCTATGCCTCGCTAGAAGCTGATGCACTAGACAGTCGCTGGGAATCTGGATTTCACAGTTTACCAGTAAGTCATTTAATGAAGATGGGGAAACACGAGGGAAGAGTTCCCTGTGTAAAAATACTCCCAAAATATTACTGAATTAAGTTTTATTATGATCAAGTTACAAATACATTTCAAGTAATTTTGAACTAGTTAATAACCTTAAATGGTATAATGTATTTGTTGACACACACTAAAAATACCCATTTTTGGATGCTGTATGCTTCAGCGCTAGGGGAAAAAATTCCAGAACTATGGAGTAAAGTCTTACTTTTCCTGTATAAACCCACTCATTTAGTATCGTCTATTCCTTCATGCTTAAAGCTCTCAGAATTATTCTTACTGTTTCAACTTTACATAAAAAATAAATGTTTTGTCAGAAGGCAAGAATTTAGAACAACATGGCAGCTTAACAAAACAAAAACTGATGTCTTCATGCACAGAAATAAGAAAAAATCTTGCAGTTTTTTTTTAAATTGAAAAGTTCTTGCCCACTAGGTGGAGCCTTTCATCTTTCTCTGCCAGATTCTGTTCTGTGCCAAGGATCAGTGAAATGCAGAAGTGAAAAATGCTAAAACTATAGAACAATATTGTTGATTCACATGGCTCAAATGGACAAATTCAAATTATTTGCTTTCACAACCAGCCAATGTTTCAGCTAGTGTAATTAAAAAGGCATGCTTTCAATTCAATCGATGAACAGTAATTAATGTGGAAATGGGTTTAAGCTGGTAAGGGACATACATACTTATTGCCTTTAGGAAAACTTTACTGTGTTATGCAGTGGGACATGAAGAGCACAAGGTCAAAGGACTGGGAAGTTCTGTCAGTTCATACCTGATCCATTCTCTCTCTCTCTCTCTCTCTCTGTGTCTCTCTCTGTCTCTCTGTCTCTCTGTCTCTCTGTCTCTCTGTCTCTCTGTCTCTCTGTCTCTCTGTCTCTCTGTCTCTCTGTCTCTCTGTCTCTCTGTCTCTCTGTCTCTCTGTCTCTCTGTCTCTCTGTCTCTCTGTCTCTCTGTCTCTCTGTCTCTCTGTCTCTCTGTCTCTCTGTCTCTCTGTCTCTCTGTCTCTCTGTCTCTCTGTCTCTCTGTCTCTCTGTCTCTCTGTCTCTCTGTCTCTCTGTCTCTCTGTCTCTCGGCTTTGAGTCTGATTTGTTAAGTCTTAGCAGTAGCTTATCACTTAGAAAAAATATTACCTAAACCTATTATTCTTGCTGTTGAGATTATTTTTCTGTGAAATACAGTCTAATGAAAGAATTTTTTTTTTTATTGCCCAGTCATTAATGGTTATAGTTCTGATGGGTACAAGAAATTATTTTAATAAAGGATTTCAGATGGTGATATATTTTTATTCTTATCTGGAAAAGACCCCTAATTTTCAGAATCTTCTCTATTTTACTTAGGGGGCAGTAAAATTATTCTTTTTGACAAAAGTAATTTGCCTTTTGTTTTTCATGAGTGTTGTTTTGGATAAAAACAGAAGTGATCTTTTGAAAATGACCACCTCTTCCCACTTCCAACAGTGCTAGACTTTATTTTAAACCTAAAATTTCACTTAGTTCTTTGGTTTGGAACTATGTTTACTGAAAATAAACAGCTCATGAAAAAATATTCTACTCAGCTCTTTCACTGTAGCTGCACTATTTTTCATTACTCTCTATCTGTAAAGTCAGCATGTCTTGGTGGTGCTGATTCTAGGTGGCCATACCTCCAGGGAAAACAGTGGGGATTACAGGTGGGTTTTTATTTTTTTAAAAGCCTGAAAATGTAACTAAAAAATAGATCTGAGGTGTCTGGAAGTCTTGATGACTCTGGATTTATGGTCATGGACAGGGCTTATTTCGATGCGGTTGTGGAGGAACATATTCCTAGCAGTTTTGATTTCATATAGCAGGTGGTTGAATCCATCAACATTTCAGAATGTTGGAAATAATTTAGAGCAGAAATAGAAGGGCTGGTAGATGAGCTTTCAAAAGGAGCATAATCACAAAGATCACTATATTTATGCGTATATTTCTTAGATATTCCTTTTGTTGACCAAAGGAATATACATCCTATACATCAAAGGAGATTTTATTAACCCAGAGACTGCCCACTTCCACTATTTTATTGCTGGTTTGATACTTGATACTTTTTTTTTTTTTTTTTTAAATAACATTCTGAAGATGTTGCAGGGAAATGCAACTCAGAGGTAAGATTCTGAAAGCTGATAATTCTCATGGTTGCTAGAAGAAAGTTTGGAAATGTGAAACAAATGTACCATATAGGTAATCAAGCTATGTATTAAAACAAGCAGATCCACCACCAACAAAAACCCTGAAAATTGTATTTTTAAAGCTCTTATCGTATTTATACCTCTGCCATGCCTGGGAGTTTTATATTCTAGTTGGCAGTGCCGAAAATTTGATCTAAGCTTTACTGCCATTTGACTTCTGTTGTGCCACAGTCTTTCAGACTGGAAACAGTAAATAGCATGGACTCCATTTTTATTTAATTAAAACTACATTGGGCCTCATTGTATTAGGGACTATAAAAACACTAACTCTCAGTATCAGATTACTCCTCTTAAACTATTTCTGTATTTATGTTCTGGTAGACTCATAAACATTATTCCTGTAACTTCACCGTACTATTTAAGATATTTAAATATAAAGCTCAGTCCAATAGAAAAGAACTTACATTAAGATCTAACACAGATCTTTTAAATTGCACTTAAGGAATACCTTAGAAAGGCCCAGGCCTTCTGCTGACCTATACAGAGGAGAAACTTCATTTTATATGTACCCTATATAGCAAGAGGAAATCATAACATTAATTTGAAACAGTTAATTGAAAAATCTGGCCCTTACATTAGTTCCTACACTTATACCAAATACATACACATATATATATTTATATATATATATGCATATATATAGAACATGGACAGCAGAGATGCTTTAAACTGCAGTATCTAATGGCTGTGGTGGAAGAGGAATTTAAGAGGACAAGTCTTTCCTTACCAAGGAGTAGATGTAGCGAACGAAGTGAATTTGGTGTGCAAATGGCTTAAGAACATTCCTGCCTCATGTCTTCATTCAAATACGTTTAGGTGTTTAGGTTCCACAAAATGCAACGCTTCTGGAAGCCCCTTGTATTCAGTATCATAGCACAAGGGTCCCCACTCACTCACTGGACTTTCACCGACAGTTCAAGGTCTTACTGTGACCAGAAGTGCAAAGAGAACAAAATATCCTCACTGTAAGCAGTAAGGGAGTATTGTGATATATGTACTATGTTTCCTTTCCCCAGTAGTGTATGTCAATTACTTTCTAAAATACGCAAAGTCACACCTTACCACTTTCCTTCACTGAAAAGAGAAATGGGTACAAGAATGCAAGCAGACAGCCACTGCTGGCCTGGATATTTGGAATATCAAAATAATTAATAATTAATTAAAAGCCTTATTATAATGAATGTAATTTTCTTTTTCCCCTAGGCAAATATTGCATCAAAATGATAGAAAATTAAGATCAATAAGCTGAAACACAAGTTAAAGTGAAATATTGAATTAACATTTGGTATCCTATTACAGTTTATCTGGAAAGGATTTCCCTGAAGTTCTATATTAGGAGCAAAAAAAATCTGCATTTAAATGGGGATATATTAGTAATGCATGAGCTAGTACTTTGCAGGTCACCATGTGTCTACAGAATAGCAGCATTAATTTTGCTATTTAAAAGTAAAAATAAGATAGTTTGTAGCCTGATTTTTCTTTCATTCCTCCTAGTGACTTCAGTGGTGTTAATCTTGATTTACACTGATGTATAAAAAGAAAAAATTGGGTCCTGATCTCTGTACAGTGGGAACTGCAAGACAGGAAGTGCAAATGACTATAATTTACAATAAAACATGAGCTGTATGAGATTATATTCGACAACTTTTATGACTGTTGTAACTTCTGGTAACTGCTTTTGTAACGCAGAACACCGGTGTTGCAACCTCAACAGACGTGCTTGAGTGAGCTCATAAAAGCATTGGCAGGATTTGGGGTGGCGAGAGGGCAGGCAGACCCGCCACACGGCTATTCCCTAGGTTCAGGTGTTTGCAAAGAACGAGCCTCAACTGGGGTGCAGAAGCACAGGCTGCTTGGCTTCACCTCAGTAGGAATTTAGGAGATGACAAGAAAAGCACTTACTCTTGATGCTGTTCGTGTACGTTCTCTCTTTTTAAATGAAATAGTTATCAGAATTGTATGTTCTAGTCTCAGTATAAACCACTCATTTTGGGTGAGCCTTCAGAAATGCGAATGGGTGTTAGAAGTTTTGCATTTCTTTCCAGTGGATTTTTTCCAACTTTAGTCATGGTAGTACTATAAGAATAGCTATAATTTCTATGATCACATCAGCTGCTCAGAGACCATTTAAAATAAGTTGATAAAAATGGAGCCAAAAAATACAGTGCTTGCTCTATTAGTGCCTCTGCAGTTACTATTGTTTCACCAAAATCAGCAAGAATCATTAACTGCAGGAGGTTTCTATTGCTATTATGAACATTTTAGCACTACTATCAAGATGTGCATCAGTGTTTTTCTTTAAAATCACTTTAGCCTGTTAACTTAATTACAGTGGCCCTGAAAGTCTGATACAAAAAACATACACACTGTTTTCAACAGTGTCTTTCCAGTCTAGATATGATAAAGCTGTACAAATATTGCAGTAGCAGAAATGATTTACCAAAAATGTAACTATAAAGTCAGGGCTCAAGCTGGTTTGGAGGATTGTTTTGCTAAGCTTAAGGCAAAGCCAGGCTATGAAATGATTTAAAAATTTTAGTTCAGCCAAGTAAGAATCAGAGGTGTTTGTTTACTTCATTTTTGACACTTTCTAGTAAGCTTATATAATAATCTTTGTCTAACTACCTACAACTCTGAGAGGCTACAGATGTGACAGGTATCATTAGCAGTAATGTCACAGCACTGGAGAAGCAGCCACAGAAATGAAATACAGCTTCAGTCTGACAGTCACTGCTGTAGAGATTTTGCATATAATCTAAGACAAAATAACTTGTTCCTATTTTGGTCCTTCTCTGATCTGTACTGTGAGATAAAAATGCTATTCTTATAAGAAAAAAGGCAAGATTAATGCTGAGATGCATCAGTTAATGATTTTTTTTCAAGTTCTCAAATTATCCATAAGACACTACATAGCGCACATCATCCTATTACGCTGCCATGCTTTAGAGACATTACTTACTCACACAAAGCTGAGGATGGGAATCCAGTACAATAGGGAAAGCAGATTAGCTAAAAACAACGGTGTTCTGTCTTGGCATTTAGTTGTGAAACTCTGGTTTGACATGATAGCAAAGAATCTAAACATACTTGCTATTTTGGAAGCTGTTACACTGCCAAGTTGATATGATGCATCCAGTAGTGAAGTTTACTGAATTTGTTAGAGGAAGATATCCAAACAGTCTCAGCAAATAGCCACATGCAGAAAAAAAGTGAATTTCCCTCTGCATTCCTGATGATCTGTTGAGGTCAGGGAAGAGAGGCAGGGGAAGAAGGAGGAGAAATAACTGACCCAGTTCTGGGGGCTAGTAGGCTGTGTCCGCGTATTCAGGCTTAAAACAACTTCGCACTAGAAAAGTTTTTCGACACCACAAACGCATCACTGATCTTGATCAACATCTTGCCTCTAGCTACAGTCAGTCTCTAACACTTCATGAAAAGATGAAAAACCCACCCTATTGCAGAAACCAATCTATGCATCAGTGGGGTTTTAACGTGTCAAATTAGTTAACCAGTACACACAGTTAATTATTTTTCTCTTCTATTCTCTGAAATCCTGATAAATCGTGTCACATTTAGATTCATAAATTCACAAGAAGAAGCAATAAGAGAGGATTTTAAAACGTGTATAATGTAAGTCTCCCAGCTCCTGTACAGTTCTCTTTGTTCCCATCATTTATGAAGTGTTTGTGCAGATAAAACTAATATTCCTGTAGCATCTGAACTATAGCCCGCAGCTAAAGTGTAGGTATATGGCTATTTGTCCAGAACATACCTACACAGCTTTAGTTAAATGGCGACCTTGCTCCTACGCTCCACAGAGGAGAACAGCAGCAGTGCCGTGAGCACCGCACCATGGCTTCAGCCAGCCAACCTCCTCCACTGCCTGCCAGCGCGCAGGAGCAGTCCCCCTGCGCCATCTTGTCAAGTCTGCCATCAAATTCAGCACTGCTCTGCTTCCTTTCTCTGCGGTGGGGACGTGATTTGCCTAAGGGAGCGCATCTAAAGCTAGTCCCTAGCCAGCTCTGACAGATGAATTTAAGCAGGCAAGCTCCTTATCCTGATCGCTGCTGCCAGCATTAACTCAGCTCCATATCCAGAGTCCTACTCTGATGCACAAGTTGCTCTGCCACTGGGCTATGATGCCAAAATTAAATTAAATTAAATTTGACAAAGCTCTGTAAAGGCTCAGTTCTTACTTCAGCTTCTGGAGTATTCTGGAGGGGTAGGAAGCAAAGCAACCCAACAGGAGCTGGCTGGAATCAGTATTTGTGGCAAAACACAGGTGGCTATACACAACACGTAATGTTACAACAGTGAAGATCAGAGCACATCTTTCAAACTCTGGAAGAGGCACGACACCACAAATTTTAACACTTCCTCCACTTGCAGCCTCCAATTCAAACCAATTCAGCCAGTCTCTGTTCAGTTCAGACTCCTGGATTACCTCCAGGAGGTTTTGCTCTACACCAGTAGATTACCATCTCGTTCACCAGTGGCAGTGTTTCTTGCTCCCACATCTAGGCCTCATGCTAACTACGCTGCCAGGCCAGCCAGACCATCCGAGAGCAAGGGAATGATGGACGGGCTGCTCACAGAGCTCCTCTCTCACCACACAAGGAAGCTAATAGTCGCACTCACCTCTTGGTACTGGTCAGGGTGCAAGAAAGGACAAGCGCCTCCGCCAGGCCATGCTGAATCCTGGGACTGCTTGTTGCACAGTGGCTGGCAGAAGGCAAGGGCCTCTCCGGGCTTGAATGCAAGGAGCAACCCCTCTTAGCTATTAGTACTTTTACTACAAATAACTGCTTTTGATCAAATTAAAGCCCTGACAAATAATTTGATTGTGCAAGCTTTAACAGCAAACCGCACCAGTTCCTAAAAGGGTTTTATGGAAATATGAACCTACATTTACACGGGAAAATGAACAGAACAAACTAGAGTATTCATCCTTATGCACAAAAGGCATCATCAATAGAGCAGCTGTGCTTTTGTCTAAACCATTGCTATGGAAGCAGGTAATTATTATTTTAAAAAACACATACTGATCAGCTGCTGACAGCCCACAAGGTACAGGTTCATCTACTTGCTCCCCCTCACAGCTGATCTATTCTGAGCACAGGTGAGTAATTAATAAAGTCTATTATACTTCTAACAGAAATGTAATTCCATTTATCTTTACCCATCCTTGGAGCAGCACTTCCTTCCACTGCATTGGATTGGGATGCTGTAAGATGTTTCTGAAATGTGATTATTTTCACCCCTACAATTGCTGTGTATTACTTAGAATTTTAGGATTGCTCTACTTTCTTCAGGAAAAACAATTAGATACAGATAATATCACCCTGAGGATGACGCAAAAGCAATTATTTGTTACAAAATGTCCCGCTAGATCTGCAAGTGAACAACTAAGCTTTTTGATTTTTAATTTTATTACTTTGTCTTTCTGTTAAACAAATAATTAATATGATTGCCAACAACCTATGTATCTCTAATGTCTATACTATTTCAATTATAAAGCCATTATTGATGCTTTTAGTTCTATTCCATTTATCTTCAAATTTGCAACTGCAAAACACGGTAAACTTACAACATTTGTTGACATTCATGGGGCTGCAGCTACTCCAAACGGGCTTAGAGGGAATTCAGCAAAGTGTATCTGTTGCAACCCCAGAGACAGAACATGGAATTCAACAGGAGACTGCAAATCACACACTTTTTAGCTCAGACACACTAAATTGGATTAGATAGCGCTCCAAGCCCTCCAAAAAATAAGTAATTTTATTGAAATAGTGTAGCCTACTGTGTCTTTGTAATCTCCCTTCTTTCTAAGTTATAAAGTCAGAAATTTTTCTTTTACTTCCAATAAAAAATATAACTCATCAAGACACTGCATAGCCTATTTTAGCTAGTAACACCTTTTTCTACCATTTCACCCACCATTACAGCACTTTGGCTGATATATATACTCTAGGGAAGATATGTGAGCTGCCTCTGCCACATATGTGAACTTGTAAGTCAATTTTTCTTGCATATGGCTCTCCTAAAGTTTCTTTCTGTTTTCTTTTACGATCCTTTTTTGGACCCAGTATTCAGATTCTTTGTTGATGCTGCCGAATACAAACAGCTTCCTTTTAATGTTTGTCCCCCGAATTAAAACGTTCTTCATTAAAGAGAGGTCCGAAGTCTCATCAACTGCCAAAAGACTTTATTCTAGTAGAGCCTAATTGATTTTCAAATAGTGATTTCCAAGCGTGCTTCCCAAGTCCTAGTGTGCTTCCTCCCTTTGACCTTTGAAAAGCCTCCCCCCCCAACTCCCTTTGCCCTTTTTGCCTACTGGCTAGTAATTCATTCTTTAGATTCAGAAATGAATCCTGTACTTCCAGCCCCGTGATCGTAAGGATTCAATGGTTCAGGTTGTTTTCTCCTGCTTCACCCCTTTCGGAAATACTGCATTAGCAGGGACAGACCGTGCCTTCTACCTGGGCTGGGTGGAATTATAGGCTTCTGCATTAATCACACAGTGCCACGTTAGATACTGGCCAGGCCAGGTGATGTAAGTTCTTGACCCTCAAAAGCAGAGGCCGAATGCAGCACTAAATTAATGACTGGTACATGGTGCAGTTAAAGACATTCACGTTTTAACAGGCCAATTGATTACATGTAGTTCAGCTTTCAAACACGTTGGTCAAGATGGATTGCAACAGTCAAGACTGTGGCAAGTGATGCATGTCAGTCGTCTCTCAAATTTTACTATATTGGGGACTTGACATTAGCTCTTAGCTTAATAACAAACTACTCCCTCTGCAACATACTGCAAGAAATGTGAAGAAAAAGGACTTAGAAATCCACTAGTCACAAGTAAAATAAAAGACCAAGCCAGCTTCATTATAGCTTATCTGTTTTTGCCAACACCGCCTAATTTCTATCATGTGGAGTTAAAGACTATGACAGTCACGATTGAAAAGTACAGAAATACGTCCTCAAACAGCCTCTTCCCCAGGCTACAGTGAGCTTCCATGAAGTAAATCTGATTTATAGCCTGGGGTATTCCTTACCTTACCTGAAATTACTGTCATCTTCAGACATTCACCATTCCTCACTAACTATTATTGTTTAAAGCTTGTTGTGGGAGAAGCATTCATATCAAAAGCTAACGAAATCACCATTCTGAATTTCAGTTTGAATTCAAAATCTAACTTACTAAATATTACTGGATCTTATCTGACATTCTGTTTCCCATCCTGGCTATTGAGTATATTCAGCACTTACTACTTTTTCTTGTTTTGCAGCCACTTCACACAACATGTAATACCTACCAGTACATCACAGGTAACAGATATTAACTGTTTGACCTTTTCAAGCCACCAGATATGTTGTTCTTATTATGCAAATAGGGAAAATTTTATCAGAAGCAAAATTTTCTCAGAGGAAAAGCAAATTTTACTCAAAATTACTTTAAAACAATTTCTGTCAGTTCTATAAGCAATGACAGTAGCTTAATTCCTCCTTACCCTGTTCAGATCTTTCCTGAAAGTATCTGAAGGATGAAATATTAAGCTGTAAAAGGTTTTTGATTAACCTGCCACCTACAATAGACTAATACAATATTTTAAAGGTGTAGCAGGAGTGTTACAGAAGGAAGTAGGTACAGTTAAAAAATACATGAATATGAGCATCTCTTTATCCCAAGGAAAGAACCACAGGTGCAAGGGTTTAATTCCTATTTTGTTTCTAAACTTGTTTTAACTAGGTAAGTTTGCTTAAAATTGAAACAATCCCAAAGACATGAATTTGTACTTTCAAATATGGTAGATCATTAACAAAGCACAGAGCATTTCCAATTTATACCCCTTCCTTTAACTACTGATAAGGGGTTTCACACCAATAGCTTCAAGAAGTCTCCTGCACAGTGCATTAAAAAATGGACACATCTATCACTAGTGCTCACAGCAGAAATGTCATATAATCCTTTCATTTGAATTCTTCTACACTCTCCTGAATGTTCTACAATATCCAAATGAAAAGCCTCTGATGTCCCTCTTTTTATGCACTTATACAAAAAAAAAAAAAAAAAAAAAAAAGAAAAAAAAAAAGCAGATATGCCCAACAACATATTCTGTAAAGAGCTCATCTACAAATTAGGCCTGAGCTATTCGAGTAAGAGCAGATAGTTTTCATGATTAACCAAATGTAGCGGTCTCAAAGCAAGCTGGACCTACAACTCTACTTCACCTCTTGAAAGACGTGGAGATACACACATGTTCCTCCTAATATCCAAACTTTAGGAGCATCCCTACAAAAGATCTGGTGATATGAAAGAGATTTATACAAGACAGATTTCTACACACACATCTCTTGGAACCAAGAGATATCTCACGTGAGCTTCAGACACAATGTCAGGTATAACAGTGCTTGGTGATCTCTGGACAGTGGTATCTATTTTGTAATTAAAAGCATGATCAAGTATCAAAATGTGCGCCTGTTATGGAATACGCAGCACTGCTCTTGTTTTAAGAGCGATGAAAATAATGTCACGTGCCCGCTACAATGCTAACTTCAGGAGCTCAAGGGAAGCACTTAGCAGTGATTCTCAAAATCAACCAGTAAGAAAGTCTGTTTGTAAAACCTTACTGAAGGATGGGTTTAGAAAATATATAGAAGATGCCATCTTTTTAAGGAAAAACTGGAGAATCTATGCAAGTTCAGTATTGAACTAACACAGATGAGCTCTGCAGTGAAGAGGAATGGGTCAGGATATGGCAAGAGGAATGTCAGGAGTGAAAACCGGATGATACATAAATTTTAAAGTACAGGGCTCATTTATGGGTATAAAGTAGAAAAGAGAGTAATAAAGCCTCAAGCCTAAAAGCTGTGAGCAAAAAATTTAGTTATATGACTTTTAACGTCATAGGCAGCCAAGCAGATAAATCTCTGCATGCTGCTTTGAAAGAGTATCCATAAATAGTCATAGCATGCCTGGGCAAAACACAGGACCTTTAAAGAAGGCCAAAATACCACAGGAAGCTGTTACTCAAATAAGCTTGAAATCTATCAGCCATAAAGGGTGGCTTACTGAAATCCTCCCCATCCCAAACCATATTGGAAGTGTACCGAGGGGCTTAAAAACAGTGCTGCAAACTGAAAGCCTTGTGCTCCAAAAGCTCGAGAACAGAAAGGTGGTACTCAAATCTATCATTTTGGGAGCTGGAAGGAACACTACTGTAAGTTTAACAGTAGAAAAAAAATGTCCCTTGGAAAGCCAGCCTTGCTATCACACTGATGAGATGCATCACGATGCAGATTGCTGGCTAACCTCTGTTGCTAACAGGTAAAACTCCTGTTAAGAAGTTTTGGTCTCTCTCTTGAATCTTGGACTGATGTCAAGTCCAAGTCAGGGGATGCTGAACACACCACAGAGAGATCTGTAGTAATCTGTAGAGGAGAGAATGGACGATATCACTGATGTAGCGTAATGAGCCATTTCCCTCCTCCCTACTGTGATTAATGGTGTGGATAGGAGGTCTGTTTTCTGAGCTGATAGGCGTAAGTCTGGCCCTAAAGGCATGCCCTATATATAGCTCCGTGTGAGTACATGCATGAGAGATTGGCAGCCAGCAGCAGCGCTGGGAGTCTTTGTTATTGTCCGGTTTCCTCTTTTCTTAGCTCCTCCAACTTGCACAATCCGTATAGCCTCTGGGAATGCAGCTTTGGAATTGGCTAACTTGATGGAAAAAGCTGCTCTGCTTGATGCATATGATGCAAAGTAATGTGACATTGACTGACAGCTAAAGGTGGGGGGAAAGGAGAAGAAAATGAGTTAAATCACGTTATTGTGGGAAGGAGCAGAAGGGAGAAGAAAAAAAGAAGATTCCTCATTACCACAGCACGTGTGCAGTAGCAAAGATAAGAGGTGCTGTTTATTATAATAACAATCATTATTAAAATCAGTTAAGTTGACACAAGTTTATTATGCTACAAATAGCACTCCAGCAATTACTGTTTTTTTTCTTCAAAACTTAATTTTTCCCAAACGGAAAATAGGAAGTTTAGGATTCCACCAATCTACTCACTCTTCACATTGTACAAACAGGTAATGTAATGAGAATATAACCCCCAGGGCCTAGTCCTATCTACACTTCTATTGATATGGTACACTTCTCATGCATATATTTAAGGCAAGCCAGAACTAGCCTGCCTGGTTCCCATTCCCTTTTCCCTTAAACTGCAGAACCAATTGTAATTTTTATTGAATGATGCAATTTCACTGCCATACGCCAGACAAAAGCGTGCTACTGCTTTTACGCTTTCTTATTTTTGGGCTGAAAACAGAAGAAAAAACAGTAATTGATTCCATCAGCCCTTTTTGTATTAAAACAGAAGGAAACACCCAGAGAAACTTCCCTCCATCAGAAAGATGACAAACTCAAGATTTTGAATCTTTCACTGTTTTTCCTTTAGGAGATGGTACATGCCCAACTGAGACAGCCCGTTTTAGTATATATTCAGCAAATTGTTAGGTTCCGGACTACTAGCATGGAAAGCTGAAGTACTGAAAAGCATAACAAACCAACATGAAGATACTAGTGGCAAAACTAGAGATACTAAAATACATCACAAGGGAAAGAGCTTATCTGAACAGACCCCAGTCGGCTTACTCTTAGCGCTGTGCGAGTAAAATACCCACTTCAAGAACTCTGAGAGACATGCAACTCATTGCTGCTATTTGGAACTGAAAGTTTTGCAAGCTTCTTATAAGAAAGTGCCATGCTTGCATTCAGCCTAACCTAAAGGAACTACCTTCATTAGTGATCAGGCTATGCTGTAGTTTTCCTTCTGTTGCACATATATATACACACATCTATGTATATATACATACGCATTTCTACACAACCAAGTCATACAAGGCAGGGTTAGGAAATGACAAACACAGCATCTGTCTGTCTTTCAATACAGAAACCTTTTCTTCCAGAGTGGAATCCAAATATTGGATTTTTTGAATTAAATTTTGATGTTTTACCAAGCGCTATTATGAGACAATATGCCACAGCTCAGTTTGATGCAGTATTAGGAAACCAGCATTTTGAGGAGTACTGCTTAGAATCATAGCCTAAAATACCCAGCCTTCCCCTCACAACCCCTTCACTGCTAAGGGGCTAATTCAACATATGCCCCTCCTGAAAATCCTGAAACTCAAAACTTTCACACTTCACAGAAGTTTGGATGCCAGGGTCATCTTTGCAAAAGATTTGCAATTCAAGACACAGGTCAAACTTTGAATGTATTTTCTGCCTTGAAAACACCTAGCAGACCTCACTGTCATTTCTTCAGCATGCCTGGTTCAAACAGTACAAGTCTTCAGGCCATTTGAATATATTCACTAGTATCTTCAAGGAGAACTGCAATTCCAGGACACAGACGCTCACCTTTAGGGTAAATTCATGCCTACTTTGGGCCTCATCTAGTCAGCTTAGTTAGCGATTCTTCCCTGCAGGCTACAACTCTGAGGAGTGCTTAAGCTAAGTGCATTCAGACATGCCACCGATCTTACATAAACCTCAGTACCTGGCCTATGTTTTGCCCAAAGGACCTTTTTAACCATGTAACATGACAGAGGAATTGGGAACCTCTCACAACAACATCCAGACCCACCAGTGCCTTTAATCCTTGATTCAAAAAGCAAGCAAAACAAAACAAAGCCCAGTAAAGCCCTTCTACTTTTAATTAATCTCTTTGTTTATAACCTTATATATGGCGAAACACATCAATAATAACATGGTATGAAAATTCCTCTCTGTTCTCCAAGAGCAGTTTTTATTACAACAATTATGGCAATTTTTCTTGTCTCGTGATTAAACGCAGAAGCTTTGCTTCACTTAGATATGCCTCATCTGAGCCAAACTGGCTTCACGTTTTGGCATGCACACAAGACTCCAAAACCGAACAATTTTTGCTAAGAAAGATCTTGGGTTCAAAAACTAGCACATCTTGACATCAGGTAGTCTTCCCCCCCCCCCCCAACTTTCTTACGGAGGAAAAAAGTTTTCTGGTTTCTACAAACAAAACTGGATTAACCCGATGCTAGTCATAATGAGCCAATTCGGAGAACATTTCTTTTGCATTACTTTCCAAGAAATGGCACGTACAGGATTAACTTCCCTCTCCTCTATCTCTGAAACCAACGTGTCTTTCTCACCCCCCACTACCCAAGCTAGAAATGTATGCTTAGAAATACATCCCATTAAATGATCCAGACATTCTGACGGCTGCAATTTATCAACATAAATTACTGCACTTCACAGCACGGCTTCTGTCGTAAGAAAACAGTGTGTGCCCTAAACTGCCTGCTGCCCTCTTCAATAATCATCCTAGTTTTTAAGACCTAGGTATATGCTGATAAAGAACACGTTGGTGCACATAGCGGAAAAAAAATTTTTTGAGTTTCATGCACATCACTGGAAACATCCACACACTGCTCTGTTAATCTTTAGATTATGGTCATTTTTCTGTTGAGATGTGGTAATAGATTACTTAAGGAGAAAACGGGGGAAGAACACTCACACAGGAGCCTGCTTAATACTAAGCAAGTTTGCCTCCTTCCCTTTCAGTTTAATTCAAAAAAAGAATCCAAAAACCAAAGCTGCTGTTAACCCTGCGCTGACTGACACAGATTAGAAAGGAACAGACAATGCTTTAGAAACATCAAGCTGCCGTTGCATTTTCTAATGCACCCTACACTGCAAGACCTACTCTGGCACTGTTTTTTTTCCCCCCTGATTACAACTCATTTGGCAGCTCCAGTGTCATCACTCACCTGCCTGAGGGCTCCTGATATCCTACTCAACCTCCTTTAAATTTCTCTGCTTTCTCTGGGAATCAAAACATACCCCGTTCTGGAATGAGAAGGTGAGTAGGCTTCGACCTTTCATCTTTTTCTTCTGCAGGGATTCAGTCTCTAGGTTACTACAGCTAGAAAAGCCTCCCCCTCCCTCATTCCCCAGTCCCTCTAAACGAGTCTCAGCATGCTCTCAGACGTCCAATCCTGCATTTTAATGTTCTTTTGGTTCAGGACCTTTAAAGAAAAGCATATCTGAAAGTATTTTCTGCACAGTAGGGCTTGGTCTTACATTCTTCAGTACTGTTGCCAGTCCCAATTTTTACATTATTGCTTCCCAGCTGGACTGTCTGAAAATTGTGACTACTGGCAGCATGAGCAAAGCCCACCACTGTGTTGAGGGGCATGATTCGCCAGCTACACAGTGGAGGTGAGGGCTAGCCACTGAAATCAAGGTGAGCTTCATCAGTGAAATCATCAAGAATAAAGCAGTTCCCTGCTTTTGCTCATTTTGTTATAGTCACCCGTCTCTGGAGGATCCATCAGGCTTAGTTCCTCCTCTTTCACTATTTGTTATTCATTCTGCTGCTGAGGAGACAACATGCCAGAGCAGAACAAGAGCACATTGTACTTCACCAATCCTACGTTAGCTGAATTGCCTGTATGAGGCCATTTTTACAGGCATAATTTAAAGCAGTCCCAAGCTGCTGCATTTTATGCTGGCATCCAAATTGGCTCCTGGATGGCTCAGGAACATCAGCATAGAGAAGGATGATTCAGTGATTTAATAACATCCCTTCTTTCCATCTCTACCACTGTCAGGGGTGCTTATACCCACCCCCTGCAGATCCGTAGAATTAAGCTCTTTGTGTGTATTTCTATCTGTTCAGGATAGTCTCAACACATTTCCTCCTGTATAACATAGGCACACAATACTTGCTGGCGATTCTAAGGTTAAAGGGTTGCGTTAGGTTTTTCAGTGTATACTCTTCCTTTAATAGGTATCAGCGTGAGCTCTTTTATACTATTACTATTAAAAGTTTGTCAGGATGAACCCAACTTTTAAACAATTACATCTTATGTTTCTGGTTCTTCATTACCAGTTGGGAAAAATTATAAAGTGCATGGCTGCACTTTGAATTTTCAGGACAACACAGGCTGGCCTTGATTGAGAGAGAAGAAAGGTATTTACGTGGGGAATACATTAAACTATTACCAGGTAGTCCCACATATAACGGGACACTATAATACTAACCAATTCTAATAGTTTCTCTAATCGTCCTGTTCAATTTCTCATTTATTTCACAATCTTGAAGCCCTAAATGTCATTTGTCCTGTGGGAGACTATTACAGACCCTCATTGATATTAATGACATTTGTTTCGCAGAGCTAGCAACCCCCTTACAGGACAGGCAATGTTTTGGGGCTCTGGAACCAGAGGCTGTTCCAGTGTGTTTCAGCACAGACAACACGAAGGTTTGTACCTCTGAGCTCTGGAAGCACCCTGTCCTCCCCCACCCAGTTTCACAGCAGGGATGTTTAGATGCTACACACCTTAATTTGCAGAATTGTCCCTCCTTTTCAGGGGCCATGCCAGTTGCACGATTTCAGGGAGAGAAAGAATTTGCGTAGCTCACAAAGAGCACAGTAACTGAATGACAAAAGACAGACTGGAAGCACCTTGCTAGAGCACACATAAAGAGCAGAGCTGCAGATTGGTTCTACCTGGGCACTAATCCACGGACAAAACAGCTTTTGGCTGCCAGTAACGGTGTGCAACGGCTGTGCGCACCACTCTGAACACCAGCTCTGAACATCCTTACGCTAAGTAGGTCATAGTTTTTGTTCCCAAGTCACCACACTGAAAGAAAGAAAAATTAACTGGGGCATCCATCCAGTGACACTGGTGGGGATGGGGGAAGGTACGATGACAAAGCTTACGCCATTGCTAAAGCAAAGCAGCTGCCACTTCCTAAACACTCCAGGATGCTCTACTCTCAGAAAGCTGTGAAGGGACCAACGATTTAAGCCAGTTCCAACAGGGTAAATCCATATTCCTCTGACCTCAAAAGCGTAATTCAAAATGAATACTGATCTACCCGTTGGCAGAATCCAGTTCGTGCTCTAACCTTAGGAACCATCTGTGTAGATGTCGGGTGCATCCCACACAGTCTCAGGAGAGGGAACCTGCATTTACATCAGTGTGACAGAGAACAGAAAATGGTCTAAGGTCAGTTGCTCCTGCCTAAAAAAAAATTTCAAGGGATGCTTATGACCTGGAAGGTAAAAATTTATTGAATCTAATCCTTTGAGAGGCCCCTGCATTGACCCACTCAGCTGTAATAGCTCCAAGAAGTCACCACAGGCTGTTCAGGGCAGTTTTCTGTGCATAGACAGCTGTTAACATAGGAGAATACAGTGGCCTCCTGCCAAAAATCTGCATTTTAATAACTTTGTAATTGCATATTTTTGCAATCTGTTGACTCTGACTTATTTTAAGAACATCCAAGGAGTAAAAAACAGTATCACCACCAGATTTTCCGGTACTTTAAATTTCACAACGAAGTTTGTAACAACTCAGTAATTACTGTGAATAATTCATAATAAGGGTTATAATGATATGACACGTTTTGGAGAATCCCTGAAATTTAGGATGTTTAAATGACAAAAACTAAATCAAAATTAAATTCAATAGTAAATATTGGAAGAAAAATAATTAAGTTCCATAATTAAAAAAAAAAAAAATCAAGAATCTGATCTGAGTGGTGGTGTTGCTACCAAGCTCATGTAATTTAATTGGAGATGCTTTGGTTTAAATATGAAACATAAATTTAATGAAAACAATTTTGCTCTTTGTGTGTATTTCTATGTGTTCAGGATAGTCTCAACACATTTCCTTCTGTATAACATAGGCACACAATACTTGCTGGCGATTCTAAGGTTAAAGGGTTGTGTTAGGTTTTTCAATGGATATTCTTCCTTTAATAGGCATCCTACAAATGTCAGTATCAATGGACAAAACCATGAGTACAAGGAGCCCCACCGGATAAGAGGACAATTTCTGTGTAACTATTTGTAAGACTAGTATTTTGTTTGTACAAAAAAAAATAGAAAAAAATAATCCATCTTAATAAAAATGATAGGGAATTACACCTGCTTTTACAAGGTTGTGCTTTTTAGATTAGTGTTACTAACAATATATTAAATAATGGATATGGAACAAGTTTCAAATGATCAATGTCACTTTGCTGAAAGAAATGGGAGTCAAGCATGTGTTGGCTTACTGCACCCTTTTCATCAGCTAATATTCTGAAACTGTCATTCCTTATGCAGGCTTCCAGGGATGTCTACAAGACACCTACCTGCACTCCTTCCTTCATATACTAAAATGGTTCAGGTTATTTTGAAAATCTTGTTTCACTTGAAATAACAAGCTTTTTATGTCTTTGCTCTATACAGAGACATCAACTGACCATTCAAAGTCAACCACTGAAACTCCAGAGCTTCTGTTAGAACTCTAGAGATTAAATAAAATGATAATAAAAGGGAAGTCTTGTATTTTTCATGCCTTTCCCCAATAAGTCAAAATTTTAATCATGAAAAGCATTTTGTTGTTATTTCATGAGAGGAACAATAGATACCCAGCTCTCTTGCCCATCTGCACAAAGACACAGTGGGATGAAATTAAAATCAAGCCTCTAACTTTCAAGATTTCCATCTAAGGACTTGTTTCATAACACGGCAGGTAACTAGTTAACTTATAACCTAAAATTATATTTCCAAAGGTTGTTCAGCCTTAATGAACAGTGACAGACTGCTTTTTTTTTCCCTTCCAGAAAATCATCAATGGAAGCTCTCTGTGGGCAGAGGAATTAATTCTCTAGCCTCTGAAAACACATGGGAAAGGGCTGTGGAAGACCACCAAAACTATGTTTTAAAGTATTTCTACCACACACATCAATACCCGCTTGATTACCTTTTTAGCTAGGTTTTGTGAAGTCGAAATAGCGGCTGTGGGAGGGCTGCACAACTTTTCAGCCCAGGAGGCAGATGGCTCTTTGCCCCCTACTTGTCATCCTTTGCCATGAGAATTTATTTCTTCAGTGATGTGTATGTGTCTGCTAGCAAGACAGCAAAAGTGCTGGGTGACAGATCCTGGTGACAGATTTTTCACATATAAAGATATACCAACATGATTTTCATTACAATTTGGAGAAGGAAACAGAATATTTTCTCCTAATTCTAAAGAATGTGAAAAATGCCAGGAGGACTTTTTTTTTTCTTTCTTTCTTTCTTTTTTTTTTTTTTTTTTTACCTGAAGTTTTCTTTACCTGGAGACTTGACAATGACCATCTTGACAGTTTGTAGTAAATACTTTCTGTTATCTAATTAATCTCTTAATTGTTCTCTGCAACATTCACTACATGTACCTTGGCCTTCTAGTTTGAAAAAATTATCACTCAACTCCAATGAAGCTTTTAAAGCACCAATTTTTAACCAAAACTGAATTAAATGTTGAGGCAAGATAAACTAGAGATGTATTTCATACTGGCCATTAAGTAAACCTTCTCCTATGCGTCTGGTGGAGAGGGAATATAAGATCCTACGAGGATGGCAGCCACGGTCGGGAAGATAGATTTGCGACATATGAGGGATGTAAACTCCCCCTGCCTTCCCAATCCCACACCTTTTCTAGAGACAAGAGGAACGTAACTCTTTTCATTTCCTCGTCAGCTCCATGAAGCAAACTGAAGAGCTTTATTCACTAACAAATGTAAAGTGATAGAAAGTGAAAGACCACTCCTGAACAGTTCTCTATCACTCACCCATTAAGAAACGTTCATTGCTATGGCAGCAACAGCAGCATAGTTAGCAGCGGCTTCCGATGGCTGTTTCAAAGCTCAACAACGCCATAGGAGTAGAGTAACATTTAATTTTACTTCTTTACTGGGGAGTGGGAGGGAAGAGAATATAACAAATGACCCTAGACACAAAGCATTTCATGGAGAATTGACCAGTTGGGATTAATGGCCCTTAGCTCCATTTGGACTATAAAATTTCTCAGTCAGTCATTAATTTTCACGAAATGCTCTGTGCCTCAGTCATTATTACTTAAATAAAAACATATATTGTATATGCGGTCAAATCAAATTATGGTTAGAATTTTTTCAAGCACAGATAAGGGTGTAAATTTACAGCGTTCTTAAAGCTTCTCTTTTTAGCTTCAGATTACTGTACTTTGGCGGTAGGAATTATTGTTATATATGCCCAAGGAAAATGCCCTTGCTTTGTCCTTGTGTAGAATGATCACAGGAACAGAAGTCAGGGTAATTATATATAAAAAAATTACCTTAATTTTTCTCTTACAATCATAAAGGAAAATAGTACAGTATACATGTACATGTTTGCTCTAATTACATGTGACAATATATATACTCCTCACACAAATGTATATACTGTATACTAAACACATGCAGAGAGTGGTGTGGCACTTTCGTAGAGAGTTTCAGTTGGCTGTATTAATTCCATGTGCCAAAGCTGTAAGTGCATGGTGCAGATCATCCTCAAGAAAGGCTAATAAAACCTTCCTACCACACTTATGTTCCCTGCTTTTTGCTGCACATTGCAAGAGCACCATTTTATCAAAAGGAGTTTAACAAAATTTTATTGAGGCTACGGTTTGCAAGCCTGAGTCTGTAAAGCCAGGTACTTCAGCTGCCACCACTGAGACCATACAGTGATTGGAGAAAGAGAAAGACTATAAGCAATAAAATTTTAGAAGCCTCTATAAATGACTTAAAATAAATCTTCTATACAAGAGCCTTGACTTGAAAGTCTTAACAGTCAGCACTGGACCCAAGTCAGGTGTAAGGTCCAGTATTGTTAGTATTAATGCACACGTTTTACCAACAGAAAGAGGGAATTTCTCAGCTTACCACAGATTACAAAGCATTTGCGTAGAGCCAAGGATAATCCACAGATATCAGACTTAAAATCTTGAGCGCTTTACATACATAGGGGTGATGTCAGCTCATGCCTGGAGACGTTCTGTTTACGAGCTGCTCCTTTTCTCTTCCACCCAGCCCAGAACAACGCGGCTGATGAGGCGGGCTGAGTCCTCAGGTGTGGCCCCACCGAGAGCACTAAACATGGACTGACCTAGAGGGGACAGAGCTAAGAAAGGAACTGCGAACCTTCGCCTCGCCCTGCAGCAGACTGCTCCCCAGCAGCGATGGGAACCACCACCGTTCCCTGTCTCTGAAGGGTGCAGAGCTGGATGTGAACGTCTGTGCTGCCCCACAGCACCTGAGGCTGACAGAGCACCTGCAGAGGGTTTACCTCCAGTTATTATTTCATTCCTTTCCTGCCCCGTTCCCTGCACCTGCAAGTGCAATCTCTCTTGACAGAGTAACAGCCTGAGTTTTCAGAGCTACGCAGCACCTAGAGCAAGAAGGAAGGAAGGTTTGTCCAGAACTCTGGACTCCAGCCTGTATCTGCTTTCTAAATCATTTGCCATTCCTAAAAATTAACACCTTCCACAAAGATTTGCCTCATTCCTTGCTAGTTTTGTGGATCCTGACAATACTTCAATCTGAAAAAGCTGCACGATATTTAAGGTGCTAAAAGGCAACCAAACCAGGTTAGGGGCTAGTGTAATGTGAGTGTTATAGTAATATGCAACCCATGAAATAGTAATTTACTGCCTTCAAATTTAACGGACACATTTGAAAGAAAGGAATTAAGACTGCATGTTCTGATTAACCTAGGCCATACTCAGCTTTGCACTTAATGTAGTCACTAACCCTCATGCAGATCAATTTTATTGAGTCTTGAGATTATCTAAACTGGGACTAATGACTGAACCAAATATAAAGCTGGGGAAAATCAGACCGTCTGATTTTGAATAGCTGCCTGGTCACTTCTAAACATGCATTTCCTGGCAACTGCTAGTTTAGTGTTAACATGCAGAGTTGGCAAAAAGCGTGTTTTTTAAGTATACAACACTAGACAAAATTTAGTCTCAAACATCAGCACAAGCCTACCCCATGAATCCAATGCATCACAACTGAGAAAGTGGTCATAGTTTTCTAGTCCTTTTTCTTCCATTGTACAGAACAGCAACTTCTTCTATGTGGTATGTTAATTCATAAAAGAAACAGAAATCAAATATTAATTTCTGCCATAAAACTGATGAGCAAATATAGCAAATATTTCATGCTGTAGTTGGTACTGCAAAAGTCAGTGAAAAATGGATGTCCACCTTTGGAAGTAGTGAAACCCTATAATGAAGATTAGTAATTATTATTATATCTAATTCACCAAATAGATGGTTCGTAAGAGATTACATAATGTAAAAGACTGAGTTCAAACAGTCTTTCTGTCTTAGAAACATATACAAACTAGAGAAGGAAGATATATTTATATGCTGTGGACTGAATTTGAGTTTGATTAGAGAAAAGACACGATTAAGTGGTACTGCCATGTACCTTTTCACACATATGTGAGCAACCCTTAGCTAAGAAGAAACATATTTTACAGATAAAGCTAATAGTCTAAAAAGGCCAACAAGAACCAGAACATCCTATCGCTATTGCAAAGAAATGTACCAGCTGGGAGAGGGAGAAAACAGCAGTACATTAGATTTCCCCAGCCACTTCTGTCTTCCCTTTCTCCCTTTCCCCATTTCAGTTATCTTGCTACTTAATCAGCTCATTTCTGGAGGTTTCTGGAGGCACTGTCTAAAGCACTGGCTCTAGCTGCATTTTACCCTTGTCTAAGACTTAAATCTCTTTCCTCCTTTCTCTTTTTTGAAGGAAAATGCCTTCCCAACATGATTATAGTAGAATGGTATTTGTTGTGACCCTTGGTGAAGGCAAATCCACTTGCCTCTATTGCAACATCCTCCTCGCTTTCTTTTCCCCTGTTCACCAGTGTTTTCAGCTCTTTTCATAAGTCTCTTGACTTATTATTTGACTCTTCTGACACTTAAGAGGCAAGCTTTTTGAGGCAGGGATTGCATGTATGTTACATGTTCATACACTGCTTCTTTGCCTTGGTTGTAGTTTCAAGGCATCACAGCCACAACCGAATAAAGAAGTTGCATCAACTTATAAATATGTCACATGATATGTAACACGGGTAGATATCTCCTTATATAGTTTGAGTTTCAGAAATGCAAACCCAAATGTTTCCCGAAAAGTTAGTAATCTGTGCTAGACCTAACCGAACTATGGACAGACCAAAGGATCATTAAAAACATGGGGGAAAAAAGTCTTCTTTATTTCTGAGAACTTTAGAGATTGTATCTGTAGTGATTATCACATTTGCATCTTCAGAGGGAATTTACTAAGAATCTCTGAAAAATCACACCATTAATCTGGGGCTTAATTTGGGATTGTGAACATTTTTGTCACAGTACCATGAAAACTGCATGATTGGAGAAAATATCTTTTGGAATCTAAAGATGTACAAAATAATTCATATTTTTCAAATTAGCCAAACTTACTAACTTACTTCTATATGTGCATGAAAAAGTGTGCCAGACTTAGAGAAGCAGTTACTAGTTCTTATGTAATGAAGCCCTTATGCTTTTATTTAATGTATTTTAGTTTTTTTAAAAAAATAAACACGGAATAGTATTGATAAGTATTCTACTACACATTCTGATTTGCTCTACACAGAACACAAGGCAGCCGAAGAACTGTATCAATATAATCTGATAATTTTCTAAGTTTTGTTGATCTAGATTATAAACTAAAAGATGGTGGAGGAAAAGACATTGGTGACAATACTCTGGATGCTGTAGATGATTACCTACTCACTAATATTGGGCTGATTTTTTTTCCTATTATCAATTCTCACATATCTGGATTTTGTACACATACATACAATGTATAAAAACATTTTGAAAAAAAAAATCCCCAAACCACCCCCAAAGCACTGTTAACTACCATTTTGTAACTTTCAACAGATGCCAACAATGAACACCAGAATTATTTGCCTCTTTCGTGCTCATTAAGATCTAAATTTAATCACTTCTTCAGAAGTTATTTTTCCTCCTGCTTCCTGCCTCCTTGACACTGATGGGTTTGAATCAGACCCTTGAATTAAGATTCCGCTAATTATTTTGTCTGTGCAGTATTCCAAAGCTAATTCTGTTCTATGTTTATGCCAACAGGACTGGCTTCAGCTCAGCAGTCGGACAGTCGTTCACTCCAGACTGAACAGGCGTGGTGGGAGAGGACTTTTATCGGACACGCGAAATTTCAGGCTGAAAGCCCACAGTGAGATGTGGTCTCCACAAAGGTTACTACGTTCTTGCAGACACCAAAGACAGATTGCTGCTTGCAAGCAGCAGTGTGATCCACTTAGCTGAGGCATACAAGAAATATTTTTCTCCTCCTGCTTTCTGATGCCTTTCATCGTTCTTTACGTAGGAAAGTAAATAGTTGATGCCAGCCCAGCACCTAGCTAGTCACTGCCCTCTTCATAAATCAGAATAAAACAAACATCACTTTCTCCACAGTGTAATCAGGACACCAGTTCCCAGTTGATGCTGGTTTTGGCTGTCAGGTTGCCATGTTTACCTTGTCTTTTAGAAATCAATCCTGTATGATGCAAACATGGAGAGGTGGGAATGAAGAAGAGAGAAACTGTGCACAGTATCACTTCTCAGGTTTACTTAATCCACAAGGCACCTCTCACACTCAAGTAATGAGACTGTTATAAATAAAACAGAGAGACAAAGTGTCCCTGCAAAGTAAAATCAACAATAAATCTAACCTTTTCATGTTACTAAAAGCTAGACTACATGGAAAAGAGATGTTCCCTCTTAAAAAATGAAAGCCGATATATTTATATCAGCATTACATATCGTACATGATTCCAGGATAAAAGTGGGGAAAGTGTTCTTCAAGATGAAAGCTATACTGGAAAAGAGCAATAAAAAGCCATTTATAGTGGTACAAGGGCATTCTCACAGGGAATCTGTATAAATACAGTGGTATGACTCTAAAAATTCATTACATTAACTCAGCATTAATTAACTTGTAATTTCTTCTCTTATAAAAGATTAGCATAATTGATACAGCAATCTGTTTTCAAAGATGGTTAGCACCAACCATGAAAAACTACTTACTTCCAATTCCTGTGAGACTCATAGTTCAGCCTCCACTTATTTGGCCCAAGAAAGATTTGGCGATAAGCAAAGTAGGAACCTCAATGCTCCAGCTGCTGCCAACAAAGAATTAATATTAAAAAGGTGATAAAGTCTTTTACTCTGCTGTAGCTCGGTCTTGTTTACATGACTTGCACCCCACACACATGCACAATGTAGCACACCCGAATAATGAAATTTCCTCTGAACAAGAAATTTGGTCCTCATAGCAGGTATTTATAAAATTTTACTTAGGCACCTCTTTTGGATGTACAGAATAATCCCACATTGACTTCCATCACAGAAGAACTGAGTTCCCTGACTATGGGTTGCTAATCATACTGGTATTAGTAGCATTAAGTGACTCAGAACAGATGGTGGAGAAACTCCCAGAGAGGTTTCCGAAAGACACTGCTAAGTCCTAGAGGCTACCTACGGTGTGTGCTCTGAAGGAGAACTAATTCTCTTCACCTCTTGGATGCAGTTAGCAGTGATAAGCCTTTTAAACAGAACTGAAATCTGTGTTCTCCAAAAGGAGAGGGCAGGAGAGAAGAGCTGGATATTTTCTTTTCTATTGCCGCTCATCCTTTTCAAGTTCTAGAGAATTCAGCTTGGAGTCCTCTGTAGCAGCAAACCTAACTTTGAGTTTCTACAGAAGGCAGATAAATAAGCTAAATAGCTTTTTGTAAGAAATGGCAGCCAATATTCATTCTTGCCACCTCAACTGCAGATGCTGTGGAGCGGAAAAATCAAGAGACAGCCAAAACACAAGTGACGTTTAAATGAGACCAGCGTGAATCATGACTACAATAACCACCTCACCTGGGGCATGTCTCCTGTGTGCAGACAGGAGCTCAATCAAAGCAGGCTGGTATAAATAGTGTGATCTTACAGAGATTGACTTAAGCTAGCTCAACCCAGCATGTGAACCTTTTGAGCTGATCTAAACCCATAAACCAGCGTAAACCAAAAACCCAACTGGTCCAGCTTCCAATTAGTGGTAGGCCCTGATGTTTAGATCTGAGCTCCACAGCAACTGAGATGCAAGTGGACATCTTTCAGATGCAAACATGTCTCCAAATCAAGCTGCTCATTTCATCTGCTTGGCATAAGCAGATCTTTTTGTTGATAGTCTCTTTTTTTTGTGCCTCCCCCCCAAGTTAGCTCAGCCCAACAATTAAAACTCTTTAAGCTAATCTGGCCTGAAGCAAACCAGGCAGTGTGTACTGCTCTGAGAGCAGATTACGGGCATAGCAACAGAGGATGAGGCAGGGGCGCACCTCTCGCTGTGCCGGATCAGGACCACAAAGGGGACACAGCCTCAAGGAGACACACCACGATTTACATTAAAGGCCTGCCGTACTGATCCATTAGGATGGGACAACTCCAAACCTCCGTCTTCTGTATTTGCGTTTGATGCCTTTATAAAACAGACCAGGCCTAAGTCCCCTGCTAAAGTTCCAGCAGATTTAAATGCTTAAAGCACACATATAACCTTAAGACAAATCCTTTTCTTTGTCAACAAAGCACACAAGGACATACGCAAGCAGCTCCAACTCAGATCCGTAGGCCTCTCTTTACACTTACAGGTAGGTAACAGAATAGCTAATTAAATACTTCGGATTTCAGGTAATTGCAATTCAGGCAAGTTAAAAATATCCTTACTGACAAAATGACGAGCGTATTTCCTACAATAAAGGAGTCTTTCAAAACTCTTAGGTTCATGTCAGACTATCCCAGCTGCTCTTATTCTATCTGCTCTTTTCTCCCCCTCTCTCTTTCTTTATAGGTGACTGAGCACTGGCTCCTTCTTGGACTAATGGGCTCCATTTTTAGGGATCCTCTCACTTTCTGGGCAGAACCCAGGTCCATCTTGGGAGAAACTGCACAAATACAAAAGAACTGAACAGAAAGTGAACAGTTTTCTTATCTGCTTGCATAAGCTCACACAAGATGCCAAAACAGGTATTACATTCAAATTTAGAATAGATTAACGTAAGCTGTTCCTAACACACTAACCATGACAATAGTCTCTGCGTAAGCCAAGGATCCAACAGAGAAAAAAACCCTCAACATACAAAAGCTTATACAGAAGTATAAAAATGTGCAGGATTCAATATAAGGGGAGTATCAGCAGTCTCAGGAACAGTACTTAAGCCAGTATTACACAGATGTGGTTAACAAAAGAACAAAATAGGCACCAGAAGTTTCTCGCAATGACAACCTAAAAAAATATTTGTACCCTTTCTCCCAAGTGATCAACAGGCAATAATTATTTGTTGATTAGCTGGTCAGATGACTGTAAGTTGGTGACGGATTCAAAAATGGCCAGGGAGTAGACAAGGAAATATTTCTCCCAAGAAATCAATTCAGCTGCTTCAGGAAAACATGATTAATGTTTTCTTGGGATGTTGCCTGCACTGGAAGGGCAGCTATGTCTTTAAACATTATTAATATAGAGTGCACCTCTGCTATAAAACTCTCTCAAGTAAAGCTACCTATGATAGAATTACCGACCTGTCAAGCCTCACAGATTTGCCTTGTAATACCAAGACTGTCCCAATCATGCGAACATTTACTGAAGCTGCTGTTTCTCACTAATCCTGTCCTGTAATGCCATGAGCCACCTAGCAGGCATGGGGAGGCAGATAGGGATTTTATCCCTCATGCATACTTGCACAAACACAGAGGAACTAGAAAAACTGTGGTGAAAAAATACAAAAAAAATGCAATTATGCAGAGCCCTGTGGCCAGTAAAAAAAACTCTTATGTTAAACACTTAAACTGCTCCAAGCTCAGGGAGGCTTCTGTTTTCCTTTTCAAGATAGGAAATACGTATGTCTAAATTATCATAAAAACTTACGGCTTTGGAAATAGGCTCTTTGTATAGCTTTCTTACGGTTTTTGGATGTTACTGAAGGACTAACCTTGTTGAAAGTCTGTCTGAAGACATGAGGACAGCATATAATCGTACTTAGTGTCTGAGACATATGTATACAATACATCCAGACATATGGACATCTGCATGTGCATTTGTATGTATGAAAATATCCAGTTACCTATATGTAAATGATCCTACAACATTTTCCAAGTGCTTTTTGTTATTAAAAAAAAACACACAGACCTTCTCATAGCTTTTAACTTTTTCCCTGAGAGAAAAGACATCAGAGAGGCATATGGAAGAGTTTCTTACTATTACAAATAAAGACAATTTATTCTCAAGATGTCAACTGAGCAATAAAGCACAAGTTACCATAAAATATTTGGCAACTTTTCTGCAGTCTGCTGTACTTCTTAATTCAAGATATTTTTATGTGTGTGCAAATGAGATCATATATTATCCAACTTGTCATTAGCTCATCTAAAACTTGACATAGAGTATAAATTGTTAATGATGCGCAAATAATACTGCAAGTATTGAGAACTGTCAGAAGTATTTAGCAGAGTCAAAAGTCACCACAAAAAAGTAGATGGTGAAACTTTCATTGGTAACTTACCTCCTTCAATGAAAATGTAGGCCACTAACACCAATCAGGCAATCTGTATACCACACTGGACAGGTAAAAGCATAGCAAAAGTCTTTTTTCAAATGCAGGGTTACTGACAGGCAAATAACTCTCTCAGATTCCTTGAATAAATCTTGGAGCAGCCAGTCCAAGTCCCTTCCCCAAAATGGAAATCTTCAGATTCCCATGTCTCTGAGTACCACTTATAAGGCAACTTATCTCCAAGCATGATTTTGTACTCTGGTGCTGTCCTTGGCTTTACGCTGCATTTACAGATTTGTGTAATCAAGTGATTTCTTTTTTAGTTAGCTGCATGAGGAAGAGTATAATTCATAAGTACTATTAAACATTTACATGTCTAGATCTGAAAAATAGCTATCATAGGTCTAGAGTCTGACAGGGATTATGAAAGACAGTAAGAAAACTGCACTCTGTAACACAAAGGTATTTCCTGGTAAGGAGAGCAGTATTGTCTAGCTTTCTTCTAACTCAGACATCAAAGCCTCTAAGATAAACATGTTTGGCACTTTGTGTGATGATGTATAAGCAGAAAATTATACTTTCTCCCATCTAAAGGACATCTTCCCACATAAAAGGCAGGAGTCTCTATGAGCCAGCACGGCTATTCTGAGATTCTGCAGTTTAAACACTACCTCTTGTCCATAAGATCATTATCTAGCTCATCCAGGCTCCTAATAATTACAAAGTGCATCAGCAGGCACTCTACTGAGGTTAACTGAGTCACTTCTGATTTATACCAGTTTAAAGCAAAGCAGATTCTGATCCAGAGTACAGTAACCTCTGTAACCATTGGTTTATATACTCCTTGTAAATATGTGCCACTCTGAAAGTTTATCCAACCACTCCAACTGAAGAAATATTTACTTTGTAAACGGCATGCTTCAAAGTCACATTTCCCATCCAATGCAGGCTTATACCAGCAAAGTGCAACACATGGGTAGCTCCTGGCACAGCAGCCTCATTCTACATGCAGCAGCGATTCTCCTGCTAACCAAGCTGCCCTACTTACTTGAGACTTTTAGGCTTTGCATCAATTTGGTATCTCAGTGGTCTCTGACAGAGGTTTAACATACTCTACACACCCATGCAGAACATCAGCTACTTTTCAACCACGTATATATTGCACATAAATGCAATTTACTGCAGTTTGCAGTAATTCTGGCTAGTTTGTAAAGCACACTGACAATGCCAAGCTTTTTTGCGTTCTCTCCTAAACCACGGGCTATTTTTACTAGCGAACAAATTGTTCATTAGTACTTATCAAAAACCCCTATTACTTGCATATGGATTCATAGAGTGCTCTGATTCCCATCAGAGAAACGTGGAAGAAAGAACACAAAGAACTGGAGTGAACGGCCAAGTTAGGTGGCCTTGACTCATAATGAGAACACATGCAAAGTGAAAATAGTAACAGAAATAGGAACTTTCATGTGTCAAATTTTCACATCCTGTAGGTTAAATCAATTTAAAACCAAATTTCTGTACTGAAGGAAAACATCCCAGAAATTCACCTCGAATACTGTATTGGAAGAACTGCTAATACAGGAGGCTAGTTTCTATCCAGCTATTGTCACACACACAATCAGAAATTAACCTCAGGATCCCAACCTTCCTCACTGAGTTTGCTATCATTCACATGCAGAAACATGCAGCGCCTTGTTTCTACTTGCCTCTGTGAAAGTGAACACGCTCAAGTAATAAGACTTGGGGTACAACATGCTCATTTTCATATAAAACTAAAAGCTTGGACCCTGAAATTTTAAGGACATGGATTTGTCAAAAAGGCATTTAAGAAAGGCGGACTTCCAAGGTATCACATGATGAACAGAAAAAGCATGCGATGTGTTGAATACAACAACATCTCTTAATCCTGACTAGAAATCATTAGCATCCTATCATCTTAGTGAAGCAAGGTTTCTTTTCAGTCCAGATTAAGCTCATAAAGCCAGTACCACAGCTATTGCCCTCACTGAAACCTCAGTGGAGGAGCGAGTGCTTAACACTGCAGTTGCCAAGGCTCCTGAGGACACTAACAATGTGCCAAAACACAGAATACAATAGGAGTCATGTACTTCATTTTCTGTCATGCCTCTGAAAACCTCACCAAAATCAATACTGCACCTAGTAACTACCAAAAAGAGACTGAGGTCATGTTGCTCTCATGGGAGAGAGAAGCTGACACAATCAGGACTATTATTATTTTGGAAGTGGAAGGCTTTTTTAAGAGCCAGGATGTAATGCCTTACATCAGCCCTTAAATTTTGAATAATAAAAAAGATGCCAGAGAGACCGAGTTTCTGAAAAGGGAGAGAAGGACAAATTACTTAACTTCCTTCAGACTAACTTTGAGGACTGTTCCTGATCTCTCGAAGGATGGAGAGCAGGCACCAAACGATGCTCTTATTTTCCTGCAAAATTGAAAAAGAGGAAGGAGCTAACAGTCACTTTACTGAGTTACACCTTAATTCCCTGTTCTAACTCATGTTCTCTCTATCCCCTGGATTAAAACAAACAGAACAGAAGTGCCTATGCATGAGCAGGCATTTAACAGATGAATAATCACAACAACAAAAAGCAACAAAACATAGTAAAGAAGAAAAAGGAGTTAAAAAGAAGTTGGGAAGAACAGCGACATCCCCTCCCACCCCTTTCATGCAAATGATATCTTTATTTTTCAACATTTATCCCAGACTTCAGGGTGCTCTAGTCTTCTGAATCCAGAAATCCATTTCTCAAAAATTGACAACTTTGCTAACTACTCAACCAACACACAGTGCTGATTACTGAACAGAGGGGAGCCCAAGCAGGGATACTATTAAGCATGGGCAATTAATTGTCCTTCTGTTCTAAAAAATTAGAAGAAGAAAGTCCACATTATCTTGTCGAGCATTTTTTTTTGCTTTTGCAAAAGTGACCTTTAAAATTTTTTAAAAATACTCTTAATTAAATGTTCTGATTTGCAGCCAAAATATATATATAAAAAGCAAATGCTCTATCTTTGCTACTCTGAAAATGCCGCAAGAGCACTTATTTATCAGTTTCCAGGTTGCACTAATTGTTAATAAAACACTTTAAAAAGTCACTTACATTAAGAAATAATTTCCTTACTGTGTGTCAGCACAATAATGGTTTCCTTTACAGATTATCACAGGTGCGAGGTGACAACCATTCCCCACACAGCCAACTGCAACTCTGTGAAGACTCCAGGATGAAGCATTTTGACCTTGTATGTTGTATATGTAAAATCTCAAATTAATGTGCACTCACAAGTGCACACACACACACTTGCACCCACAAGGAAAAACCTCTGAAAATATCCAGAAATAAAAATGATTAAAATTCATAATATACCTCATAAGAATGTTTTACTCAGGGAAGGAAATGGGAGGTGAGATTCATCTGAGTGATCGCAGCTATCTACCATGTCTCAAGGCTACGGCTGTGCATGTGGCAGGACTCAGCTTATCTTAAGGTAAAATTCTAAAATAAATCAAGTAAGTGGTACCCTCAAACTGCCCATTTGTTTACGGAACATAAAAGGAGCACGGTTGGATAGCTATCTGCAGACCTCTAGTATTTGGTAAGATGAATCACAGCATCTGCATTTTCCTAACACTACTACCATGGACAGGCAGCTTACCACATAATCCCTGATCCCTTCTCCGCTTGCAAACTTTAAATTTCCTACACGTCTTCCTACTGCAAAGGCAAGGATGCAACGGTATCTACCTGATGGTACGTACATCAAAAAAAGTCTAAAATATTATTATAAGCAGCCTGCAATATTTTGGGCATTTTAAGCTATAACCACTAATTTACATCCAAAGAGCTACTACGTTTATGAATAGAATCTTAATAAAAAGAGTGACATTTGTTTCTAGAGGGCCCTTTGGTTTAACCTGCATTAAGAATTACAGAGCTTCTCCAGTAGCATTGTCATCACTATTTGTTCACCCGGTTACCCATGTAGAACAAGTCTATGAGAAATGATGGGGCAAGGAAGGTACAAATCAGATCCTCAGATCTGACGTTGCACTGAGAGCTCATTTAGAGTGTAACAGGAGGAGCAGTCAAAAGTCAGACCAGTATCATATGAATGAAAAGAGAGTTATTACATTAAATGTGAAGTTTGAGAAATCACACAGTGAACAAATAGAGAAGGAAACAGAAGGCAGCCCAAGCTGTTTCACTGTCTCTCACATGCACATATATTAAACTTCCAACAAAACATTTTCATCATAATTCTGCAGTAAAGCTGGCAAGTATTTCTCAACCAAACTCCTTCCCCTCTCTCTCCCAACCTTCTCTGTGCATCCTAGTATTTCTGTAGTGGCTAGCTGTTTACCACCTCAGATTGTCCTGGGAAAACATGTATAATAATAATAAAAAAGCACAGACTAATAAAAAAAAAAAAAAAAAGACAACGCTGAGTTTTGAATTTGCTGAACATGCTAGAAAAAGGGCAAGCTGATCTGCTTCTGATGTAGCAGAATTTTTCAAAAATTTAACCACCATCCAGGAGGACAAAATAAGGGTTTGGAATGATTAGACTAAGTGTAGAAATAGGACAGTACAATGACAACCACTGGCGTGGCACCAAACCGCCAGCTAGTGTCTTCACAGGGATTTGGACTCCCATCTCTCAGTAAGCTATGGCATTAGCTTCATAAAACAGAACAGTGGTATATACTTCTGTTGTTAAAACACAGGTCAAGAGCCTTTATTAGGGCCTTCTGTGTTTTCCAGAATTTCCACAGTTGCAAAATCCTTCTCTTTTTTCTCTCTCCCCTTTCTCCTCTTCATGGTTATGAAGATAGCTTTGAAAAAGTGCGCCGAGTGAGACAGAACAGCTTTGAGATGCATCAGCCACCTCATCTGTCACAGTGACTTGTTAAGCTAGTGAACCCAAAAGGTGACAATTAAATATCAGCACAACCACGTCCCTGCTGATCATTTAGCAGAAATATCAAGCCTGTCCCACAATCCAAACTGCCTCTCATGTAGCCCCAGGAAGAGAATTTAATATTGCAACAGCACAAGGGGAATGGCTGTTTCAAGTCTATACCCTTTTTTCCCCTCATTAAATGACTAAATTGAAAACATCCTTTTCTCAGGACTTGCTAATGTGAAAAAATTATACAGATTTAAATGGAAAATGAATTTAAATTGATGCACTTATTCTTGTATAATTCCCTGTATAAACTGAGAGCATCTTTTGACATAGCTCACGTTCACCTGGGCAGGGGTAAAAGATTAGCTAAAAAAATCATAGTTTATAGGCATCTAAAGCAGTGTTACAGGAGTATTTGACTGTAGTAATGTAACCAGGGAAGACCAAGGTTGGAGGGATATGAAATGACAAGGAATGACATACAGAAAGTTGATAAGGAGGCATAGGCAAGACAAAAAAATACGTCCTCTCTATGGCATGTGCTATAAAATAGGCTCTCAGAGATGTAAAAGAAAAGGATATTTCTCTTAAAGAAGGAAAAAAAAAAAAAACAGAAAAAACTCAGCCCAGTCTTTCTCCCCAAGACTAAGCTGTGAAAGAGCAGTGGCCAAGGGACCTAGGGACCTTCCAGCTTCCTCTGTCACAGCGATGTGGGGCCACGCACACATGCCCCAGAGGTAGGACGACCTCGGCACCTCTCTCTCGTCTCTCCGAGCAGGCTCATCCCAGCAGCTCGGCTCCCTGCCGGTTCTGGGAAGACTCTCATCGTTCTTCCAGGCTTTGGGCAAGACTATACATACTGTACTGTGCATATGGATAGCTTATTATTAGAAGCTTTGCTGAACTGTACTTCTTCCTTGCAGGAAGCTGGGACCAATGACATTAGCTGCCCTAGCTTCTGGAGGGGTTGGTGGGAACAAAGCATTACAAAAAAGACCACTAAGGGTTGTACAGGGTGAAAAGCAGGGCTAAAGCACAATGTGCTTTTTTTTTTTTTTTTTTTCCCCCACATGTAAGAAAAAATATATATTTAAATATAAAGATAATTTTTATATGTATATAAAATTATATATATATATTATAATTTGATAGTTATCAAGTATTTCAGGTTCTCTGATGTTAAAAATAAATTTAATGCCTGCAGAATTTGTAATGGTCAGGTACCACAGATTTCCAAGACAGAGAAATCTAGGGCTGTCTTCTCAGCAAAGCCTTTTATTATTAATGTTATTTTTTTCTTCCTCATGTTTACTAGGAATACAAATGTCTTAGATGCTTTGACAAGGCTTCTATGAATACTGGATACTTTGTTTAATGACAAATGATGGAGTAGTGTTAAGAAGTGTTTGACAGAATGAAAAGCAGTGCTGTGTCCCCTGGATCAGCAGCTACAAATGGAGATCCACCTGCGATCTGGGGCAGCTGCTAGAAGTCCAGTTCTCAACCTTGCAACATTCACAGCTCTCTTAAAGCCTCTTGTGTTTATTTTTAATGTTATTTTTCCTAAGTATCTTTTGACTTTCAAATGAAACAAATAACCCCTCTTCACCCTGCCATGTTCAGAGTTGTCATTGAAAGATTGTGTTACAGCTGTTGCATCTCACTGAATTCAAAACAGTCTGAGTAGAAGCAGTGAGAAAGAATTTCTTTTTTTAATGCTCTGATACAACCCACTGATTGTGCCATCTGTCCAACACATGATGAAGAATCTCTAAACAGAGAATAGCTGTGGGGGACATAGTACAGTATTTGTAGATCTGTGCTTGGTAAGAGATAAGAGCTTGTATTAGAATAGCAAATTCGGCTTCTTTGAGCATAATCTGATAGATATGCGGTATGTTTCTGGCATGAAGAGATGAAAAAAAATTAGCAGGCCTGTCCAGATGGAGAGGGGAGTATAGCCACAGGCAGGACAAGAAAAAGGTGCTCACGCCTGTGTGAAGACCATATCAATGCAATCTGCCTACCATGAACACAAAGGAAGATGTTTGGAGTTTTAAATTTGTGTCTCTGCAATGCAGGAAATTACATGAAGGATAAAATATACATATATATAGACAGAGTGTGCTCAAATTACCATGGAAAGAGTGTGCAAAACTCTGCTCATAAAAGTGACAAAGCTAAGTGCTTCACCTAAGTATTTAATAGAATTGTTACAGCTAAATCAATAAATCTGTCCACACCAGATATCAATTAGGTAGAGATCTTTCTTATGCAATAATAATTTCTCTAACTAGGTTCCCCATTAGCTCCTCTCTAATAATTTTTATTGGTAAGGATAGGATGTCTTCATACTTTTGATTGGCATATGCCAACGCATCTTTAGAGTTTGATATATTCACAGTCAGTGAACCTCAGGAAAACCTGTGGGTATCAACCTTGCTGCAAGGAATTTTAAGGACTACGTGCAAAGCAGTACAGACTAGAGACAGGCAAACTTTCTATCCATTTAGCTACTCTGCCTGGATCCCTCTTTCAAATATTTCAGGTGTTTCTTCAGTAGACCTCAGCATTAACAGTTGCTGCAGTAAAATGATCGGAGAAGTGCCGAGAAGCGCTATGGCCTGGGTCAGCTGAAGGTTGTGCAGGCTGCTCCTTTACAAGCCCTGTAGGCACAGGGCCAGTGCAGGGGCAAGAGTAGCTCCTGGGCTGTGGAAATTGATGGTCTGTTCACAGAGTTTTATTGCTCGCAATTCTCCTGGGCTTCTTGCTCCCTCCTAAAACATGCTGCTAAAATCCCAAACCCTGAAGCAAGCAAGAGCCTTTCAGCAGTGATACTGTTAAATTTGATGAGACCTGAGACATTCGATTTTAAATTCGTTAAATATTTAAGTACTTGCCTAAACAGCATAGTACAGAGTGAACAGAAGTACTCTTTCTTAGCCATTATACCTCTAAAGCAAAACTACAGCCTGAAGAATTCAACAGCAATTTTGCCACAGAATTGAAGTTAGACAGAACTGGAAGTCCTGCTCAGGCAAACTATAGATTACAGACAGAACAAGTTAGCTGGCTGTGGTTTGATTATAAGACCTTAAGAGTTTCACCAGAAAAGGCAATGGGGTTTGTAATTTTAGCAAGACAAGCAGAGGAATGAATACGTAAGAACAGCTTTGTGAAACCAATCGAGCCAAGATAACGTAAAAATAACCATCAGCTACTGTGTTTTCTCTGAAAATATTCTGACTTGTGTAAAATTAGGAGTTTAAATTCCATACAGTGAGGAAGCTTATGAGATCGAAATGCCAGAAATACAGGAATTTAACAAATTAAGAACATCCCAGTTCTGTGTAGGAAGGGCTTATAGGCAATCAACTTCCTAAGTACAACTTTATTTACCAGTGTTAACTGTAGTGCCTTTAAACTTTACTGTGAGTGGCACTGTATAAATAAATGGTAGCTGATGGTCCAAATCCTGAAAAAAAAAAATACTAATTTAGAAAAATGAGGCAGTTTGAAGGCAGAAAGAGAAGAAGCAAAGGAACAAGGAGTGCAGTTTTCTGTCAGGGTTGCACAGAATAGCTGGTGACACACTCAAGAGCATCACCATCACTACCAGCTTTTGTACAGAAATTTTTATCAGTAGATCTCAAGTATGTTATAAAGGAGGTCAGTGACGTTCTTCCTGTTTCTAAAGTGGGGAAAAAGAAGCACAGTTAAGTGCTCTTGGAGTGGCCCAGGGTTACCCAGCAAACCAGTGGCAGACATGGGAAAATGCTCAAGTCTAACGATTCCCAGCATAGCTCCCCATCTACTGAACTATGTTGTTTCTAAATATGTATGTACTTATGCATATATATATGTGTGTGTGTATGTGTGTGTGTATATATATATAGTAAGCCTTTAACGGGAGTACAATAAGAAGTCTTTTTTTTAAAAAAAAAAAGTTCAATCCAGACAGAATATTGGAACCACTATCCAGAACATAGGCAGTGGATATTCCTGGCAATAAATATTTGTGTTCATAACAGATCACAAAAACCACAGGAATGTCAAACACTTTGCACCTAATGAGGCCTATGCCCTCCTCCCTTTCATAACACTGCAAGAGGCATGCAGGAAAAGAAGCACTGAACCCTAGTGCTGGAACAAGCGCTGTTTAAAAGCGTAAGGGTCCTCTCTAACTCAAAATAAATATGAAGAATTGTTAGGCTTTTTTCTGAGGTGAGGGAGCCATTTAGCAGTGGCATTCCTAAATCTTCAGTCTGTTAATCCTGTAGGTAATTCCTTCCTCTTTCCTGAGGCTCTAGACCTGCGACACAATTTTCCCTTCATTATTGTTAGAGGAGTTTTTCTCTGAGGATGTGTATATGAAACTACCTACCTGTAATGTCTATCCTAATATAAACTATGTAAAAAATGGAAGGATTTCAGTTAAAAACAAAACAGTATGGTTTATTTAATCTATGAAATAATAACCTTCAATATAAGCTAAACCAGATATGCCCTTTTTTCAGTGTAGCTATAAAGAGGAAAATATGTTAAGAACATTAATACATCTGAAAGAGCATTTCCTAGTTTTAAAAATATTTTGCCACAAAGGTGAAACCAAAGAAAAAATGAGCACCTTCCCCAGAGCAGCCTAGCCAACACAAGTCAAAACACACTACTTGTCTACTGCTGCGCCAGTTCATCCTGACGTCTCCCCTCCTGCCCCCTATACGGGCAAAGAAAGGTTTTAGAGGCTCCAATTAATGGAAAACATGGTCTAATTTCAGAGCTGATTAACAGCATCTTTAAAACATCTAATGATCCAGCTGTGATGCCACTCTTTCTGGAACACACACCCAAGTCTCCATTCCCACTGAAGACTGAGGCTCTGCAGCTGGCTGTTTGCTTATTTTTCCTGCAAGACTTCCTTCCGTAAATCAAAATGCTGATGGATTCATTTTCTATAATCAGGAAATATGAATTACTGAGACCTTCCATCACAAAACTTCTAACAGTCTTCCCACCAGTAAAAAAGCTGCTCTGAATATTAGTACATTGCATAGTTTCAATTCACGTTAATACTGTCGCTGAGATTGCCCACACACAAGTTATTTAAACACTTTGGATTTTTAAGTGAGCATTCCAAAGTAAAGAAAGAGAAAAAAGTTTATATAATAAGTAGTATTTATCTAATGCTAAAAGTTTGGGGGTCATTTGGGCCAAATATTTGAGTTTTTAGGAAAAATGACAGCATTAATCATTTATTCTAGAAGTAGAAGATCTTAAGAAAACAAAGAGTAACTCTGTGTGAATGTAAAATTATGATGAAACACTGAAAAGCATTCTGGATCTCTAGAGGTACCAGATTTTTCTCAGATCTATTCATAAAAGAACCAGTAACAATATAACGTACTTGCAGTTCCTTCTCATCTTAGAATTTCAATGTAATTTTATAAATACTAATTAATTAAACTTCAAAATGCTCCTTTGAGATACAGTAGGTATTATTATACCTATTAAACACACATAAACCAGAGTTACGATGTTTAATTATATTCAAGTTGTTTCTTTTTAAATTGATTTTCCTCTATAAAAGAAGATGCCGATTGTCTATTACTTTTAGAACAGGTTTTTATGGGTTCGTTTTTTAATAGGCAACATTTCACTGCACCTATGTTTGCACATGCATTTACTCATTTAGGACTTAAAAATACATAACCAAAGAAATGTTTTTCATCCTGCACAAATGAAAAACAAGCCTCAAACCAGAGCTAAGAGTGAAAACAGGAACGGGCAAGCTAATCTGATCTGCAGACTCTCCGTTTTGGTAATTACTCCCCAGAACAAATTCAAAGATATGAAACACCCCACTCCCACCACCCCCAATCTAGGCTGTCTGGAAATAGGTAGCCCTAGAAAAACATTTTCTTAATGCAAAGGAGACCAATTACATGCACTGAAACATGGAAGATACTCAAAGAGCTTTTTGTATCTTTTCTATTTTAAGCACGGCTGGCCCAATTACTCAGATAAATTATCCTGTCTTTCAGATCTTCTACCAAGAGCTTTGCATTAAGAGCATGTGCAATGGTTTTCATCTGTTTTGGTCACTGCATGTTGTATATTAGCGTGTTATTGGCGGCCAAGGACAAGGCAATCAGTCAGCGTTACCTGCTGCTGCCCAGTCACTCGCTTTGAAGGAATGTGGCACAGCAACATACCATAACACGGAGCAAAGCCAAGCGCCATCTCAGCCCACTGCGTTCCAAAGTGAAATTGTGCATTGCAGAAAGCAGCACTTTCTCATCAGTTTTCAATTTACCACCTTTCAGTTCTGCTGAGTATTCCCTGCTGGCTCCCGAGCCTGCATTTCATCCAAGTTGCAGAAGAACAAGATGTATTTAGTAATGACCTAGCTGTAATAACCAATTGCTAAGTCTTTCAAGAGCAGACAGAATAATGAATATGTATGTGTTCCGAAACTAAAATATTCAAGGCAATGCAATTGTACTAATAATTAGCTTTGCTTTGATACAAAAATCTCATCTGATTGTATCAGATGACCTGCATCTGTTACTGACACAGGAGAGTCTGATTTGCTTCTTTTGGTTGTTCGGGAAGTAATTCTCCATGGAGAAGTAAAAGGAGAGAGCAAAACTAATTCTAGGAGAGAGCAAAACTAACATCTGAAATACTTCTCTTCTGCACACAGGAAAACTTCACAATGCCATACACTTTGTTGTGTATTATTTTAATTATTTTCTGCCTTAGCTCTGCAACGTTCTAATCAAAGCATCTAATTGGAAAATAGAAAGGAGAAAGAGAGGTCCATTTAAAGAACCCAGACAGGTTTTCTTTTACATGGTGAAGCCTACTGTTAGGGAAGAAAAGGATATCATCCACCTGATGTTACTTGGAGGCAGGGTATTAAAATATCAGCACCTTTTTTACAGAGATGTGAAAAACACCACATTTTGCTTCTAATGCATAAATTCAATTACCTTTCTAAATCTGAAGTTGAAACATTCTATGGATTTACATGTAAACTCAAGAGAAGGTAGTTTAAGGCAACACAGGACCTTGAAATTTTGGTTGTTACACAACAGGCCGATGATCACAAGAATGATCAATCAAGCTGAAAATTATGACATCGGAAAGCGGTATTTCTTCCAGAATAAAATATAACCTGTCGAGGTTGGATTTTGTTATTGGAATGTGCAAATATGTTTCACTCATCTTCCTTTCCCATCACCCATGCATATAAATTTTATGTAGTAGCATAAAAGCCACAAAGTTAAAATAGGTGCCGTAAGAATTGTGAAACCTTATGCTCCTGCCAGATGCTAGCATATCTGCAGCAAAATAAAGACACATTACAACCTTTAGAAAGCACCATCAAGCGCTATTATACAGTAGTTTCACCTTTCAAGTCAGTGATGCAACATGCCAAGAAGGTACCCGTGGAATACCTAATCTGCAGTTTTAGTCCTAAAACTCATTTGCATAAAAACTGCAATTCTAAAAGCAACATGGGCTAGACAGAAGCCTCGTTCATGACTGTCCCGCTCTATAGCATTCCCTCTGAGCCAGCAGGAATCAAATACATCAGAGGAGATACAAATCGGCTGAATCTGAAGAGAACTTGAAGTTGATTTAGTTATTTTTCAGAGGGCGTAAGGAAAGCAGTAAAGAATTTTTACCTTTCAGCTGAACTGCTAAGAACATACTTGCAGTCAGCAACCACGGCTTAAAAACAGGGGTAACTTCATAAGCCATAATGACTACTGTTTTCTGTTATGTATCCTTCTACTCCTACCGCTCAAGATTTTGGATTCTCTTACCATTGCAAACCCTTTTTCACGAAGTGCATGTGCTCCACAGTCTCCGAAAGATAATCTATAATCATACCAGCTCCATTAAAAATTCTAAATACTCAAGAGGGAGTAAGAAGGAAAGTCTACTTCTCTGCTCAAGCCTCCAGCTCAGTTGGTTAGAGTGTGGTGCTCATAATGCCAAGGTTGTGGGTTCATTCCCCATAAGGGCCACTCGTTTGAGGGTTGGACTAGATGATCTCTAAAGGTCCCTTCCAACCTTACTCTATGATACTCCACGCTTTGGGGCTATAAACCCAGGTGCATTGAAACCTGTAGACTGACAACACCACCTTTAGAAATCACACCTATGGCATAGGTGTCCAAGTAAAAGAGCAGAAATCTTCCTCCGGAATCTTAAAAAACAAAGCCTGTTAAAATGCTGAGGCAGATTCCCAATTGCTAACTGAGTTTGACAACTTAGCAACCTACCCAAGGCTATTTTACAGTGGTCCAATCCTACACTAGCAGAAAAAGCCTAGAGATTTTTTAAAAGATACGCCAGGTGAGATGCTTTCAGCAGAGATAAACACGTATTACTGCTATGGGGCAGGCAGTACATTGTACTAAGGAATGCCCCTCCTAAGGGCATATAGTTCTAGTTCTCTGTCAGAGAAAGATGAATTTAAACTCAAATAGATGAGTCCCTAAGCTGGGCAGAGCAAAAAAAAAACAACCTAGAAAAGGAGCAATATCACTGTTCTCTGAGGAGCAAAAGGAGCTACAGACTTTAAGGGACAAAAGAACACAAACACAACCATGCTGTCATGCCAAAGATCTATCGCTGTGTCCTGTCTCAGGGTATTTAGGGAAGGACTATAAAGGCAGAGCAATATGCAGTGGTATTTCTCTCAGCACACACTACCTTGAAGGACTGCCACGTGTAGTTTAGAGATTTCTTAAACTAGAGATTGTATCACTGTGTATAACGAAATTTTTTTAGTTTGCAACATTTCTTTTCAGAATCCATTTATATTTTTGGTCCACACAACTGTATCTGAGTTGTGGGACTCATTGCTAGAGATTACACAATGGAGTCTGGCCAGGGAATATATGATGTGCTTACCTGGGAGACTTGAACTGAACGAACTAAATCCCTAAAATTCCCTGTAGTCCCTGCTGCTCTCAACCCAAAATAACTTCACTTCTTGGGAAATCAGTTATCTCAATGGTTACCTGATTATACATGTTGCTCTCAAACTGACAACTAAAATTAAAGGTCTGTTTAAGTGGAGACTAGCTACTACACTTGAGTTATTAGGTAATTGAATTTAATTCTGTTCTTACACCTACACAACCTCTGTATGTTCAGATACAAACATACACAAAACAACCAACATATATTATGGACATATATTATAAGAGAAAGGCAGTATTTTAAAATACAATTTCATTATCTACAAAATATTAAACTAATTTATAGAAAAATCAAAAAAATCATTCCTTTATCCTAATTTACTTCCATTAGGATAAAAGAATGACCCCAGAACACTAGAATTCCAGTTTTTGATTAGCTTTACTTATGATCTCAAACAAGACAAATGCTCGGTGACTTAGTTTCCTCAATCAACAAAATGGGAACGTAGCATTTTCTTACCACAAAAGATTAGGTAATGCATTTACTTTTTGTAAAGTACCTACATAGATTGCTGGTGGCAGGTGCTGTGCAAGCGCAATGAATTATTTCCTTATATTTCTCCACTTCCTCCTCTGCAAAGGAGGAAACTTGTCATTCTTCCTTTTATTAGTGAATGCAGCTGGGAGCTAAATACACTGGTGACTCCAGCTGACTGATTTGGTGGTGTTTATGCAAGTAAGCAGCAAGGAACACTAAATCAGAGCATAAACAAATCTTAGGCTAAATGTGCTGATGAAAACCTAGCACATACTAAAAATTGTATGTTCTTGAAATAAGTATTCAGTGGGTAAAGATCCCAATTTTATTTTCTGGTTTAATTTTCAAATAATTTCAGTGCTAAGGCATAACAGCAGACTGTACAGGGAGAAAAAACTGAAATGGTTATTTTTCCCAAATTTAGAAACCATCTGTTTTGAAGTTGTTTGGCTAAGCAAATTACAGGACTCAGAGCCCAGCTAAGTACTTAAATACACACAAAATACCTTTTCTCCAGCACCCAAGAAGAATGTCTTTAGCTGAGCTGTTTTGCATAGGGCATCCAATTTATCCCTTTTCAATTTGCTCTGGCATCTGCCTTGCTGGTGCTAGGGTAACAATCCCATCAGGGTGCTCCACAAAGGTTAATGCAGACAACAGACTGGCAGCACTTTGATGTGTAAGCAAACAGGACTACCACTTCACTTGCATCTAAAAAGGTCAACAAAACAGAACCTAATTCACTTCTCTTATACAAGCACAAGGGCAGGCAAATGAGAAAAAAGCTGGCAAGTTCACTGTCAGTTCTACAATGCTATAGGAAAAATAACAGACAGATTTGAGCACTGCAGGTGAAGTGATATAAAGAAAAAGAGCTGGGAGTGGAGGTTGCTAATGGTCAGGGGCTTTTCTTTGGTAATATTCTGCTTATTTTTTCCCCTCAGTGAAGAGAACAATTTACGCAGAATGAAGAGTTACTCTGTAATTTACTTACCACGAGTTATTTTTTTGCATTGTATGACACACAACGAGCTGATATTAAACTCAAGCTGCTGCAGTAAAAATCCCTTTAATTTAATCTAGTTACCAAATGTTGTTTCTGCAATTGTTGAATAATCAGCAAATGGCAGGTGACAAATCAAATAGAATTATAGCAACATTCAGATGATGTGAACTTCCGTTATCCCACCCTGCTTTTCTAGGGACCTGCTTGTTTATCTTGTTTCCATCAACTTCCCATTATCTAAACAAACTTGCCGCAGGTGGTTGCTACAATGGGACTATACTGTATTCCTTCCCGTGGACATCATACACTGCATTATAAATGCTTTGCAGACCTTACTGATCTACAGGGCACTGGAGATTCACAAAGGCTGACTTTCACCTGAGGAGATAGGATGCTGGAAAATCAAGGAGACAGGAACCATGAAAGCACAATGTAAGAATGAAGGGAACTGGTGTCTTCTCTTTTGCTTTGGAATAGTGGATTGGTGTGCCTTTCCCACCCAAAGCTAGCCATCCAGCAGCGCTCAGTTTCCACCTCTCTCCTATTAATGCTGCTTCCTGGCTGCCCTTACATTCAGGCTCTGAGGTATAGCTGGAAAAAGCTCAGTTGCATTGGTTGCCACCAATGGCAATGTTCAGCAGTTATTCAGGTATCAGCTCTGTGGTTACCCTACCCCGCAACACCAGCCATGCACAGTCTTAAAATATTACCGCTAGAATTCATATTTGATACATCATCATCTTGCCTACAGGCTCCATCCTTGCTGAGGAAGAAAGTGTTTACAACAGTATATAATGATAAACATATAAAGCCATCATCAATCATTCATCAGTTACAATTACCATTTGCATCCATTTATCTAATCACAGTCTGCAGTAACTGCCGCACTTAAGTGGTTCAAAACCACTTTAAAGATGGAAATGTTGAGGATAACTGCTACATAATTACCTTCACATTTTGTAGCACTCTGCTAACTCATATTTCTGTCCCTTTTCAGGCTTAATGTATATTAAATAAAGAGGAATTATTATTTACATACACCCCCACTCACCTACACCCTCACATGCACTGACTATGACAATGCAAGTGAGAAATGGTAGAGTAGTCTGATAAACTGTATTTAATGTGCAACTTCAGGTGTCTCAGACACTCAGCCCCATAGTCTATCTCTGCTGGCACTTTAAATATACTGAATTTCACATCTAGCTATTAAAAACAAGATCCCTCTCTTTTTTCCCTCCCCCTTCTCCTCTGCAAGATCACCTGCCAGAAAATTATTTCCTATCTTCCTCAGGCTGCAAAATTCATTCTCAGCTCTCTCTTCCCATTTCTGCTCTTCAACTCCACTAAACTGAAGCTACTAACATTGAGTCCTAGACTAGTGACAGCTTAAAGGTCAGATAGCTTCCAACTTTGGAAAACCTGACTCAAGAGCTCGAGAGGACAGAAAAGAGTTTTCTCTGCAGTGAATATAACTTAATTTGCAGAAGAATTTTGCTATATTACATAAGTAATGGACTCCTGAGAGTGGAGTGATCGATATTTGTGTGCTCTTCCACTTCTTATGTCTTTTTGTAATCTGATAATATCCAACTTTCTGCACCAAGCCTGAATATTGATGCTTGTTTGAAGAATATTGTAAAGATTTGGGAGATGATATCCAGTTCTCCCTGCAACACCAATACTGTGATTCCCACCAGCTTAACATGCTACTGCTACCTAATGGTTTTCTCTACAGCATGCCATGCCCCTGCGTAACATGAGGGCATTTTTTCTTTCTTTTTTTTTTTTAAAAAAATTTTAACTGACTCTTAATAAAGAGGACTATTTACAGAGAAGCTTTACTATAACTAACATTCATGACATAATCCCACATAATCCCAGAACGATTTTTCCTTCTCCAGTCCCTTTCCTCCTTCAACTTCCATGCCTGCCAGCAGGCTGTAGCACGCCATGCTCTTGCTACGAAAGTTAGCTGTAGTTGCAGCATTTCTACGATTAGCTGTTCAGATCAGAAAAAAATAGTTAAGGCTTGTAACAGAAAGTTGAAAATGAGTGTTGTGGAACAAGCCTGGTCTACAGAGTCTACAGAGAATTGCAGGTCACAGTTAACCCCCGCCTCTGTGGGTATCACGGCGAACAGACTCAGCTTCTCATGAGCGACAGCTGAAGCAGCGGGACCTACAGCACAGCACATTGGCAAGCACACATGCATGCACGCAGCCCCCGGGGCTCTCCGACTGCTTGGCACGCACTCTCTTCATCCTCATACTCCAGTCCTGAATGCGTCTGCTAAAAAGCTTCAAACACCTTCTCTGGCCACAGTGTCAGCTGTGCTGTGACACAAAGACCCAACGCACACCGATTACAGCGCAGGCTGCCCAACCTGCTCTGTAGATGGCACTGTCTGTTAAACAATGAATTTCTTCTCTTTGCACTCTACAGTTTCTGAGCATAATAACCCAGATGCAGCCTCTAACACCCCCCTCCCCCAATTTAAAATCAGGAATCACTCCATGGTATTAACTTTCCACTGTAATTCCAGAAGACATCTCCCAGTTGTGAGCAATTACGTTTATCCCTGTAGTACCTGACTACCAAGCAAGACAGAGAGCACTGCACAAAGCCAGTGCAGTAGACTGCCCCTGCCCCAAAGAGTTAAGACGACAAACAGCAGGAGAAGCAGCACAGTTTCCTAATGAGATCTAATGATGTGTTCCCTTCCTCCTGTTGTATGCCCAGCCCGTCGTACTACCCACTGAGTCAGCAAGTGGTGCTGCGTGCCATGGTAACTATTACTAGAGGCTTTTTGGGGGTTTTGAACTGTCCTCATTACCAGTAACTTCTGAAGGATTTGTTGAACAATGGCAGCAAAGGAGACACAGCACAGAACTGGTAAAGAAATTCAGGAAACAGCAGCACAAAACCAAGGCTGGAAAACGTGTCAGGAATCGATACCCCCGAAGTCAGAGAAGGGCGCAAGGCAGGACAGCGAACTTCACAACATTTGGTAAAACTCTTCTGGGGCAAATCCAGCTGCAAGACTAAAGCAGCTCTGGAGGTATTATACCAGCTAATAGAAACATCCACTGACCTCAGTATTTGAGGCATATGGGATCTCAAATTAATTGCTAGCAGGAAAACTCCCCCAAATCAAAGACAAGCCTTAAATGTTGCAGGTCTGTTCTAGAACTGCATTAACGTAACGGTCTGGGTAACCAAAGGCAGCAGCGAAGAGTGAGCGGCAGGCACCATCTCTGAGGAGCCAATCCTGCACGTTGCAAACAGGCAACACAAGTCTCCACGTAAGCTCACAACAAAAAGCTGCGCACAGCGTTGCCACCACTGTCAAAAAGCTGCTGCAGGCTTCTGGAATGCTACAAGGGGAACACATCAACATTTCTTATTTTAAAAGAATTAAAATGGAACGATATTTAATTATTCTGGTGCTACTAAGACTGGTATTCATGCTAGTATTTCACACACTCCAGCCTAAGAAATAATGTAGAAATTTTTTCCTGTTCCCTAGGGAGTGCCTCGTATTGGCAGCATAAACAATTTTAACCTGGATTAAAAATCTTACTCTACATACAGGAGACAAAGCCACAGAAGTGTGGCAAATTTTTAGCATTATAAAAAAAAAAGAGAGAGAGAGAGAGAAAAAGAGCGAGATCCACTATAGCTGATTCACTAAATCCCAAGTGTTTTGTTCTTTTACAACTCTGCAGAAGTGTACAACACTCTAACGCTTTTGCAAATTATAACTAGCCTTTATGATTGTTTACAAAAACCCTGGTATGTATCCAGAACCTTTCGGTTTTTTTTTCCTTCTGACTTATTGTACAAAATTTACTTGATGCATGGACATGACAGCTCTATTGGTGGGAAACCACGTCTGCTGAACTACAGGTAAAGAAGCCACATGTGAGAAATATTTGCAAGTCATTTGTCTTGCCACATCTTCATATTTTGCCCAGACACTCTACAGTAAAATCAAGAAGAATTCATGTAAATTACTACAGCCAATCAGTAATACATAAAAAATGTGCCAAGCTAAGAAAAGGGAGTTTCACAGCATTAGTGAGGGAGCAGAGATATTCAAATAGGAACCAGCACTGACAGCTAACCCTGGAGACTGAGATTAAAGTTACTACCACCTCATTTTACATACAGAAAAGCCATTTCAGGCATTTTTGAAGTTTATATCTCCCTCTGCAGAGTTTGACTTGTGGTAAGTATTTCTGCACATTTAACTTTACACACTGAATAATCCCATTAAAGTCCATAGAGCTAGTCACATGTATGAAAATACAGAGATGCCTAAATCTTCTGATGAATCAGGGGCTTAAATTACCCTAATTTAGTGGAGAAAGGCACAGAGGCACTGCAAGATTCTCTAATATTAAAGTCAATAAGAAATTTTCCTGTTAGTTCCACAAGCTTGGTAGTAAGCTCTGACGTTTTCATAAAACGTGAATTCTTCATACACTGTGAATTCAACATACATTGCATATACAGACCACAAGACGACAAAGCTTTTTTGAGGGTTTTGGAGTAATTAATTGGGGATAAACTTGGAAGAGATATTTCACTTGTATATATCAAAGCTATTCTAAAATTGTGCAGGTCATCTCAAGCTCATTTTGTTAAAACCTTTTAAACCATATAATGAATTCTTTCCATGCCAGACACATCTCACGGGAAACCCAGCTTATCACTTTTTTTAATTAAAATTATTGCATCTATTACAGAACAACAGAATAAAACAGATAGGAAAACGACACCGGAAGGTTTTGCGGGAGGAGGGTGGCTAAGCTTATACAAAGCTATCTATAACTTTATATCTTCAGGCCTCTTCTGAATTTCTCGTCTGAAAACTGGAATGAAAACTAATATTGCACATGTGAAACAACTGAAAAATTGACCATGCTTCAGCTTCCACTGACTAGGCCCATCATGCCATCTACAACACTGAAACATGTTATTATTATTAAACGATGTTTGAAAATATACCACCAGTTACAACAGAGAATGTTAAATTTTAAGCTAACATCACCTTATTTCAAAATACACTAAGGAAATACCCTGAAAAATACTGACTTATTCATGTTGCAGCTTTAATTTAGAGATTAAGTTTTTAAATGCTTAATTTAGATTTATGATACAAAAGACTTCTACAATTGTGCTGAATTTTTACTATACCAGTACTTTATAAGATAGAAAAACCTGATGGTTTGTTTTTTTTTTGTTTGTTTTTACAAGCAAAACAAACCGTATCTTTCTCTCCAACTCCTCTGCTTTAAATCAAGAACCATGCTCCTGATGAGTGTTCACGCAGCTGATTAGAAAACTGTCTTGCAAACAGCATCATTAAGTGGCATGCCAATCAGCAGAGATCCAGCGGTACTGCAGGCATCCACGGAAATTACAGAGTAATGCCCTACGTTTAGGAAACCTAAATGTACAATCTTGCACTTTCTTATTGGGTAATGAGATTATAAATGCTGAGAACAACATGAGAATACATTTATCACACGCTGTATTTGGAGAATATAGAAAGGAAGAGAAAATTAGTAACTGAAACAGACTTCCTAAAGAAGCTGTTATGCATGAATCTCCATTATTGAAGCTTGTAAGACAGGAACGTTTATTCAGGTTTGTCAAAAATGGTTCAGGCAGAGTTGATCCTGTCATAAAAAAGCTATAAAGAACTCAAACTCCATTTCATCACTAATTACTTGAATTTACTATTTATTCTATGACATTTATATACATTTATAGGACCCACATAAAATATATTTTAAAAACTGACTTGTTCGAAAGGTTTCATTCATTTTATCTATGTTTTCTTATTAAATACAAGGGAAAGCTGCAAAATATAAACACACAGGAAACTTGGCTACCATGTTCTGACATGGACTGGTACTGAGGCAATGTGACATGCTACACAGCAGTTATCTGTTAAAGAGTTTCATGGGCACACATTTGCTTGGACACAGCTGGCATGGAGGATGACTCTTAAGGAATGCTAAAATTGCAAAGTCATTTAAAAGTTATGGAATGCCAGACATAAAGTTTGCCTGTGAAATTTTAATTCAAGTTCTTTAGCGTTCATCTTTTAATTATATAGTCCCACTAACCAAGCAGCCCAGACTCTTTCAATGAGCATGAGACACACTAAGAGCCTTCATTCACCATAGGGTTATATGCTTTATTTACTGCATGGTACTTAAACTGCTTTGAATGCATGCATATTAAATTCCTCAGGGGCTTTTGTATGTTCCTCATTACAACAGAATTGATAATGGCATTGCACCTGTTAAACTGCTCCACAGCAAAGGCACAGAGAGATTAATGTCAAAAGTGGGTACTCCACATCTGAGGCCACAGAGTTTTTTGGGCAGCCTACGCTTTATGGGACTGAGGCAGAGCTCTTGTGCACGTCAGGGCCCATCTCCAGAGCCACGACTGAGTACTGAGGAAATGAATGTGCAACTTGCAAGCGGCTGAAGCACTAAGCAGAAACTCTTAGCAGAAACTCAGGATGTTCAGCTGCCTTAACCACAAGACCATCTTTCATCTTTCTACAGCACTTCACCTTAATCACTCCAGGGGTCTCAGTATCTCCAGTGGGAGAGCCGGAGGTTGTAGAGCCATGCACCATCAACTATGGTCTCCAGATCCTTCCCCAGAGAACTCATCTAGTGCACTGAATGACACAGGGGTCCTGAATCCAGATGTATGTTACACCCTAAGATACTATTTAGTTGAATCTCTCTATTTCTGGCTTTCCTTAACTTCAGGATCTTGAAATAGTATTTATAAGACTGTAAGTAAGAGACTTTTCCTTCTTGTTTTTAAATCAAATGACTAATTCCATCTTACATTACTGTATCAATATCCAGGAAGAGCCTGTGGACAGGCCTGCATCACTTGAGCTGAGCACCTTACTGACAACAAAAGTAAGTTACTATCATTGGACAGCAATGGAAATGGAGAGATGAAACATTTTGCCACAGGGTATCATGAATACTTGCTAACAGCAGAGAAGTAACAAGACTTTGTTGAGTCTTGGCCTCAATTCAGTGATTCCAAAGCAAAAATGGCAATTGTCAACCAGAAACACTTTTTTTTTCTCATTTTCTCAGTCTCTGTATTTTTACCTTCCCATATTTTGATTTATCTGTCCTCCCTTCTCTGCAGAACATGTTTCTAATCCCAAACATGATCATCTCATGTCCAGGTTTTCCCTCTCTGTTTCTCTCTCTCTCTTCTTCCCCTCCCTGCTGCTGCCCTGATTTCTTCCTGTACATGTACTGGCTCAGATAAGCCACAGTCACTTCTAGTGCAAGACACATATTCAGCTTTCAGATCTATGTATTTTCCAATTCACCTGGAAACTACAGATTTGCTTAGTGATCTGTAATTGGCATGCACACCTAAAATTAACAGTTCCAAAATATCTTATTTTTGCCAATTGTTCCTGTGTGATTAATTACACATTGGAATGCCACAAACAATGTAAAGCCAAGCCATTTTTTTAAAGTGTACTACAAAAGCCAGTGATGACATCCACTAGACTTCTAACCTTTACAAAACTTCCTCTAACAGCAAGGAAAAAATCCATCTCTTCCTCTTTTCAGTAAATATCTAGTGACAAAGCTTGGAAGAAAGAGAACAGGGGTCTGTACGTGTCCCTTAGAAAAAATGTGGAAGTGTTTACACAGGGAGCAGTAAGTAAAGTATTGAGATACAGCATAGCAAATAGAACTTTTTATCACAGAATCACAGAATGGTTGAGGTTAGAAGGGACCTCTGGAGATCATCTAGTCCAACTTCCCTGCTCAAGCAGGGTCACCTAGAGCATGTTAGACAGGGTTGCATCCAGGTGGACCTTGAATATCTCCAGAGAAGAAGACTCCACAACCTCTCGGGGCAACCTGTTCCAGGGCTCTGAAACTCTCACAGGAAAGAAATTCCTCCTCATGTTCAGGTGGAACTTCCTGTGGTTCAGTCTGTGCCTGTTGCCTCTTGTCCTGTCACTTGGCACTACTGAAAAAAGTTTGGCCCCAGCCCCTTGACACCCTTCCTTAAGGTATTTGTACACATTGATAAGATCGCCTCGGTTTTCTCTTTTCCAGGCTAAACAGGCCCAGCTCTTGCAGCCTTTCCCCATAGGGGAGAGGCTCCAGTTCCTTCATCATCTTTGTAGCCCTAAGCTGGACTCTCTTCAGTAGCTCCATGTCTCTCTTTTACTTTGGAGCTCAGAATTGGACTTAGTGCTCCAGATATGGCCTCCCCATGGCTGAGGAGAGGGGCAGGATCACCCCCATCTGCTGGCAACAGTCTTCCTAATGCACCCCAGAATACCACTGGTCTTCCTGGCCACAGGAGCACATTGCTGGCTCATAGTCAACTTGTCACCCACCAGCACTCCCAGCTCCTTCACAGAGCTGCTTTCCGGCAGATCAATCCCTAACCTGTACTGGTACACGACGTTATTCCTCCCTAGGTGCAGGACCCTGCACCTGCCCTTGTTGAACCTCAGGAGGTTCCTCTCTGCCCAACTCTCCAGCCTGGCCAGGTCTCTCTGAATGGCAGCACAGCCCTCAGGTGTATCAGCCGCTCCTCCCAGCTTGGTATCATCAGCAAACTTGCTGAGGAGGCACCCTGTCCCTACATCCAGGTCATTGATGAAGAAGCTGAACAGGATGGGACCCAGTACCGAGCCCTGGGGGATGCCACCAGCCACAGGCCTCTAGCTAGGCTCCATGCCACTGATGAAAACCCTCTGAGGTCTGCCTTTCAGCCAGTTCTGAATCCACCTCACAGTCCACTCATCCAGCCTGCACTTCCTAAGCTTATGGAGGAGGATGTTATGGGAGACAGAGCTCAATGCATTCCAGTTGCTCTCTCACATAAAGAGCAGCTCCACCACCTCATCTTCCTGGCCTGCCTCTCCTAAAAAGTACATAGTTACCCATGACATTCCAGTCATGTGAGCTATCCCACCATGTCCCTGTAATTGCACTGAGATCATGGCCCTGCGACCACACACAGATCTCCAGTTCCTCCTGTTTATCCCCCATGCTGCGTGCATTGGTGTACAATCACTTACCATCTACCACTTATCACTAATCACTTATCCCTAATCACTTATCACCAAGGTAAAGGAACAGATCTGTGCAGAGGAAAACTTCCTCTGTCATGTTTTGGGAGGAAAAAGATCAATCACATACACCTGTTATCTACTAAAAAATAAACAGAACTAAAACTCCACATGCAAATCGCAAGGCAGTAGTCAATTCTTAACTGTAATTCCCACCTATTTAAGCAACCCCCAAAAACCTAGATAGCACATTTGTTCATTAACTGATTCACCACAAACTAACACTTTTTTTTTCTTTCTTTGAAGTCAGGGAGACTTTAGCCAGACATGATTGATTTGTCCTCCTACTGATCCTTGCCCTTTTGTGGTTCTGCAGAGAACATTAGGAACTGGCAATAACTCACCACACGCTTCAGAGAGCTTTCTTGTTTTTGGAAATCTCTCAGCAATGTGACATTTACATTTATTATGGCTGATTCTGAGCATTTAAATATGAAAACAATTAAAGTATATTTGCAAGGGATGTGACAAATGAGGACTTGTACTCTGGCCAATCTTTCACTGACTTTCATTCAAGTACACCATTATGTTTCAGTTTTGCCTCTGCAATTGTCCAAGGGAGTTGATTTTTCAAAATCCACACAGGCAGGTTGACTGATGAGAATGCCTTTAGGGTTAAATGCCTTTTGTACAAACTTAAAGGCTTCCTTCTTGGACAAGTTCTGCTCCCACGTCCACTGGTGAAAATGTAGAGCCACTGTTGAAATCTGTAGAATTACTTTGGATTCACACCAATCTATGTGATAGCTCTCTGGCTCCCTTTGTATCTCTCTCTTCTCCAGAAAGGTGCTTGGTGCCTAAAAATCATATCCTTTAGCAACGCAAGATGTTTTGATTTTCACATGGTTTTATTATTCTCATTAACCACTGCAACTGGAGAGATGAAGAGCTGTCTGCACCAAAGCTAGGCTACTTCCTGTGAATGAGCTCATCCAGCTTCGCTAGACTTACCACTGAAAGTGGTTTGAGCTACCTCAGCATTAAAGTGCTTATATGAATCTTTCCATTAGTGGAACTCTGCAGCAGTAGTAAAGTCTCCAAACAGCAAGACTAGATCTAGAAGAGCATGTCTGTCTGCCACTCTCCAGTAGCCTTTCCAGACTGAATGCCAGAAGCCTGCTACGGAAGAGCTGGAACCAAATCTCCCTCCCACTAAATCCAAACATTCACTGAAATCTATCAAATAGATTCAACTCACAACAGAGCGAACCTCAACACCCATCTCAGGTCACTTCGCAAAGTCTGATCAGGTTTTCAAACTGCTATTCAGGACAAAGTGCAAATGTAGCTTTAGGGTTTGGGACAGCTGAGCTCTGTGTTCATCACTCCTTTAACACGCACCAAATGGTCTTTTTGGTTTGAAATCATTTCATGCAGTGCTAAGCAATCCCCCCTCTGTTGCTTTTGGTGATCTCCAGTAAGTCAGTGGAACATCAGGCTGCCACCATCAGAACATCTGCATTGTTGAAGAAGGCATTTCATCAGGTCTTGCCTTGTAATAAATTAAGTGACCCTGGAAGGCAGACAGCAGAGGTCCTGCAGGCAAATAGTTCACGAAAGGCCCAGTACAGCCAGAGCTTTGGAAACAGCAGCAACACTGCTGTCACCACGCACTTTCCAGAGTCTGAAAACTGCAAAAAATAGGGAAAAGAATGTATCACTAAAGCTCTAAAGATACATCCTGGTTGATGCACTATGAAGTCTTCTCTCAGTGAACAATATTAGGAGGAGAGAGAGAAGGAAAGAAAAGCAAAGGAGAGGAGAAGAGAGGAGAAGACAAGAGTTCAGCTATGAAGCTTTTCCCTCTGCTGCTGACAACGGTTACCCCTGCAAGTGTCATGTAGTCTGCCTCAGTCAGAATGAGCTGTTGCAGCCAGGCAGGCACATCCACAATGAAAAAGGTTAGACAGGGCTTACAGAAACAGCTTTGCTGACAGATATCTATCTGTCTATTTTCTTAATTTATAGCCTTTTCTAGAATGACCTCTCATTCTCTGACAGTTCTTCTAAGGCACAGTTACTCCCCTTTTGTGTTCTAGTCTCTGCATTTCTCCTATAACATTCGGACTCATTGCTTTTATAATCTTTTGGCCAGTTGCAATCCAAAGCCAAAAAAAACCCAGTGATGTGAAAGCATCAAGGCAACAATTTCAATTCTACTAACAATGAAAACAATTTGAAAAAGATTTTGGATCCTGTTTTTCTACCTGTGAGGTTAGTAGTCAGTGGATGTTCTACTGCTAGAGGTAGAGGATGAAAGTCTTGCTCCTGTTGTTATTGCTATTGCCGTTTGAAGCGAAATGACAGTGACACTCCTTTGAATGGTAGCATTTTACAGCAATATAACTTCCACCCTAAAGCCAATTTGCATGAAAATTATCAAGAAAGCACAAAGACATACACACACACGCATATGTGCTGGTATTTTCAGTACAAGTATGACATATAGCATATAAAAGGCCATAGTGATGAAGAGTAAATCAGCTGGCAAGAGTATTTTCTACAGTAATTTCCTAGAAAAGGAAAATCTCTGTGTATCATTACCCTCTGACTTCTTCTATGAAGAAAAGTATAGCTGATTTCTACCTTCATTCTTATTTACCTTCCATGAAGGCACTGCTGACAACCTAATGAAGAATACTTGGTAATTCTGACATTACTGGATTTTTCTTTATTTATTTATTAGGCATGGGAGCTGTTACCAGCAAGCAGCCATGTGAGTCAAATTAGATAAAGCATTGTATGATTTCTGTGTTGTAAATCATATTTTAATAGAGAAAAGATCTGTATCCCTTTGGTAGTGGAAAGAATATGTTTATAATGTGTTCTGAATGTGTGCTGCACAATAGCAAGTACTGGTAAATAATATTTTCCCTAATCAATTTTCCACTTTCTTCTCCAAGTTCTTTTACTCATAAGGTGAGAAATAAAATAAATGAATGCCCTATTTGTGCCAAATATTAGCAAATAACTAAGGTAAGGTAAGCATTCATAAAAGCATACATACATGCTGCATCCTCACAGAGACACACACAAAATATTGATTTCTGCTGTATTGTAATAATAATCAAGACATCAAGTGCACTTGTTTCTCTGCTGGCACAATAGTTTGTGGATTTCAGGTTTACTTAATTCAGCCATTGAAGTGAGAGCTTTAGTAAGCTACTCTCAACCCCAGTACAGCTTCTGTCTTCAGTATTTATCTCTGTCTTTTTCTATTCAGATGCTATGAAGTCTCACGACAGCACCTGTACATTAGGCAAAGACAACATCTGACTACCGCTTGAAGCTTTTACACATTTTAATCAGTAGAGGGATCAAGATGTGCTCAGATAGAAATCTGTGTTAAACTTATCAGAAAGCCTGATGCAAAGTCAGTACTTTCTTGTACTGCACTATTATCTGAATTTTGAGTTGCTGACAATTATTATTTGCAAAAATGAGGGCCTCCCTCGTGTCTAACATATCATTTTTGACCGTTCAGATAGAACAGCCAAGATCTGAAACTAAACCACGGCACTTAAAACAACAAATATTTTGAGGACTCAGAAATTACTTTTTAAAAGTAAACTTCTTATATCATGTTCTATTAATTCATGGCAAACCAGAGATAGAGACCTTCTGTATCACATTTGGCTTGAAAATGCCATTTCTTGCATGACTTACACACTGAAAGACAAAGTTATAACAAAGTCATTTCATTCATGGAGGCCTACGAAGGTGTATCCTCAGAATTTCACTACCAAACAAACAGGGAAAACTCTGCTACTGCCGCCAGCAGCAGTCACATGTCATCCAGGTTACACTTCATTGTGCTCTCGTTCCCTTCCTTTCCAAGTAAGTCTTTGCTTTTCTCCATTGCAATTTGCATGACTAACATTTCTGAGTAACTACAAAACTACAGGCAGCACAGAAGTCAGGAACACAATGAAAGCTAGTAGCAAACTTAGGTTACCTGAATATAAGGTCTATAAATAAGGGAAAAACAACCAATCAACTTGCACATAATGCACACACTGTATTTGAAATACTGTTTGCCCTTTTGGGGGGATGCAACTCTGCTTTGTTTTACTGGTATCTGAACAATAACCTTACTCAGAATTTATATTTGAATGACTAAAAGCTAGCTCCAGCCACTTGGGCACAAGATGAGTTACAGGTTGTAATGATGCCAGTGTCTTTCTTAAATAAAACACCTTCACTAAAGACCAAATTATTTCTCTTATATACGCCTGTGATGATGATGTGGAGGAATACAGGAACAGTGGAGACCTGTGAGAAACAGGAATCCTGAGATTCAGTGTAGCTTCTAATAATGTGAAGTTAGGAAAACACTTCAAATGTCTGAAGTTTCCTTTTGAAAACAGGTGACAACAAGGACTGAGAGATGCAGGGATGGTGTTGCCTGGTTAACAGAACAACAGGTAGGAAACAGTCACTTCAATACTTTTTTGCCTCTCAGAATAAAACCACAAGACTGAATTAAGTGGGATAAAAATCACAATAGATCTGTACCAGGCTATGCTTCACAGTAACATGAGGAAGTTTATTATAGCACAATTAGAATAATAAGCACTGAAGAAACCAATTTCTCACCCAATCCTATGTATGAACTTTTGCTATTTATTAGCACTGCATCTCCTCATCGTGTTCCCCTCAAATTGAGCACAGGCAGACTAGTAACCTCTTTCCCCCTAAGGATGCATGGAAAAATGTCTAAAAAAAAAACAAAAATCTTTTTTTTTTTTTGTACAGGATGACAGTTTCAGCAGATGGAAGCATTCATAACTTTGGATGTAATAAAGTCGTGTAATTTGTGGTAGCAGACAGACTGTCTTCAAAATTACTGCCTTCCTAATGAGCACCTTGTAATTCTGATGAAATCGATGTCATTAAACCCCCCAAACCCCCGATGTATCTGAAAAATAACTTGTGTTTTTCTAAAAAACTAACCACAAGAAAGGACTGCAACCTCTTCCAGATTTTGATTCGTGCAGTAGCCTTTTACCTTCATTAACACAACGGTGGTCTGAGCTTCTTTCACCTCACTCTACAGGGTAGAAAATTTGCTGAGAAAGGAGTACTCCCTCAGTGCAACACACCAAAAATCTCACTGCACGACACGAGACAAGCAAATGAAGATTCAGTATCTTACTTGTCAACTGTACTTATCAGTACAAATGAATATGTTTCACTTTCTTTCCAATTAAGAGTTAGTAACACTCCCATATACAATTACATCCAGCTCTTACAATCCAGTGTAAGAGCATTAAGGCATCACTGTGCAGACAGCTCTTCAACACTGGAAAGTCTCCCATGGCCTGAAACTAATGCCATGCTTGTATCTTTTCTCATTAGTGAGCTACTGATGCCTACCACCTACTTTACTGCCCACGCTCAAATCCTCAATAGAATGGGATACTCCACAGACCAGCATGCACACACTGTGGGTCAGCACAGTGGGTGAACCTTAGCTTAATCGTTAGCCAAGAAGGGCACTGAAATGCAAATTGTGAGGATCACACAGCCTTTCTGCATGGGATAGCTCTAAAGCTACATTTACTTTGCATGTAAATCTGCAAGATCAGAGCCTGTGAATTACTGCTTTGTTTCCGTCAAGTTTTAATGAATCTTTATATATAAAAAAAAACTGTTTTTTTCTTGAGTAAATACAAGCTGAATGACTCAGTGTGGGAGGAGGGGCAGGAGGGTGAAGCTTATTTTAATTTTTTCTGTCAAAAACCCCTCCATTCTCTTCAGATGAATGTCTCTGTTCTAGAGCAAATGCACTTTTCCCACTTCTAAATAAGAAAAAGAAATATTCTTTCAGAGTTGACAAATAGACGATATGTGTAAAGCAGTTCAGGGTAAGTGAGGTAGCTTTAATAATCTGTATCACATTATTATTTGTCTGTTGCAACTTTATGGCTTATAACTAGGAGTTCAGGCACTCACAGCTTCCCCTCCCTGGAGGGTAATGTATCAAGATGGTAATGTATCATGACCTCAACAAATGTTCTATTTAAACAGCACAACGACTCCCAAATGGCAAACACATTTCTGCCTGCGACATCTCAAGTTTAAATATAATTCACTATTTTTTTTTTAATTTCATTTCTAAGAAAAAAAAATGGTCTGGCAGGCATTTAGTATCAAGATCCTCATTATAAACACACCAGGCTTTCCGTATCAGTGAAGTGGTGAGAATGCGCGGTTTGCATGGCAATGTGAGAGAGTGCGGCAGCGAGGCCAACCGCATCGTCCCGCAGGCACCTGACTTACTAAGGTTCCACTTGAGGCCTGTAGTGGTCACACTGTCACAGGCGTTCCCAACGGGAATGAGGCCACACCACTCGCCTTCCAGGCCCGTGTCCACGCGCAGCTTGTGCTTGCCCTGAAAAACAGAAAGGCCCCTGCAGTCAGTACTCACCGTGGACCCAAATGGTATTTGCCAGCAGACTTTTCAAACAAAACAGGTAGTACTTCGACGGAGATGAGTCTAAAATTTCCCCCAAGAGTTCAGCAATATTTGGGATTTCGGGCTCGTTTATTTTTATAGAGGGTGAAGAGCTATATGTTTGGGTTCCAGACCTTGGCACTTCCAAAATGGGAAACAGGGCTTGTTCTGGAGTTTTCTGGCGAGAACTTGCTTTGATCACTCCTTCTGACACTTCTTGAAGAGTCATTTCTAGCAAAACTAGGCTGTTCCCTCCTTTGAAACGAAGGTGTCCTGACCTACTCATTAATTTTTAACAGTCTTCTCATCTATTCCGAAAAGGTGTGATCCACTTCCTAAACAATGCCAGTCAAAAAACCTTTGAAAAGCCACCATTATTTTGACTACATTGTAAACTTTCCCAGACAGCAAAAGGAAGAGTGCTTGGAGAAACTTAACTGGATTCCAGAAAAATTAACTTAAGTACTTACAGTAATTGGTTTATTCTAAGTAAAGACTATGAAGTGAAATTAAAACACACTTTTTGTAAATTCTTTTTGTAACTGTCAACTTCATCGGATGTAGCAGAATAAACATCTATTAGTGATGATGAATTTGTGACTAAATTCTTAATTAGTTGTCCTAGAACTCAGGTCAGCATCTTGCTAGATACCAATACACGAACAGTCCCAATGAAGAGTGTATCCTGGAAATCCTTTACAGAATAAAATAGTAGAATTTTAGAGTTCTGATACAACTTGTCTTCTAAGAAACTGTTTCTTAAAACTAGCTACAAGGAAATAGCAAATAAAAGAAATAATGACAAGATCAGTGGAAGAATCATCCTCTGGTCTTTTCTAAACAGGTTATTTATTCTTTAAAACATCTACAAGCTTCATCTGGTGGTAGGTTAAGTTTTTTTTTTCTTTTTTTTAAATCCTTGAGTATTGCTTCTTCACATACCCTCTTCACCACCATAAAGGAATCAGATCTGCCTATTTTATTAAACTACTAGAAAAAAAAGGACCCCCCCTGAAACTCAATGCATGAACCTGAGCATTTTACTAATCAAGTAACCAAGGGCTTATTCCAAAAGAAGAAACAGTTGAATTGCAAAACACAGGTAAACATCCTAAGTAGTAAATACACATAAATTTCCATTGCATTTCCAGTAAATATCCAAATTTTCACATAAATTTTGAGGAATGTATTTAAGGTTTTTGTCTTATGCCCTATCCTCTCACATTCATTTCAAATGCCTTAGTCAGAAAGCCAAAATTGGAGACAGAGTATGTAATTCCCCATATAAAGTGTCTGAGGTGTTCGACAGATTTTCCTGCTAATGCCAAGCGCATTATGAAAAAACAACAACAATACATGTCATGTTCTCAGTTAACAAATGAACCTTGGAAAAGTTGTGAATTAGGGAATATCAGGTTTCATAGCATAAGCCTGTTTGATTGTTTGCAGAGCAGCAAGAAAACCAATGCAATATCATCTATCTTCTCAAAGTGTCCAACTTCACATGGTGATGAGCCATGTAATTCTAGAGCCTGCCAAATTCAGAGATGTAACAAACTCAGGCCTGATAACCTTTTAGCTACACAATATGTCACACTATTTCTCTCCTGCAGTACGAAGGAAGCAGGAAAGGGAGAGGAGAAGTAAAAAGGCTTCTCATCACGTGATTAAGAATGCTACCTATAATAAAACAGACGATGAAGGCGCAACTGCAAGAGTGGGACTGTTTGTTCTCCATCAGTATAAACACCCTTGCTACTCAGAGCTACTCCACGAGAGGAGCTAGCTTACTACATTCATCAACTGGTAAAGGAATATGAAGAACAGAGGTAAAAGTAATGGGCCCAAAAGAATTTGATTAAATCTGTACTCTCAAAAACTATATCTACCGACTATTAACTTCACATTTCTCATTTCTGACATTCAGGTCCAGCTGACAGGTATGGATACAATTCAGTAAGAAATTTATGCAGACATTTTTATTTTTGTTCTTATGAAATAATGCATTTAAAACAAAAGATGTCATTCATTATCAGAGTCTTGCCAATATCCAGGATTTTAACTGAGAATCTTTCAATGTTTGATATTTCCCTGAAAACACTACTTCTCGCACCCCAATGATTACATGAGAATCTTGATTTTCTTCCCTGAAACGATGTTTCTAGCCTTCGATTTTTAAGAGAAGTTTGAGACTACAAAGAAGGCAGCAAGTAAACAGGAACTAAAAAACTAAAATGAAAACATCTTCTAAAAATCTTCTCAGGTGTTAAGCTGTACTCATGACTTAGGGATTGGTTCAGTCATACTGCATAAGACAGATTTTATGACTTGTCTTTAAATAAATCAGTAAGAGACTTTATTACTATTGGGGGCAGTGATGGAAAAATGGGAAATAATCACAGAAAAATAAAAATCAAATGACCTCAATTTTTGCTGAAAAGATTTAACAGACAGTGCATTTGTATAGTAAGGCTGGGAAGTCAAACACAGTGAGTAAGGCTGCAATAGGGAAAATTAGTGTCCAATAATTTCTTCAAGTTTTCACAAAGCAAGATGGAAGCAGAAGGAAAGAATGATCAGAGATCTTAATAGGCATAATCTGCAAATCCAAGTATTCATCTGTTCTATGTAAATCTCTGTGATTAAAGGAACAATTATATACCAATACTTAAAATATGAGCCTGTTTTCAGTTTCTGTAGAAACTGAAGTTCCAAAATTAGGAATGAAAACAAAAGTTGACTAAATAAATCCCTCCTTTCTAAGTTGTTTTGCCTTTGCAGTAGGTAGCTGAAATACTTTCACATTTTAACTTAAGAATCAAATATTACCATGTTTGAATGCTACTGGTGATAAAATAATGGCAAAAAATACAGTTGCATTGATTTTTATCTTATTAAGGCAGTTTTGAAAAACATTGCTCAATCGTCAGCATTGATTTTTTTTCTTCATTTTGTGTCTGATGCTGGGAAATAAGATCAATTTCTAAGTTTAGCAATAAGAAGAAAATGTCAGAAGATTTTTTTTTAAAGAATGTTTCATCCATAATAGGTTAAACTTTTTTACTTGATTCTGTTTTGTACCATAGGAATGCATTTAAATGGTAATGGTTAATTATTTAAATGGTAGTGGTTAAATATATCCTCACCCCAACACTGTTGCTGCTGAGGAAAAGACCTAAAGACATCATGTTATCTGTCACATCTCTTAACTCGAATAGAAGCTTGATCTCCACAAACTCGTATCAACTAACTCTATCGTATCAAAGGCAGCAGGCACCAAAATCTTCTAAAATCTTTAGTAAAAAATCAGCAGGTTGGAAAGCATCTGAACAGTATATTAAGATAAAAGCTGATAGTTGTTCAGCATGCACAGATATCCCAGTGACACTTCAAAAAATACAGAGAATGACTTCCCCAAGTACTTTCCAGACCAACCCGAATAAATGCATTACAATAAATAGATACATACTCTAAAGTAGATATTAAAGAGCCAAAACATAACAGGACAGAGAGACAATGGGGATGGATGTTCAGTCCTGTATTCTAAAGAGATCTGAAGGAAAAAAAAAAAGAGTAAGACCTGGAACCTGGCAGGTTAAAACTGGGCAAAGAAAAAAGGCATGAAGCAAGTAAGATTAAAGCAGTTACTAAGGTGCTAGGGAGGAATAAGGAATTAAAATTAAGCTTTAGAAACCAAATGATAAAAGATTTAATAAATAGATCTTGGAAACTGCTAAGGGCTAGGACGTGCGAAGTGTAGTGGGGAAGCAAAAGGAAACCGGTTATACGATTAGAGGACAAGCTAGCTTATTCTGATTTTCAGGCTGCTCTGAGAGTTTGCCCAGTATAAATACATAAGTCATAAAAGTCTCTGATCTTTTAAGCCATTTACTTTCACCTGTTTCTGCTGTGAGACCTAGGACTACAGAGAATCTGTTACTGGAAATCTGCCCAACTGCCTAAGACACCTCTTCCACTAACTAGATCTTGTTTTCCATAATATGCTGAATAAAACATCTTTTTACACCAGCTTTCCTTCAAGATTATTCCATAGATGGCAGCATATACTTGAAAACAACAACAACATCAGCAAAAAAATAAATACAGATGTCATAGTGTTACCTAGGGAAAAGACAAAAAAAACCCCAATCTGTTCTGGAATCTAAACATCTGGGTGCAGAAAAAGGTAGGTAGATGAAGTAATTGAATGGGTGGAAATCAGCAAGATCACCAAGGACAACAGCAGAGAGGAGGAGGAAAGGAACAAGGACAAAACCAAGTGAGAACTCTTATGCTTAAAATTAAATATTGTGATTGACAAGAAAAGAAAAACAAGACCCAGAAATATTTCTACCAATGACTAGTTGTATCAGAGCTTGGCTTAACAGTAATAGAAGTTTTTAGGCTGAGATTCTGATCTTGATAAATATAGCCAAGTTTTCTGAAAGGATTAATTTAAGAAGAGCCATTCCATTATAATCCTAAAATATCAACAATTGTCTTATCAAACTAACATACTCAATGCCAAATTTGTATTACATAAATGCTATTCACAGAACGTTATCTGAATTGATCAAACTTTTTTGTTTCTGTTGGAAAAGTGTATCCTTAGTTACCGTCAAAACCCAGTAATCTAAAAGCTCTTCTGTATTGTATCAATGACTGCTTAAACTCCTATGTAAAAAACAGCAAATTTATTGCACTTAAAGAAAACATTCAAATTTTGGACCCAGTTCTGCTGACATTTACTATCTAATGTTAGTACAGTTTCTATCTAATGTTAGTAGTACTCCTGCACTGAGATATATGGACCTAAATATATCAGTTATCTGCAGGACTGAGCCCCACTGATCCTGCCCTTCAAGAAGAGCACTTCAAACAACATACCTACAGTGAGTAAAATCCCAGGCAATAGAGGGAGAATAAATTATAATGATTATTAGACTCAATTAATGAACACGTCTGCTTCTAACTAATTTTTAACAGAGGGATAGAATGAAATCCCACAGAGGTAAATGCCAGTGAAATGAACAGATTTGCTCCACTCTGAGGTTATACATGTAAGCTGTTGCTACTCTTTATCCAACATAAAAATTATCCACAAAGAGCAAATGAACTCCGAGTTTTCACATATTCACATGTGAACTTTTTTATAAAGGTACAGTGACATGCTCATGAGATTAAACTTCTCATGTAGCATTGTTTTTCATCTAGCACATTAGGTGTATTCCCTTGTTGCCTCATCACCTGTTGCAGCATGAGTATAGAACAGCCCTCTGCCTATCGTCTGCAGTCAAGCCTACATGGCGACTGATAAGAAACCAGTGATGGTAGCTAAAGTGTATTTCTCTCTGGAGATGGCACACAGTTAAAATTGCCAGCAGTGAAGACACTGCTAACATGCACACAAATGAACTGATGAAAACACTTTATCAAGCTCTAAGTTATCTGGAAATACAAAAGCTACTTTAAAAGGGAGTTTGAGTGGTTTAATTTCTCTTCACAGACATATCTTGAAGACTGACAAATACCATAAATACCAATTCCTGTTCTATTCTGAATGCTACCTTAAAGAAATACTCATCCTACTGAACCTTCTCACTCACAGACTTCCAAAATATTTTCTTCAGTCTGTAAAAAAATAGCGCAAAACACATCACAAATGCAACATGAAACTATGATAATCAAGAACTGTCTGGTCTTTCTCTAAATTCAAACAAGACTTACACTGGCCCAGTGTGACATTTTATCCTTGAGCTTGTGGATTTGATGTCCTACCCTCAGCAGACCCATCACTACCAGTTTAATGCAAGTATTAGCATTTTTAGTAATGCCTTAAAAAAAATCAGAATCATTTTCTTTATATCCATTTATGAGACTATGGAGTATAATAGATTGCAGACAAGAGCGAAAAGTAGACAAGCTGCTAAAGATTTCATATTGCCTGTATAATTATTATGCAACGCTGCAGTTAAATTGTCAATCTAGAGGGGCCTTTACTAAGGGCACTAACATGCTCTAATTCCTAAGTGATGAAAATTACAACATAATCTTTCTCACCATCTACTAGCTTGTAGTACATTTAGTGCCACTGCTCATGTGCTTTCATGCATTTCTACATGGACAAGTCCAGGGTGTCTCTTCTACTCAGGCTTCATTCTCTTATTTTCCTGGACATAAGAGATATGTGGGAGATAATCTAAAAGACAGGATATTGTTCACCTAACCTGTAACAAGAAACAACATCTTCTTCCTCACAGCACTGAACCAGCTATTTGACATAACCTTTTTCTAGCCTGGGTTGCTCTGATCTTGTTGCTTTTTCCATGCCTCCTACCACTGGCTCACTCTTCTCTATTACAGCTAATGTGCCTTTTACATGGTTGTTGCCAGCCAACCTGTGATGGACTCTATCATATCCTATTCGGTGCAAGGAGATCAATTTTTCCTTTCATCAACTACTAACCATCTGAATCTCGGTTGGTTGCTGTAACAAGTGCCTTTGTAATTCCTCCTAAGATTCAAATCCGATTTGATAGGTCTTCCCAGGTATAGTGGCAACTCTGCCTAGTTCTCTTCCTCCAAAATCTCATTTGGAGATCTTTTTTACTACATGAGTAAGAATATCAATCAATAGGCTGCTAGTCAGTATCTTCTCATAGTTCTTGCGCTCCTCAATCCCTGTCAATATGAGGTCCTTTGTTTTATGAGAATTTCTCAAATGTTCCCTTTCTCCTTTTTATTTCTACACCCTTAAGTAAGAAAGGGATAGGACTGCAGTAGTGAAGATCAAACATCTGAGATACAATTTTCAGTATCCCTTCTTGATCTCTGTGTTAAAGGAAGGAGTAAGTTAGCAATATTATAAGCATACTCATTAACTCAGGATGAGAAACCATATCTACTTTCAGTATATGGGGGAATAGTTTCCTCTTTATACTAGTGGGCTTTGAAGAAGAGTTATGCCTCAAGCCTTGCGTTAGGAATGACTGACTGATTCTGTTCACACCTGTAAGATTCACAGACCTGTTGCTTAGATCAGGAAGAATAAAAATAATTAAAGGAACTTTAGAGTGGCCATTCCAAACATTTTTTCTCCTCTTTTTTCCCCACCTTCTCCCAATTTTCTTCTGTATTTCAGTAGTCAAACGGATGTTAGAGTCCACACAAAAATCCATTCTCTTTTGAGGGGATGGGGTTGAGGGGAGAATGTTGTACTATTCTGGGTCTGAACTCCTCCTTTCTGGATCTCACCTGGATAAGCCTATGGAGTCCATTTGCACAACCATTTTTATAACGGATAGTGCTACAGTTCCACTGTATTTCAGTGGGAACTGGCGCTACCTTACCAGTTTCATCAGCAACAACCTTGGTCCTCATAATAGAGAGAATACTTAAAAGCATACTAAAATCATTTAAAGTAGGCCAACTTCGGTCCTAAATCATTGATAGTGATATTTTCCCATAAACAAACACAGTCAGCCTGGCATCTTCTCTCACAAGACTTTGAAGCTCTGAAAGCTCAATGTATCTTTCCAGCATCCCATTTGTCATTGCAGCCATAATTGTGAGAGATCATCCCAAAGGAATTATATTGATTTATTTAAAATGCTACCAAAAGATAGAAGAAATTGTATCGTGTTACAGACAGCAAAACGGTAAAATCCCCATGTGACAGTTACTTTCTGCCCTGCTTAGACCTACACAGACAACCTCTTGTGCCCCCAAATTAGTATTCAAAATTATAAACATGCTGACAGCAAATTCAGCCTTAGCATGATACTCCACTTCACTTACTATTTGGGAATGAAATAGAATTTTCACCCATAAAACAGGGGAGCACTATAAAACAAGCAATGCTATATCAATTACAAAGTAGTATAATGTGCTGAAAGAGTCCAACATAAAAATGTAAAATAAGGGTCAATAGAATCATAGAATCATGCCTTGCTTAGAAATTATACGCTGCCAACCCCACCAAATGCAAAGAAGCTAGAAAATGCAACATTATGTATTTACACCCATCCACTCACACACACATTTTCTGGATGGAAAAGTTTTCAGTCTGTTTCGCACAACAGGAAGGCAGAACCCATCTTCCAGAAAAGGACTTGAACTCTCAAATAAAATAGAAGTTGTACTAAAGTCAAATGAGGTTCTTCCATGACAGAAGTATCAAAAAAGAAACATAAAGACAAACTAGTAGGAAAACATATGGCCAAATCCTTGAAAAACTGAAAACTACAACAATTAATTCCGAGCAACCTTAAGTGCTAATAAACTTCAGGAGAACTACAAATCCACGCCTCTCATTAAATCAAGGATCATTATGGAATTAGGTGCACTGCTCTTGAATACCAGATTTTCCTCCTTCTGAATCTTGTCTAGCTATGTCTTCCTCTCAGAAAGCAATCACATGCTTTAATTGCTTCTTCTGTTCCATGAACTGAGATGCCTTTGGGCTAGTACTAGAGGAGAATTATATTCATGCCACCTAAGATTTTAAAATGAAAACTCCATTGCTTTTCCCAAAACATCATCATCAGCAACACTATGGAATTTCACAGAATGGAAGAACTTTCCTGTGAACAGAAAATACATCATCCAACAAATCTCTAAGGTCTACAGGTGATAAGAAAGAGAATGACTGAAGCTATTTTTTTTCATGGTCTGGTTTTAAAAGCAGTAGCTAGTGTTTGGGGAATGGGGAAAGACAAGGGAAGCCCTGTCAAATTTCCAACAGCAGACACTTAGTATCCTCCGAAAATCATGTCTCTATGTTTTCTAATGTTCATTTTGGATCCTCAATTTAAATTGTCAAATGTGTAAATGAATGAAATACAGTACAACTCACATTGTCGACTTCACTGTATGCTTACAAACATTTTCATTAAATTTCATAGAGGTATATACAGATTAAGAATTCACTTGAATTGCCAGTCAACTTCAACATATAAAAATTTGTCTGCATCTGTGACTACTTTAGGGAAAAAAGTTTGACCTCAAATAGACACGCAATCTTCTTATATTTAATGACAAATTTCTCTGAAACGTGCATGTGCACCCCTTCCCTCCCAAACGAGCCACATTCATCATTTCTTAACAAGCTGGGGCTGTGCCATGCACTTAAAATCTCTCTTTCCCCTTGCTCTGCGTCAGCACCTTCGAGTGTTCTGTCCGAACCCTGCAGCAGACTTGTCTCCAGAGCCCCTCTCTCTCCCTGAACTTCCTCGTGGAGGTGGCAGTGAAAATACAGGCCATGGACATCTTGACACTAAGCACAAGTGAGTTGACAATATAGAAAAATACATACATACATATATATATTTATATAAATTTTAAGCAGATACTGTATTCTTTTGTGATTGTTATTTCTTTTTTATCTGGAAACTCTGAAACATGAAATACAGGACAGGAAAGGTAAGAGAAGCAGAGACAGGACTTTTTATTCAGCACTGGACACAGTGCTCCTAAAGGCTTTAACAGCAAACTTACTTATGTTTGATGATACAGAAGCATCTGGAGCTCTAGAAACAAGTCCACAGCACCTTTAGCTTAAAATGATCTAAAAATGTTTGACATGGAAGGAAGTTTCAAAATAGAACTTTTCTCCTCAAAACACTTGATCCCAATGTTTTTTTTTATGAACAGATCCGTAAATCAGAATTGGTGTTCGTGAGGATTGCTTAGAATAACAGCACTGAGAAAGAGCAGAAAAATGTTAGCTACTTTTAAGTTTTCATTTGACTAATCATTTCAGAAGAGTTTTAAGATTAAAAGTGAGTATTTGGATTTTGTAATAACTTTCACATGATCCACTATGTTCCACTACAGCCACCTTTGGGGGAGGCGGAAAGAAAGAAAAGATATAATCTAAATGTGTAACTTGAAGTTTTGAAATGGGCAGCAGTTAATAATCCTGGCTTAAACATAAGTAGCCTGTGCATGGTCACTCATGGACACACACACACGCACGGGGACACATACAGGGGAAGAAATTGTATGTTTTTGTTCTAACAAAATAGTCACTTTTGGTTTCTTTCAGAAGAGTACGGGAGAAGACACCTCTCTAATCTGGTTTCAATCTAGTAGACAAAATACTGATTCAATTTACGGACTTCATTTTAACTAACTGCAATAGTCTTTTTAGCTACTTGAGAAGCACTTGCCTAGCTAACCAGTGCATAACTAGAGTGGCTGAAAGGTACCAGGAAATTTTACACAGTCATTTAGTGGAAGAATATTCAAGTAATAAATAAGGTAAGACTTGTTATGCTTTAGTATTAATAATGCCAAAATAAGTTGGCTAATATGCTCTTTTATTCATTTATAGCAGTAAAGTTCTACTCTACAATATGGTTACTAATTGGAATTACTTTTTATATTTGAGGTTAATTTAGAAAACTATACCTTGTTAAAAACTCTCAAGTTGTCTCAATTCAACTAATTAACAAGAAAGTGCAATATTTCAGCTTTTTTTTTTTTTTTTTTTTTTTTTTTCCAAATGAAGAAGCTCATCAGAAGCTAAATCTGAAATGACAAATAAGACGAAAGATGTTTATTGCTATTATTACTCCCTGTGTATGTTCTAGTCTTAACTCTCACCTAGAATGAGAATTGGAAAAGAATCATGTATAACAGTGAACAACTGTACAAAACATAACCACTTTTCTTGGCTTCACTTCAATCTCTACTTTAGATCAAAGTTTTGGATCTTGTCTTTTTGGGACCATCATCTTATTACTTCCTAGTGAGTTAATGAGAAAACCATTTCATCCATTCATTTGCTTTTAGCCACCAGCCTAGGATTCCCCACAAGGTTCTAAGAATGCCAAGGAAGTTTCAAAAACCAGCCACATTTTCATTTTCTGTGATCAAATACTTCCCTTTTCTGTTAGTAAAGACATTGTAAAATCCTATCAAGGTACACTTCTAAATGCATTAGGATTTCCTGTTGCCATATGTTATCCTGAAGTGCTACATTGCAATATAAATGATATACACAATTCTTCAATTTCAGATAAATCTTTTTTCAAATTCCTGTTCAAGAAGATCTTTCAGTCTTTCTGATCAAAATAGAGATGTAGTTTTCCCCCCATCTGCTTCATGTTCTTCTACCTGGAAGAACTTAGATTTCCAGGGGAAAAAAAAAAAAGAAGGAAGAATTCAGATCTCTAAAATGCTTTCTCTTGCAAACACAAGCACAGCTAGACAACACAGAAGTGACCATTTGAATGCTGAAGGTAAGAAGACAAAATAAAAGCAAATTTTTATGGGGGTATGAACATTTTGGGGCTGCAGAGCTTTCATCAAGCTGCTGGCAAATAAAAATGATAATGCTTTTAGGATTTAAGTAAGAGTGAGCTGACAGGTGCTAAGGAGCACTCAGGTCAGACAAAGACATCTGCCAGGGACGTCAGCAACATAAAGGTAACGTTGAATCTGGTAGTGGAGGACAGGACAAAAAAATCAGATTTGAAATGAAGGTGGTGTAAACTGAAAACATAGAAATAATTTACGTAGAGGAAAAAATCCACTAAAAGCTGATAAAAGAATCAAATAAAACTATGCCTATATATAAGATGAAGGCAAACATAAAAGGCTTAAATCTGTAAAATAGAAACATACATATTAGTAGGTTTTTAGTATGGGCAATTCATAGCATGCCTACATTAGCATTTTAGTCCAGATCAATAGTGTATTTTTTAACTAAACCTCTTGACTGTTTCCCTTTACTGTACTGTGATTCACAGCGAGTTGGAGCACTCGGAACAAATTCCTTCTGGACAAAACCAAACAGGAAGGCACCCTTCCCAACAGCACCTAGAGCACTCTGCCGCTAACCGGCACTCACAGAATCACAGATCAAGCCAGGAACTAGTCTGAAACAAAAGCCCTGACACGTGTACAGCGAACATCAGGTCCTCATCACCACCACCACATTTTAGCTCTCCCAACCTCCTACCCCTGCTCTGCACTGCTTGCTAACGCAGGCATCGACTTGGAGTCCGGAGCTGTAGGCGGTCAGAGAAAATTAAATGTGATAGTAGGTAGAGGGTAATGTCATCTGCATGCACAGAAAGTGGCAAGCTGTTACATTTAGCAAGACTCAGGAAGTAAATTCTTGATGTCTTAAAACAATTTATGTGATCTCCTTTGCAACAATCTGTAAACACTGTACATTGGCATGATATGTTTGCTCTGTGAATATAATGGTTTATCTTAGACAGCAGTTTTTCAAGAAAACGGGCAGGCAACAAACACTAGCTCAGGATAAACGCCTTTTGAACAGTCAGTTTGGGACTGCTGGAAAATAGCAGCTAGACTAATAACTGTGAGGATTTTACTTTTAAACAACAGACATCTTACAGTATTGACTTGGAGGAAGCCATGTAAAATGTGGAGCTGAACAGTTTGATTCTGGATGTATGGAAGGACCTGTCACTTCACCAAAGAGGATGGGGATTTTGGAGGAGCTGTTTGTTAAGGGACTTGCTGAGGGTGTTTGAGAGGACAGGTCTGCCAGCACATCACCAGAGGATAACGATTTGACTCTGGAAGGAGGAATCCCCTGTTAAACAAATAACTGAAATTTAACCTTCTTTAGAGCAGGCTTACGAAAACTAGCACTTTGTCACCTGTTTACAAGTTAACGTATACAATTAGACATATGGTATTTCTATGGTATTTTCTGGCAAAAAGCAGCACTGGCACACAGTTAAGTCTGCAACATTTCCACCGCACAGGTCAGTTCTTCTCAAACTTATGACTGCAGCTGGGCATGGAAACTATTAGGACATATTGTAGAAAGTAACCATTATAGTCACCCATACAAGCGTTTGGGTGGGTTCAGAGAATAAAACAACTGTCGTTTAAACCTTCCGCCAAACACAATTTTGACTATAATTAAAGAACTCAAAAAATGATCAAAAACCAGCCTCTCACTTTGCAGACCTTTCCCCTTCCCTTCCTCCTCGGAATTAGAATCATATGCGATTCTTAACGTCAAACTGGAGTATATATGGTACCGACATGCACTGTTTTGGAAGCCCCCTACGTTCCCCCATATATTTTTCTCTTAAGAAACGGTTACACAGCAATAGGTAAGGTATAACAAATTGAGAGGTGGAACAACCAGAAAGTTTAGCTCCAACTTTAAATACAAGCTTTCCCCAAATTTTCAGTGTTAAGAGACAAGGTTTTCATTTTCTGCTAGGTCTTTATTGCAAAATGTGACTTAGCACAGAAACTCTCAGATTAGCACAGAAAAACTATCTAAATAAGATAGCTAAATTTATTTTAGTAAATTAATGTAACAGATATACATAAGGTGGCAAAATTTCAGTGTTCCAGACTGTGCACAAAATAAAACTTGCACCTTTATTTGTTCATATACAGCTTTTTTGCCTACTTGCTGGATGTATATTTCTTTCACTTTCTTTAAACATCTATAGCTGCTGATATTGAAATAAGACTTGTATCATATAGACTTCCCTGCAATTTCTGGAGATGCTGAATTGTCTAGATGTCATTCATTACAGAAAATTCTGTCTCTGAGGGTCCATTAGCATTTGGAAATGCCAACTATAGATTTACTGTTAGTTCTGTTTAGCAAAGGGGTTAATTTTCTGTCTTTTTTAAAATGTCAAAACTAATAGCTCCTTCACTGCTCATATCCTGTTTTTCCTCACCTGCTGTCTTTGCAGATATCAACTATGTAACCCTTAAATTTTGGCTAGCAATACATATTCTGAGAACAGCTTTGATCAAAGAAGCTACTGATTTTGTCAAAGGATTTTAAGAACTTCAGGGATTTTTCACCTTTTTGCTAGAAACAAAGAAAGAATGAGACCTAGCAAAACTTAAATTAGAGTTATTACCCCTAACCTAGAGTTACTGCAGGCACATTTCAAAAGAAATGTGCTGATACTTAAAGTTTCATGCCCAAAGTAGCAAGCTTTCTTTCAGGATATTGCATCTTAAACTACTAATGGGTAAAGTTAAAAACGCCATTTGGTTTCCTGACTTTCTGTAGCTGACATAGCCTTAAATTCACTTTAAGTTTGGTGATTTTTTATTTTGTGTTAAATACCAAGCACTTTGAGGCACATTTCTGAAGCCCTCAATTCCTCTTTTTTTTTTTTTTTTTTTTTGGTAAGTCTGCAGACATAAGTACCATAGATGCAATTAAATATTTTGGACTTTATGCATCTCATTTTCAGGTTCAATGAAATGTTTGAACAGACAAAACTTATTTTTGTTTTTAAAATGAGAAGAACAAGAAAGAGGTCTGATTAAACATCTGCCCGTTATGTATTTTTATGGCCTAACCCAAATATTACTGAAAGTAATGCAGTTTATATAGAAGACTCTAGACAACTACCAATGAATTTTCCATTGGAAGAGTTGTATATACATGCAACCAAGCACGACACATCTGTCTTTTTCCTCTGCCTAAAAGCAGAAGGGTTTTGTAAACAACTAACTTCCTTCCCCATATTCCATCATCAGAGGTAAACACACTTAGAGATGTATTACCTGAGATCATATCTCATTTTTGCTGAAGCACCTCTACTCTCCACAGTGTATGCACGTATGGCACAGAAAACTGTTATCACATATGACGTTTATTAGCATAAATCTCCATAACACATTAAATTAGCTTTTATGATATTCTATGGCTTTGAACATTCAGCTACACATTTCTGTAAACTGAATATAGCTAAACCTGGAAAGGACAATCTCTCTGAAGGCAAACGAGAACTTCTTTTATATGCATCATTTGTTGGCATTTGGTAAGCACACAATTAAGTCAGATACTGCATTTTCTGCTAGCTTCAGAAAGGGACTTCCGTGATAAATGGTATCCTAACCACAGAGACGATTTGATTTTTTAAAAACACTTAAAGATACCTAGAATATGATTTCAGATTCTTATGAAATCTTTATTCCTTAAGCCTCTGACTATATTACACAGATCCACACAGGCAGATAAAGGTATGTAACTCCATTCACACTGGACAAATTTTTGAATACTATGCCCATGATGCAAAAGACAAACACCCTGATTTAAAAAGATAAATTATAATGTAGTGTAAGTTAAGAGTAAGCTGCCTATATATAAAGCTATAATATGACATTCAAGAGGTAATACTGATCCTAAACCAGGCCACTACTTCATCATACTTCGTGACTGAGAGGTGAAAAACTTTTTGTTGCAGGCACCCACTCTTTCAATCAGGGAGAAATAAGGGTCACATACATTTGCTTTCATAACAACGGCTTCTGACTTTCATTAAAAAATTGGATGGCTAAGACTGAGAGGTTGGACAGCAGCCAAAGGTAGAGTTCACCAAAGGGATTTATTAAAGATGAGTAAGCCCAACACTTTAAAGGACTTGCTGCTCCATATGTAAACAGGATCTTCACATTCCCTCTCAAGAACTTCTCCTTCACTGCCTGCCTTCACATCATCATGCAAAAATATTTCAAGACACTTCCAAAAACGAGTAGTCACCTAACACTGCCTTCTTGCAGAGCCAGAGAAAAACCCAACAAATCCGTTTTGACTCCGTGAGCGGAAGATTACATTTCAGCGACTACCAGTGCACATGACAAACGCCCAATAACCAGTCAGCTGATAATGTTTAGTTTTCACCATCTCCCCCCAAAAACCTCATTAACGACTTCTGCAAATTACTGGCACGCAGTCAGTCTCAGTTTGTGTGAACGGTGCTGCGTGTAATTATGCAGCACATCTAAAACCCAGCAGGCTGCAGGCCAAATCTTCGTTTCACTGCAAGACAATGTTTTAACATAAATTTCAGTGACTGGAAGATGTGATTTTTTTTTTTTAACCTCAACAGATTCATCCGACAACTGAGGATTTGAAGCACTACTGAAATACTCTACAAAGGCTTTGGCAAACCCAAGTGGCTTTAGAGGACAGTGGGGAAATCAATATTCAGACAAGACTCCTGGTAATTGCCTCTGCACGCTGCAGCTCGTGAACTCTACGTTCCCGTGCGGCGTGCGGGTTTGTTCGGTTTTTCTCCCCTCTGTAAATAACTCCTTCAACACGGGAGTCACGCTCAGGAGCTCACTGATAAATACGTCACTGATTTTCAACACCAAATCCCCTCCTGGCAAGCCCGGCAGGGCCCCGAGAGCGCTAGCCGGGCCCGCGCGGCCCTGTCCAGCCTCCCTTGCCGGGAGGTGGGCCAGGCCGGCAAGAGCCCCTGCAGCGGCCGGACGTAGCCCTACCGCCCACCCGCTCACACTGCTCTCAGGCAAAAAACATGAGGGCTCATGAAACTGGCTTACAGAAAATCGAGTTTGTAATTAGAACTGAGAGAGAGCGAGAGGGAACATTTCTAAAATAGAAGAAAGAAAGAACAACAACAACAAAAAAAAAAAATCAGATCATCTTTGCAAGTCAAGCAGAAATAAAAGGACACAACAAATGATCTACTTTTCCCTGTAAAGAATTACGACCAAGTATCAGTGACTGATGGGAAATTAAATAGAATGCTATTGCACTGAAGTAGGACGTCGCTGTAAACATCCTTTTATTAATTCTTTTGCGGAAGGAATTTCATTTGGCCTAATTTTGAAATATTCAAATGAAGGTCAAAAAGGCCTGTCTCTTGGCTGTCCAAGATACCCGACCGCGTCCACGATCAATACCGCCAGACCGATTACACGGAAGTAAGAATGAATGAGAAATGCCGTTCTCTTTGAAGTACTTATCAGAAACTGAAGATCTTTGTGTGCTTTGCTAAGAAAATCAATTGCCAAAATCCAATTTTTTGTGTTATAGTCACAAGTAACTAGTGAGTAACACATTGGTATTAGATTGATGGATACAGCTTAGCACACATGGATTAGCATTATGCATATACAATGCACGTAGTATGAGAGGATATAGTACAGCATACATCAACGTATCCTCTGTAGACTCACAGTTTTTTTTAGGTGTCATTTTGTCAGATGATATCTGTTCCGACTTTTCAAAAGTCAACTCAATCTCTAAAGTTGTACTTTATTTAAGACATCCTTCCTTCATACTGCAAGTTATGGAATCACTTCCCTATGCCAATTTTATTTTATTTTTTTTGATTCCCATACACTATATTCAACTAAATTAAAAAGAAAGAAACCCCACACTTATGCCCTTGGAAGTGCCCTGGTTTCACTAACCATTGCAGATGCACTGAAATGCAGAAATTAATTTTCAATTCAACATATCCATACCTTCTATCTCATGCACCACATTTTAAAAACCTGACAACAGTTTTATTTCAGGTCGGTTAATCATGTGTGAGTATTTACTTATAAAAGCCTATTTTCAAGAGCACATAACTAGACCATAAAAACTTGCTTTAGGCAGAAACAAGCACAAAACAAAAGCTACTGCTTTTAGTTTCTATCCAGAATAATAAAATGTAAGCCATTTGGGCATTCTTAAGTCATTGACATGAGTGGGTCCTGTATAAAATAACTTTTACTTTTAAATTAGATTTTACTAAACAGAAGGTAAAGATGCCCAACTGCTCTGAAGTCTACTTTAGGTCTAAGTTGCTTTAGAAAACAGGCAAAAGTCTGACAGAAAGGTTTTTTTTTTGAGGAGTGAAGGGTTCTTATTACAAAAGGCTCCCTTTTTCCATACTTTCACAGACCAGAGGTGTCACTGGAAATGAATGTCTCTTGAAGGTCATGTTCTGTAACATTTCTCCGGCACATCAGTGAAATTCAGAGCGGTGTTTTCAAGCGCATTCTGCACTCATCTGCCTCTCATCTCACTAATGCCAACATCCAGTTCCCACTGGTTCACTGAGATCTGAGATAAGTAACATTGGACATTTTCTGAGAAACTATAGCAGTGATTTACACACACAACAATTGTTTAAACATAGAAGGACTCATTTTTCTAATACCAACATTCCCCCTCTTCCTCCTGTGTTTTTTCCTTCTTACTTCAGATATACTGACCAGCTGTCTAAACTGCTGGTTTTCCTTTGGTCTAATACAAATACTTGTACACAACTTGAAGAACAGCTATCTCTAAACTCAAATGTATAGTCACACAACACAACTAACAATATATATACAGGAGATGAAAGTAAAGGCATGATACACCAACCTGTCTGTAAAGTTTTTTCCTCATCCACTTCTACCTAAATTCAAGCCTATCAAAATTCCCTTTTTTGATATTTTTACAAACTATGTGACTGCTACCATCAAACAGTTTGGTAGAAGCAGATGCTTATCTACAGTGTAACATATGTATAAAGCACTAAACTATCCCAAACTCTTAAGCACTGTTGTCAAGTCCTATCTGTTCATATAATTTAAACACAAGTACACAAAGCTCTCTTTTCTGCCTTTATTTCTTTTATTTTCACTTTGTTTACTCTCTCCTATTTTGATTTTCTTTATCCTCTGAATATTCTTCCATTTCTTCTCTGTCAAGAGAAACCTTCTGAGAACAATGTAAATTAAACCGTAAATTTGAGTTTAGCTATTCATACTGCACTAATTATATGAATATAAGCCTACACAAAGTCCTCTTATTCACAGATGAAAGAACAGGAGGGATGGTCTTGGACTAAAACTCCAATCTTAACTCCCTGGAACTCACAGAAAATTCAGACCTAACTTTATATTTGACCTTCTCTAATCAGGTCCACACACACAAGTAAAACCTGTCACATTTTAGACCAGAGTGACATGAGAAAGGTATAAAATTCTGAAAAATATTTCAGGAAGGAAGAAAAATGAGATGCACAGACTAGGGACAAATGCACAAGTGACTTGTAAAAACTGATTTTTTTCTTGACTACACAGACACACAGTGCCAGCAATGCCAGTAAGGCTTGCTAAACTAAGACACGTCAAGGCAATATTTCTTAGCTTGGCACAACATTTTGACAAGTCTTTTAAGTCTTTAAACTTTAATGAATACGGAAGCAATAACAAGAATACCTTACATGTGCAGTGTGTGTTTGCTGCCTATTAGGATGTTTTCTACCAGGAGGTGTTCTGCCTGAAACCTCCCAAAACGTAGCTTGGTAATGTAATGAGCTGGCAAACACTTTTATCCTTAAACTCAATTATAAAAGTCCCTATGTTTTTATTGCCTGTGTACACACACATTTCCCACCTATCCAAATATCAATCCAGAGACACCTAAAGAGGTAAATCTGCCCTCATCAATTCTCAAAAACTGCACCAACCTCATTTTCACCACTCAATTTACTTACTAAGTGTATTATGTATACAGAAACGCAGGTTCTCATTTATAGCATCTCGAATATGGCAAACTGAACAAAAAAGGGGTCAAGCAGCATGTTTGAGAGGGGGGATCAGGCAGTCTTTTAAAATATTAACTCCTGCAAATGAGGTTTTGTTCCTACAGAATCCTACAGTCTTCTGGGCAGCACAATAAGCACAAGTGTTTTAGAAAAATGCAAGTGTTCTCATCCATGTGGACATGTAACTTCGGATAGTGCTAAATATTTTCCTTCCTCTTTTCAGTTTGCTTCCTCGCAAGCGCATGTGCTTATGCTTAAGTCTTATGCTGATGCATAAGACTTTTCTGTTAGTCCAAGCAATGCCTTAGATTCAAAAATGTTAAATGCTGCACAACTAAAATTTTTTAGAATTCCACTGAAGTAAATGGCAACATGCACAATCCTCAGGTTGCATGTGTACTTCTGCGACAGATGTCTTTGGGATACTCCCATCATAAAGCTAATATTATAGCCATTCTTCCTTTTAAAAACCACATGAAAGTGGGTTTTGGAGAAGATTGTAAGCATGTTTTGTTTTTGTTATTTTATGATTTACAAGAACAGATCCCTCTTCATACTTTTGTCTAGATGAAGGCCACATTTTAAAACATAATCAGTTTCTGAGTAAATTATCATAGTATCATAAAATGGAAATACCCTTTTTAATCACCAGAAACACTGATCAAATTCAAATAGAGTAGCATTCAAACAAATTCCAATAGATATCATCATATTGGTTTATTTTTGCATAATAATAAATTAGTAGCACAAAACACTGTACAAGCATGTTCTTTCCATCCATCCATCGTACTCATCTTAGATGTGTAACATCATGGTTAATAATAACTTCCTTTTCAAAAATAATTTTCTTTTTTTGAGAGTATATTAAGGATATATGATGAATCACAGCAAAATGTTCTTTATCGGATAACATTCAATTTTTAAAACTATGTAATTCACTCTAGGAATATATGAACACACCTACACAGAAAAGAAATAAAAATCTGTGGAATTTTGGAAGCGGGTATATCCTACAGTTAGGAAATCTTACTTTTTCATACATGACTAATTCTATCATTGCAATACATTTATAATTACATGCATAGACATATAATTTTAAATCAAACTATACTTTCATTATATATTACATGATATATCACGTATAAGTGATCTTCATAATAATCACCTCAACTAGTCAGAGATGAAACTACTTTCCAGAAGCCATATCTTTTGCTCTGTTTGGCCCTCACTTACTTTGAGCTGGCGGCAAGAAGCAGATTCAAAGTAAATCTGTTCATTTCCTTTGAATATTTCTATGGATGGAAAAAAGAAGTTACTTTTTGAGTGCCACTCAGTTGCAGGTAAAGAATGTTAAAGTTTATGCTAGTGCCAACTAGAGCCAATTTCGAAGAGACTGACACACCATGTATGACCTTCTCTGTCCTTGGAAAGGGAAGATTCTGTCTGATTTGGGAAATCCATTGTTTTGTGATGCGGAAACAGGGGTCAGGTAGGAAAGATGCTCATCCAGCAGCATACCTCCCTCTGCTTCTGATAACCTTCAGTGTCTTCTTGCGGCTGTCTCTTCAGGTGACTACATCTCCATCTATCACCACATAGTACTACCTAGCTACTTGCCACAGTGCTCGCAGTTTCCAGTGCCCTTTGTGCTAACTTATGTATGAAGGCCTAATGAGAAAGTTCCGCTCCTCGCCTGTACAGTTCGCAATGTGAGGCCCAGATTACTCTGTACGACACAAACAAGTATTTCCACTAATCTTAATGGGGAAATTCAAGTGAACAGAGATGAACATGTATACCAGAGTTTACTCAGTGAAAGCCTAAGTAATTAATGAGAAAAGGGGACACAAATATAAAAAGAAGTACCTTCTTCTGAACATAGATCACCCACGTCAAACGTGAAAGATTTTTCAAATACTGAACTACAGTCCGTGACAATATGGTTTGTATACAGGGTGGTGCATGATGCATACACTGGGATCTTACCAGAATGCAGTGTGTTGCAAGTGTAGGCTACTAGCAAATAATTGCATTGGTTTAACACAAAACAAAAAACAAACAACAAGGCAAAAAATCTCCAAGAATTGCTCCCTCCATCTGCAGCATATTGAACACCAAAGAGCCCTCTCCCCTAATTTCATCTCCTATGTGAGTAAATACTCCTTGGAACATGTCAACACCACAAGCAGAGCAAATAACTGTGCCTGCGTGTGTGTGTGTGTAGGGAGGACCAACTGCAGTAACGTTAAGTAAAGTATACTTGACCAACATGTATTACTGCTAGAGATGTCACAGATCTTAGGCTGCTCATAGGAAAGCCACTGACTAGGGCAATATTTCTCTGAAGTTAACAACGTCACCGTGACAGCTGAGACCTTGACAGTTACATCAGGAGCTACTGCAGCTTCAGTTAAGGGCCACAAAGGAAGGCTGGAACAACTCAGATTCTCTGAAGCTCAGGCAAAGATGATCCAGATCACGATCAACTCTCAACATTGGTCCTAAGCAATGCAATCAGCCAGCAAACCCTTCACCTTTTTATTCTGGCAGTTAATAACATATCCATACTCTGTTAGCTCCTCATGTCATTTATTGCACCCTCTCCTTCTCTAGCCTCTCCAGTTCACGCACTATTTACCTAAAATTAATGATGATGTGCATTGCTCGTCTTTGCATCTTTCCACCAATTTCAGTCCTGCACAGCATCAAGGGCAGATGTTTTCCATCACTTCCAATGTTATTGCCTAACGTGACTTAGATTACACAACTGACCTAACACTCAGAAACCTTCTCAGTGTTACTTCTACAAAACTACAAGACAGGACTCTGACTTTCCCAGAGTGTCTTCAGTCCCCTTCTCCAACCTGAACAGTAGGTTCAAATACTTTTCTAACCTACAGTCAAGAAGTATCTTAATTTCAGGAAAAAAAAAGAATGAAATATATACTGGTTATGTTCAATGAAAATACAAATGTGGTAAATGAACATTCAAATTCAATAGGCTTAAATTGACTCTAAGAAAACTGACCTTTCTTTAAAAACATAGGTCATCAGTTCTGTAAAAAGGGGAAAGGCTCAATTGCTTGCTTAGGGGTTTACATCTTCGCAGTTAGATATTAGTTAAGTTAAGAAAGAGGGAAAATGTGCCTGGAACTGCTATGCTTAAGTAGTCTGTTTTCATGGCAACTCATTGCACTGGGACATGTATATCGATTTCCTAGAAAACTCAAAGAACGTGAACGAACCTTGCTGTAAGATCTGTTATGCAATATCCTAGGATTTTCTTTGCTCAGTTGCCTATGAAAGACTGTCTCATGTATAATTATTTTTTCTTTTTCTTTACAACTTATGCCTCTCTAACACATTAAGAAAGGCAGGAGGGCACAAATATCCATCTTCTAACATCTCATGTGAATTGTTCTCTGTTTTGACAATCAAAATAGAGTTTGTAATATTTTGATAAGAAGAAAAACATTTTATTGGATGGCAGAACACTTACTGCTCACATACAGAGGCAGAAAGCTGAAAGATGCAGATTTGCTAATAACTCTTTGCCAAAACATGACTAGCTCCCTTCTCCCCCCCTTCCTGATATATTGTTTATAACAAATAATCAGCAGTTGTTATAATTGGCATACATACATTTGGACAAGTTAAGCCACAGCAGTCTTAGTTTTAGAATACACAAACAACTGATGTGAGATTTTTATCTTTTAAGAATGAAGATTAATTTATACGTATCTACCTTCTTTACAATTTCTTCTAAAGAATTTGTGATGAATTTTTGACTACTATTGGAAAGTGAGTTTTTGTGAATCTCTGAGAAGAGCAAGTGCTTTCAGTGAAAACTTCCATCATCTCTAAAGGTCACTCCTAATCAAGTCACAAGCACCAAGGTGCGGGACAAAAGGTCCCAGCTGACAGGACACTGGAGACACTGGCTAGAAACCTGAAAAACTACATTCTATTCTCAATATGCTATTGACTCCTTGGATAGCTGCGCAAATCATTTCTCTTCTTTATGCCTTTGTCTCTCTCTCTCTGTAATATAAGAGTAATATACCTAGAGATCTAGCTAAAGAGTATGAAATGAGATGGAATCTGAGATTCACTAATGCAGGATCAGAGCCTATACGAAAAGCTAGGTACATTATTACTTCTTCTCTTACATGCTCTTCTAAAAGAAAAAAAATCCAATTATTTCCACCAAAAACTTTGCATGTCAGCTGCCTCTCACGATCAACAATTTTGAGAATACATATAATAAACTAATAAACTAATTTTAGATGCATGATCTTTTTTTTCTGAAAGAAAGAAAACATGCTACTGCAGTACTACACTCCAGTATAAAACTGCATGACCAGTATCAAGGAGGTCTAAATGCTAGGTGCATTTTCAGATTTACTTCACCACTATCTCTCCCTCTCTGGGATGATTGTAACATAGGAATTACCAAAATAATCAGAATCAAGACAGAGCATCTGCAACTCAACCCAAGTTGAGTCACAACTGGATTTTTTTTTCTATACGAAGGTAAGATATGTCCAATTATAAAATAGTGGCCTTATAATCTCCCTATATTTCCAGAATCCCTCTGCCAAGCACCTCCAAATCTCAAGGAAAGAAGATCTTCTTTCCCCAAGCTGGAAGCTAAGTTTGCATCTAAGCAATGAGATGCAGGCTCTCACTAGGAGACACCCTCTGCATTTCCAGGAGAGACCAGTATGTCATTTTCACTTAACCACATGTTTGTCTCAGTGTGTCTCAAAAAAGCAGAGGTTTCTACAGTCTTTCAAGATAAAAGATTTTAACGTCATTATCCAGAGGTTTTCCAGTGCTGTCTAAGTGAGCAATTACATTTTCCTCATTATCAGAACACTGTGGCTTGGGTTGATGCTTATGAATGTTTCTGTCCTTACCACAAAAGAGAATAAATTAGGAGGAGGAACATTTCATAGCTGCATATTTGAATCATATTACCAGTGTCTGTTTGCCATAGTGCTGACAGTTATTTCTGACTATTTAGTGCTTTTTAACAGATTACACTAAATAGCTACAACTGATTCACTTTCCCAGGTGACTAGGAATAAAAGATACATGTTTTAGCATCATATCTCCTTAGAGTTTTGTAGGGATACATTTGACAGTTCAGCGTGCTTCCACACTAGATGCCTTTAAAAGCTTTCCAGACTAGTGTTGAAAAACATATTTATAAATCCACAGCTTCATAATACTTCCAAGGACAGACAGAATACATAACAGAGAATTCAGCAGAGTAATTTGGAACGAGGATTTTATTTAAAAAAAAAAAAAAAAGGAAGGAGTCACATGAATCAGAAACATGAATACCAAGATGCGACACAGGCTGAATGACACTCCATCAATTCAGTGGAAATCACTGAACTCTCATAAAATTGATAAAATATGCATAAAAGAGATGGTGAGGTATTTCCTTCAACTGTACAGGTCCTGAAGTAGACTTTCCCTTAAGACATAGATCATCTGGCATAAAAGACTAGCTAGATTTTTTATGATAACTCAGGCTCCCCGAGAGTTTTCTCTGCAGCCATCTATCTTCCAGAGTGGGACAACTCCAGATTATCCACATTCACCGTGAGATTTCACGAACCAGTGAGCATGGGTAGGTTAAGGCTGCATGCAATAGCTTGCACACCTACAACACATGGAAATGTCTCCCAAGCAATCCTTAATGGACAGGAGGGTCTGAGACTTTACGAACAGACATACTGTTCCCTCAGAGACCTACCAGGCCCCATCTTGGTGCTCTTTTAATTGCTTTAAAGTTTCAGCTGATCCCTTATGCACAGTGAATGAATTACCAATTTTCTTGCCAGTTCCCAGGTTCCTCTCACGTAAAGGAGATAGGCATCTCCTCCTTAAAGGAATTCAGTGAGCTAGCAACTAATGAGACCCTCTCCCTGTGGCATTCTTGTCACAGAAGACTCATTCCAGACCTTCAACTGCTCTTACTTTATTCTGAAGTACCTCCCCAGTTGAAGAAAAACTGCTGGTGGTTAAAGAGAGGAGAAAAATGCACCTTTTTTACTAGAGAGGCTTCTTCCTTTCCCTGCCCCAAAAGCAATGTGCTATCTGAGAAAGGAATGAACAAGGTGACCTCATTATTAAGAGCCTAAGGAGAGATACCAGCTGCAATACAGCTTTTAGATGCATATATCTAAAAATCTTTAAAATGCTATGAGGTAGGAAGACCTTCGACTCACAAAGCAAGGGCACATTTCATTGCCAACATTTTGGTTACTAGAGGAGAACTCTGCAAACTCATTATTATCCAATGTGATAATTTATTCTTTCATCAGAACAAGAAGATTCCCCTCTGAGTGTTGCTCCTTCCTGTGCCTCCGGTACCTGACACTGCTGAAACTGAAGGCCATAATTCAATTAACAACAGAGGGGAACTTCTAGTGAAAAATTAACCATTCAGAAACAGATGTTGATGCCACGGAAATGCAGATATTTCCAATGAAGTACCACTGAGTCTCATATGGATGGCAAAATACAGAGACACCTTAATGTAGAACTGCAGACCAAAGAAGATACTTAAATCTGTAGATCACAATTCAAGAAAGTGTTTAAGTACATGCTTAGATTTCATTAATCTGCTTTGCCATATGCTTACATTTATTCTGCACTTGTAACACTCCCAGCCAAAAGGTATACACTTTTGCACTAGTTTAACTTCTCTGAAGGCTAAGCTACTCTTGTATATTTACGATCTCACAAAAGTGATGCCTAGATTTCAGAATTTAGTTAATAAAAAGTAAAAGAGAACTACATTTGTGAAGGAGCCTCCATTGCTGAGGCTGGAACTATCTGCAAACCAAATGGTAACCATCTGCAAACCAAAACTGCCGAAAGGCTGGCCACCGAACACTACAGCTAATTTGTCTCCATGTTGAAAATTACTAACAGGAACGCTTCAATTTCAAAAAGCAGGAAACTAAGGACAGTCAGAAACACAACATCTACATAAAGTTGCATTTTGATATCTCTTTGAAGTTTTTTTTTTCTCATTTGAGAATAGAAGACTGATAGGAGTTTCCAGGATGAGCAGATTATCATATCATGCAATACAAAATTTATATAATGAGCTCCATTTCTAATTAGCCCCCTCTTCCATGTTATTCTCTTTCAGAAAGTTGTTGCAGAAACTCATCAAACCAATGATATGGACATTCTTTTCGAATTTCCAACTGATTTTTTTTCCATCATTGGATTAAACAAATTTGTTCTGCTTCTAACATTGGCCTTTAGCTTAAATAGACTGCTTACCTCACTGGCATTTACTCCTTTGATGAATTTAGGGACACCAATCATTTCTCCTTTAAACATTTGTTTTACAAAGTTAAGACTAAAACAAGTCTCCCCTCACATGAACCTTGAACAGGGATTAGAGAGGAAAGAACTAATATTTCTAAGTATTGCCACAGTCTTCCGTACCTTCCACAGAATCAGAATCACAGAGTGCATAAGGTTGGAAGGGACCTTACACAGGAGCACATTGCTGGCTCATAGTCAACTTGTCACCCACCAGCACTCCCAGCTTCTTCACAGAGCTGCTTTCTGGCAGGTCAGCCCCCAGCTTGTACTGGTGCATGGCATTATTTCTCCCTAGGTGCAGGACCCTGCACTTGCCCTTGTTGAACCTCAGGAGGCTCCTCTCCACCCAAACTCTCCAGCCTGTCCAGGTCTCTCTGAATGGCAGCACAGCCCTCAGGTGTATCAGCCACTCCTCCCAGCTTGGTATCATCAGCACACTTGCTGAGGAGGCACTTTGTCCCCTCATCCAGGTCATTGATGAAGAAGTTGAACAGGATGCGACCCAGTACTGAGTCGTGGAGAAATCCACTAGCCATGGGAATCCAACTAGACTCTGCGCCACTGATGACGACCCTCTGAGCTCCACCTTTCAGTCAGTTCTCAATCCACCTCACCATCCACTCATCCAGCCTGCACTTCCTGAGCTTGCCTAGGAGGATGTTATGGGAGACAGTGTCAAAAGCCTTGCTGAAGTCAACGTCCACAACGTCCACTGCTCTCCCCTCATCTACCCAGCCTATCATGCCAACACAGGTTATCAGATTGGTTAAGCAGGATTTCCCCTTGCTGAATCCACGCTGGCTACTCCTGATTACCTTCTTTTTCCCCATGTCCTTGGAGCTGATATCCAGAACGAGTTGTTCCATCACCTTTCCAGGGATTAAGTTGAGGCTGATGAGCTTCTCTCCTGGGTCCTCCTTCTTGCCCTTTTGGAAGACTGGAGTGACATTGGCTTTCTTCCAGTCCTCAGGCACCTCTCCAGTTCTCCACGTCCTTTCAAAGATGATGGAGAGCAGCCTGGCAACAACATCTGCCAGCTCCCTCACTACCTGTGGGTGCATCCCATCAAGGCCCATAGATTTGTGGATGTCAAGTTTGCCTAGAACATCTCTAACCCGATCCTCCCTGAACAAAGCAAAGACTCCCTTTCTTCAGACTTTCTCTCTCATCTCCAGGCTCTGGGACTCCTGAGGGCTGCCCTTAGTAGTAAAGACTGAAGCAAAGAAGGCATTCAGTAACTCTGCCTTCTCTGTATACTTTGTCACCAGGGTCTCTAACACCATTCAGCAGCAGGCCCACATTTTCCCTAGTCCTCCTCTTACTTCTGATGTATTTGAAGAAGCCCTTCTTGTTGTCTTTGACATTCCTTGCCAGATTTAATTCCAAATGGGCCTTGGCCTTCCTCATTGCATCTCTGCATACTCTGACTGCATTCCTATAATTCTCCCAGGTAGCCTGTCCCCTCTTCCACATTCTGTGTGCTCTCTTCTGTCTGAGTTTTGCCAGGAGCTCCTTGCTCATTCATGCAGGTCTCCTGCCCCCTTTGCTGGACTTCTTTCCCCTTGGGAGGCACTGCTCTAGAGCTTGGAGGAAGTGATGCTTGAATACTAGACAGCTCTCCTGGACCCCCCTTCCTTCTAGGGCCTTAACCAGTTCTCTAACTAGCTCTTCTTTGGTTAGGACAAGGTCCAGCAGGACACCCTTCCTAATAGGCTCCTCCACTACCTGTGTCAAGAAGTTCTGATCAGATTCTTGCATGACAACTCTAATACCCCTATTGAATCTACCAGCATCTCCATGAGTATCATAGAAATACAGACTCACTTAGGTTGGAAGGGCTCTTGGGAAGTTATTTAATATTGCCTCTCGCTTAAAACATGGTCAACCCTCATTTCAGACCAGGCTAATCAGGGTTTTGTTTAGTTGGTCTCCATTTCACCTACTGTGATCTATTCTTTCCCACAAAAAGCAACTACTCTCCTCTCTCTCCTTGACTGTCTTTCCCAAAGAGCTGGTATCATCTGCCACAGAACTCTAGTCATATGAGCTCTCCCATCAAATTCTCTGTTATTCCAGTGATTTCACAGTTCTGTGTCAAAACACGGAGCTCTAATTTCTCCTCTTTGCTTCCTAGGTTGAGTGCATTTGTGTACAGGCATGTGAGGTGGGCTCCATTTTGACCAGTTTTATCTTTCTTGAGTGTTCTCTCACTCCTGTTACCCTGTTGCTTGCACTTACCACCACTCCCTCCCATAACTACAAGCTGTCACTGCCATATACTTAATTTAAAACCCTTCTCACCAGGCTGGCCTACCTGTTGTCAAAAACTCTTTTCAGATTTTGTCAAATGAATCCTCACTAGCAGCCCTCATTCCTCAAGAAACTCATGATTATAAAAACCAAATCACTGCTTGTGACGCCAGCCACACAAGCTGTTAACCTACCAGATATGCCTGTACTTACCGAAGCCTTCCCTCCTTACCTGAAGGATTGCGGGGAACACTACTTGGGTTCCCTTGTTGTAACCAGCCTACAACCCCTGTAATGAAAGAAGGCTCAGAGGAGATGAACACAGACAAGATGCCCTTGAAGCTCAGGAAGATGCAACTTAGTAATCATAACTGCTGCACAGATAATTGACTTTATCTTAGCACAAAGGGAGCCAGAGGGTGACCTTTGCTTTAGATAAGTAGCCATAAATTTGATGAAAAATGTTTCTTTCTGAGTAGAACAAAGAATGCGAATGTCTCCCTGAGATCAGACAAGCTCCCCAGACAAGCATGGGGGAAGTGTATAGGTAGCTCAGTCCAAAATAAAGAACAAGCCTTGAACAACTAACAAAGGAATTTTTGAAGAGATCAACAGGCTGGAGCTGGCTTCCACCATTTATTCCCACCTGGTGATTGGGGACACCCAGCATCATGATAGCGAGCATATTACAGAGACCAGTAACAACAATTACACTTGTACTGTGATTTCAGTGCATCGCTGTATCACTTTGCTAAATGAAAAATCCCGTGCAACATCAAATACCTTTAAATTAAACCTTTATATTAAACACTACACTCTCCCTGTGTGTGGAATATCTGAAAGAACCTGGTCAGAAAGTATTGGACTCTGACACAAGTCCTTCACCTTTGCCCCTCAGAGCTCTATAGTCTCTCCTGATTTACTCCAGATTTCCCTTGACAGTGTCCCTGGTGTCCATGCAGATGAGCAACAATTTGTAATAGCCTGAGGGCCAGATGAGCCTCAGCAGTCTCTCTGCAACATCCTAGATCCTGGACTACACCAGGCAACAAACATCCTGTGAAAGCATGTCTGATTAGCAGATTGGTGCCTCAGTCTCCTGAAGATCACCGATCACTCTTACCTGCTGCTGCCTCTTGGTGCTATCGTGTCCTGAGGGTCTCCTAAGAAGAGCTTGTTCCCCTTCACTGGACATTAGCGCACTGTACCAATTATGTAAATTTACATCTGTGGGTGGAGAAGGAACCTTTCTCCTGATGCCAGAAGTTACAAGCTTCCCGTTCGTTCTTTTCTTTTTCTTTTTTTCTTTTCTTTTCTTTTTTTTTTTTTTTTTTTTTTTTTTTTTTTTTTTTGTGGTGTTAACAGAAACACTTACTCTAAATATCTTTATTTTAGGAAACGGAGTAGGAAGCCCATGCTCCCATGGCTCATTGGGCCCAGCTACACTGTCAGCAAGTACTTACAATTGTAGTTGACTTGAGGGTGACAGGCACTCTGCACCAATCACAGCCTTAAAAGACACTGCAGGGTGCAATCCTTGATCGCTGCACTTATTGGGATATTCTATTACAGCAGAGAGTGTGAGTGCTGAAGTAATTAACCAGTTGTTCCCAACACAAAGAAAATTCTGACTGCAAAGTAAATCACTTTTCATGGCAAAGCTGAGTAGTTCTAGCTAAATCTTGTTTATCAGAGTAGTACAGAATTTTCACCAGAATTTGTTATTACTAACTCTAATCCTTCCGCGCTGATCCTTTTTTAACAATAAGTGTAAATGGAGACAATCAATGCAGCTGACACCACCACCAAGGCAGACACAGAATTAACAGTGATACTGTAAGGGACTGGAAAAGCCTCAGCAATTTTAGAGGGATTGAATTTAAGAGATAAAGTATTTTCAAATATAGCCAGAATATGGATGCTTCCCTTCTGCCTCTTCTGCTAAATCCAGTGCTCAGATCTGTGCAGACAGCAACATTTTTCAGTTTCCCTCTAAAAGAAATCTGTCAATTCTTCAAGCCTTGGTCAAACATTAAGTATTTAACATTCTGATTTTTTGGGTTTTGTAGAAGATAATAAATTATCACCTAATATCATTTCCATTTTTACCATCATTTACATTCCACCAAGGAACAATAATACTGATTTTCCCTGCTCCATTTTTAATAATATGTAATAAAATTTTTCAGACATTCATTTTCTTTCCAGAGGAGGCTCTGTCTACAGATTACAGACTTCTGATACCTGCCAGTTTCCCTACAGAACTCACTGTAATGACAGGCAGAGAGTGAAAGATCTCATACTCCCAGACTATCACTGAAGTCCTTTTAATAGTCAAAGAAGAAAGCTCTTACTACAGAATTTTGGTGAAATTCACCTCAAGAAAAGCAGCAAGATGTTCCGAGAGAGGCAATGTCATGTAATGGGCAGTGCAACATCCAGGAGCTTGAGAATTTGGGCTGTATTCTAAAAATCCTCCACTGAACTGCAATGTAACTTTGACTAAGACACTGCTTTTAACAGTCTTATTTTACATCTGGTTTCCCTACTGACACTATAAATTCATTGGATTAGGGTTGCTGTGTTATTATGCATCTATCAGGTGCACATAGCAATCACACTGGATGGAAACGAGACAGGTCCCAGGTGCCCAAGTCTTTCTATCCAATGCAATGAAGCTGATCAAAGAATTATTACTTAGCAATATTTAAATATTGATTCATAGGCATGTTGCATTAGACATCAGCCCAATAGTTTCCAGTACTACATATATCAGGCCACAATGGCCAGGTTCGACTGCAGAAGCAAGTGAGAATACTTTGAGACTCAGAAGGAAGAGATGTAGTCAGAATGACAAAAGAGCACTGATAAATTAATACTTCATAGCACAAGGGATCGTGAGTGCTGAAAGAGATTACACGAAATACCATTGTTGGAAAAAGGCTAGTGCTGTAAAAATCTTTAGGATGGCACCGGCTGCTTAAGTAAAAACAAGAATACTTTTCACAGAACTGAATGAAGAAAATTAAGAAATTAAGATGCACCTAGAAAAGATAGCCAATGGGATCCAATGAAAACTAGAGAAAAAAAAGAAAACAAGAAAAAGGAGTAGAGAGAGAAATAAGATCTAGCTATAGGATGGTTAGTTAGTGAAGGTGACTGGCCTCTTAATTAGGCAAGTCACAGAAAGTATTAATATTTACTCCTTTAAGGTGTATGTAATTTTTTTCAAAAGTTTATAAAAGCTGTAAGCAAGATATAATCTTGGTAGTAAAGGAAGAGTCTGAGATCTATTGGTGCAAGATGAATAATGCTCTGAAATACAAATCTCGTCATTAATGATTCAAAACTTAAAAGAACAAATGATTAAGTAAGATGAAGAGGAGGAAATTGGGGAAACTCCTACTAAGTGCAGCCTGGGAAGAAAAATCCTGTGTGGAATCTCACATTGTTTCACATTAGCAGTTTAATAAGAATTGAGGGAAAGAGAGACAGAAAAAATAAAAATACATTAAAAATCATCATCAGCAAAATGTTTTCGGATTGACCAGAAGATACTTTTCTGGTCAAAGTAGTGGGAAGAGAAAAATGTAATGATAAATAGATATAACTGTGACTGACTTTTTTGTTTGAAAACTATGGGAAAAGACATCATTTAAACTGTAGTTTGAAAACAATCTACTGTGAATGGAATGATGTAATTAATCAAAGTGAAGTGTAAATCACAAATGAAGATATACAGCTGAGAAAATTTTCTAATTGGAAAACATCAGGGAAGCACAGAGCGAATAGGTTATTGGTTACAGACATTAACAACATGTACTACCTTGATTTAGAATATGTCTATAAGAAATGCTTAATAATATAGCTATTCTTCTGGAGGGCAGAGAAATCTGTTAACTAAAAAATGCAGGAATCGACTAAGATCAAAATCTTGCTTGTTTCTGAGTGGGAAGAACCTCAGGGAAGTCTCTTCTGAACAACTGGTAATGTACATTGGGGCTACTGATACTTTTCAAAAAGAGAAGGAAAAACGCTGGAGTTAGGTTAAATGGAGCAAAGAGCCAGCTGATGGTTTAAAATGCTGCACTGAAAGGGATTTTTGTTTTAACTGCCAACAGTCAGTAAAAAAATCAAATAAAACTAATGTTTTTTCAAGAAGAGTTCTCACAGCACCTTCCTTAGTTATTACTTTGTCTGAAATGATAAGACAGTGAACTGGATGGAGATTCCTCTAATGCAGTTGGACTCAAAGAAGTTAGTGCAGTACACAGCAACGGCCATTACTGTAGCAAGGAAGAAGTTCTCTTTAAAAATATGGATAAAGAAAACAAGCTAGAAGCAGCTAGAACTCAAAGTGGAACACATTTCCAGAGAGAAAATACATGACTAGAGAACAGGAAGAAATATGCAAGAAAAAATGGGTAAGAAGATAACTGAATAATTTTCTGGGAAAATTATTTTAGAAAGGACTAAGATTATGCAATTTATAATCAATTCATTAAAAGAGGACTGACAAATTTTCTATGGCTTCAAAGACCTGACTATATATTTAAGCTTTATGTACATAACATAGCTGGAAAGATGTAAGTTCCTAACATGCGTGCAGACTACCTTTGGGAACCACTAGAGAAAAATGAACACGTTCATTTGATTGTAAAGGACCGTAAGTCTGACGAAGATGGCACTGGTATTCTGAAAGAAACTAGAACGAGAAATATGAGAGAAGATCAGAGAAAACTGTAGAGATGCTGTATGGAAGATAACATTGTGGAATTTTCATTGCCACTTGATGAGAATGCTTGCTTAAAAATATGATGAAAAAAAACAGAAATAAGATCAGCTGAAAAGAAGCCTCAAAGAAAATTCTGGGGAAAAAAATGGCCTGGTTGTAATACTAATTCTTGTTAAAATCTCAAGATAAGGAAGCATTAATTTGAAATTGGTACTATGATTAATAAGCCTTCAGAAAGTAGCTACAGTGGGTATTTCAAATGCAGAAGAAGGTCTTAATGGGCCAAAGTGTCAGATACCTTAGCTTATGGTTGACTTAAATCTTCAAAATATTGGAATAACCCTCTGAGGTGTCAGGTGGTAGAGAAATACTTTAAACCACAAAAATAATCTTAAAAATACTGAAAAAATAATATGTAAAATACCAGTCTATGAGATCTTCATACAGACAAGCATTTGAATCATTTTTCTTTTTGAAAGTAAAATGTACAGCACCTAGTAGAAAGCTTATTTAAATTATCCATGGATGTATGTTGATACAATTATAGAATCAGTGTTAAGTCATTTAATCTGCTGTTTTCCTGTGTTTTAAAACAATTAAAAAAAATCTATACACAGAAAGCCTGTAAATTCTTTAGTTTGCTGCAAAAAGCCAGTACAGGATCAAAGAGCGAATGTGTACCTAAAACATGCTCCACCTTAGTCCTCTTTTGTTTCAGAGGAAAGCTTGAATGAACAAATAGGATGTCAAAAAACTGTTGTGGTCCCGTTGTTTTTCGCCATCTCCAACACTGGACAGTTTTACCAGCTTTCCATTTATCTCAATTTAGGTTTTAACTCCAAGAGATAAGCAAATGTCAAAGACAACATCATTTATTTTGCTGCTGATCATTTCAACATAAAGCAAGTAATTCTTTTCAATCTATCTCAGACTGCTGCTCTGTACTAACAGGAAATACAAGCAAGCTGTATTTCTTCTACCTCTACACCTTTCCTAAAGCACCCTTAACATCCCTATCGTAACACTGCAGCACCATGGAGGGGAACCCCAGATATGGGAACAACATAACAAAAACGCCAAAATCGGGATCATGGGGTCTTTTGTGCTGCATCTACACTTAATGTTTGTTTCAATCAGCATCTTTTAAAGAGATTTAAAAAATAACTGCTGCCTGGTTTCCCATCTGCCTACATAAGAAATGCTTTATGGTAAAGAGAATGAATCCTACATCACTCACAAAAATGCAAAGTATCAGAGTGCTGCAGAAAGAAGTTTATTAAGGGTGAGGATGAACAGAAGGATTAAGATTTCAAAGAAAACATAAGCAATTGACAGTGCTGGGAAAAATCCCAGCTCTGAGAAAATTAGCTCTGAAACAGAAAGCTTCTCTTAGCTTCCATCAAACAACAAAACAGATTCTATCATATTAACAAAATCACATTATAACAGCTAAGGGCAACAACAGAGAGCAGGAATGACCCCAAAAGAGCTTTATTTAGATTCAAGATGCTCTTAGATGATAATACATGAACTGTTGTGGAAACTAATTAAAAATCTTGACAAAGACATAAAAATATTGACAGTAAAACTGTCGAAACTTAGCTAACACCAGAAATTGATTCAGAAATAACTTGGATGACTTCAGAATTTAGAAATAAACAAGTGATCTAATTAGATAATTTCATTATATCATTTTCTTTGGAAGATAACCATTAAAACAGGAATTTAAAAACAGTTGTGTGATTAACCTATCCTACCATAGAGTATTACTTGTGTCTTAGGAATTATGAATAGTTATTGCAATTATAGAAAATTCTAGTTACTGCAATTCTTTTTCACTTGGCAATGATGGTTTGGTATTTTTCATTCCCTCCTGAAGGATAGGTATTTTTAACTGGTTATATGCAAACCAGCAAGTTGACTTAGAAATTTACCACAGTTGGTTTGTCCAAGCAAAGACTGTAGGATCAGATGTATAAAATTTTAAAATATTTTGCTGATGCCTTCACTATACAGAAGGAATTCACAGGTATTAGATGTGAATTCCACTTGGTTCCACAAAGTTCACAAAAAATCAGGATTGTTCCAAATGTTTCATGAAGCTGATGTAGACTGTACTTCTTAACTGATGCTAAATAAACTGCATGAAAGGAGTGCTTCAAAAGCTAATTATTATTTCTACAATACTATATAATTTTTTGTATTTTATACCACATGTTTGCTGACACTGGTATAGAACTAAGTTATACAGTAATTAACTGTTAAGAGAAAATTCCACTAAAATGTTCCTTTGGTTCCTTTGGAGGATACAGAGAGCCAATAAATCTCCCCCAGTTCTCAAGATGTGAATGACAAAAAATGAACTAAATTTGGATCACTGATAGATTTGGATCCTGTGATGAATGTGGAGCAACACCACTTGATAGCCATAAATTATTGTGAAATAAACCCAGGTGAAAGATTTGGACCTGGCACCTTTTAAAGGTTCAATTTTTACAGGACCACAGCAAAAACACACAGTGAGAATGAATTATTATTAGCCCAGTGGGATTTTCCCAAAGAAGGAAATAAAGACAGGCTCTAACTCTAACAGTCTTGACCCATTTATTTTAAAGACCGAAGTTGAGCCACAGCAAACTTCTCAAGCTCCCCTCCACCTCACCCACAAAGAGCGGAGAAAGGTGACGAATACAACTAAGGCAGCTAAGTACTGACATTGCTACCTTTTTGTAAGAAGACATTTAAATGTGCTACTGAAGCTCTGAAAGAATAAAATTCCTTTCAGCAGGGGTTTCTAGGATTACTGTGAAGGAGTCAGGCTCCCAAGGAAGGACTCAAGCCAGCCTTTTCCACTGCTAAACTTTTGACATTGGCAGTGTTTACTCCCAACTGAATGGCTGATTTTTTTATAGTTCAAGTCCCCAAAAGATATTTTTATTAGGGAAAACAAACTACATGCTTGAAAACTCCTTAAATGCTCATTCAAGTGATCTAAAGGAAATCAAACGACAGATTCATTGACTTGTCAACCGATTTAAGTTCCAGCAGTTCTCCTGGAGAGCAGAAACTAAACAAGAAAGATCATTTTTCAGCTAAAAGGGGAATAGATACTGTATGTTTAAATATAACCTTTCCTTGGCAATTAAGACCTTATTGCAACTGAACCTATCCATAAGATATACCAATAATACAGCAAACTTATGCATTAAAGGTTACTCCGCAATCTCCCACATTCAAAAATTGTCTCTCGAAGAGGCACAGGCACAGTAGACTTTCCTCCTTTGAACATCAGAGTGGGCCACATCTGCTTCTTACACATATGAGGTTAAAACAAATAAAAGGTGTGCAGGACTGATCTGACAACCCATCCTCAAAGTTCCTTAAAAATTCACGGAACTAGCTGCCAGAAGAAAAATCTGAAATTCAAAGTATGTTCCCTGAACCTCCTCCCGTTACGTTTTAGCGTACAAGCAGGAATACAGAGCAAAGCAAAAACTATTGCCATAGAGAACTACAGCAACAAACCACGAGCGAGTAGGTTGCCAATCCTGTACCTTCCCTCACTTACATCTACTGCAGTCTTTGCATCCAGCCCTAGTTTCTCTGCATCTGTACTACTAAGTACAACAGGGCCAAGAATGTCCTCTGACCCTCTAGCCAACTGGCACAGCACTGCTCACATCCACATGACTATCCCCTCTTGCCTCTCAGAACAAGAAGATACCATCTCAACTACTTGGTAAGCCGTTACTGAGCTGGCTGAGCCAAAACTATGCCCGGGCATCGTCTGTGGGAGTGATAGCTAATCTCACTAAAACGATGCTTGGGACCACACTAATTGATTAGCTGTACAGACGACTATATGGCAATATTTATGTTAAAGAGCTTATTAATATTGTTGTTCCTATTGAAATAACACTGTGCTCCACTTCAGTGAAGAGCTTAGGATGTAAGAGTGTTTTACAGCAAGTTAACGAGCCTCACAATACCTGCTCAGAGAAGTACATGACATGGCTTTTACTCATTTTACAAACTAACAGCTATGAGATCAAAGACTAAGTCATTGACCATCTCGCCACAGTGAAATGGTAGTAAAGAGCCAAGAATTAAGGCATGGGACTCCCAATTCCTGTTCCTCATGTTTAGTTGCTGGTTTCCTGTGCATGATATTAAATTATCCACCATTTCTCACAGTCAAAAGAAAAGCTGTATGTAAGAGAAAGAGTTATCAAAGTATTCACACACTCTTTCAAAAGTGTTACTTGAATGACAAAAATATGCTGTTGTAACATATTTCCATGTATAGGTAGTAATACTTCTCCCCTACATCACGATGCTGGAACCCTGCATGGGGAACACTGAACTCTGCTCAGTATAATGTAAAAGACAGGCCTCATTAACTCTTGGACATCTTCTCATTTCTTGGTCATAAATCCTATTACCTTGTATTACAAACTGCCATAAAACTCACAGATAAAAGATAATTTATGCTCAGTGTACAGAAGCTAATGTTTCTGTACTCCTGAGAAGCACAGTACCAGAAAATGAGAAAGTATGTATGTGAAACCCGAAGCCATTCATATTGAGCATGGCTAGCATAATAAACATGACTCTGAGGGGCCTCATGCTCTTCAGCCAGGGTATATTCTAATGGTAATCGATATTAGCAAAATTTCAAGCACAAAATGTATGGACTGTTACATAAAACATCCCACTCATAAAGAGTGATTATTCCTTATAAAGGATTCAGGGTTTCTCCCCACCGCTACAGAAAGAAATGTGACAACTACTCAGTGCAGAGACAGTAGGCTTTTTTTTAAAAAAAGAAAAGAAAAGAAAAGAAAAGAAAAGAAAAGAAAAGAAAAGAAAAGAAAAGACCTTAAATCATCACATTAGAAAATGCTTTAGAGCAAGCATCACTTCCTGGAGTTCTTATGCAGTCTCCCTATTTCTAATTCCTATCCTAATTAGTGTAGCATGACACATACCAACCCCTACCAACCACCCTAGGAGTTGGCAAAATCAAATGCAGCTCAGTCTCCTACCTACTTTTTCTCTGAAGAAATCTACGCTCTTAAGACTTTGGCTTTGATGTTAATTATGTTGGTTATACCTAAAGAAATCATAGAATCAGTAAGGTTGGAAGAGACCTCTGGAGATCATCTAGTCTAACCTCCCCGCTCAGCAGGGTCACCTAGAGCACGTTAGACAGCGTTGCATCCAGGTGGGCCTTGAAGATCTCCAGAGAAGGAGACTCCACAACCTTTCAGGGCAACCTGTCCCAGTGCTCTGTCACTCTCACAGTGAAGAAATTCCCCCTCACATTCAGGTGGAGTTTCCTGTGGTTCAGTTTTGAAGACTGAGCATAAGATGCATTAAATTTAGGCTGTTGTTTGTCATTAGTTTTCCCTTCGCATTCAGAAGAGAGAAAATCTCCTTTTGCTGTCATCTTACAACTTCCACAGATTCAGACTATGTTCTTACGGTCTGGGCCCTTCTGTGGCTGCATCTTATTTTACTCTTGCTTAAAAAAAAAAAAAAAAAAAAAAAAAAAAAACACTCATACTCATGTCTCTCAATTTATCTATAATGTATAGCTACTTTTCATCCCACTACCCAGATTCTCTATAGAGAGTCAATGAAGACAGACAAAACATTTCTGCAGTGTAATCTTTCTAATTTTGTTTCTCATCTCTATTTCCCTCCCCTCACAGCTCATCTCTGCAACTCAGAAATTAATATGAGAGTCGTCTTCTTTGTAGTTTTCTTCATTTTCCATGCCAAAACATTCTTCCCAATACTTGTCAAAAACCTGCACTGTCAATGTCTGGCTGTGATATTTCCCAAGAGGTGCCTTGTACTTAAAGTACTTAAAACCACAATTACCACTTCTATTCAGTACTCGGATAATTTTACTGACTGATGAAAACAAGTGATGTTTACCTAGTCCATTATCTATAGCAGATTCTGAAGAGGGCACTGTTCTTGCTGTCTTCCTCTGTCACCCATAAGACTTCTAGCAAGCTACAAGCCTGTTTCCCACAATACTATGGACCCTTACAGGTGTGTTCAACACAGACTGTCTTCCATCCTTGCATATTTTCCTCCTATATGAGCTATACCCCTCTATACCAATATTTTAATGTGAAATAACTCTCTTTTAAAGCAATTAATTAGTAATTTTTATGGTGTATTAAGATACCCACCCATTCAGTTTTCCTCTTTGTTGCATTGGCAGCTAGTAATTCAGTGGCTTGACTTGCTCTTCTTTGTATCCTTCTCAGGGCAGTTATGGGATTACCACATTTGCTGCTTTATCCAAGTATTTTAGTCTCTGCCTAGGTACACGATATAGAATGGTCTCCTGCTACAGTGAGCAGAGGTCTGATTTTATTTTGAAATGAAAATATGGTTACAATTTGCTCATATAGTTTATCCAAAGAATCAAAGAAAAAATCAGATTCTTCTTCCCCAAGAGAGAAAACTTTTAGATCTGTATTTTATTGGAGAAACAAGATGCTTTTAACTTTATAATTTGCATTAGCATTTGAATCTCAAAATCCTGCTTCATTTGTTACAGTTTCCAGACTTGTATTTCAAAAAGTCAGTTGTCTCCCACTGTGTTCCTCTCCCTCCTACCTTGATTTTAAATTACAAAGGGCAGAGAGGGGAAAGAGAGAATGCCATGATTGTGGCTGTTTACAAGAGAAAATATCACACTGAACTCCATAAGAAAAAGAAGTACTTCCAAGCTTAGGATCCTTTTTGTTCTTGTGTAGAGACTGCTTATTTCATTTTACCTTAACTATGAGGGATTAACATTATTATCTGGAGGGACCATGACTGTCGACTGAAGATGCTGACAGTGACAAGTTTAAACCAACAATGAAATGCAATTTGGTGTCAAAGTTAGCTTTAAGATTGCTGTAAAACGCCTGCGTTTTACTTCTGAATACTAGAAAAAGCCTCAAGTTACAGAAGTCAGTTACTGGCAATGCAGCTTGAAAGCCAGAAACTGCGGAAAAAGAAGTAATACTCTGTGCAGCTGTCCCCTCCAACAAAAAAGTATTAAATGCTTTTTGCAAAGCACAACGAAGAACATAAAGACATTTCCAGCAAACCCAAACAAATAGCTAGTAACCCCCAACTCCACTTAAATACATAGACCATGATTTTTTTTGCACGTTGCAAAGGGGTTAATTATTCATTGAGGACTCTCCTCAAAACAACCCTTCGAACGGCATTTTAAAAGCCACTTATGGAAAAGATGAATTAAAAGAATAAAAAGTCTTTCCAGTCAAAATAAATATTTTATAAGCTAAACTGGGAATTCTTCATCTTATTTCAACTGCTGTATGTCTTCTTAAAGGTCTCCTAAAATTACTTTATAGCGATTAGTGAAGTATTATACCCACAAGTTAACCACCAGTGAATTACCCTCACTTTCAGATTTTACGCACAGTTATCCTTAGCCCTATTTTCCCTCACTCTGCTGCCTCCAGCCATTTAGCTGTGCAACTAATGTTCACAGTCATTCCTTGTCATACTAGCAAATGAGCTCTTGTGCCTACCATCTTTCCTGCAGACAGAGTGCTTCAAAGTTGTTAATACAGCATCTGCCCCTGTGGATTTAAATCTATAATCTCGTAGAAACTATTAATGCCTTTCTAAAATTACAGTGAAGCATGTGTGGTGCAAGGTTTGTCAAATTTATCAGTGAATGTTATTTATTTTAATGAAATAAGCTAAGATAAAATGGAAAAGTTAGGTAAGCTTCTAGAAACCCTGACATCAGGGAAAGGTATTTTCAAACAAATAAATGAATCACTGTTAGAGAAAACTCTCTGATGCTTAGATTTGCTTTTAATTTAAATCTTAAAAGCAGAAGCTCTGCAAGATCTTGTGCATGTGTTATTTTATGAATCAATAAATGGAGTAACAGACCTGAAAATCACAAAATCAACATATCTCAAATGAATCCCCTTGCTGATCCTAGCTGTGTTCCCATCTCAATGAACAGCACCACTCAGGCAACGTAAGAATTCCGCCTGACATGTTTGTCAAGACTTCCCTCGTATCTTTCTCTTATGACTTTCTTTTTCCTACTGCAGACATCCAAATGCATCAACATGCAAAAGGGCTGTGTGCTAAATTTAAACTTACTGCTATCCAATTTAAAAGTTTAAAGACTTTTTTCATTTATAATCGAAATCCCTGATTTACTCAATTTCAGCTTTTTTATATCTTCTTAATTTCTTTGCTCCTCCCCTTTGAAACAAATACACTCTGAACAAATTAAACTGATCTTTTAAAATACAAGACTGCAGGGTATATAATTTGCTGTCCATTTCCCTGTAATATATTTTATATTTAGGCTCTGACCCTACAGAATATAATTAAGAAAATGAGCATTTAATGGTGCCAGAACAACAGGGTCTGGATGGGCGGAAGGTCTTTAAAATAAAGAAACTTTTCACATCACTTACAGGTTGAAGCAGGTAAATCAGGGAGCATTCCTGAATAACTATCACTGGAAACGGAGTGATACTTGTCGCGTGAAAAAGAGTTTCCACTGATGCCATTATTTGGTCAAAACGTCCTCCAAGTCCACCCAAAGCCACAATTGCATCGATCTAAAAGATAAAATAAAAACAGTCACCAAGGGAGAACTTTCAGGTCTGATGTTTAGACCCTGAAAATCAACAATAAAATCACTTTGTGAAAAAAGAAAAAATAACTACTGACTGTACAAAAGCTAATCTCAAATACAGTCATTCACTTCCATTACTGATAAATACCATTATGTGATTTTTATGCTGAGTACTAAAGCTCAGTAAATTCATAGTCACTGCATGGTACTTTAACAAAAGACATGACTGTTTTGCCTAAAATCCAGGCCAATGTTTGCAGGTACCTATTTGCCTTGACTAGATAGAACATAAGATGTGACACTCCAAACTTAAGCTCCTCACGTAAGGGCCTGAAATTAGGTGTGGTATATCTGGGCTTTAGTGTCTTTAATCCCCAGATTTCAACACCCTTCTAGTATTATTCCCAGTTTACAAATGGTGGAAATAAGGCAAATTTCAAATTAGGGTCATTCTACATCATTCTTGCTCCCACTGCACTGCCTTTTATGTATGAACAATCCCACTCACAGGCTGGCTGTACTCAAGCCTAAAGGTACTGGCTGCTTTGAAGCAGGAGATTGCAGCCCGGGCCTGTGCCAAGGACAGCAAGAGAAGCAGCCTGCTGGTTCGAGTCCCCGACCTGCAGAGAGCATCGCCTGCCTGCAGGTGACAGCCCCCAGGCTCAGGCGGGTGCTGCTCCTGCTCCCAAGCCTCTCTCTGAACGTTCTGTATTTCCACTAAGCAGGAAGGGGATATTTAAAAGTCTTTTTGAAAAACTCTTAGGTCCTCAGATGAAAGGTCAGAGTGTAAAGTATTATTATTACTGCTTCCATAACGTGCATCAATTGTGCTCAGTAATTGTATCTTAAAAGCTACCACTGTGTAAGTCACATCTAGAGATCTAGCGCACTGCAGCTCTGAAGTTTTTAGAAGCTGTGTTGACAATGGCCATCTGGTGAAGTTTCCAGCTTTATAGAGCTTTAAGTCTACGGCCACTGTGATTACATGAATTTTTACTCAACCCGTGAGTCACATAACAGCACTCTGTGTATGTGAAACGAGGTATTAATAACATCAGCTTCTATTTTTATTACCAAGGCTAGAACTTTATGATTCTGCTGAATATCTATTTGTATGAAAATTAAGCTCTTATCCATTTAGTCAAGAATTACATCATCTTTCTCATCACCACAAGGAAAGCAGTAGAGAAGCCAGACTGGATCAATATAATATTTTATATTAACAGTAAACATTGAAACAAAAACCCTACAAACTCTTCTACCTCAGAAAGCACAGATTTTCTGTGCAGATTACAGATCGCACAGATCTAACATATGATCAATATAATGTGAAATGCTAGGAAAATTCATCCTTAAACAGAAGATTCATGACCAAAACAGCAAAAGGTAAAAAGCATGTGTCACCAGCTAAGCCATGATGTATTTTTTATTATATCAATGCCAGCATAGAAAGAAATTGCTTTTGTTTGACTGGTGACAACTGTGATTTAACAAGGTTGAATCAGTTCTCTGAAAAATTATTACTAAAAAATCCCCTAGCAACACCATTCTTCTTCATTACCAGTTGACTACCTGTAAAAATACCCTCCATCCTAATGGAAACTGTGAGAACAGTCTGCTATATTCACTTGTAGCCACAGTGAAATTAAAGTGGCTTTGCAAGGGATCAGTAATCCACTTGTATGATACTTTTCTTGTGAGTAGGGAAAATGGAGCTTAAATATTAGCGTAGCCATTCCACTCTTCAAAAAGCTGAGCAACTACAGTATATGTATTTTATCATATGTTAACTTACTTGTTTTGGCTTTAGGGTTCTATTGTTCAAAAGTTAAGAATGAAGGAACCATGCAGTTCACTCTGACTTATATTTAGAATGATTCAACAGTATTCTGAATGTATCCTCTCTCTCTTGTAAAACTGTCAATATGTCAGACAAAATCTACTCTATTATTTACACACACGTACTTCTTACCATGAAGTACAGGATCTATCTGAAACAATGGAGTTCACTGACTGCATCTTTTTGTGATATTGCAGAGCATGGTAAGTTGAAGAAAAACATATTCAAAAAATATTGTAATGTGTGACAGAAAAAAAACCAGAAATGCTATTCCTTGTTCAATACTATTGCAGTGTTCTTGCAAACTGGTGCATAAAAAAGAAATAAAATAGAACAAATCTTGCATGAGGTAGGCCTATTGAAAAGGCATTTATAAATAAGCAGGCTGTGGGATGTTAGGAGAAGGTTAATAAAGATACCTGATAAGGGAATGTAACTATTATTCAGAGTCTAGGTGGATTTGTGAAAATGAAAAGTGCAACTATGTGACAGGTATGCAAACAAAACCAGCTGGAGTATCAGAGGAGCGGGCAGAGAGACAAGCTCAGACTCCGTACTTTGGCGATTGTAGGCAACTCTGCCTTTCTCCGGAGAGTCCTGGCAGCAGCTGCAGGCATGCAGATACTGCAGCGCTTACGAAGCCTGTATTTGAAGGTCTAGCTATACACACCATTTTTATTTGTTTAACAAACACACATGAAAGAGGCTTAGGCCAATAAAAACCTCAAGAGCCATTTCACCCTCAAACTACAACCTCTGTTTAAAAAAAAAAAAAAAAGAAAAAAAAAAAAGAAAAAAAGAGAGAGAGAGAGAAAGAAAAAAAAGAAGCAAACTAACAAAATAATCAGTTCCTTCCCTGCAATCATTACTCCTGTTGTCACTCTACCAAAGCCTTAAGAAAATGGATATGCCATGAAAGCACAAACATGACTCTTGGCCATTCCATAACACACAGGACATTTATAGATTCACATATTTCTGACAGGAAAGGTCATTCATTTTTCCAGTACCATTTTCTTCTTAACACAGGCTACAGAATTATACTCAGTTACTACTAATCAGCCCAGCAGGTAGCATTTGACTAACACATTGCGCTTCCATTGAAACATCCATGCTCCACTTAAATGTCCTGTCACCAGTCCCCTTACACAAATTGTTTTCACAACATGCTATTCATTTCCTGAAAAAAGAAGAATATAAAATCCTAAATAACTATAAAGAATAGCTTAGATCATTCAAGTATAGTGCAGAAGGGATCATATTCTCCTGGACAACAGACTTAAACACATTGCACAACATTTTTAAATGTTATCAGACTTTAATTTAGAAAAAGTTGAGGATCTAAGGCTGGGGTTCAGTCATCTTTAAATGATATGCTTAGTGTTAGTATCTCTAGAAAGGGCTTTAAGACTTGCTAACAAATGGCAAGGTAGTTAAAATGACAAGGGAAGGATAAAGAAAGACTCTGTACTGGCAGTTCAGAGACATTATTTTTTCCTCTAACCTAGCACATGCTGTAACTAAGGGGAACACGGGCTGTCACCACACCAGAATGAAGCTGCTTAGTTTTTTGCTTCCTCTCTCATGGAAACTATTGAAATGCATGATTTGCTTTAAACTGTTTTCAGGCTTGTTAAGCACTTTTTTCTGTGCAAACTGGTCCAGCTAACTTTCCTCTTTCTGATATGGATGGGTTAAATACAGAAAAGATTTCAGTTATGTAATTGAGAAATATGTATTTAAGGAGAAAGGTAAAAGGACAGAGGAAATGGGGAACTGCGTGAGTTAGGTAAAAAAGAGTAAAATAACTAGCTTTGGAATGTGATCATCACCATGACATCTAAAAGCACAGTCTAATGCTCAAACTGACAGCAAAGGATGCCCCTTTTTCTCAAAACTATATTCTTTATCCTAGGTAAGAAATCCTCTCCCCCGGCTACAGTTAGGGCTCTGGACAGACAACTCAAAGGACTTTCTTCCACACGAGCTCTGTTTCAGTCAGATAACTTTCACACAGACATGCCCAAGTCACAGAGAAATGGGTTCATGAAAAAACTGGTGGTACTGGCATGAATTGCAAAATCTGACCTCCCCTACAGCACAAAGGGGAGGCCACAGGAATCACGATGCTGAACAGCTCTGGAACCCTGCACAAGTCTTCCTCTGTGACCACGGACACCATCCACTAATACCCAAGATATTTTCGTGCAACTACAGGCCGGATACTGTATTTGAATGATTCAAATGCAGCTTCTTTTTATCGTCTTCTCACTTCACTGCCATCTCTTCACCCTTCACCATCTTTCTTCATTTCTCATGCTACAAAGCCTGTCGCTTTAATTTAACATAAAAGAAGAATGTGATGATTCCATCAATACCCATACATTTGAGGTATATTATATGCTGAGAACTGAACAACTAAGTGGTGTGGTGAACGCTACATTTATTTTTGCTTCATTTATCAATTTCGATCAGCTTACACTTACCCTCCCATAGATGTGTTAGTGCTCTTGTGCTGGTCAGAGCACAGTATTTTTTTATATCGTCCACAAAATAAAATCACCATGTAAATCTAATGAACTATTAAAATCCCCCAAGCAATATAGTAAGCAAAACCCCCCAAATATATAGTAAGACACTGTCAATTTTAGTTGATTACACTGTCTTTTTAGCTCAGTATTCTCCATAAAAGCTCTGCCATTCATTGCCTACTGGAAGAATATGCACGGTTGCATACTAACACCTGAACTTTGCTCAGGTGGAATCCTTCTTACTCTAGCAGAAATTTGCTTCTTGCTCTCGCTGTCTGGCTCTTTGAGGAAGAGTGCTCAGCCGAAGGCCGTGATCCTGTCTGTCTTTATAGCTGACTGCTTTCAATCAGTTATATTGTCACTCATCGATTCCATTAATCCTTACATTATATTGTTCCAGGTCAGCTGTCAGCTTCTTTACGAAGCATTTCTTGTTTCTTACGTTCATTTTCTTGCATTTTTTACCAGACCAATTTCTCTGTTGGTAATGCTTTTTATTTTGAATGAGAGGTTAATTCTATCTGCTAATGATAGGAGACATTGCACTTACCTACTTAAAACAAGGAGTATATATGATAAGAAAATGGAAAAGGGAGAGGTAATCTTAAAATATAGTCACAGATATTACAAAACAATTTAATTTCAGTTCTACTCTTGGCTTGTGTTTAAATCTCAGGTAAAATGACTTTTTTCAGTGTTTGGCTTCTCTATCTTCAATATAGATACTTGGAAAGTTGTGGGAGAATAGAACAATATCTGGTATAAATTTTGGGGAGTATAAACTTCATAACAATTGACTTAATTCTTTTTTACTTCAGAGGCCTAATCTACAAAACTCATGCATATTGGACTCCAAGCAATCTGAATTCAATTGTTTGTTCTTTTGCTGAACATTTGTGTATGCCTTTGATCAAGCAGTACTCCCTGTGCCTCAAGTTAAACAGGGATAGCAATATTTCCATTTCTACTACTGTTGGTCAGCTGGAGCGCAGCTCCATCATTTGCATTACTAAAGAGACTAGGGTCATTGGGATTCTTTCCTGACCTTAAATTTTCTGGGTGAAGGACCTGTCTCTACTTCACACTGTTACCATGCCTTTGTGAGTAGGCAAAAGCACAATCTGTTCAATGAGGGTTTAGAAGGGAACATGTTCTATTTTTGACCCTGAGGCATCTATTCTGTACATGAACAAAGACGTCAGGACTATCAATTACACATCTTCTGCAAAATTACATTTGCTTCTCTTTCTTTAAAACACTATGGAGAGACAGCCACAAATATCAAGCTATTGTGACTTAGCAAGTTACTGCTCCACAGCTGAGCTACTGTAATTGAACGTGTGTATAGTGTGGCATCACTGCCATGGAAAAGTAAACCTCATCGTTATAAGCTACAATCCCTAAAAAAGCAAGCCCTGAATTTGTATTAGTAGCGAAGCAAAGCAATGCAAGTGGCCTGCAAAAGACTATGCTAAAATAGTTTAGAAAATCTCTTTAAAGATCCTGTATTCACTCACATGCAGTGCCAAAAGCTGTACCTGGCATGCTGCGGTTGTAATCTCTTCAGAGTCCCTCCAGGAGGAAAAAAAAAAAAAAAACATACATATATATATGTATATATATAAACAAACAAAAAATTCCTGTCACTGAATTCAAGGAGGAAGAAAAGTGATCCTATATTTTTCAAGAGAGTCTTGTGAGTTTTAAATTTCACATTTCACTTAATTCTGGCTGTCATTTTTTACTTAAAGGAAACCCGGAGCATAATCCAAAGGTAGCTTTTACAAAGTCTTCAGCTGAGTATGTATCAAGCCAAAAATGATCTTTTTTTTCCTCAGAATTATAAAGCTAAATAAACTTTCCTGCATAAACCACACTTCAGCTTAATCAAGCTTTAGGTATGTTAAAGGTCTAAATATTGAAAAAAAAGGAGAATGAAGAAAAGAAGAGTTGCAGGGAAATCAACCACAGCAAATCCAACAAAGCAAAACACTGCTATTAGGAATTTAACTGAGACAAATAAAAAGCTTCCATTTAACTTTCAAAGACCTGTCCTGATTCTGCACTGAGGCCTGAACTAAATAATGGAATTCCGTGGTCTGATAGTTTGATGCTCTAAAGAAAGAAGATCTTCCAAAGACCAGAAGGAAAAAAAAAATGGATCAAACACAAGTAAAAACAAATGATCTGATATTACAGTAAGCCAAGTAATAACAGAGTAAGTTTTTCATAGCTGCACAGCTACCAGTGAAGGTGTAAGAGAGACATGGAGCTACTGGAGAGTCCGGCGTAGGGCTACAAAGATGATCAGAGGGCTGGAGCACCTGCCCCATGAGGAACGGCTGCGAGAACTGGGCCTCTTCAGCCTGAGGAAGAGAAGACTGAGGGGGGATCTTATCAGTGTGTATAAGTACCTGAAAGGAGGGTGTCAAGGGGATGGGCACAAACTCTTTTCAGTTGTCCCGTGTGACAGGACAAGAGGCAACGGGCAGAAATTGAAGCACAGGCAGTTCCACCTGACCGTGAGGGGGAATTTCTTCACTGTGAGAGTGACGGAGCACAAATTTTAAAATTTAATTCATGCCCAGGAAATCATAGCTAAATGGAAGTGTGTATTAATGAAAAAGAAATAATGATAATGTTTTTTGATTGAGAAGAAAAGAGAAAGTGAGTTTCTCAGGCTACCAGGAAAAAAAGGAAAAGGCTTTGGAAACAGGTCTGGCAACTCATGCCACTGAATTTATGCTTTTATTAATACTGTTGACTATTTTGATCCATATTATGATTTGAAAGCACCCCAACAGCTGAGTAAACTTGATCTGCATTTAAGAACACAGTCATCACCAGCTACAAAATGAACGTCATCCAACGCAGCTTTCCTCTCACACTGATGTGCTTCCATCTTGCCATGAAGTCAACAAACTGACACAGCTAAAAAGAGCCGCCTCCTCCTTGGCAAAACCACAAACTGAACTGCCACCGCTCTCACCTGCCGAAGGATAAGCCAGTCTCACAGGCGAGAAGAGTGCTGTACAGGGAAGGAGCTCTTTGCTGCAATGGCTCTCCCTAAAAGTCCCCCATGGATCCAGATCTCCAACCCTTGCCTGGATCTCGGCTCCTGCCGTCACATGCTGGCGGAGAGATATTCTTGCACAGGGAGGTCCCCAGGACTTTCTGGGTCACAAACGTGCTTTAACTTCTGCCTACTGCCCCACAAACAATACCTACCCCAGCATAGCTAAGCAAGAACATGTGTCTTTATGCATCTTCATAAGCCCAGACAACTTTCAGAATCTGTTTAAAAAAAGACCCTCCTTTACAGTTTCTACTTTAATAGAACTCATCTCTTAACATATTCATTACCACAGAATGGTTGAGGTTGGGAGAGACCTCTGGAGGTCATCTAGTCTAACTTCCCTACTCAAGCAGGGCCACCTAGAACATGTTGCACAGGATACTGAATACCTCCAAGGATGGGGACTCCACAACCTCTCTTCTCCAGACAACCTGTTCCAGTGCTCCGTCACCCTCACAGGAAAGAAATTTTCCTCATGTTCACATGCAACTTTCTGTGTTTCTGTTTGTGCCCGTTGCCTCTTGTCCTGTTGCTGGGCACCACTGAAAAGAGTCTAGCCTTGTCGTCCTGACACCCTCCCTTCAGGTACTTGTAGACATTGATAAGATCCCCCCCTCTCAGCCTTCTCTTCTCCAGGCTAAACAGGCCCAGCTCTTGCAGCCTTCACTCATAGGGAAGAGGCTCCAGTCCCCCAGTCATCTTTGTAGCCCTCTGCTGGACTCTCTCCAGTAGCTCCATGTCTCTCTTGTACTGGGGAGCCCAGAACTGGACACAGTACTCGAGATGTGGCCTCCCCAGGGCTGACTAGAGGGGCAGGATCACCTCCCTCCATCTGCTGGCAGCACTCTTCCTAATGCACCCCAGGAGACCATTGGCCTTCTTGGCCCCAAGGGCACATTGCTGCCTCATGGTCAACCTGTCATCCACCAGCACTCCCAGCTTCTTCACAGAGCTGCTTTCTGGCAGATCAGTCCCTAACCTGTACTGGTACATGACGTTATTTCTCCCTAGGTGCAGGACCCTGCACTTGCCCTTGTTGAACCTCAGGAGGTTCCTCTCTGCCCAACTCTCCAGCCTGGCCAGGTCTCTCTGAATGGCAGCACAGCCCTCAGGTGTATCAGCCGCTCCTGCCAGCTTGGTATCATCAGCAAACTTGCTGAGAAGGCACTTTGTCCCTTCATCCACGTCACTGATGAATACGTTGAACAAGACTGATCCCAATACTGACCCCGGGGGGACACCACTAGCTACAAACCTCCAACTAGACTGCGCTGCTGATGACAACCCTCTGAGCTCTGACTTTCCGCCAGTAATTATTATTTCTACACTTATCTAGAAGGCTGAGACCAATGTAAGATCCTTCTGCTACAGCCTTCCTTTCTCTCTCCACCACAAAGCTCCCCTTCATTTTGCACCACACTGTCTTCTTTTCCTTTCAGCTCCTGATCAGACATGAGTCCAAGATCCTTTGAAAGTTAACAATGGAGAGCTAAACCAATGTGTGATTTTTTGAATCAGTCAGGCAGATATTCTGTAGAACAAGGCTGTTAATGTGAAATGCTTTGCCAGCAGCCCCCAGGTGTCTATACCTATATGAATGAAGAAAGCCAATTTGAACACTATCGACAGAGATTTTTTCATGTAGCTTTTTAAACCAAATGAGTATTTTTTTAAAAATTCAGTTTCTGCCCATTTTCACTTCCATTATGTAATACTATATGTAGGCCAAAATTTTAAGGGAAGAAACAAAAAATTTTTAAGGGTAAAAAATAATGTATAAAATACAGAAAAAGAAATAGAATCACAATTTCCACTGAAGAGTGACACTTTTCTTATTTCATCTGAGTAAGAGTTAATGGTTCAGGCTAGGCTCAGGCTCTCTCTCTGCGTATTTTAACCTTCAGCAATGAAGTTTGCATAAAATGCACCATAAATAATGTTGTGCTATACTGCATTCTTGCTGTCTTACAGCAACATTGCAGTGGAGATAATGGTGAAAGAGGCATTTGTGTCCAGCTAGGAAGAGACATTAGCTCTGCTATTTAAAAAGTTTAAAGTTGAGTTCACACAGGTCTAAAGATCTCCTGGTAAGTCCCAACTGAACAGTAATATTTGCAACCGGTCTGAACATTAATCTTCATGATGAACAAGGGGATAATAGCCTGTTCTATTAGACTCAAGGGATAGATACATGATCTGAAACTAAAGACAAAATTCTTCCCATGTCTCTCAGGCCCTATTCTGCAAACGGCTCCTCTTCTGAATGATTTCACTGAATACTTGGGCAGTACACCTTTTTTTGACAGGTGTAAAGATTTGCAGGAAGAAGTCCTTAATTTATACTCTTGTTTCCAAGAGGCTGGAGATAGTCTAATACTTAAGGAAGTAGGTTAGAATTGTGGATATCAATGTTTCCTTTTCACAGTATATTCAGTATTTCTAGCATGTAAGCTAAATTTAACTTGAAAAATGTCAGCATATATCCATTACAGAATCTATTTCATTTTTCCACACTGTCCTCTAGACCATATAAATACTGCCACACACTTAAAGAGAAATGTGTCATGATTTCTTCAAACTGGAGGCACTTGTGAGGCTGTAAACATTTTATGCTTACATTTAATTTGCAAAAACACTGATCTTTAATTTTTTAGTGTTTAGTTGTCCAGCTGTTTAAATGGAAGCTCAACAGGTTCCTTAAGTAAGTTGGAGATACCATCCTTTGACTCTGTTCCTTAGCAGTGGCAAAGTTAAATTAAGGGGTAACTGATTAAAAAAAGAACAGCATGAGCAGAACTACAGTAAACCTCAGTTTCCAGTGCAGCTCTGCCATGAACATCCTTCAATCTCTATCTCATTGAGACAGAGCTCATACTACTGCCTTTCTCACAGTGGGAGTACTATAATGGCCTCACTAGACTTACTGGGCTACCTCATTTTCGCAACATTTGTTAAGAGCTAAATTTCCTTAAGACCTCCCCACTCTTGAACATGGCTTCTGCATCTTTTGATTGCAGAAGACATAACACTTCAGGACTATACGCTAAACCATTTCTATGCAACATCATCAATACACTTTCTCTTTGCAACAATCGCATATTTTCCTCTTCTTCAATACTCTATTTTTTACATAAGGAAAAGAAAAAAAAAAGATAAAAGCTTCAAAAGATTTGACCAATCTTACAATTTCACTGTTTATCTTGATTATTCAAAGGAATGTTAAAAAACCAGAAGTTTCATGATAAAATCAGAAAACAAATTCTGTAAATAAGAGTTCTTATATGCACATGATAGCAAAAAAAAGCTATGGAAAAGGGTTAATTTGTTCATTCACTTATTGAGGGACCTGATTACTGCTATTTATGAAGTTGTTTTCTCTAAAGTCAGTTTTCCTATGCTTAAGGATGTGGAAAACTGCTAAAAGTATTTTTTAAAACCACCTCACTCATAGCCACAAAATCATCATTCAGTCTTGACAAGCATCTCAATTTAAGACTAAGAAATCATATTTTAGGTGCAAAAGATGTATTGGCTATTACAATCTGCAGTTAAAATTTGCTGTGCTAGTACAATCTTTCTTAATATGCTCAATTAGAAAGATAAAATTACATCCCATTAACTGAAAAGAATTCAGTAAAAATACTTTTAATTATAGAAGAGGACATTTCCTAACACCGCGGCATTCATATCGCAAGCAGAAAAACATCATCTTTAATTTATGAACACAAACTGAGTCTTGGTCTTCAACCTGCAGAGAAATTTCTGGTGTCATAACCCACGGCTGTTCCAAGATCTCCTGCTATGGAACCTATCTCCAAGACTCCGTCAACACAAGTGCAACACTGTTTTGAGAACAAAGGCATATTAATGTAGCCTCAACCACTTTCTCCGCATGGAGAGCGTTGCATCAGCAATAGCTTTTTTCAGAGAAGTTAAATCAGCTGTGCTGCTGTAAGGCAGAAGGGGCTGGATTGATTTAAATATTTGGTAGGAGAAAAAATTACTTCTCCAATCAAAAATAGTTATAAATAGGACAAAATTGGTGGTTAGAAAAGCAACAATAATCAGCCACCAGTAACTTTACATTTTATGTTTCAAATATATTTTCTTCTTGACTAAGATAACAAAATGGTAGCTGTTTGAAACCTTGGCTTCCCTATTAGATTCAATAGTCTTGTTAATGAGGGTATCCCTTGATTTCTCAATCCGCTAACTCCCCAAATAAATCTTGTTTTTTCCCTAAGCTTAACATGGTGGGGATTTTTATTTTTTCAAATAAGAAGTCAACACAGTCTCTAGAAGAATCTCACTCTAACTTTCTCTGCCTTTCTTTTTATCTTCACAGGCCAAATATAAGCACAAATAAGCTATACAAGGATCACATAATAAAATTTCACAGTGCACAAAGCAGTGTTCCGGCAGACACCTATTTGAAAAGGAAATTTTTCTAATAGAGATTCCTAAGATACTCAGTGTCTTGATGTCCACAGCTAGAGTGGCCCAAGTAGACAGTATGTTCCCTGCAAGTGAAATTATGATGTTTCTCCCTGGGATCTGGTAAGTTCTGATTCTCTTTATTACAGGAAAGGTACCTTAGTACACTTTTAAAATGGGAAGTCTTACAGTAATCCCACAGTAGGAAGGATGATTTATATAATGCATTCTTTGAAACTGGACTTGAATCTTAAAGTCAAAATAATGAGCACTGAAGGATATGTCTGTATACCCTACAAGAAGGATTTACTCCTGCTGGCAGTTATTAAGAAATGTACATTTTAGAAGTAGGAATTAAACAGAAAATACTTCAGATCTAGTTGTTTCAGGCATGAAAAGCTTAATAAGAGGATTACTACTACTAACTTAAGAAAATCTTTTGATACAGCACTTATCAGTAGAGTAACCTTTTCATTACATTAATTTAACTTCTGCTACAATACATCTTACTTGCACTTTCTCTTCTCCTCCAGTGAGGCATTAAGAAGAAATATCCAATTATCAGCAACAGTAAAGTGTCCTAGACATGGTGCCTCAAAATCTGAATCAGTTTATTACTCCTTCTCCTAAACGTAACTTTGAGATACAGTCAAAAATTTCAATGTCCAGAAAAAGCTTCACAATCCAGCTCCATGACAGCTTTGGTATCTTCCAAACTTTCTCTACTCATTTTTGGTAGTTGACTCCCTCCCTGCCCCCAAATCCTGCTTGCGGCAAACCTGTCCTCATTCCTAGGCTTTCCTCTAACTACTTCCATTGCTGGTACCCTGAAGTTTTCAGAAATGAAAAACAATAATGTTCCTGCATGAAATTCCCAATAGCAAATGCAATCAGCAAAATTTCAATTCAGTCAGGATCTGAAGCTGACACATTTACTGTTACAAAAATGTCACATCATCAGAAATAACCAAAGCTAAGCCAAAAAAAGCCAGGTACTTTTAATAATTGTGGCCTTTCTATAGGAGATTGTTCTTTGTACAACAGTTAGGGAATTCCAAAGTTGTGGAAAAACTATAGAATAGGTTCACTCCCCTTGTAGCTGATGAGAAGTCAATGCTCAGTTGGAGTTTCTGTGCCAGTAGCACCTCAGTCACTCAGGATCAGCAGGAGAAAGTGGGAAGTGTTAGTAGTGAGACACTCCCTGCTGCAGGTAATGGAGACCCTCATCTGTGGATGTGCCGCGTCATCTAGGAAGGTTTGTTGCTTGCTAGTGACTTGCATTCAGAATGTTGTGGAGAGGCTGCTGAAGCTTCTCCAGCCCTTGGACTGTTACCCCTGCTGTTCTTCCAAGCAGACACCAACAACAGTGCCACGAGAGACCTGGAAAGTTTCAAGTGTGACTACATGGCTTTGATTAACACTGGTGAAGTTGTAGTGGGTATCTGCTATAGACCATCTGATCAGGAAAAGGTAGTAGATGAGGCATTCTACGGACAATTGTGAAAAGTCTTATGTTCACAGGCCCTGGTTCTCATGGGGAACCATCCTCACCTTCTACTGGAGGATCAACATAGTAGGGCCAAGCAATCCAGGTGGTGTCTAATGTGCATTGATGACAGCTTCCTAAAACAAGTGACCAAGGAGCCAATGAGGGGTGGCATTCTGATGGATTTCGTATATACCAACAAGGAAGAACTGATTGGAGACGTAAACGTCTGAGGCTGCCTCAGCTGTAGCAACCACAACATGGTGCAGTTCAGGAACCTGCCAGGAAGAAGCAGGCCAAATAGCAGGATCACAACTCTAGACATCAGGAGAGCAAACTTCAGGGATCTGCTTAGAAGAATCTCATGGGATATAGCCCTGGAGGGAAGAGTGTCCAAGAGAGCTGATCATTCAAGGATCACCTCTGAGCTCAAGAATGGTCCATCCCAACAAGCAGAAAATCAAGCAAAGGCAGCAGGAGACCTGCATGGATGAACAAGGAGCTCCTGACTCCATTCAAAAATAAAAAGGAAGTGTACAGGAGGTGGAAGCAGGGACAGGTGACCAAGGAAGAATAGAGACACTGTCTGAGCATGCAGAGACAGGGTTAGGAGAGCTAAAGTCCACTTAGAGTTGAAACTGGCAAGCAACACGAATGTCAACAAGAAAGAATTCTACAAGTACCTAAGCAGAAAGGCTAGGGAAAATGTGGGCCTGCTGCTAAATAGGACAGGGGCTCTGGTAACAAAGAATGCAGAAAAGGCAGAAGTACCAAATGCCATCTTCATCTCAGCCTTTATTGACTGGTAAGACTGGCCTTCAGGAATCCCAGGTCCCTGAGACCAGAGGGGAAGTGTGGAGCAAGGAAGACTTACCCTTGGTAGAGGAGGATCAGGTTAGGGAACAATTCAGCAAAGAGGACTTACACAAGTTCATGTGCCCTGATGGGATGCACGCATGAGTGCAGAGGGAGCTGGCCAACATCACTGCAAGGCCACTGTTGGCTATGTTTAAAAGGATGTGGCAATCAGGAGAGGTTCTTTAGGACTGGAAGAGAGCAAATGTCACCCTTATCTTCAAGAAGGGCAAGAAGGAAGATCTGGGGAACTAGAGGCTGGTCAGCCTCATCTTGATCCCTGGGAAGGTGATGGATCATCTAATCCTGAATACCATTTCCAGACATGTGAAGGGCAAAAAAGTCATCAGGAGTAGTCAGTATGGGTTTACAAAGGGGAAATTGTGCTTAACCAATCTGTCAGCCTTCTAAGAGGAGATGACTGCCTTGTTGAATGAGGGCATAGTGCTGGATGTTGTTTACCTTGACTTCTGTAAAGCTTTTAACATTTCGTCTCCCATAACATCCTCACAGAAAAGCTGATGAAGTAGGGGCTATGAAGTGCGCTATGAGGTGAACTGAGAACTGGCTGAACTGCTGGGCTTAGAGGGTTGTGATCAGTAACACAAAGTCCAGCTGGAAGCCAGTCACTAGCGGTGTCCCCCAGAGGTCAATACTAGGGCCAATACTGTTTAACATCTTCATTAATGGCCCGGATGATGGGACTGAACACACCCTCAGCAAGTCTGTAGATTACACAGCACTAGGATGAACAGCTAGTACAACAGATGGTTGTGCTGCTCTTCAAAGGGACCTTGACAGGCTGGAGAAGTAGCCAGAGAGAAACCCCAGAAAGTTCAACAAAGGGAAGTGCAAGGTCCTGTGCCCAGGGAGTAATAAGCCCATGCATCAATATAGGCTAGAGGTTGACCAGCTGGAAAACAGCTTTGCAGACAGGACCTGCAGGTTCCCAGTGTTCAAGTTGAACATCGGTCAGTAATGCTCCCTTGTAGCAAAGGCAGCCAACACCATCATCGGGCCATGTTAGGAAGAATATTGCCAACAGGTCAATAGGGTGTCCAATCTAGGCTGCCCAGTGCAAGAAAGATGTGGGCCTTCCGCAGTGCATCCAGCACAAGCCCACAAAGATGATTAAGGACTGAAGCATCTGATGTATGAGAGAGCTAGGACTGTTTAGTCTGGAGGAGAAAAGGTTCAAGGGCGACCTTAGTGTTTATAAATATCTTTTATGAGAGGGCATAAAGACGACTGAGTCAGACTCTTCTCAATAGTGCCCACAGGGCAAGAGGCAATGGGCACAAATTGAAATGCTAGGAAATTCCATCTGAACATAAGAAAACAACTTTTTCACTGTGATGGTAGTTGAACGGGTTGCCCAGAGAGGCTCCATCCTTGGAGATATTCAAAACCTGTCTGAACATAGTCCTGGGCAACCTACTCTTACTGGCCCTGCTTGAGCAAGAAGATTGGACCAGACCTTCTCCAGAGGTCCTTTCCAAACTCATCCATTCTGTGATTCTGTGAAAAATTCTAATCTTCTAAATCATTAGAGCTGCTTATTATGGTCTTTTCTGTCTCCCTTCACGATCCTTTTCTTTGCACCAAGACAAATACGACAGTGCTTAACAAGCTGTTTGAACACTGTATAGCTGAAGGTAGTACCCTCAGTATCACTTCTCTGTCTTCTTTTTAGTATCTCAAACACATGACTTCATAACATTATGTTTTAGTCTCCCTTAATAGAAAAGAAAGTGGACTGATTTTACACTTTCTTTAAAAAGGCAACAGGAAAAAACATTTGCATTCACTTAAAAGAGGTAGTATCTAAGACTGCTGATAGACTGAACCTTTTAAAATCTGATTTTAAAATGGAAATGTTAATATAATATGACCTTACTGCAGAAGATCTTTAGGAAGAGTTGGTTTGGATTTTTTTCATCTTTTCATATTGGTGCTGATGTTTTTATCAATTTAAACACATAATATTAAACCACTGAAAGGCATGCAAGTTCCAATAAAATGCATTTTTTGTATTTGCAGCCATATAAGCAAATGAGCTGCTGTAACTTTTTTTAAGTAGAGAAGATAATAAAGTTAAATGAAAAGTCCCAGAGCTTAGTTTTAAGACTAAATGGTATTTTAGATGAAACAGTTAAAGAAACCACAGTTTGTACCTCTGAGATAAAGATAATGGATTAAATCTACTATTATGGTATGAGGATTCTCCTTGAAGTTGTGTAATTTATAAACAGATACTTCTAATTGGACTGAGCTGCTATGAGCTGCCTATGAGTCAGACTAGGGACAGTATTATAAAAAGAACATTTGATTAGGATTGAGAGTTTGAAGGATCATTCACAATTGTACCATTTGCATGCTGGGAGACTGGACAAGGCACTTCTGTCCTTCTGCTTTCTGATCTGCAAAACACAGATAATCTTCCCTTTTAATGCAAGATATATTGATCTCCAAATGAGCAATACTATAAGCAACTCTATCATTCTTCAGAAAGTTTCTTGAAATAGGTTGTGTGAGAGAAAATTGAGACTAGAAAGTAGCTTTGGAGAGAAATTACTGTAAATAAGTTTACTTGAAAGTCTTGTATTGAAGAAAGGAAAGCACTCAGAAAACTGCAGAACAGATAAAATAGTGATTAAAGAAGTAAAGTAAAATATGCACATCTAAGTGTTTAATAGATCATAAACACCGTAAAGGAAATACATGCCAGTAAATGTTTATACACACATATGTGTGTGTGCATGCATGTTCATACATACATACATACAGTCATGAAGAAGGAGAAAGAGGAATATCTAACAGTTTTTAAGTTTAAAACAAACATCAGGAATCCAATTCTTTGGTGGTACTTCACTCCTTCACCTACCCAATACAATTCAATTCACAAACGAATTAGGGCTGTGAGGAGGGAAAAATAGGACTGCTTCTAGATTGCAAAACTAAAGGGTATTTCTTATTCTAACATTCACTGCAGTATGCAATTATAAATACATGTAATTAGGTGGCTCAAAAATCACAAATTGACCCCAATACTGCTTTCCGCATGACTTGCCTATGCAAGCAAAATATGATACCCCCGTAAGCAATGTAAATTGGAAAACAATGACCCTGAGGATTCAGAATCTATTCTAAGATTTTTTCTTTAAGACTTAAGACAGAACTACTGTTGTTATCAAACAAGTATTTCAAGAACTAACAAGATGTCATTTCTCCCAGTTTTTTCTCTCATGGCTGACAGTCAATTCTAACTGTACCCTTCCCTGTGCTAGAGGCATTTCTAAGGCCTCTGCCCAAACTGGATTGTCCAACAATGAGTAAAATACAAACCAACTTTGCAGCCTCCTCCTCAGGGGGAGGCACTGAATGTCTGTCTTACCTTTCCTGCCACCTAGGTGACTGCATCCAAGAAATCTGTAGGACACAATTATCTTTCAGAACCCTATTCCTTTGTTCAAAAGTTATTTGTTCAAAAGCTATTTGGGTGAGCAAGAAGGAAAAGGAGGAGGTTGGAAGTGGAGAAAAAATGGAAGAGGACTGCATAAACTTAATTCCTTTGGAACAAAATATTGCCCCATGCTTCCAAGGGAGCTCAAAATCTCCCTCATATAGAACTTCCACTGAGGTGACTGACAGAGAAGAGTAGAAGTTTATCTGCTGGTGCAGTAGATAAAGAATAATTTATTCTCTAGCCAATTGAGGAATTTGTTTTCTAAATACTTTGGCTCCTCCAAGTTAAACTTCATCCAGACACACTATGCCACAAGATTATAGAATAAGAGTATACACTGAGTCTAATTAATTCCCTAGCTTAACATATTGCTACTCAGAAAGAGCAACAACACAGGCTGGTCATAAAATCAAAATAGTCGAAAGATACTAAAGGAATACTTTACTTGTTTAGTAACTTCAGCTGTAAATCATGGAGAAATAGATTTGTAGTGTTTCTTTGACATATTACTCTTTGACTAGTGTTCTGAATAGGCCAGATAGAGAGGGTAAAATCAAAACTAGAGATATATATTTTTTACTTGGAACCAGGAAGACATTTTCCATCTAATTAATACTCTCAGTTAAAAGTTTTAATGATATTTGTTCTGAAACAAACAAAAAAAAAATCCACAGCACAACATGCAAATTTCTACTTTAGGCCAAAAATTGAAATGCAAATGAAGAACTTCTTCCTTCATTTCAGGTGTTCAGACCTTCCTTTCTCCTCTACTGCATGTATTTCCTATGTGACCACAGAATTAAATGCTTTCTTCTCTCCTCTGAAGTTTAATTTTGTGGCTTCAAGAGTCTGTTTTCCTACCACTTAGCTCTTTTATGTCAAAATACTTTCAGTAGATATGCCTAAAATTAGACACTTAAATGCAGATTTAAGTATTTAAAGATGCTAGAGTTTCAGAGGAGTCAAGTGGTTTCATCCATAAATTAAGGCCAGTAAATGTTGCAAGTGCTCAAAATTTTGGGGATCAGGGTAACAAGCTTAACATCACTGGAACATACCTCCTACTAAGAATTATATTTAGTGTTTTTGAATAAGGGGCAAATTTGAACCAAAACTAATACTGTTTTGGATTCTATTTGCTTATTCTTTTGATATCATTTGCTTAAACTGAATCATTAACTTCTTGAAACCCCTTATGTCAGAAAATGCAGAAGAGTGAAAATAGAAACGTATACTTTAGCTAGCCTGCATGAATCAACTGATGGCATCCTACTGTGTTTCATGGAACAGATATCAGAAACAAGAAACAACTAGCATGTAATAAACATGGTACTTATGTTACAGAAGACATATCTGGTTTGGTTTTTGCACCTCTGAAAAAAATTAGACTGCATTTAAATCAGGTACCCCAACTACTTATTAGATGTAACAGCATGAAAATATAAGTAAACTGAAATTTTATGTTTAATGCACTAGCATGAACTCTACATAGTTACTGCAAATACATTTAGGTTTCTACTCATCAGGGATTACAGTACAATATTCTTTACCCAACTTATCACACGGCTTTACCTAGGAGAGAAATCAAAGAATTCAAAAACTTACAAATAGGCTACTCATTCTTGAAACACATCTGCAGATGTCAGGTTCCCAGTGCTCTCATTTTAATTATTCATTGTAAAAATCTCTTGTGATATCTTTAAAAAAAAACGCCTCTATAGCAACAGGTGAGATCTGATAATGAAATGAAGCCAGGAAACACTCAAGTTCTTTGTTATTTTAAGTGAAATTCCTTTAAGAGGGGAAACACCTTACTTGTATAGTCAAAACAAATCTCATCTGTTCTAATAGTAGTCCTTATCATTCCTGTCCTAGATAGCAAGAAAGCCATGCGTGCTCTTGTGATGACAAACCGCAGAAAGGGAAAAGCCAATTCCCTTCCCCCTCAAACTACCATATAAAGAGCCTGTGGTCACAGTCAGATAGAAAAGAGCTGTGATACGGAGAACCCCCCCCCCCCATCCCTGTCTTTACCTTTGGGAAGAAAATTGACAAAAAGCAGTATATACTGAGGGTTGAGAGAGAGAGGAAGCGAAAAAGATGGGTACTGTAGGTCATCTTCAAAAGTTTCCTATAGATATACATCACCTTTAGAAGACATTTCAAAATAGCTTAAGCAAAAACTGGTTAATTATGTGTCTCCCTGGACGGAGGAGAGGGTAAAGGCATTTCCAACGCTTGCTGCCTTGTGGGAGAGCAAGTCATCTCAGAAATTCGGTCAATTTTCCTATCCTGTTACAGTAAAAATAGGAAAGGAGGAGGTTTATATGCCTCCTTACATCTTGTGTTGCTGTCTTTGTTCTCTTAGAAGGTTCTTGCCCTCGCTGTTGTTAAGATGAGATGCAGTAAACGCATCTTCTCAATTCCTTTCATCCAGAGGTAAAGAGGAGAGACTCAGCTCTTCAGAGAGAATTCGCCTCTTAGGAAAGGGCAGCAATGTCAAGACTATATCTGCCACTGATTCATAATGTCAAAAATTCCCCTGCCCAATAAATTTTAATTTGACACCTCTGATAGACTAGGCACGTAGGTGCCCCAAAAAAAGGAATAAAAGGGGAAGAGGAATGCTGTCTCCTCTGCCTTTCCAGTGAATTAAATAGCTGAAAATTCCATATGACTCCTTTCAAGTTTAGTCCACTGCTTACTCTGCAAAGCTTCCCACTGATTCCAGATGAATCTTTTGCAGAAAGGGTTGCCTCACGATAAGGATCACCATATGTAATTCTGGCAGGATAAAATCCCTCCCCTCCCTTCTCACCTTTGGGAGAGGAGAAGAAGAGTTGAACATCAAAGCTCAGTATGCCAAGACTTGAAAATATATTTGCATGCCAAAATGGGATTCTTGCCTTGAACATCAGCCACAACAGCTCTGCAGCACTTTGGCTAATTCATTAACAAAAATCAATACAAGCTGCCTTTTAAGAAAGCCAATGTTTGCTTGTTGACACACTGGGCAATTCCTTTTAGCAAAAGCATCAGTGTTTACAAGGTGTGCTGTAAATCTGGCAAAACGTCAGAACAGCAAGGCCACAGAAAATGATTTCAGTGCAAACTTAAAAAATAAACCAAGGCACATTAAAAAGAAGAGCAATCACTAACAAGCAGAGACAAAGATGAGGTGCTTTTTACCTGGAGACTGTTCTTTTCTATCTTTTTTTGAAGTATCTGAAGGCACTTGGTGAAGTCTGTGAGGTCCTGATCCATGGTCTCTATGAACTCACATCCCTAGTGAAGAAGCAATAAAACAGAGAGAAAAGTGTAACATTTGTCATCTTTCAGTTTCAAGAACTTTGGTGATATCAACTGCAGTTAACAATTCTTAAAGTCTTCACATAGAGACACAAAATTAAGTAAAAGACTGTTATCCTTAGGGAGCCAAGCTGAACAAATTATTAAGAAATAGATGTTAGATAGGCACAGGATTAGATCTCCCAACCCAAAAAGTACATTCGTTGGTTTCGTTAAGTATTTTCTATGATGGTCTGCTGGACTGACAAATTCTTACATGATGAGTTCTGGGTGATGAGTAACTTCTGGGATCAGGTTTTAGGAAAATGACTGTCTGTCCTCTCTGGTTCTATAGTGATTACATTTTTGCTATATGTATTGAAAGATAATATAAAAATGTCAAGCCTCCTGGAACCAGTAAAGTTGTTTTAGTTAATTTGCAGTAATATAATAACAATCTTCTTGCAGTGCAGTAATACAAATGAGAGAATGTTAAAATGAAGAAAGCAGTTCAGACTTTTTCATTCAGAGCAAAAGCAATTCCTAAGCCTCTGATAATGAGTTGAGTAAGCAAAAGTGAAGTACACCTACCACATAAAGTCACTATTGAAAGAGGTTTCCAGGATAAAAAAAATACCCATGCAACATTGTAAATTATAGTAAGAACCACACAAGCTGGATTTACCTTTCCTACCACTTCAAGGCACCTTTAAAAGCTTCCTAGCTTTGTCTTTATCTGACATATTTTATGTTCCTGCAATACACAGTAACAACTGATACCCCCCAAAAAAAAAAAAAAAATGAGTACAGAATCTTTGCATGTATGCATATGTGTATAAACTATATTACATTGTTAATTCAAAAAATCCTCAAACTTTCAAGCTACCTCTACCTCAGTGATTAGAACAAAGATACAGAAGATAGAATTTCCCAGATCAGTTGCATGGATAGCATTTAGTGGATCGCAAACAACAAGATAATGACTCTCCAATTGGAAGACACATACTATCACCGAAATGCTCCCTGCACAGCCAGAATGCATACAGAAACAAATCTGTCATGCTGTAGAAGATACAGATGAAGAGAAAGAGGTAAGACAGGAGAAAATATCATCCCTCTTATTCCTTATATAACTCTTCTTCCTCCTCAAAATCTTCTGAAAGGAAAACTGCTCACAAGTAAAGTTGGAGCCTTTCCAGTACCTGATACTGCTCTAAATGCCTTTTCAGGTAGTAGTAGCAGGCCTGCCAAGGGGAGACATGATATACCTGCATCAACATATGCAATCAATGACTTCGCCTGCAGAAACACTGCTGCTGCCACCACGATGAGGCTAGGGAAAATGCAGCTGGAGACCTGAAGTCACTGGTAAGTGTCAGGAGATTTGAAGACTGGCCTGGTCTCCACTCTTCTTTTCACCAGCCATGGCTGAAACATAAAATTAGCAAGGAGAGAAGGGGAACAAGCCATTCAGATTCTGTAAGGAACACGTGTTCTGTAGGGCCAGTCCGAGACAGCAAGGGAGCCCAAGAAAGGTGTAGGGGTGGAGAGGCCTGAAAACTACTGAGGGAAATGTGTTAATCAAAGCCCACTCTACATGGAAAGATGTTTCATTCACTAAGAACTGAGTGCTCTCAGGCAGCCTCATAATTGGCATTAATAGCGGCAAAAGAGATTAAGCTTTGAGAAACTACAGATAAACAGAACCTCCTCGGACCTTCACGATCAGCCTTTGAACAGCAAGAGAACATGACAGAAGACTGATGATGAAGACTAAATCAATGGCAAGGACAGCTACTGCTGAGCATGGGAGAAGAGAGAGAACTTGAGTTATTAGCTCTTGAATTAATAGTAAAAAAGGGTGTTCTTTTATCTTGTGCCAGGACCATTCCTTGGCTCCACAGTGCTGGCAAAGTGAGTCGTTTATAGGTACCAATTTATAAATAATAAACTCCTCTCAGTACTTCTGAAATATTCTTTCCTGCAGTCACTAGCAAGTCTGATCTCCTCCTTGGACAGTCAGCTTTTGGCAGCTGCAGGTAGACTGCAGTTCTGCATTCCACCCACAGAAGACTAAACTTACTCAGCTATCTGGGGGTTTTAAAGCGAGGATCTACAACAGCTTCTATTTCATGCTTTCTACTGTTAACAGTACTTCATGTGATGTTAGCCCTTCTCTAGCTTCTCAAGATGTTCGTGGATGACAAATATCTCAAAGCAACTGTGATGCACTACTGAGGAGAGATAGCTTCAACATGGTGCCTAAAGAGCATTGTAAATGATTTACCGCAGCTCGTGAGGACAGCTGTGATGCACCACATCCTAAAATCCTCATCCTTCAGACATAATATGTTCAAGCCTACCTTGAACAGGCAGGGAGTCTTTCGCATGTATTTACAAAGAAAGGCCTCAAAGACAGACCACAGAAACCTGATCTTCTAAACTTATAAATGGGATGACAGATGCACTATTATAAAGGCAGGTTACTGTATCTATGATACTGATACCATGATGATTCTGTAAGAGCGGCAGCAAAAAAAATGATCCCCGACTTAATAGTGGTAACCTAAAACTCGCTGTCTGCAGCTTTGACACTTTATGCAAGTCCCACTGCATATCATACTGAAAAAAGCTGACAGATTATCATTGTTAAAGCCACCAAATCCTTCAAATTAATCTGCAGTACCTCATTCCCTTTCCACAACAAACAGATCATCAGTTCTGGAACTGATAGCCATCACTTGCTCTGTTCCTGGTGCCATGATGCTAAACTAACTGGCCTGGGCAGAATGCACTGGGGAAGAGGACTGGCAGCAGCGCTCAGACCTTCCTGCATCTGCTTCATGACCTTGCTGGAAAGCCTGTGCAGTTCATGTTCACTGATGGTAAGAGGTTTTCAGACAAATCTGTTGCTCTTGATATATCAAATCTAGCATTTTAAACAACTATTTCTCACAGTATTGGGCAGCAATTCAACTGCAATTCTTCTCAATCTTTGGTATATTATTCACAAATAACAGAAAAATCTTCGAGACACAGAGTTTACCAGTGTAACCAGGATTTAGTCAAAGGACACTATTATAATTGCAAGATAGGTAATAATGCTTGCAGTTTTATAGATACCTGCTCAACTTAATAGTGTTAACCTTTGGTAAGAAAGTTAAAAAGCCAAGCAAATTTAACATTAAGAAAGGTTAGAAAAATCAATACCACACAGCAGGAAAGAAAACAATAGATTGCATCTGATAACAATATAACTTTGCTGAATGATAGGATGAGCCATCACAGAATTAGGCTTTGGCTGTTCTGTCTCATTATAGCAGTTATAGGAGCCTCACTGCTAAAGAAGGAGGAGTGTGCCAGACACACATAATAGGATTATTGAACCCCGTATTTCAGACAGACACTGAAATCAGACAGGCATTGAAACGTCAATCTGAACATCTCAGTGCTTCTCCCATTTTTAGAAATATTATGCATCACAGCATGTTGTGTGTTTGAAGAAAACTGTGTAGATGTCCACTCCCCCATGTCCTTATTAATCTCTTATTAGAAGATAGTCATGATTGTTTTTTCTCTAATCGTTAGAGACATGAGGATATAATTACAATAGACAATATTCTAATTTGCACTCTGTTTCCAAGACCCTACTATGGCAAGTCATTCAAGTCTCTCTTTTGGAGCATATGTCCCACTGTGCTCACAGAATATACCAGTGACATCCAGTTTAGCTTGTGTTTAACAATTCCTACTGGACTGAGGCTCAACTCTGAGGTAGCCATCTCAACACAGATGCACTTATGTATAGTGCTAATAGCAGACACAGGAAAAACACATAGCTGGAAGTTAAAAGAGAAGCGATGAGACAGTTTATAGAGACTCCCAAAACCACGGCACAGATAAGCAGCAAATTTTAAAGAAATTGTATAAATTAACTTTTATTTCTAAATGCTCTCCTTTCTCTTAACCCCACCTGCCCTCTAACCATCCAGAGCAGTAGTGCACACAGACAATACTAATACTTTACAGACCTACTAAGTAACAGCTATAGATTCACAGAACCATCTCCTCTGGAAGGGACTTTTAAAAATCATCTGGTCCAACCTCCTGCTCAAAGTAGGTCTAGATTAGATTAGGCTGCTCAGGGCTCCGTCCAGTGCAGTTTTGAGGATCTCTCAGTTTGGAGATTTCTCAGTTTCTCTGGGTGACCTGCTCTAGAGATTCACCACCTTCATGTTTGTTTTTTTTCACAGGGTCAAATTAGAATTTCTTGTGCTGCAAATTGTAATTATTGCCTCTTTTCCTATCCCTGGGTGCTTTTATGAAGAATCTAGTGCTCTTTTCTTTATACTCTCCCATCAGCTAGTTGAAGACAGCAATCTCACAGAATTACAGAATGATTGAGGTTGGAAGGGACCTCTGGAGATCATCTAAATCAAATCCCCTGCTCAAGCAGGGCCACCTACAGCATGTTGTCTGGAACTGCATCCAGTTTTGAGTATCTCCAGAGAAGGAGACTCCACAGCCTCTCGGGGCAACCTGTTCCAGGGCTCTGTCACCCTCACAAGAAAGTTTTTTCCTCATTCAGATGGAACTTCCTGTGTTTCAGTTTCTGCCCGTTGTCCATGGCACCACTGAAAAGAGTCTGGTCCCATCCTCCCGACACTCTTCCTTTAGGTACTTGTAGACATTGGTAAGATACCCCCACCCCCCTCTCAGCCTTCTCTTCTCCAGGCTAAACAGGCCCAGCTCTTGCAGCCTTCACTCATAGGGAAGAGGCTCCAGTTCCCCAATCATCTTTGTAGCCCTCTGCTCGACTCTCTCCAGTAGCTCCATGTCTCTCTAGTACTGGGGAGCCCAGAACTGGACACAGTACTCGAGATGTGGCCTCCCCAGGGCTGACTAGAGGGGCAGGATCACCTCCCTCCACCTGTAGGCAACACTCTTCCTAATGCACCTCTGGATACCATTAGCCTTCTTGGCCACAAGGGCACATTGCTGGCTCATAGTCAACTTGTTGTCTCTACCAGCACTCCCAGGTCCTTCTCTGCAGAGCTGCTTTCCAGCAGGTCAGCCCCCAGCTTGTACTGGTGCATGGAGTTATACTCTATAGGTGTAGGACCCTGTACTTCATGAGGTTCCTCTCTGCCCAGCTCTCCAGCCTGGCCAGGTCTCTCTGAATGGCAGCACAGCCCTCAGGTGTATCAGCCGCTCCTCCCAGCTTGGTATCATCAGCAAACTTGCTGAGGCACCCTGTCCCTTCATCCACATCACTGATGAGTAAGTTGAACAGAACAGGACTCAGTACTGAGTCCTGGAGAAATCCGTAAGCCATGGGAATCCAACCAGACTCTGTGCCACTGATGACGACCCTCTGAGCTCTGCCTTTCAGCCAGTTCTGAATCCACCTCACAGTCCACTCATCCAGCCTGCACTTCCTGAGCTTACCTATGAGGATGTTATTACGAGAGAGTGTCAAAAGCTAAAGTCAGGGTAGACAACATACACTGCTCTCCCCTCATCTACCCAGCCAGTCATGCTGTCACAGAAGATTATCAGATTGGTTAAGCATGATTTCCCCCTGGTGAATCCACTGACTACTGCTGATCACCCTCTTACCTTTCACATGCTAAGAGATGGCATCCAGGATGAGCTGTTACATCACTTTTCCAGGGACTGAGGTGAGGTTAACTGGCCTGTAGTCCCCTGGGTTCTTTTCTTCTTGCTCTTTTTGAAAACTGGTGTGACATTAGCTTTATTCCAGTCCTCAGACACCTCTACTGTTCTCCATGAGCTTTCAAAGACGATGGAGAGTGGTATAGCTCCCTCTGTATTCCTGAGTGCATTCCATCTCCTGTTCATCTTCTTTTTTGGAGGCTGAATAAAATAATTTCTATCAGCCCTTTCTCATATTTGCACTGCATGATTATGCAACATGCAGTATTTTCACCTCAGAAAGCCTGAAGAGGTCAACTGACAGCAAAGAGCTTCTCTCTTCTTTTCAGGGCCAATTTCTGGCCCCAGGGAATTTTTTCAGCCATTTTTTCTCTCTGGAGTCTTCCTCTGCCTCTGTCCATTTGGATAATAACCCATAGCCACCATATTATTCAGATATTAGCTCCAGCCAGTTGAATGTTTTCATACTCAAATATGCACATAAGTATTTACAGTCTGAACTGCACTCGATGCAGCTGATACTGAAAAACCACCATAGGAGAAACATACACAGATTCAAAGTGCTGTTCTAGATGAGGCACTGATGGACAAGAAAGTAAAAACAGGCAATGGGTCTGACTTTCCGTCTTAGGTCAGGCCTAGCCAAGGAGGTAGACATGTGGATGCAAAACCAGACAAGTTTAACAGATGAGAGTCATTATGGTCTATCACTTCATCAGTATTAGGGGGGTGGCACTGTGACACCAGGACATTCAATTAGTGTCAGAAAGAAGAAAACTAGTCTTGGAAACCATCCCTGCTGGAACAATTGTTACCCACTGGAAATGGTTCTATTTTTGTCCAAGAGTTTCACAAATGATCCAGAATAACTCTTCTAGAATGGAAGCCTGCGTGTGAGCAGACTAATATGACTCATGAGATCTTTGAAAATATTTTAAAGGATAGGATTGGAGAAAGCGAAAAGGAGCGAGAGAAAGAAAGAGAGAATGAGACCGTGAGCATGAGACCTCGCTTGAGCAGCTGACAGGCCTAAAAAATGCATACATTCCCATAGGCCCTAAGTTAGTGGAGATTGATTTAGTAAGGCGGGACCAAAACCACGGTGCACTTTGAACCATGGAACTGGTAAATCTTTATGAACTACAAATCAGCAGGAAATTTATCAATCGAACCCTTTTTTGAGAGTTTCAAACAGTGCTGAACAACAACTATTGAATAGTTTCCTTTTAGATTAGTTTGATTATATAAATTGTCTTTTGAATTTTATATTAGAGAACAAAACGAATGTAATTGGTTAAAATTAGAAAAAGATTTTGGATATTTAAATGGCCAAAAAATATATAATTAAGTGAAATACATTTTCCTTCCAGTTTTTTGACTCCAACTTTGGCTAATCGCTTGGCATCAATGTAAAGTTAATACTGTACAGATTGCTTGGCTCTTTTCTCTGGGGTGGCTGATGATTCGACTTGTCTAATTGCACATTAAGTGACGCTGCCACTCAGATTAACTAAAGCAATTTATTAATCATGATGAAGTGTATGCACTGGAAGTCAAATAACTGAGGATCATACTCAAGTGAAAGCGCCATTATTAAAAAAAATGAACACAGGATGTCAGCTTTTGACCATCACTTCTTTCTAACTATATATACCACTTGATTAATTAAACAAGTATTGTCTGGTGACATGAAATACAATCAGTAAATATATGTAAATATATGCAAACCTCCACAAACCAGAAGCTACATGAACTTGTCAAATTTGACAAGCATTAAAAAAGAGCTCTGAAGTTGAAACTTTGACTGCAACAGCTGCAGCCTCTCCTCCCTTCCCCCATTTCTATTTTGATAGTGTTTTTCAAAGTAAATAAAATGTTTCCTCTTTTTGTTTTTAATGAGGCAGCATGTGGCTTCTCATGGAGGATAGCTTTTTTTATATCACATATTTGACATTGAGATAGCAGCAATGAAAGAGTTCTCCATTAATAGGTTACCACATTCCAAAAAAAGAGTCTGTTGTTCATGAAACAGTGAGAATTACTATAAACAAAACATGAGTCTGTGTCCACACAGACCAATAGCAAAGAAAGCAAGCTAAGATACTTTCTTTTCCACCTATAACAAAGTGAAAAGCAGGAGACCAAAGACAATAACCAACAGCAATCAAAAAACTAAACCAAACCAAACGTTCCCCCAAAACTCAAAAAAACCCAAAACCAAACCAAAACAAAAACCTCTCAAAGGAAAAAGACCAAACATCACAACTGACATTATGTTTGCTGGATAAACTCTCAGTGACTGTATGGGAGAAAAGTCTTTGAATTTATTACCAAATAGTCTTTGATGAATGAAAACACACACATTAGATATTCACCCATAGGTCAGAAAGCATAATTAAGTACACATCATTACAACACCTTTACCAGAAAATCATCAAAATCTTTTAAAATTTGTAAATAATCAAGAGAAAATGCAAGTATGTTGTGTGGGAAAACTAAGGCACAAAGGCCTGTCAGGAGCCATATGTCTCATATATGCAACCCCAATCTCTCATTTCTGGCATTAAGTAGTAAACCTAGATTTGTACATCCCTGTGCAACCCAGACATGTTATTTCTCCAATCTGATGATTAAAAGTGAGCACGGCACAGCAGTGACAGCCACCTGCTATTTTTGGATCTTCTCTGAAATTTCCCTTTTGTGTCCTTCCTTATTTGAAAAAGAAAGGCTCGAAGAGAGTAGTTTTAATTGACGGTCAGACTCTACAATCGCTACTGTGAAAAATCTTTTGTCTGCCAAGCTGATTAGACCCTTTTGGATCCTAACCTAATAAAAGGGCTGATTATGTTACCTTGTTTTTCTCAGGAAGTTATGTGTAAACAGAAATTACTGTTATATATGTGTGCACTTATGTATGAAGAGAAGACATAGCTCACACACGGGAAATTAAGAGCATTGGAACAGAAACCACCTCCGACAGAAGTGAAACACATGCTTCTAATCAGGGACAGCATAAGCCGCTGCCCAGAGCTGTTGATGACGGTCTTCTTCATTGACTTGATGGCACTTTGCATGGAGACTGAAAGAACTGTAATGTCTCTAAAACACTGTAATTATGCTTAGACATATAGAAGTGTGCAAAGGTAAACTAATAATTAGACAATTACTTAGAACTAATACTTATCTTTGGCACTCAACTTCAATGCCATGACACAATTAGGAGTCAAGCACTTTCCCAAAGTAAAGCTATCTCAGTTCCACAGAGCTGAAGAAATAGGACATGAATTATTCCTCAAAATTCCATAATTTGGGTTATCTTTTATGAGGTGGGGGAGAGGGAGACAGACTGTCTGAATTTCAAATCCCACAACAACTTATGCACAGTAACCTCCCTAGAACTTTTTTTTTTTTTTTTTTTTTTTTTTTTTTTTTTAATTAAAAGGGCTCTGGGTTAACAGCTTTTGGTTTTTATCATGTGGGAAGACAAATGCTCTAAAGAACTAACATTAATAGGCAGACACTGTATTTGAACTGACTTCACTTTAAAGACTGATTACCAATTCTCAAGACTCATCTCAAGGTACAAAAAGCATGGAACACAACAGCAAGGCTTACACTAGGGCGTTTTCAAGGGTTTGGGCTGACAAATTTTAGTTATCCTAAATGCTATCTCTACATAATCTCTTGCCAGCAGCCAAGAATCTAATAGCAGTCTCACTATGAAAGTGCAAAGAAAATAGCAAAAGGGATGTTGAACTGGAAGGCATAAAACTCTCTGAAAGACAATGTCATCATTAGGCATATTAAAATATACATGGTCAGTACAGCTTAGCTCTCTTTTGTACTCAGACAGGATTTACATCGGAGAATTCTTGTTCCTTAGCTGGTATCTGACAGTTTCAGATGCAAGTATATGCTCTGAAAATAATTTGGTTTGTGAGAGTAGAGCTCCAACTAAGGTATTGATCACTGGACTGAATTAATTGAGATTAAGCCCCAAATGTGTACCACGTTTACAAAAATGGTATTTTGGGGAAAAAAATCTGTCTACACATACAAAAAGAGTACAAGGGGATTCAAAGAGTTTAATTACCTAAAGACAGCAAATTGAATGGAGAAATATCCTCCTATGTACGGATACAACCTCCAAAATTTGTGCTATTGATACAATTCATTAGCTCATTCTTCCTTTCTGCACTGTGGAAAAGAGCAAGAAATTAGTCCCAAGACTGATCCTTCAAGAAGGGATTACTTCCCACTTCTTGTTAGTTTTCCTTTCTGAACATCTTCTTGCCAGAAATTTCTGTATTAACTTCTCACTTGTATAGGTATATGGCTAAATAATACTCACTTTTTCCCTTGTTATTGTTATGTCTGACAGCTTTCTAAAACCTCTGAGCCTCAGTATAAAAACTATGTTAGAAGGAACAGCAGAAATTTCTGTAGTGGGAGATTTTTCTAGTGTTCAGAGTGATCAGTGATTGTTTAGAATACTCCATCATTTCAGGATCATTTCATATAGGTCTAAAGGAGAATGACTATACATATCATTGGTCCTATTCAGTAAGCCAGTTTTTACTTTCAACATTTTGAACAAAGTACCCTGCCCCTTTTCCTCCTCTAGTTCTGCAACCTTCCTTCCAGTTGTATTTCTTCTTCCTCCATGAAGGAACAGCTACTTAAAAAATCTATGGTTGTCTTCTTTGTCTTGTCTAGGTAGATCCCCTGGGACATTTCCAGTACGTGCTGGTGACTGAGAAAGGTGCAGGGTTTACATTGCTAACAACTTGCTATCTCACAGCGCTGTTTAATCAGAAAGTCTACATCCTGTTTATCTTCTTCTAGGACACTAGGAACAGTAATTCAGAGTGAAGTTAATACTCTGATGTTAAATAGTCCATGCATATTCCATGCTAGTTGTAGGCAAAAAACAAACACAGATAAAAGATATTACTTTTTGAAAATAATCTCAGGCAAGTACCCATCCTGTGTTGTGACATATGCTAACGTCAGAGGTACCAATGATGTAAAGGATGTCAATGTCAAGGGGCACATTGGTATTTATTTAGCCAGTGTTTTGTACTGACCTGGACTTTGATGAGTTCAAGAATTACAAAGACTGAACAGATTTTTTCAGATGCCTAATCTTTGTGTAAACCAGTGTGAACAGGTTTTCCAAATTCAAAACAAAAATTAAGTTAAACTGCTCTGTATTTCAACAAGTGATACTGCAAAGAAAACAACAAAACTTAAAAAAAAAAAAAAAAAACCACAAAACCCCACAAAAAATAAGCCTAGCTTTACAATCCTGTTCCACCAAAAATCACCAAACCATTTGGGAGCTCTAAAGACAAGTAACTGACATGCTGACATTTGGATAGACATAAGCAAAAGCTCAGGAAAATTAAACCACTGCCCAGCAGAGCAGTTCTGACTTCATTACTCATGAGTGTTGCACTGAGTATGAATGCATTCCCAAGCAAAATTCTGGATATTTGCTGTATTTCCATATAACTGAGGTAGATTCTTGAATAATCGAAATCCACAGATCATATTCACATAGTTACTGTACTTTTGATCAGTGGAGGGGTTCAACTACTCTTAGTTTAATTTAAATGTGAAGTTGTTGAATAAGCATTAGGTCTTTAGCTCTGAAAGTGCCTGATTAGTTGGTACGCCGGAAATCATCTGGGTTTCCCTTCTGCATATACTTTAAGGCCTGCTTTTTCAATAGGTAGAGTTCGCAGATTTAGTAGCAGGGAACATGTCTTGCATTTGGGCTGTGTGTCCTTCTTCCTACCTTTCCCCTTCACCTGCCATGCAATTAACTACTCAAGGGACTGTTCAATTAGATACCTGAATAGTCAGTTTACTATATTAAAAATACTTGCATTTCATACGTGAAATGCTTCAAGCCTCGAACAGGTGACAAATATTAAACTAAACAAAATAAATAATGTGCAATGGCTCTTTAAGCAACACAGAGCTTTGCAATAAGATATTTTGTTTTAGCGTTCCCTAGGTCTCTCCCAGTAGGATATTCTTTTCCTTTAGATAGCAAAATTGTTTTCTGAAGCCTACCAATGTCATGTCTAGCTCTCCTTACAAATAGCTGTGGTCCTTGGCAAGTTATCCTACAATACATATACACACTACAAAAAAGACACATTGCAGCCACCTTCTTGATCTATTCAGATTCCACTCCGCACACCCCTCTGCTAATTGACTAGTCATAATTGAATAGGGTTATTTTTGATAAGATATGCCTGTCTCCTAGGCATAGGATATAGCACAGGCCACAGTTTGATCTCCCTTAATGCTCTGATATAACTCCGAAGTGAAATTACCCTGAACAAGGCAGCAACCGTGTTTTCCACCAACATTACTGAGAACATACTTTGGCCCCATGCATGTTGCTGATAAAGGGTAATGGACCAGGCAGGGCACATTCGCCAACTAAAGCCATTGGTACAAAGAATTGTAACTTGCTTGCAGGAACAGAACACAGCAAAAATGCAGAGTTGCATACCACCCTAAGATAAGAAAGCAAGAGCTGAGTGCACACTTGGGGGCAAAGTGGCCTTAAGTACTGCCAGGAATACGCAAGGCTGTGTCCTGAGGAAGCAAGGTAAGTCCTTCCCTTGACTGCTGTTGAGACAAAGCATCAGGCTCAAAAGCAGCCTACCGTGCTTTGAACTTCCCAATAGTTGTACAGGTTAACGCAATTGCTGTATGAACCTGACTTACCATTCACTCGGGACAGTAAGGCACATTGTAATTTTTCCATAATACCCTGTTCTAACACAGTCGCATCTGGGCGCTTCTCCTTTTTCACTTCTCTTCACTCTCTCTATTCTCTATTTTAAACTAGTGCTGCTAAAAAGAAAAAAGGAAAAAAAGATATCAAGGCTTGCTTCTGCACTTTTCTCAGAGATCTAAAAAAACCTGCTTACAGTTTCAAAAATCTCTGAGAGAAGATGTCAGAAGCTCAGCAGGGCTAGCAGGGGTGTATTTGCATATTTTCAAGGGACTTTTTTTTTTTTTTTTTGTGAAGGGGGACAATCATACAATTCTTCCATCTACATTAGCTATTTGACTGAATTTTGCTCGAGTCTGAAGCAGATCCACATGTGCGTGGATCACACATCTTGCTGTGCTTGCAAAAAAAGAGTGGATATCATTAGCCTTTAGTATACAAGCTGGCTGTGTACCCGTTGCAACACGAAGCTCAGCCTAGGATCTCCACCTGAGAACCTCTGTGTCTTTGCTGACGGGTTTTGCAGTCTAAGCAGACCTAAACTCTGCCACTGCTCCTGGGAGACCAACAGGCCAATTCATAGCTAAGGAGGCTATGCACAAACTGAGCAGGCACAGTACCCTACCAACTGATCAGTGCCAGAGCTTACTTTACCTCTCCCTGCAAAGCAGTCTCAAGCAACAAGGAAAGTCAGTGACTGCCCTTTAAATCATTCTCTTAAAGGTCTGCAAGGTATTTCTGAAGGGAAGAGAAGACTAGCAAAGAAAATACTTTCTTAGTGTTTTCCAGTATTTTCTGCGAGAAGGTGATTAATACATTAATTAGATCATAAAATGAGAAGATTAACCTGACCTTTTCAGTCATCTTGCCCATTTTTCTAAGGAGAAGGATCTTCTACAGTATACTCTCAAGTGCTGTGTCCAGTTTAATTAAAAGATTTTTCAAGTCACAGTGGTTTTGCTTCTTTCCAGTGGAAAACTGTCACAGCACAACAGATCCCACCTGGGGGCTTCTCCTTGTATTCACTAAACATTTCTTTTTTCATCCATATCCCCCTTACATGTAGGCATTATATACTTGTATACTCCTACTTCATGCAATGCCCAGTACCTCATCTCTTTCCTAATCTTTCTTTAAAGGTGTGTTTCAAAATCCCTAACATCCAGAGACAGAAAAGTAAAAGCAACAGACAAGCAACGTGGCACCTGGAGACAATACCCTAGTTTCACTGTTCATTGCAGATTACTTATCTCTTCTCCAGTTGTCAGTCTTACCATCCACAGCCAAGACGTTTAAAACAAAGTGTCTCGCAATGAAGGCCCCGAGGCAGCATTCATCGAAGCAGCAGTCGATCACTGATGGGGAGAGGAGACGCTCCCGTGACCTGGTGATCTGACATCACCAGCGCACAGCTCCCTGGGCAGATTCAGGCACTAAATGATTCCCCACCTTTTCCAGGTGTCAGGCACCTGCCTACGCAGACCTTGGTTGTGGCCTCTCTCCATCCTGTCCTACTGATATCTAATGAATTAACACCTCAAGTGTGCGTTGCAGAAAGAGGTGAACAAGCAAGTAGCCTGTACAACACTGAGAGTCAAAATGATCCCGACATGTAAGGTAGCCACAACAAGACAAACACTTACTTAAGGCAAACTCCTACCCTTCCTCCACAGTTTTAAAGTCAGTCATACATAACAATTTGTTCTTTTTGCATATTAAAATTACTAAAATACGTAATTTCTCCACCTTGACTTTTCCAGAAACAGAAGTTAGCCCCAAAACATATCAGTTGTCATCTCCTCTGCATCCTTATTTTAGCCGTCATCATAGTTTTTGCTTCCTTTGGAAATTCAAAAAATAAGCTCTCTAGAATTACAGACTGCATCAAGTAAAAATAAAAATAACAAAACAGAGGAAGTATGTGATTCGTCTATTTTTTTTATTTGAATGAAACACATTGGAGATTCACATTGGAAATGCTTTTTTGGAGCAGATTTAAAGCAAAAGTTGTTATTTGTATCAAATTATCGCTAAGAGAAAGATGATACTGTTATTTAATACTTTTTCTTCATATAAAGTTTAAGAATTACTCTTACACTGCTAAATAAGTTACAAAAAGTCAGTACTTTTATTCCCTAGATACTTGAAATCTTTCCAACCTTTTTGTGCATGCAATACAAATGAAATTCAAAACTACAGCTTTCAATCAGATAGTATTTTGAATGTGACAGTCAACTACTAAAACCGGTATCTGAATGCAGTCTAGTGGAACGTAAAATACCTTGTTTTTAATGGATTCATTGAAGAAAACCAGTGTGATCATTCAAATGAATATAAACCAAGTAAACAATTTGACTAGATTGTTACAATGTATGGGGAAGAGAAGTACCACGTACTTACTTAAGAATACCCCCATAAAGGGAAAACTATGTTCTGTATGTTTGGCAACAGACTACATAATATTTCTCCCTCTAACAGTAGAAACGTTTTCTGTCATTTCTAGCAAGCTCAGACAAAATTTTGCTAATACTAAGCTTCAGATAGAGCTACAGCACCAGATATTTTAATTAACTACTTATTTTTCCAAATAATTTGGCTGAGAGTGAATGAAGCTCACTTTAAAAACAACTAAGATTATCATATGCAAGAAGAAATATAGTCTCTCATTCAAGAAGAATTAGTAGGTCACTGTAAATAACATCTGCACTCTTACTGTACATCATTTTGGTGACAGAAGGTACTGCCATGCAGTCTGATCAACATTACCAATGAAGCACAGCCAATTATTTTGATATGTTTGTATGACAGATTGCTGTTATTAGTCAACGTTAGGATGCTTGATGAAATTGCATAGGGTTGCATTTCCCCAAACTCATTGTTCTGTGTTCTCAAAAAAGCATCTCTGCAAAAAAATAAATTGAGGGAACTGCAAGGAGAAGGACTGTTTTCTTTCACTTACATCATGCAACATTCAGTTTTAAGGGGGTTTTTTAAGGTAAGGTTAATGGTTTTTTTAACATTCATTTTTTCTTAACTTCCAGCAATCTGTAACATCTTGGAATCTAAACAGATTAGCCTGTGCCATATCTTCAGCATCGTCTATCAGAACCAGTTCCTGCAATGAGAACTCAACCAATGTCTATACTTTGCAGGATGCAATACAGAACCAAGTTTTCTCTTCCTGTTGAGGTGGAATAACCAAAGAGCAAGAGCTCCTTTTACTTCAGTAAAACACGCTATTTTCTCCAAGTCTTTTGAAGTAACAAGCACAGTTACTTTATCTAAAAATCAATGCAAAGAGCCCCTAGTAATTCAGTCACATTCTGTCATTGATATTACATCAGTATAAGAGCATGGCTTTCTAGTCTGGCATATAGGAGAATTCTACACTCCTTAAAAGATCTTTCTTAGATTTGAGGGCCTAACAACTATACCTTACAGGATACAACTATTTTCTGCTGAAGACAAACAAGAGGAGAAACAAGTATATATATGTATATGTATACAAGAGAACAAATTTGAGAATTTGGGAGGCAACAAGCAGACAACAGAAATACACCTTAGAGAACATTCCTGTGCTGAAGTCCTAGGTCTGGCAAAGCAGAGGACACACCTGGGAAAGTATGAAGGCAGTAGGAGAGTCACAAATACTAAAGTTGGATTTGCTATTGGAATTTATTCATCGTATGTTCATCTTCCATTCCACTTTTCATGGTATCTCATATGATTGGAGAAAATAATGAATTACTGCTCTCATAGCCTTTTTTTTAATATCATATTCATCTCAATTCTCAGAACACTCTAATATTCATCTCAGAACATGGATATGCTATACTTCTGCAAGTTTCTCTTACACAATTTTCTTTTCTTTAAAAGAAATATACCTAACAGCTACTTAGTACTGAACTCCCCTATCACCCTGAAAATCTCCAGTGACTTAAACACAAGTTAATGATCTGAGAAGATATTCCTTCTGCACCACCCATCTCTTTTTTTCCCCTTTCATTTCAAAATTGAATTATTTGATTTCCCATGTTTCAACTCACTAACCACTTCTCTAGGTTTCTAGCTCAGAAGCAGAAATAAAGACAATATAAAATGTAAACTGCAAGGAAAGTAGCAACCCATGTAAATCTTCCCCATGCTCCTTTTGCTGATCCTTCTGTGGTCACTAGTGAGCTACCCCTGTTCTCCCTAACACAGCTCCTCCCCACAAACCTTTTGGTCAAAAAGCTGTTTCTGACAGGATCCACATCCACTGTTTCAGTACTTAGCCCTCCAGCCACACCATGACAAAAGTCTGTCCCTTTATAGGGCAAACACCCTCTAAAACAAAATAAAACACCATCACAAGGAAACGCAAACTCTGCCCTGGCTCACAGCTTAATGTAGCCCTTCGACCCACCCTTCCTAGTTCCTTCTCTGTCCCTTCTTTGCCTGACAAGCAGCTGGGGTAGCTCAAGGTCCCATCACCAGCTTGGTCTGTCATCAGCAGCAGGAAATCCACTCATCCTCCCCATCAGCTCTGAAGTGAGTCCAACCTTTTGTCACATTTGGAAGAAGCCTCCACCCTCAGGCCTGGCATTATCAGGAGAAAGGACTGGGTGGAACAGACTGAGCCAGCCTAATTAACACTGTATTGAACCGGTACATCACAGGAGAAGGAAAAAAAGAAGTCTGATACACAGAAATAAAACCTGAGGATCTCCCTTCCTCAACTTTTCTTAGTGACTGTGAAGGCAGATGAATGCGCCAGCTCTCTCTCAGGAAGCACTGAATGATCTCAGTCCATATCCTGCAGAAGTAATACAGGAAAAGCAGCAATCCTTGGTCTCACTTAGAAAAGCCTTGACAAGGCACCTGCAGTAGGAGAGACAACAGAGCATTCGTTTGCCTAAGGAGGGAGGCACAGGCCCACTGCAATTGCTCTTTTCAAAGCGGTTGCAAGGAGGGGCAAAGACAGAGAGGAAAAGCACCCATATGTTTATATGGGGCTCACAGGTACCATGACAACACAAATAACAAATAATGGTGGCATTGCATATTTCAGTTGAAGAACAAGTGAATCTATAAACCAAAGGGGCAATGGAAACAAAGTATTCAAGAAACAGGCTGAAAAGTATCAACAAGTTATTAAATTGGCCTAACAAGGTCAGGCACAGGCTCCAGTGCCTTGCAACACATCCCCACTTAAGCTAAAGTTGCCAGTGATAATGTGTATCACGCCATTTCCTGCAACTCTTCCTTGCCCCTAAACTGACATCATCTCTTATTCTGTTATTGATTTATCTCAGGCCACCCTTCTTCTGTACAGTGAGGCAAAATAGCACTAGCAGGATTAAATCAAGTGTATCTACTTTTAAGTGAACTATTAGTAAAACTCTAGGAAAGAAAAGAAAGAAGAATAAATACCGTTTGATTACACCACAACAGTAGCTTTCCTTGCTCTGTGGTACATTTATAGGGATGTCTTTTTCAGCTGAAAAATTAATCACAACAGACATTTATTATTTCCTATACTACAGAATGATAAGGACTGCTAGCGGAATAATTATGCTATGCTATAATTATACACAGTAACCCACTGCGAAGGGCACAGCAATGCTTTAAAAGTACTTTGGTTTCTAATCATTCTGCAGGTTTCTCAGTGAGTTATAAGGGCTGTACCATGCTGTTGATTCCCGATCTACAACCTGTAAGCCCATCACAAATGAAACTCAAGTGCACAAGCACTGCTGTATCTATGGTAGCTCTGCGCAGAACTGTCTCAGGCACCTTTACATCATGCTCAGGAGCGTGGCGGGTCGTGCTGCAGACACGCTCAGGTCAATCACAATAAAGGTGTCCCAGGGACACTTAACTGGCTTGGTCTTGAAGCTGGAAATAAAGTCTTTGCTGAGAGGGGAGGCTCAGAAGAAGAGGAAATGGGAGAAGAGACAAGCAAGACTACCAGGGACTTCCAAGGAAGCTCACTTTCAAAAAGATTTGAAACTGTTTTACCAGATGAGTCAGGTTAAATTCAGAAAGGGGCTATACCTTCAGGCAGGCAGTACATAAACTGGAATCTGTGGCATTTACCTACTAATATTTAAAAGCACAATGCAAGTGATACTCAGCTGAAATACATACATTTCCTTACACATGCAGATTCTTCATCCCACCTGTAGGCACCACAGCCTACACAACGTTGGTGAATTTACTCAGGAGAGCTAAGCCCAAGACTCCTTAGCACAGTCAGAAATCAGAAGCATCAAATACACAGTTGGTTCTGGAACCAGCACAGCTAGGAAACCTTATATTTGATTGGGCAGAAATTATAAAGTACAGGAAATTCAAAAAGTCAAGATTTACTTCACTGTCTGTCTTACCCTCCCCAGAAGTCTATACCCAATGTTGTCTCTTGTTTTAGTTGAGGAAAATGCTCACAGCTCCAGTCACAGCTCCAGGCTTTCTACTCACTTCATAACAACAAACTAGATATTTGGTGCTTAAGCTGCTCGGTATAGAAAGATGGAAGAGGCAACAGATAACAACCTGCATCTTTCTACTGCAAAGATGCATCTCTCTATGCGCAAAGACATCTCTAGAAGTCACTATTTCACTTTATTTCAGTACAAACCTTTCAGGAGATGTATACAAACTAATCAGACTAATGTATCTGTAGACTGCCCTGTTTGATGGATTATCTGGACAGGTATTATCTTACTTAAAATTTGCATGAAATATACTGGTTGGTTTGTATGGTGGTCAAACAGGAGATCTGCATGGAAATCAGATCTAAAAGTTTTGTTTGCACCTTTTTGTAGTTCAGAAGTACAGAAGACTGAAGTTCCAAAGACAGGCACACGTACATATTTGTCTGACTGCGGGGAGAAATATTCAGCATACATTGTGCGAAAATGTGGCTAGCCTAAATATTCAGCCAATTTGCACATACGACCACTGTATGGAAATAATCAGGTAAGAATGTCTGCCCTGCAAACTAAGTATATGAAAGACAACCACGTCCAACCCACGAAAATAAAGACAGACCTTTCAAAGTTAATATCCAATATCCAGTTCAGACCAATTAGGTCTAGCAGACTCAGTAAACAGAGCCAACTTTTTAAAAAAGATTTTCTTAATTTAGAAATGAAAAGCAAAGAGAACAATAAGGCTTGGGCTTTCAGCATTCTAAACCCGTGCGTCTTTGTTTCACTGTAGCAGTGGCTTATATGGATTAGTACATTCAGTTAAGGGAAAAGTGGACTTAAACTCTGCAGGTATGAAGATTCCATCTTCTCAAAAAATCCACATAGAGTTACTTCTTACCATGCACACACAAGCACTTCCAAAAATTTAGGTCAACTCATTAAAAATATATATATTCACTTTAATATTATTATATTTATATTAAAATAACCATTGCCTGAGATTTTACCTATGAATCATACACACACATGTATGTCAAAATTTAGAACATATGTGTTTACTCTACAGATTTTAGCATACAAATATCATCTCACTGTATTATTTAGAAATAACCACGAACTCTATCAGATTTTGTGAAAAAATCCTGGAACATTATTTGTGGCAATAAACAACTTGATTTTCTGATAAAAAAAGAGGAGTGTTAGTATCAACACTCAATCAAATTCAGCCCATTTTCATCCTACATTATTTAACAAGGCTTAATTTATCAATTGTCAAACCAATAAAGTCACTAAAATGAAGTGCATGCATTTTGTAAAATAGATGTAAATCACATCAGGTCATATTAAGTTATTAAGTTATAAGACTATTAAAAACATGCAGAAGTAAACCAACCCAATGATTATAAAATAGTTTTGTTCCTACATGGAGAATGTTTATTAGTTTAGATTAAAGAGGTTAAAAAAAAATACCCTATGTTACTTAACAATTAGAATTGCAACTGGTAAACAGGATGCCTGGATTCTGTTCTTTAGGCTCAATTTGGCTTTAACAAGGCTGCAGAAGCATCTAAACTGATGATCCAAAAAAGAAAACCAAGAATTGTCTTCTAAAAGAAAGGTTCTTTCTTAGTGGGTGGTAACAATCAGCTTAGCCCTTAAACAACATGAAACACACACATACACACACACACACACACACACACAAGCACATCTGTTTAAGCATGCATTTATTCAGATTATAAATTTTATATATATTTTTATTCTGGTAGGAAATGGTGAATGACCCTTCTCATTTACCACGATTAGTTTTTTTTACTTGTGTATTTTTTTAAAAAAATCAAGTTGCTTTAGGATGGACATTGGAACCAAACAAAAATGCTAACAACCACAATTTTACATTCTAAAATGCACTGAGAGATTGTCATTAGAATGCAGGACTGGGAGAATCCTTCTGCTTCATCAAATTCAATCCTGTGCTGCCACAGGGAACATGTCATATAATCCTGCTCATAAACTTTCTAGACTCCATTTCAAAACCACTCAGGTTTCTTGTTCCTCAACTACAACTTCCCAAAAGGCTCATTCCTCCAATGGATAACAGCATACTTCTAATTTGCAGCATGAATTTAAGTGAATTTATTTAAGTCAATATTATTCTATCTTTTCCAACTCTACTGTTTAGCCTTTTTATATATTTGTCTTATTTTTAATTCTGTTGGCTAAAGAAGCCAAGCTCTTTCAGCCTTTTCTCCTAAGACAGGCTGTTGAGCTCTTTGCTCATTCCAGTAAGCAGGTTTCAAGCTCCCCCCAGCTTCAGATTCACCTTTCTTAGAAATGGGTTACCCAAGTTATGTGCGGTTCTCCAGAGGCGGCATTAAAACCTTTTACAATGGCATTGTTTCGGTATGGAGTGTAGTTAGATGATGATTTTTAATAATCACACTGTCCTTGTGGCTCCAGTTTCCCCACTTCATCTTTTTGAATTCTCTGTGAACTAAAGTAACCATCACTCTATTTAGAGACTAACTTGTTTTGACTTTTTAACCTTTGAAACAGCATTTTTGTTGATCGATTCCTCTTCCCCTGCCCTGCCCTCCTCCTCTTGCATGCTTCACACCTATTCTTCGTTTCCTGTCTGAGCTCACAGGGTTGCATCTGAAGTCTTTCTTGACTATCTTTCACCTTTCGTTTAGGAACAAGTTTCAGACAGAAGTTCTTTAAGATAAAAGGTGTAGAAATCTGTCTCCTCTGTGTTTAGTGCATTAGCTTCTATACAGATGGCCTTCTGTTTTCAACTTCTCAACGCTTTTTCCTGTTGAACTAAAATTATATAAGATAAAAATAAAGACAAAAGAACACAGATTTCACAATATTTGGACCCAAATCAGTTAGTTTTGCATCTTCATAGTCTCATCATAAACATACAATGTTATTTCACAAGAATCTTTACTTTTTTTCCTGCCCTTCCTGATCAACACATGCACTGTAATATTTCTACTCCATCCTTGCCTGCTACTTCACCATGCTTCTGTTAAACCTATAAACTCTATTTGCATGCCAAAGATAATCATTTTGGTTACTCTGCTGTGCTGCCAAGGTTCTTGTAAACAAATTCCTTTAGTAAACAGTACTGTTTAGTACTTAGTAAAGTAATTAAATCCTTAGTAAACAATTCATTTCAGATATTTCTTTCTGACCTTACCTAATTTTCTAGTTGGGTTACATATAATGTCCAGCTACAGCTCCCACCCTTATTAAATTGTACTTCTTCCCTCTGTTTCATGTTCTAATTCCCAGTTGTGTCTTTATCCTTTACTAAATAAACAATCCTGCATGCTGTGGAGACATAAACAAACTTATCTAACCACATTTTGCATTTAAAAATGAATTGATTTACTGGACACACGTGGCTGAATTCAGCAGCTAGAGATAATATTGATTGTTTCTCATCACCAAGTTCTTCCATGCTTTATGAACAGTAGTTCTCATTATCTCATACTTCATTTTTATTCGTACATTGAAAGAGAAAATAAACCTTTCTACATTTTTCAAATGTAAGCACTGAACTGAAGTCAAATGACTACAATAAAAAAAATAATAATAAAAAATCTGACTCTAAAGTAGAGACCTCTGTCAAAAGCTTTAGTTTCAGAAAACTCTAGTTCCAAGTGCTCAGCTAGTAATGTGGCCAACTCTGTCAGCTTCCTTTAAATTTTTGACAGTTCATACTTGAAAAATCTCCTTTATTTAGTTTAAAAGATTTTAACTGAAGAATTAACGAAGTGTCACAGTTCTCATTTTAATTGGGTTTACTTTTTAGTTTGTGCTAATAATACAAAAAGTAGATGCTCAACACTTACTAACTGCTGAAAGGTAGGCAGAATACACTAGATATTTCTAAACTGGATACTCACCAAAGTGGCTGATGAACACTTCAAGAACTGTTATCTGGTAACACAGAGACTGGAAGGGACCTCCTGTGTCATCACCCTTGTTGCCTGAAATCCTAGACAAATTCATCCTACACACCTTTCAAATTAATTATCATCAACCAAAGATCTGTTCCCTGCACTCAGGCACAAATTTTGGGATTGCAATTAATGTGATTACATAGCTTAGTCACTAATACCACTTGCAAGACAGGTAGCCATTTAAGAGCCATATACATATCAATGTATATTGTTCCATGAATGCACAACTGATTATTGCATGCATAGATTTAGCTAATGCATTTTGAAGGCATGGTTTAAAGGACTAGATCTCCTGTCATGTTTTATTTCCAGCTGGGTCCAACTGTGATGCTTTCACTGCACAACGATGTTCATAACTCAGACAAAACTCTCAATGAGAAAGGCTTAGGAGCAGTCATTTTAGACTGGTAAATCATTTGGAAGTAGGGAGAAAAAAGGACAGTTTGCCGGGGGCAGAAATAAATGATCTATTGAGAGCAAACAGGATAGGAAGCCACTGTCCCTTACATTTCCTTCTGTGCAACTCCCCTGAAAGTAAATTTATCTAAACAAGAGACAGCGTTGGAAGATGCTTTGGGAACAGACTGCTGATATTCAAGAAATCTTTTGGTATTTATGAAACCCAATCAGATTAACTCTTTAAAGTATCTTGAGTCCTTTACAAAAAATATACTACATAGGTAATAAAGCTTCCCAGGGATCTTTAAGCTTTGTATATTCTCTCTTTTCCTAATATAACCATTAATTTTATATCATCTCTTTCCTGTTCCACCATTTTACCTCTGTCATAGAGAACTCTAAGCTTTCCAATAGCATGTATAAGTTGTCAACCTCCCTACCTTTATTTTTTCATGCTTTATACAATCAAATTCTGAAGAACTTGTCAAAAATATCAAACACAGTTAGTCCTTTAGCACTTCATTTTTCTACCTATGCATCCACTTGTACTTAAGGGCTGCAAAGCCCTTAAGTAAAATCTTGTTTTTACAAAAAAAAGATTACCAGAGCTGTCTTGTATTCTGTACAGGAAAATATTATCACATACACCATGTGCTTTAATTCTAAGCATTTGGTAATATGTGTACTCTCTGGTAAGATGTTCCAGTTTAAAATGCTGAAAGCGTCACTGTCATCATTTTCTTAAAAAAGCTGAAAAGTTTGCAAATTCATAGGTTACTTCTGCTTAATAACTCCAAGAGGTGAATTGTACTGCTATTATGGGTTTGGGGCCTCTCTGCAGATGGCTGCCTCAGCCAGGACCCAGTACAAGCACCCTGCTGAAATCAGTAACAAATCTCCCTTTGGCTTGAAAAGGGACAGCATTTCCCACTAGGAAGCAGGCTGGCAGGTGCCTTCTGCAGACCTGCCACGTGCTATTAGGCATTCCTCAGGCTTTCTTTGAAAGCATGGCGCAAGGACTACAATCAAAGCTTTATTCACAGGCATCAGTCAACTGGCACAAACCACTTATTTCTGACTGAAAAGTGTTCAAAAAGACTTTCCAGTGAAGCAAGAAGCTTCTTTCACATTTAAGGTACAGCTTTGATTACCTCTTTAAGGCACTGCTTGGATTCTCTGAGGGTTTCCAAAGCCCTTTGTGGGAACACCTCTCAGCGCTGGTAGCAAGTTCTTCTACAGAAAAAGGCAGCAAAAGAAAAAGAAATTGAGCCTGGCCACAGTCAGCTATTTGCATTACTGAGAGCACATCCATTCAGGCCACAAGAAACTCTGCAGAAACAGCAAATTTGAGGGGATGGCTGTCTCCCAAGGCTGGACCTGTTTCTGATTTCTGCCTCTTCTCAGAGTGTAGGAAGGGCCCTGTGGCAGCTGCTCACTATCTATGAGGCCAGGGCTGCAGACTGCAAGATGGGCAGTTCACTGAAGGCAATGGACAATGACTACCACGTGTAGAGCCAAACTAGGTTACTAAAGGAAAGATATTTGTAGATTATCTTCCAAAGAAGCAATAAATTACAAAAGCTCCACATCACTCCTCTCCAAGAACAAGCTGGACATATTTTATCTGTGGAGCATATGTGAGCAGTTTATGCTGGTGGAGCATAGGCGAGCTGGTTCCGTTCTTAACAAAAAAGTCTCTCCAAAAACCCTGCCCCCCAGACTGAATTACACTTGCTCCAGGCAGTAGAGCTCAGTTTTGGAACAGCAGATGAACTTAGATAAATACTTCAAGGTGTTTCAAATTGCCCTACCGTCCCTCCCGTTAAAAAAAAAAAAAAAAAAAAAAAAAGGGACAAAAAATGGGAGTTGAACTTGGAGACAATTTCCTTTTAGTACATGCACCACTTACAGCCTAGGATCGTATCAAGATACTAGTCTTTAAAACCACAACTCTTTCAAAAAATAGCAATACTTCTTTTTGAGCCAATTAGATTCATAACAACTGAGGTATATCATCTTACCAGGGAAAAGATTTTTCTGAATCTCTCTAAAGACCTTCCCACACACCTAGCTGTGTAAGCAACTGCCAACACTAGATTGGAAATGTATCTCTGCAGGTACATTCAGTCTTGAGGAGTACATTTATTTGCTCTGAAAACCTGTGATAAAAATAGGAAACAGAGTCCATTCTGATGCCTGAGGAGTCATTTCCACTCTTGTCCCCGTTGTAATCGAGTCCCATCTTCTTTCTATTTGGAAATACAAAATAAAGTCTCAAGCAATACAGCTACGGTTGATTTAGGACAGAGACTGGACACGGTCCCACCTGTGAGCACCACTATCCCTTAGAATGGTCTAGGAAAAGGCTGACCTCTCCGAAGCATTTTTGAGGCAGAATCAAACAAGTACCTGCAGCTGCGATGAAAGGGATACTACCACAAAGCCTATTAGAAAGCATTCCCCCCGGCCCCCGCCAAAAGCAAACCACTTGGTACAAAGTCTGTGCTGGAAGTACAGGGGTCATGACTGAGGCTGTTCCAAACCCTGAAATGCTACTACAGACAGGTCTCCAATTTTGACTTCCTTCTACAAATACCATTTTAATAGTAATTAAAATTACTATCATATAGTGGCTTCTTTCTTTTTTCAGTATATTTTGTAGTGTGAAATGTTGAACAAAAGCAGTAGATGGCTTTATATGGCAGTACCTGCATACTTGTAAGTCAAAAGATTCCAGCTTCTAAATGCCAGAAATCAATGGAGCCCCAACTTCCCCAATAAGCAGTCACATCCCATGTTTAATCCCTGTTCTGCTCTCAAAAGCTGCTAAGCTTAAGCACAGGAAGGCTTTTTCAGCTCTTAGAAGAGGACAACCTCTGCAAGGAACATCTCCATCAATTAAACAAAACCTGGGACTATTAACAAACAATTTGTACTAAACTGCCAATATTTTATAGAAGGATCATTATCAATTAAATGCAAAGTAAACACCTGCTAAATAAGTTGTTTCAATTGGATTAACAGTTGCTTAGGCACATAATACATTACAACAGCAGTTCCTGCAGAATTTGAACAAAATAACCTTAAAACCTGTGAATTTATTGCAAATATCTGCCAACTTCAGTTGCTGTTATTTATGCTTTAAGCTTCTTGCAAGATTTGTCTGAAAACCTTTTCTATTCTTCACCTGATAGAATTCCCATTAAAGCTTGGTAAAGGAAGGAATAAGAATAGGTCCTCCTACCTTAACTTTTATTCAGACTTAAACATTTGAAGACAGTAAAAATCCTGCACTCACTCTCAATAAACCAAAAGTGTTAGTTTTAGATTAGAAAATGATCGTTTCCATGTATGTGTCTTTATCTTTTCACATTCACTTCTTCATGGCTGCAAAAAGTGACAGTAGAACTAATTTATTTCTGGTGTGACAGAGATTTTGCTATTTCTGTCCAATTCCCTTCCCTACCCTCTGCTATTACTTTTATTTCTCTCTTAAAATGTGTATCTTTTCCTAGCTTTTCAAAGAGTCTCTGCCTTTTTCTCAATTTGCATTCACTGCTGCTGTTCGTACCTATTTCATTTTTCCTTTCTTAATATAGTTCATCATATAGAGAACTATTTCCATTGCTAATTATACCTCCAAATATATTTGATTTTTTACAAAAATCTCTCTTTCTTTTTGCTTTTTAATAATCAAATACCATGTCAGTTTCTTCAAATGAAGACATACAACAGCACACCAGAACACTAACTAACTCACCCTTGTCCTGAGACTCATCCAGTTTCAGCTGAGCTTCCTGCAGAGTCACCTTACCAAGCCCTGAACCAGTCCCTCTTTGCCAGGTTCTACTTACTACCTTCAAGGTCTACAGAGCAATTCAAATAGAAAACCAGAGCTTCAACTGCTTAGTGCTGACAGTCAAAATGACAAGAGCCCGAAAGAATGTTACAGAGTCAAGAAATACAAGACAGATAAACAGAAGAAGGAAAAAGGGACCAAAAAGATAAGCATGAGAAATTCCAATTTGCAGAACTTTCCCTATGTGGGTGTATTTACGACTGGCAAAATTTCAGTTCTTTTGGCTATTCACCCTTTCTCACCACAGTGATACTCTTCTGTCACTAATTGGCTGCTTTCAAAAATTACAACTACTTGGTATATGTGAATGCAACTTTTACTATCTTGTACTATTCCTGAGTCCAGCTATAAAAAACCCAAACTAAGTATTTTTCATGTTTTTGATCAAACCAAAAGTGAAAAAAAACAGATGTGCTCTAGAAACTGCACTTCAAATCTCCACCAATCAAATCTCCATTCAAAGACTCCATCTCTGTGCACATCAGAACTTCAAATAGCCCTAAATTTTCACAGTTAATAAAAGTAGGTTCAAATTTGGCAGCTTTATCTAATCCTTCATTTCACTAATAAGCTACAAAGGCATTTAATTTTTCTACCTGAATAATATACATTGTTTTCACTTTCTCTTCCATTTAGTGACTGTACAGTTCATGTTTATCTGCACAAACATAGACCAAATTTAACCTTACTGCATCTGGATTATCATCCTTGAGGTGTTTTGAAGTTGCATTGCTTCAAGTGAAGTGCAAGCACTTTGAGGGCAACATTACAGCAAGCAATGTAGTTGTAGCTCTGGATTATGTAACCCAATCTATTGGGCCTTTTTAAACTCGCAGCTATGTCAAAAATGAGGAAGCAAAGTTCATAGTGGCTCTGGTGAATCTGCCTATGGACTTCTGAGGTTGGGAAAATGCTTCTAAAGATGCTGGAGAAACCACATTTCTGAACAGCCCGTGTGCCCCTTTCAAAACGGGATAATGCACTTGCCAAAATGCTCACTACGGATCCCAGAAAGCATATTTGTCCTCCTCCTCTTCAGCCCACTGTCAAAGCTTCCTACTTTAAAATGAGCAACAGACTTCATGTTTTCACTCTTTATTCCTTTTCTTCTGAAATAAACGCTGTCCGTTCTTTGAAAAGATGCACAATACAAACATCATCTGCAGAAGCTGCAAAGCTGCTTCTTAAAATACTTCAAAAATTCTGGTAACAGAATTTTGGGCATCTTTTTTCTGGTTAATGATCATGGGGTAAGTGCTTTGCATTGCTGTTGTTAGCTGTTGTTGTTGCATTTGTGCTAGCTAACATGCTCCCCCACCACAGGCTCACCTTTACAAATCCCACAGACCATATGGATTGACATTGGAGCTTGCAGCAACATCTGATGAGCTGCGAGGTTCTAGGTTCTGCAGCTGTGTTGAAAACAGGCTCTGATTAGCAGCCCACAGCCACCCAGGTAAGTAGATACTGGCACCAAGCTTTGTACCGTAGGAATTTTTCTCTGAAATTTTCTAAAAGGAGGAAATTGATAGATAAATTCCATTTACATCTAAAAAAATACCTATAATTTCAGTCTTCAAACTCACATGACTAGTATCATATTAAAACTGTCTCTTTTTGCTGAAGAGGCTTAATCATACACACTCCTTCCAATCACATAACTCCGTTTGATTTCTTTCTTCAAATTAAGCTACCATTGTTTAAAACATGTTTTCTGCTCCTTGCACTGGAAATGAATTTAATTCAATACATTTCTATTTTCAGATTTTTCTGTTATTCTCTCCATCACCCACTGGCTAGACATACCCTGTTGTCAGGGAGTTGAGCTTCAGCAAGGGCACTTGTGAGAACAAAGCAATCAATTTGTAACCTGCAAACTGTCATTTAGCTGCTATGCAAAAGACAGACCCCTTATCTTTTTTTCATCATTTTACCACCTCTGGTAAAAGTTTAATCTATTAATTTCTCTATCCTGTGTCCCAAAGCTACATAACAAGCACCAAAATACTACAAAGGAAAATAGGGTAGTATTTTTTTTTCTACAGAATTTGGTTAAATTATATTCTCAATCATATTCAACGAATTAGGGCCACAGTCAGGTCCTACTAGAGTACACATGGATGCTCAGTGACCTCAAAATGAAAACCTATGCATCTAAAAATCACAAAGATTTACACTGATCTTACAACACTAGTAGGATTTAGCCATATTTATTCAGGTTCAAAAGTGGTCATGTACAGCACCATGAGATAAACATTACATGATATTTAAGAAGTAAGGCTATATTACTGAATTTGTATTTCTTTTGTAAGTGTCAACAGCATTTAAACAGATGAATTATTTTCTGTAAACTGCTGCAGTTGGTGAAAGTGTAAAGGGTGAAATTTGAGGACTGGACAGAGGTTTTGCTTTTTACCAGCACATAAAAACAGTGTTGTGCAAGGCCAGAGTTCTGAAAGCCTTTGCTTTATGTAAGATTCTGTTCCACATGACTTCCCCGTCATTACACATGTATTAACTCAGCAGAACAGAAAACGCAGTACAAGCTGAACAAAAGTTTGGGCCAGAAGTTTAATAGAATATGCAACATCCTTTTGCTTTAGCTGTGCACATGTGCACTTACAAACCAGTGGAAATACTAAGCACAATCATACAAATGTCATTGGCGCAGAAGAGGTAGTTAAAGTGTGTCTATCCATTGTTTATTAAAATATATAAACTTTGGACAATCAGGTAAGACTATCAAAAATCAAGTTCAAAACCAAAATAAAGTACAAAAGACAAAAATTTTTTTTTTACACAGTCAACACAAACTGTGCATCATAAGAACACTTTTTTTTTTAATGGATTCTTACAGTCTACAGAGTTTGAAAAGAGCGTAGACAACTTAGAGAAAGAAAAAAAAAAAGCTATTAGACTACTAAACACAAAGATACAGGCTCTGACTTAGGAAATATTTAAACTATATATTGTTGGAAGCTGAAAAAGTATACCAAAGAAGCATCACTGTGCCTTGCCCTGTATCTGCTTTCAAAGACCTTCCGCACTGGTACTGTTGAGACAAGATACTGGCTGAATGAACCTTTGGTCTGACCTAACCTAACTGTTTCTCGTGTTCACCTTTACAAAGGCACCACCAAGCACAGTAGCTCTTACACATTTATGACATTTCTAGAACTTTGTGATATTACTTCCATATGGCATGAATAAGAAATTCACATAACCCAAACCACCCACACAACCTGCTTGGAAATGTGATCCTGACAAGATCTCTGAAATATTGTTCAAGAATGTAATCACTTAATGATAGCTCCCACAGAGTAATTATATGACAAAGACATACAGAAAGCTTCTAGTCCAAAATCCGAAACTATATGAATAGTCTGAATTATTAATAATAAGATTATCCCAGGCTGGTAAATCATTTTAATTTGATGAACTTAGATCTATATTAAGACATTGGGCTCCTCAAATGAAAATATGTCAGAGGAAAAAAAAAACAATTTATAACTTGGTTCTACAGAACCATTCATTTTTCAGTAAACTAGGTACGTTTCGTTGTCTGAATAGTTATTTGACAACTCTGTTTTAGCAAGTTGACAGATGAGCAGCTAATTCTTTCTAAAAGCTACAAACTGTAATTTTCTTCCAAGGATGCTCCCCAACAGCCTTTGCCTGTGATTTGGAAAGTATTGCAATGCAGGTGACAGCCAGTCTCGGGGCTATTACAGGCAGAACCTATAATTTTGTCATGTACCAGGAGAGGATTTTCTGCTGCCTGTTCCCTGACCATATGGTAACACAAAACAGCTTCTGAAGGAAAACTCCAGAGTGAAAATTCTCTAAAAACAGGTTATTCAATTTATAACGGAAATAAAAAAAAAAAAAAAAAAAAAAAAAAAAGAAAAGAAAAGAAAGAAAGAAAGAAAGAAAGAAAAAAGTGGGATATGCTGTAAGGTTTCTCAGGAAGTGGGAGCACATGATGAGGAGGAATAATCGCAGTTGGCAGGTGTGCAGCATATGCATAGTTAAAGTGACCAGTGTAGGTAGCAGGGTGCAGCAAGAACTACTTCCCAGGACTGACCTCAGTGTGTCTCTAAGCACTCAGAAGGACAGAAAACAGATCAGAAGATCGTGTATGTGCATGCAACAAGTTCTTATTTTTGCTAGACCAACCTGTTAGTCCCAACTCACCAGAGCAAAGCCAATGGGACCAGAGTATTGAGAGTGATTTTTCAGCATCTTAGAACTATGGTACACAACCAGAGATTCTTGAAACAAAGTCCAGGTGGCGCTTGGCACCTTCAACAAGTCAGATGCTAAATTTCAGTATGCACAATGCTTTCTTATAGTTAGTCCAGGGGTATCTTCAGCAGGACACACAGAAGTAGAGATCACTTGAAAGTTTAAGCAGTAAATGTCCTACTGTAACAGTGTAGCCTGTTCAACAGCAAGAATGAACTACTAAGATCCACCTGCACAACTTTCACAGCTCTTTTTGAAATCTTAAAATCTCCGAGAAATGAATCAGGCCCTAAAATTAATCATACTTTCTTATAAAACTGTTCAATTTAATAAATTTGCTTTCAATGAGTCAAATCGCTTAGTATTCCACCTTGTGTTTGAAACTGAGTTTTAGAAAAATAATACAGTTTAGGGGGGAAAATGTAAACTAAAATAGTCTGGGATTTTTTTCCAGATTTCTGAAATCAACTTCTGAAAAAGTCTTCTGAAAATTTTTCAGAGTACCAAAATGTACTAGAATTTTAATAACACAATTGAAGATGATCAATTAATCTATTTATTTTACAGAATTATTAAAAATTTTGGTCTCAGCCAAAAGCCTCGGGATATATGACACTAAAAACTTGCAATTCAACAAGAGAGTGTAAAAGTTAGAGATGTACAAGCAGTACTTCAGTGCTGCAAATATATTTTGTGAACCTAATGATAGTGCTTTACCACAGAACAAAAAGGCAATATTCACACCATATCTGTTAAGCATTTCTACAACTCTGATAACCCTGGAAATGTAATAGGAATTCCAGCAATGAAATTGAATTAAAAAAAAAAGAAAGAAAAAAAAGAGTGCTACAGATACACCTTTCTGTAAAAATAAGCCATTCTATAGGATCTAAAAGGACAACTAGAAAAAACAATGGAGTTTGTAAATAAATTTACAGCAATTACAGGTCTGAAGCAATGCCTAGTGAAGTCAGTGGAAGCCTTTTAAAGCACATGCAGTTTGCCAAGTGAAAAAGGCAAACTGAATGCTTACTAAATGTCATCATTTGGATTTCAAAGGGCACGGGATTCAACCTTCTGCTTCTAGGCATACATACAGCTCTGGTATGATTTTAGATAATGTCTTTGGTCTCAAAAGCTTCAGAAACTGAGAGTCTTGTTTGAGGCATAACAACACAAGTGGCTGTTTTATCTTCAAAGTAACGCTTAAAAGATTTCAATAATGGAAACATCCAGCTACAGCAAGAGGCAGATGAGACTGCAGTGACAAGAATATCACCACAAGTCATCTCTGCTTTGTGCAGTGTCATTTCCAATGCACTTTAGACTATACACAGGAAGCTTTTCAGTGCATCCATTATGGTATGGGATCATATGAACATGCAGATTTAGCTATACTCGAAGTACAAAGACTCTTAATATGTCTTTCAGTGATGACAGAAGATACACAGAATAAAGCATATTAAATTGTTGTTCTTTGATCTTTATTTACAGCATGCTGAGATTTAAAAAGGGAAATTTAAACATGAGATTCCATTTCCTGTCGTGGAACAGTTTTATCCAGTTTTAATGATATTTAGTTTTTCAAACAATGGGAGAAAGCATCACTTTTGTTTTGTTTTGTTTTTAATATAAGGAATAAACAAACCAAAGTACCTACTTGCCCAGCCAAGCCAAGATGCAAAACCAAGACGATAAACAAAAAAGTAAAGCTGAACAACCTATGATACATGGTGACTTATTCTTTTTCAAAAGCATAACATGCCAAACTCATTGCTTACACATCACATTCATAACAATCAGTTGCACAATTATTTTCCATGAACACTGAAAAAAAACACAGTTTTGCCCTTAGATCTCTTCATTTAGTTTGGCCCGCCACACCTAACAAAGATAAATGTGAAGCAAAGAAATCCATTTTACGAACTTTATTTAAATGAGGTTCCCTGACACAATGCTGATAATCCTCCTCAAGGGGAAACAGAAGCAGCTGTCAAATAACCCTTGCTCAAACTAAACCATCAGAGGAGTTTGCTTAGGGGTATCTCTTTCAGTAAAACCCTTTGGCTTTGGGAATCTGTATGTCATATTTCCTGCTATGTCATACATGTGCTCCTGCTTTCATCATGTAAAATGAGGCATAAAACCTTCCAAGTCCAGCAGCAACACCCTGGCACGAAACTGGTGCGATGGAGGAGTCAGGCCCATAATTGTCTCATGACGACGATACAACTGGTTACAAAACTGCAATTAGTTTCATGAACCAACTTCAATACTACCCCCCTTGTTACTCAGCATTGCCCTATGCTGTCTTTGACACAACCACTTGTAAACAAACACATTTTATAACTGAATAATTAACATCCATAAGCTTTACTATGAAATGTAACTCCTCTTAACCAGCAGGGTGCTATCTTCACATCCTTAAAATGCATAAATCTCTAGTAGTAAGGGCAATTTAAAAAAAATCCCACCACTTTGGCACTCTGTTCACACGTAAAATTTAACTATAAAGCTTGCTTATAAAAAACAAAGAGAAATATCAATTCAGTTTCACAAACACGAAAGAAATTGCTTTAATTCCAGATATAAATTAAATCATGGCCATTAAAATACTGAAGGATCCTTCAGCACCACTTGCCCTTCATCTAACATATGAACTTGCAACAATCAAACTAGACTTAAGTGACAGAAAAGTTTGTGTGACTTTTTGCTTCTCATCATTCTTAGAGGCACACAGGAGTGCAGAGGGTGAGTATCTTGTTTCACCTTCCTCTACATTCACTCCATACAAACTGCGCCAAGTTCGATAGTTCCTCCATCTCTCTCAACTTGATTTTGCAGACCATAACGAATTAGATCAGCTAAGGAATATCCTGAATTTCCTTACAGATCATAGTAAAGTTGTAACCAAACTGCAGAATTTTTGACTTACTCCAAATAAATGTCTTCAAAAAGCTTAACCTTTCCTTTGTGTAACATTCAGGAATAATTTACGTTGGGTATCTATAAAAAAAATGGGAGCAGCAAGAAGATGAACATCTATGTTGTGTGAATTTTGATGAAATTAAAACTAGCTACTGTGTTAGTCATTACTAACCCTGACTTAGCAGCAATTCAAGACAGGTGCATGTGATGGGGAAAAATTCAAGATTATTACAAACAGGCAGGACAGCCTGGTGGAATGAAAATAATAAAAAGGGAAAGGTGGCTTTCCAGTAAATGTAAGCAGAATTATTAGGAATGTCAACAGAATATTTTTGTTTTAAGTGACGAAAACCTAACTCCTTGAAAAAGCTCACCGAGACACACATTTCAAGGAGAAAATAAATATTTTGTTGTCGTAAAGTAACATGCTCAGCTTCAGAGAGGTCTGGCTAACCAATGAAACTGTTGATATTAGCCTAGACAAATGAAAATTAAGCGATATTGCATGATGAATGTGTATGTGCCTACAGGTAATTCTGCGTGCTAAGAATGATTCTGACTTTCCATTCTGGCAAGGGTGAATATTCAGAAGCAAGACTGGGAAAGGAGGCGGCTGCAGGACCACCGAGCATGTCAATGTTGAAGTAATTGACCATGAATATCAAAAACTAGCATGGGAAAGTGCTGTTTTGTGCGGAGAAAGACTGATCAGCCAGTCAACATACGGTGTTTCTGCGGATTCTCATCCAGTTGCTCACTGGAAACTATTACATTGCATCAGCCTAAACTTTGCAACAACAGTTCTTTCATTTTCCCAATCACAATCATTAGCAGTTGGCAAAAGAGTTGGCTTGAAACAATATATTAATATTTCCTAATAATATCAGCATACCTCATCTCTGATTCTAAGCCCAAGAACCTACATAAAGGCGAATGTTAAACACATTGGTATTTTCTTTTGGCCTTAAAGAATAACACATGAATTCAAAGCACTGTTTAATACAGATTGGAGACTACTATGGTGTGGACAGTTTGACGCAAACAATCCCCTAAAATGCACATTTTAAGTGGGTAAAACTTGCCTGCAAGTTAGACAGCGCTTCAGTGAGAAAGAAAGAACAGAATAGGAGGCAATCTTAACTCAGAAGGTGACACTGTACTTTCCTCAAGTCAGTGGAGTTATGCTGATCTACTCTACCTCAGCTTCTGTCTCTAGCTATTTAAGCAGAGCTCACCTGTTCTGGGTCATCACCACATACATTTCCAGGTCACAGTGACTTTGAACGTCGCTGGACTACAGCTGATGCTGTAGATACTTTAAAAGAGAACAAACGCCATTGTCTTCAAATTCTGTGTTTTACTACATTCTTGCTTATGATCTCCTTAAATTTCCATCTGTATTTACTATTCTAACTTCCTGGTTAAAGAAGCTCATTTTAAAAATCAAAAAAAAAAAAAAAAAAAAAGAACCTTATACACCCAAACTTAAAAATCTCACAAACTGCGTTTTCCTCTGCCATGCATGACAAGGGTTCTGCAGGCTAGACTATGCTCTCTCTTTTCTTTACAATCTCAGTGATATACTGCTTCCTTTACTATCCAATCATCACAGCACTTGCATGGGTGCATAAACTCTTTATGGAGTAGAAGAGTTCACCAAGCCTTCACAAACAGGACGTAAACCACCCATCAACAGTCAGCTACAATGGAGAGGCCAAAAGGGATGCTACAGAAAAGTGATCCACATGAAAAAGCATAACACCAGTTTAGCTTATCCCTTTCGTCGTCCTACTATTTTCTTCTCTCTTTCTCTGACCATGTTCATCTCCTCTCGTACTCTGCTCAACAGTCCTTAACCTGTAGGTTTCACCTACTAATATGTAGTTTATGCAAACATTACTATCGTTGGCCCTGCCAAATAAAGTAGCGCACTTTGCAATTCACCGTTTACTCACAGACGATGAGTTTTCGGTCTCTAATGAATGGCACTAATCCAAAGCTTTTATTTTGTTTTCATTTCCCAAATTGTAACCTAAAGAAACACATGCATTTTTCCAGAGCTCTTCTCCCAAGATGGTCAGCCCCCACATACTTCTCCCTTCTAATGAACAATGCAGAATATAGAAAAATACACAGTGCTCAGAGATGGCTGGAAGTCGGAGACTGTTTCTCCTAAATTCAGAATTGTACTCTCACTCTCTTCCTCCACTAAAGGTGCTGAGCTCAGCACCTTTTGTTTCACAACTGCCAAGAAGAAATCCAGCACCAAACAGGTACCCTTGTCTCTGTGATAATTTCCTCTGTGGGGATGGTACAGCAATAGCGCACACACACAATCCTACAGCCCTCTCCCCACAGCTTGAACCGCTTTGTTCTAGTCCTCTCAACCCAAGGCTCCCTTCTTTCAGGAAAGATTTTAAAGGTGGATTGGGATCACATTCAAAACGTGTGAGAACTGACAAATTTCAGCCTCACATACTGAATCAGTAGTAGACATACCACAGATCTCTAAGTCCTCTAGCTCATAAGGATCAAATACTTGCTGCTCATGTAAGTGCAGCCTGCTGCAAATTTAAGCCAGGACACTGCAATGAACAGAGAGCTGCTTTCTAAGACTTGAGGGACCGCCCTTAGCACAAAAGCCTATACAAGTAGGCTGCTGAAGTGGTAAATGCGGAACAGTAAGTTAAAGACAAAACTTCTAAACATGTTAGGCGTCTAGTTAACAATTAGGCCCACAACCTGAGAAACATGAGTTTACATTTATGGTGCTCCCTGGAAACATTTTAGCTATATTAGGGATAAATTAATGTATGCAGGGATTGTCCAAAAATCCATTAAGGAGGGCACTCCATTAATCAACCACACAAGTAGTCAGGGCATAATTCAATGCTTCAGTGTGTAATCAAAGAGAGAGATGTCTCCATGTACAGCTTCCTGCTAAAGGAGAAAAGTCGTATCATGGAAAAATAACACTATCACACTTAAAGAAGCTCTCTATGGAACTTTTGTGAGTGCCAGCTATGCGTGAATCAGGCAGATGAGGTTAATTCTCACAGCTTTGTATCTCGCTGAACAACAACAGTATTTTTCAATGACAGATTTTTCAGAAAGTTTTAATCATAGTTTCTAGATGGTATAATCTCTAGTAACAAATGTTCTATTTCTAGAGGAGGTGCTATGAAACTACATACTACACAAGAGTCTAGGAGCAATGCAACTCCTCTGCTTACCTCATGCATTAGTACAGTGTCCCTTAGAGCACAATATCTAAGCTGGCAAGGTGCTTCACACCTGAAGCCTTGAAGAAACCAACTGGAGCTAAAAACACTTAATAACCAACAGGGGTCTAATGGGTTGGATCCTACAATGCTCTAACAAAAACACATCAAAGAGATTTAATTTACCTTGACCTTGTAGTACTCCTCGACTTCAGGCTTAATGGAATCAAAATCACCACTGATGTAATCAGGCAAGAAGCTGAAAGAAAAGCAAGGAGCAGTGAAATGGAAAATTCAATCCTCTTATTACACTTAGTATTTATTTTTAAGAGAGCTGAAGGATATAACTAGTCACCTCTCAAAGGAATGCGATATACCAAAAAATATGTTAAAAGAAAGTTGATAGAAGGTAAAATAACAGACAGATTGCAAAATCAGTAAATCTATTGCTCCATGTTTGATAAGTGAGCATCTTTTGATGCTCACACATCTCCACAAGTCAGTAAAGCAGGACTTGTAGGACTAGTGTTTGAAGAAAGAGAACTTGTCCTCCCAAATGTCTTTCAAATGTATCATTTGGTCAGCAAAGTATATGAAAAAGCATTTCTGTGTACTGTACATCAAGCCTTGGAGGGTATCATTTCTCAGAAGATGATGATAACAATTTTTGGACACTTAGTATGCCACAATTTTTTAATTATTTATTTTAATGAATGAGCAAATCAGATTCAGTGTGACATCTCAGGCTGCAGCAGCAATTCCAATTCAGAGATGCCCTCTCTGAAGTCATAGGCAAATAATACTGAGGGCACAGATGAGAGAGAAGGGCCATGAGAAACGGTACACAACGCGGGTTTCTGTAGCAAAAAACAGATCTTCCTCAAAGAACCTAAACTGGCCACCTCCAGTTTCAGAACTGGATAAGCTTTAAGAGCTTTTGCGGGCTGTCAAAGCACTGCAGTTAACCTGCTCAATCCAGCACTCCAGAATGTATTGCTTTCCTTCTTCCTATACAAAGCTTCTGATGTTTACTAATCAAGTAAGTGTCATATGAAAACCTATTCAGTGTAGCAGTTCTTCTCTTAAAAATTTAGTGCAGTAAAATTCCAAGGAAAAGGAAAATAAGATTAGTCTGTTTTCCTACTGTGATATGCTCAAATCTACTGTATGTAATGCTTAGGGTTTTTCTTCTTCTTCTTCTGTGCAAAAGAATACACTATTAATACATTTAGCAACTGATTCAGTGAGACACCAATACTTGTTCAAAACTAATATTGTGGTCGTTACTGATCTTACCCCTTTCTTCTGTTTTCTTATTAAAAGAAATTTGGCTTCCTTCCACAAGAAAGAAGCCAAATGCTTAGGGAAGTGGGAGGGGAAGAAGGCTAAGCTATCTCTTGACTGTACAAAATGTGTATTAGCTAGATTTCAGATCCTTACTATCATTCACAAAATATATTGCTGAAAACCACATAAAATAAACATTGTTGCATTACAATTTCTATCTTGCTTTGTTGTGTTTTTTAATTGTAGAATGCTCGAAGTGTTTAATCCATATGTTCTTATCAGCTTGTAATAAAACTTCAACTGTGCTATAGAAAGTACAGTTCAAAAATAGTTAAACAAAACAGATAGCTTTCTATCCTGCTCAATCTCTGTAATGTTCAACAGGTGAAAGTGTTGTCAGTGTTCAATAGATAAGGTCGAACTGTATTCTGAAATTAAAGCAGTGATTTCACCATTTTCTAACAAATGAAATATATAGCTCCTCTTCCCAAAAGTTACCAAATTTTGTAATGGGCATGAGAGTTTATCAGCAAGTTAGCTTACACCTCCTGCAGTCAGGATGAACGGAAGCTGAGTTACGAGGAACTGAGCAAAGAACACTGGCACAGATTTTCTTCCAGGTGATCTTAACAGAGTGATGTAGAGTCTACAAACACCACAGATCAGTAAAATGTTCAAAAAATCCTGTGTTCTGGCTATGCTCAAAGATTTTCAGAGGGATGTATGGTAACTAGCCACAGTTTTCTTTCAGCAGAAGCTGGTAAGTACTGTTGTGAGTTAGTTCACAAGCAACTATCTTACTTCAAATTCACTGACCTCTGCTAGTATTATGGCTGTTATAAAAGGGTATGTTCTAAATATAATCTCACCAAGAGTGATGGCACAACAGTCTCACAGGGAAAAAGGTAGTTCTTTCTAGCATCAAGTTTTATAAAGGACACAGAAAGCAACTAAAAGGAAGACAAATATTCCAGTGCTTTGTTTTAGATGCCCAAATCGGTGCCATTGCAAACCAACAAAAGCAAAAGAAAAATTAGATGTGCTCTTTTTCAAGACACTGACCTCCTGAACGTACAGTCAAAAATCTCATGTTTTAAAAATTTAAATTTAAAATAAAATCACTGCCTGTTAACCTTTGTACAAGTTTCATAATGAATTATTTACCGACTACTAAACTTAAAGCTAAGGATAACCTCTTTCCCACTGTTATTTTCCTTTGTTTTTCCTGATGTAGACAAAGCCATTACAAGCAAACTCACTTTTGGCCTTGTAACAGTGCCCTCAGATGTACATGCTTACCTCACTGGTCTGTGCAGTAGCCCAGCTGGTTGAACAGCAAGAAAAACAGACAATTGTCCTGGAAAGCCAACTTGCTAAGACACACATTAACTTTGTAAAAGCCAATCTCCTAAGATGTTTTACATTACTGAAATGCTGCACACAAATCCAAAACTATCCTTGTCATTTTCCTCTATAGTAAGTACAAGGTGCAGTGTTCTTAAATAATCAAACATATCTCCTAAGTGCTTCAAGAGGCATAATTGTCTGGGGACAGAATTAGTCAAAAATTTATCTTCTCTAAATCAAATGTTTCCACACAGCTTTTGCTCTCCTCACAGTTAAAACCAATTCAATGCTAATAGCTAGCTGAACTGAGTTTTTACAAGCAACAGATTCGAGCAACAAGCACCTTTGCTGCATCCCCAGAGTGCTCGGCAAGGATTCCTGGTTACTCTGCCTCTACGCTCTCTGCCAGGAAGCAGTACCTCAACATATTCTCTTTAAATAGCTCAGCTGCAACCACCTCAAAGCCAGAACTGATTTCCAGAGAGTAAGTAATCAATCTTGGCTGGGAAATTTTAACTTTCAAAAGGTCCAAGCTTCACCGTACATAACATTGTCATTTTCTAGAATAGCAGCTAGAGCACTTTTACTTTCTCCCCTTTCTTCTTCTAACATCAGAAACAAGGAAATTCGAAAAAGCTCTCTTGATGAATTCAAAAAACAGCCATCATGAGCAAATTGCAGCCTGCCCTGTCTGCCTCCCAAACAACAGAAAACAATTCCGCTTTATCTTCACAGGCTGCTTTTTGTAGCTGATTGACTGAGCAAACCACTAAAAGTAACCAACTTTCAGCCCAGAGTCAAAAGCTGTGTGTCTGATTCAGTGCTTTCGAGTTTTGTGGGACAAATTGCCTGATTCAAGGCAGCAGCGTTTTATCAAAATTCTTTTCTTCTCCTATTAACAGGGTTGAAGAGGAGCCATTGACACGTGCAGGGCTGTTCTAAGAGTGATGCACCTCTCAGAAGACGCCCTAGCTAAAAAAATTAAAAGGGGGAAATACTTCAGATATACATGCAAAGAGCCCACACTGAAGTAATTTAAGAATATATTGTAAAAAGTGGTTGTTTGCTTTTAGTATTGTTTTGTATTCACTCCAGAGTACAGGATAGTCCAGGAGAGCATGCCCCAGAGAATCAAACACAGAGCTCCCATTTTACACTGCAACCACCACTGTTCAAGTGAATGCACTGTCAAACTCACTACTGGGTGAGTGGAAAAAAAAACTGTCAGAAAAACGTAACACGAAAAGTCCCTCTGTAAAGTTAAAAAAGCAGCCTTTACTTAAAGTATTTTGTAAAAGTAGGGTAACAATCTCACATTGCTGTGTTAGTCGCACTATGCTTTACTATCCTCTGACCCCAAATTCATGAGTGATTCTTATTCTATACCACAATTGTATTTAATTAAACAATTATGTTTTCTTCAGTGGTGTAGCTGGGACATACCCTTTAGTGGAGGAAGTTATCTTTCTGCCCATGATGGCAAAAAATGTAGACACAAAGGAATTAGAATTCCTTTTCAAAGTGTAATATAAATTTTCATTTCTAAGTAGTTAAGAGGATGCAGTCTACTGCATTTTAGAAACATGTTTTAACCAATCTCTATATCTATTAATCATCACTAAGTATATAAGGCCATGATCAGCCTAGCTAGCTTGATTCTCCTCCACTTTACACTGATTATTAACAGGAGTGAACCAACTCCATAACCATAACAGGACCAAAGTATAAATTTTTATATATACATTATATATACACACACAAAATTTTATTTTACATATATATTTATAATATGTATTTATATTATAAAATTGATGTAAGACCAGTGAAGTCTATTAAGTCTTTTCTAGAGCTCTCAGGAAGCATAAACACCAGGTGCTGGGCAACACAAAAGATCTTCAGAGGCTTGGGGCCAGTTAGAGTTTTTTTCTTTTTTTTTTTCACCTACCGTTCTTTCTTCTTTTTTGTTCATTTTAGAATGGCATGACACCCAACTAAACTGAGTATGGAGTTATGAGGGCCAGGACTTCTTCCAGCTTACAATCTGAAGGTGCCTCCATAGCTAACTGGTTAATTCATATAACTTTTAAAAAAGAAATTTTTCAGTATGACAATCCATAAAGGCTTAATCAGCTTACCAAGAAAATACAACACTGTCTCAAAAGTTGTGAGATCCAAGGGGATCTTAGCCAAATAGGCTAAAGGCTGAATGTTGAGTTTGCCATAGTTTCAAGATACACTAATGAAGTTTTAGTCATCTGTATCATAAAGCAGTAATTGATTCTAACCAGATATACAGATTACAAAACAAACACAAGCTATTTTGATTTTGAGGTTTTCTTGCTAAGTAAACTCAACTGTGCTTTTTGTCTTGCGATTAAAAGAAAAAAACACATCTACTGAACACAAAACTTAGTACTATAAGCAGTTTTATGTTAAACTATTCAACACTAATGAACATCATGCTAAATTTAAAATGTTTGTTGACTTGGTTCTTTATTCACTCCTTGTAGAATTCAGCATGGGGTGCTAAATCTGCCTTTCTGTTCATTTACAAAAACACCCACACCACACTTCAGCAATTAGTTTATAATAAAATACTATGCTATCTCCTTAAATAAATTGCCCTGGTATAACTGTTCTGTGGTATCATTAATTCGAAGTTAGAGATTCCTAGTACTATTGACTTTTCCTGTGATGTAGCTCCTTTAACACATAATTGTGTGCAATTAACCTTTTTTAAACAAATGTTAACATCAGAGACATGAACAATTAAAGACAGTATCTGTGGTAACCTTTGCTTCCTTCAAATATAACACAAGAAACAATCCAACACAGACAAGTTATACATGTCCCAGCTGTATCACTCGAGGGCACCGAGTGGGTTCCCTATGCTTCTTTTCAACTACTAAAAAATAAATGTTAAAAATGGGGCCTTTTACCTCAGAGCAACAAATACACACGAGCTCCTTACAAGTAGGAAAACACAGCGAAGAAGATACGCTTCAGATTTTTTGTGGAACAAAGTCATTCAAGTCACCTTTGACTTTCATTAATTAGCATCTCACACTTGGGTACATGTAAAACTAAGCACTTCAGCTTTCCGTCAGGGTAAATACTATATTCAGCTTAACAAAGAAACCCCTCTAAAGCTGCATTTTCTAATTCTTAAGTCACACTTCCATCCTGTCCTCGTGACTGTCACTGTTGACTAGAAGAGTGAGGGGTGTTCCTGTCAAAAAGGTGTTGTTTAAGTCTGTTAAAAGAATTCTAATCGCTGTGAAGACTGAACTGCCTCTTTCAACTCCCATAGATGGATATAGCACAAGTAGATATTACTTGTATTTTGTCTCAAAGCATCACCCATCTAGTTGTATAGAGGTGTGCTCTTGGGGAAAAGAGAAATGTTAGCTTGTGAAGTATATTTAGAGTTTATATATACTAATCTATAAACACCTTCCCAATATTACCTGTAGTGTTACCATGACTAACGTTCATGCCTGAAGCTTAGAAGCCAAAAGTCAAAGTACTGACACAATTAAGTAACTTCAAACATCACAAAAAGCATTTTCATTCACCTTGAGCTGACCACACTAAAGCCCTGACAATAAGGGACTGTGAAGAACAGATTTTAAAAACTCCCCAACCCTCTACTTCCCAATTAAGGCTCTTTTGAAGCCAGCCAGCCTTCTTTTCCTTACCCCATGGTTCACTGTTATTCAAATCCACAAATCTTCCTTTACTATATAATATTTGCACCACAGTGACACTGAGGATGCCATTGTACTAGATGTTGTAGAAATCCAGAAAAACAAACCCCCAAAGCCCATCCCTTCCTTCTTCCAAGGCACTGTCAAGCCCTAATGTTTATTATACAATTGGCTACAAAGAACAGTAATTCTTGAACATTTTGTATGATTACAGTAAATCTAGATAACAAGTTTGGCAAGAAAAAAAAAAAGGCAAGACTATACTGCAGACCTAAGTTTAACAAAGAATGCACGTACGTACATAAATCAGGCCACATACGGACGGCTGCTCTGCGCAACCCTGCCAGATTCCTTTGCACAGATTAAGTTGCTGAGTCCGTGGACTACAATCAGGAAGCTCTATGGTTAAAACGACTTGGTAATATTTGGCAACCTTGGAAAAGAGCTTCTTTTCCCCTTCAATTTTAAAAGCTTGGCGCTTCAGAACATAAAAGTATTATTTTATCTGCCAACATTATGATTTAAAGAAAAAGATAAAACTGTGTGAAGATATGAGGGCAATAATGCATTCATTTATGCTTGCCTGGTATGCAGTGTCACCTTGCAAATAATAAAAAATATCTGAAATAAATTGTATAACAGATTATCCTCAGCTGAAACTGCTATGCAAAGCACACATCAGGGGGACATTTTCTGTGGGGGACAGCCAACTAACTCCCATTATCATTAACAAAAATCATGCAGATAACTCCCTGCCTCCCTGCTTTGAAATCTTTTCCCTTAGCGCAAGGAAAAGCCTTAATGATGGCAGCAACTGTTGCTTTTTTCTTTTTAATTGCCAATGTTTGTAACTCTTCGCCAGTCAGTTACAATAAATACAATATGAAGCACGGTATAATCCAAGATTTAAGAACTGGTCACTTGCTTCTTATGGTGATGAACACTCTCCTGTGGTCTCTGGTAAAAAAAGACAAGAAACTTCACAGATAACTACTAATTACTTGTGTTTTTCTTTTTATTATTTACAGACCAATAACTTTGCTTAAACAAAGCACACATGAATGCACCACTGCTGCCACCACCTTAGAGTGGATTAAAGCCGAGACTACCCAGCAGCTCTCAGAAGAAAGCAGCGCACTGGCTCAAGCACTATGTCCTGGTGTTACCTGGAGGTGAATACAGTGGTAGGGCATGGACTGGTGTTTCAGCTCGAGCCCCTTGCAAGCACAGCTTTGAGAGCTGGCGAAGCATAACTACGTACCCAGATGTGACAGACGATAATCTGGAACACGAGGCCACAGAGAAATAGAGAGAAGATAGGCAGTGTAACAAGGACAATCTCTTATAAATGAGGGTATCTGACTAAGACTGATGCTGAAGTTAGAGACATCCAAAGTTTTCCCTCTTTTCCTGTCAAAGCAACAGATGGCAGAATTTGCACTAAAAATTTAAGAAAGCCAGCCACTATATTAGAGAAAATCAAATTGTTCATTATTAGCATTTTAAATGGCATGCAAGGAATCAAAGGGATGGCATGATATTTAAAACGTGGTACATTTACATAGAAAAAGTCACAAGTTACACAAACAGTGAGATTTAGTCATTAGTCTCTAAAAGGCAGCACTGGAAGCTAGAGTCAGCTCAGACCTTCTTCACAGTGTGCCATCAAAGCTGGAATTTGCTGCTCCAAGGAGAGAACAAACTTTTCCAATACAGGATTAAAAAAAAAATTGTTTTCCACAACAGCTAGAAATATGCATAGTATATTTTGTTTCTCCTTATTAGATACTAATTCTCACTTCAGAATATACACTTAAGTATTTGCCTATGTTTAGCATCTGTTTATGTACTTCAAAAAACAGGAAAGCAGACCTGTTCAGGAGAGGCCGAGTTACTTTGCTTCCTCAGGCCTTGAAACTTTAGTACCTTGTCTGCAGCAGAAATCCTTTAGAGGCCTTTCCCTCTACAGGGTGACTAGTGCATGAGAAGACACTTATCTGCCTACGTAGCAGTAGCAACCTCTTCCAAGCAGGCACAAACGTTGATCCCTAAGGAGACTCCTAGAGGTTTTTAAGAAGTCTTATTTGTCCTTCTAAGTTCCTCCTGTTTGGGCTTGCATTTTCCTTTCTGATTTCCATATACAAATCATTTTATAGACTAATTTTCTACTTTACAACCAAGAAAGAGATCTCTTGACAGTGTATAATCTGTACGGAGAGGAAAAACGGCCATAAAAGGTGAATTGTCACAGAAAAATGTATTTTAAAATGCCTATTCAGAAGACATGAAGTCTTAAGGAGGAAACCAGAACATCTGATGACAATGTAACTGCTGACAGGCAAAGCTGACTCCCAGATAGTTAAATAAAATATCTTCTGTTCTAGATTCCCATTTGCCAGTGTATCAGCCACTAAGCAAACTCTTGACCTTTTAATATTTTTGGTAAAGATGTGTCTGGGTATCTCAAGTATGATAATAAAATTTCTTCAGGTTTTGAGCCCTGACAATGATAAGCTATGCTATATTTTACAGAGAAATAAAGTATTGAGGATCCTTCAAATGTTAGGGCTGCACACTGAAGAACAAAATGTATTACTTTCTCTTCTTAGAAAATGAACCCACACAGTACAGAACAGAGAAAAGACACATAATAACACACAGCTGTCAGCAGTCTATCTGTTCTCTTTGTATGGCTGAAATTTGGTAAGTCACTGGGAGGCAGAATTTTATTAAACTTTTCACCGCTGACCTCTGCTGTAGCTTTTGTGGAGTTGCTAGAGAACCAGGATACTCCACTGCAGCATTAGCATTTCAAAAGGGAACTACACCTCTTACACAGCACAGAAGCATTAATTAGAGAGATAAATGCACATTCAAAATGAGAGCTGGGCCCCCTCGGATGCTTAGCAACCTTTACCAAAAGCATCCTCATTTTCATCCAATGATTTCAAGATAATATTCTCCCATTTCTACACAACTCAGCTATACAGTATATGATCCTATTTGGTTTTCCAGATCTTGTGTTTTGTGTAACATCACATTAAAAAGTTTGATAGAAATTCTTTTAAGGTTAGTACTAATTGCATGGGTGAAAGGTAGGCCCTCAAAATAGGGGTCTGAATGAATTGATAGAAAAGTGTTTGATTGATATACCCGTGATCTGTGTCTTCACTAGGCTGGAGCATCACAGCAGGGTAAGGCTTCTGCAGTTGGTAAGGAGAAAAATCTACTGATTTTCATCCTTTTCTTATCCTCCCCACAGTGTCACTGACTCTACAGAGTTCAAGTACCAGAAAAGATATTTTAGTTAGCAAAGCTGGTAGGTTTACAGTTATATACACAAGCAGGTCTTTCTCTCTCTCTCAAGATAGTAGTATTTCAAACAATCATCTCAGTGTAGCTGCAATTTAAATGTCTCTGATAAAACACTAATTAAACTTAAAGGATTAAAAAAAGTCTTTTATAGTTATTTGGCATATGGATGAAGTTAAGAAACAAAATAAAGATGCACCTCTCTTGTTTAAACAAATCTACCTTCTGACCAAAACATAGTATACTCAGCTGAAACATTCTATCAAAGTTGTATTTGTTCCACTTTTTATTTTTAACAAATAAAACAGAAAGAGGGACAAAATGTATTTATCTAATGGAATGAATCTGCTATCTCTTGTCATTTTCTTCCTTAAGATGTTTAAACCACTAAAACATGCAAGTTCATACCTATGCTCTGCAACATAATAAACATAATAAATGCAAAAGGATGTCCGGTTGACAGTGACTTGCTGGACCTAAATTTTTATTTCTTTCTGCTGTTCCTTAGCAATAAAAAACTGAATTTAACAAAACCTACCAAATCTAACCAGTGGCAGTGCGACCCTGATCAGCAAATATGCTGTCTAGTTTCCCAAAGACTGTCACCAAGTAAGTGTTAATCTTGCTGTTAATCTGTTGCATTTGCTTTGTTACAGTCAGATTCATCCAGCTCAGCAGTTAGTACTGCTTCTAAAAAGTATTTTTCTTCAGGGAGCACTTGGCCATCAGCACTAGAAGTAACCTAACCACAGCTCCCTACACAGTGTATCTGAAAAGGCGAGAGAGCAATTATCTATGGAGTCTAATGTACAGGTATAAGATGTTCCTTAGAAGAAAGGAACCTAGCACTAGCACTGAATCTAGCACTGCAAAAGCATAAGGCCAAAAGTCCTCCTCATTTCAAAGTGTTCCTCTCCTCCCCTGTCAAAAGCACCAATGGTCACACTGATGCTCAGGTAGTAATATTTGGTCTTCAGCTGGAATAATGGACCAAGCATTAATAGATAACTTACAGCAGCCAAGGATATAGCTGATATTAATTATTTTGTAATTTATTTCACAGCTGTTAAATATTAAACCAGGAAGCATGCATGGCTGAAGAGGGACTGCCTATCTCATACCTAAGAAGAGGCAAACAGGCCACATTTTGCTGAAGTACTTGCTTGGCCTACTGATATTTTACCTGCACCTTATTAAACTATTCTACTAAAGAAATACTGATTCTAAGTTCAATATACAATGCGTACTGTAACAGCCAGTGGAGTTTGCCTTTTTTTAAAAAAAAAAAAAAAATCTCATATACAGATTTAGTGATGCTAACTGTGTTGAGAAAGAACTAAGAGTAAACATAGCAACAAAGTGAATTCCTGCAAGAGGTCAAGGTTTGGAAAAACCAAATCTTCCAAGTCATATTAGAAATCAACTGTCCCTGCAAAGATTTAACCACAGAAATCATTAACAGGCTCCAAGAATCTAAGCCCAAGTGCTACAATTCTCACTAGCTCCCAGTCCTACAACCCCCCATACATACAGCTTAGCTTAACACGCACAGCTAGCATCTTGGCTCTCTGGGGAGAGCATACTTTGAATTTATTACATCTTAAATCATCATAGCTAAATCCAATGCAGCTAGTGAGACAGAATCCACAAGGAGTTCAACACAAACTCATGATTAGAAGCAAATTCGTGCTTTTAAGTGCACAATTCAGACTTCACAGACCAGAAGAGGATGCAAAAATAATCTATTGTATTTCACTACATTTAAAACTATGCATAATTTTGTAATAAACTTTGTAACCAAAAAAGTGCAAGTGTAAACGAGAGAAAATGAAAGGGCACAGCTAAGGGGCTCCAAGGCTACACTGATATTGTGGTTGACTGCAGTGTATATAAATCTGAGCTAGCTTTAGGATAGCTCAGCAGCTGGAAGTAAGGTAGGTACAACAGCAGAGAACTCAGATTGAGGTAAGACAGCAGCCTGAGAGGGAGAATAAATATTCAGCCACATTGAACTCTGTGCTGCTCTGGTTGTTTCCCATACAAAATCAACTTAATATACAATACTCTTAACTACATGTAAGAAACAACACCCCCCCACACACACAGACACACACACTAAATGCTTTCACATCAATTAGTCAGAAAGACTAACTGCTATCCTGTATTTGTGAAAAAAAGTAAATACGTCCTTCTGGTGCTACCACATCTTTAGTTTAGTTGCCAGACTGTGGTTAGGACCTATCTACCAAATTCCTTCTTGGAAGTATGTAGCTTAGAAAGTGTAGAGCTGGCTATAACCACCAGTACTTCATCAAAAGCAAAGAAATGTCATTCTTGCTTTTGATGGAGGGAAGGTTTTAAGTGAACCTGAATCAGCTCTCCAATTTGCTTTTGCAGCATGCAGCTTTCTGTCACTTCCCAATATAGAATGCAGAGTGCAAATGATAGTATTTAGGTAACTACCTACCTGACAAATTCATCCAGTTATATGTATAGATTTAGTGCTCATTCATAAATGGCAATCACAGAAAAGTCTGCATATACGCATATATGCATTAGAAACATATACATGATATTATAGAGTTCTCTGTTCCCACTTGTCCCCCTCCCTAGTCCTCCTCCTTTCCCCCTTTTTGTCTATGTGGGAAGGAATATCTCAGACAAGGAGAATCTCATTCTGGGTAAGTAGTTTGGGGTGTAAAAAGCCCTCATCTTGGAGCCTGTACAAGTTACCATAATGAAGATAATAAATTTTCTATGAGACTAATTAGACGATCTGAAAAAAAACCTTTCAATTTAAACTCTGATGCTCTTGATGCCTGCTTATTGTATCAAATATTTAGACAATATCCACCTGCATCAACCTCACTGTTTATCATGATTAAAAAACAACTTCTAAGACCATTAACTGCTGTCCTACTAAGTTATATTATTATGGTCATTACCACTTTCATTTAATCTTTTATTAGATGTCAAAGCACTAAATAACTTTTCCTACAGAATCAGAAATAGATCTTAAGGACACAAATCTACCCATAAATAATATAAATGCAACAATGAGTCCCCCCCAAAAAGGGATTATCTCTGTATATAGTAATAGTATTTATTTCTCAGGAAAGACATTCAGAGGTCTGATTAAGTACAGCCTTCCCTCTGCCTCTGTGTACAACCAGTTCCACTTATGAGAAAGGGGCAGAAAACTCCCATTTAGCAGTATTATAGGCCTGCTTTTAAATGACTACACAGGAGGCAGATGAGCTGAGAATCCCACACTTTGGGTTAGCCTGTTTTGAGATGTCCTGAAGAGCAGCCCAAAGACCACTGGAGATGACACAGTGTGATGTAATTGTCTTTAGAGACGTCACTTAGCAAAACCAGAGGAATGAATACCCTGACGACAGTATGGCCCATTCCTTTGGTGGACAATTCACTACTTGATAAATTTTTCCACACATTTTAATACCAGCAGGTAATTTATTCACAGGCATATATGTTTTCAAAAATTGTGTAAAGTTAGGAGGAATAGTCCAATTCTTAACACTGATAACTAGCATCCTAGTAAAATACGGCATTTACTAGGATGAAAGAAAAACTCTCAGTGAAGTGAGTTTCTCCTCAGAGAGAAACTGAAAGTTCTCCTTAAGACTAACGGAGAACTGTATTTTATCGCAAGCAAAACTACCAGCTGCATCCTAGGCTGTTAGACTCATATCCAAGCCCACGTGCCAAACAAGTGTGCACCATCCAGTTGGTGCTGCCAGTCACAAATCAGGCATTTGTGCCTACATGCTAACAAAAAGACACAAGGATTTAGGACTGTTCCCACATTCAGCTTCAGTTCTATGAGCTCTAAAAGGTGAAGTAGACCTGCTGGCATCCAGGCCCTTTTTACTGTAAGATAATTATTCAGAGTTCAGGCTGCAGAATCAAAAAAATAGATTTTTTTTTTCAATGATACTTCTGACATACTTTGGTAAATGGAAGGGCTAAAGTAAGGTAGAAAGACTCTTAACCTTTACAAAATGCTCCAGAATACACATTTCTAGATTTATGTCTATGCTTCAGCTAGCCCAAGTATGACTAGATACAAAAAAATCTCCCTGTCCCTTTCTTAGCCCAGTGAAGTTGGGTAAAACCATTTATAACTGCAGTTTTGAAATTCTCATTCATAATGAAAAAAGGCTAAAATAATTAAAATAATAGAAAATAATAATAAAGCACAGAAGTAAGGAATTAAAACTACAAGCTATTGGTAATCCATGTTTTTGTCTCCTAAATTATTATAACACATTCAGTCACTAAAATCACTCACTCTTTACAGATAACAGACACAGAGTGAAGCAAGCCAATGTATGAAAGTCTGAATCAGCTCATTTACAACGATGGCTGGGAAAAATCTACATTTGGATTGACAACTTGTCCGTGGCCCTGTGCCAAGATCCTGCCTAATACACTTTAGCATGCTGAAATATTAAACCCCACAAGAACTAAAAGAGAAATTCTGATGAGCTCTTAAACAGGGTCATGAACATGATTTCTTCTACAGGTGCTACTGAAAGAAGTGAAAACCTGCAAGAGCTTTTCCAATGTGAACATAGCGAAGAAAGCACATTCCACTCTGATAAAAAATGAGATTGTACATAACTCGGGAGGCACTGCCCCTCTGATCAAAGTCCTCTCAAGTATGTCAGGAATGTTATTAGAGTTCCCAGAACCACCTTGAGATGTATTATGATTACATATATGCATGACAGTGCTGACCACTTAATCCCCTTTCTGTCATATGCAAGTTGAAGAATAAAAATTACACTGATACCCAAGGGTATTTTATAACAGAATATGTAATAAAATAATAAATTTGCAGATGATTTTGGCTTTGCCTTGTGGTATTGCAACATACACAAAGTACTTCCTGGCCTCTCATTCATTACTATTTAATTACAACATAATACCTTTTTTTCAGACTTAATTAACCTTCGAAAGGAGTTTGTGACCTTGGGACCCTTCTGCACACTTGCAATGTGCTGTTAGAATATTACTCTGCCAGGAAACATTTCCTTTTATGCTGAGATTTAATGAAATGCAGAGATTTTTTTATGGGGAGTGCATGAGAGATGACATCCCTGTATGTGGTCACTTAATAAACAAGAGCTACAGCATATCAATTAGAATCATAAATCAATACTAGACTCACACTAAAAGATGCTGCAAGAGAGTTTCCCTAGAAAGATCAATCTCATTACAGTAAACACAGTCATGATGCTCTTTCCTACTTTCACTTTGGGGTAGAAAAGAGGGAGTAAGGAAATGAGGAAGGATTTGCCCATGTAATGCCTACTTAAAATAGCAGAAGCTTAAAGGTCCCACCAAGTGCAATCACAGTGTAGAAGGGAATGGAAAGCAAAATACCAGCACAGTTCCGGTTCCCATCTTTGTCAGAAATTGCTGTCCAATTTGAAACTCTTTGATTCTAAAAGGAAATCAGAGAGCAATAACCTTTTTACAAGATGAGAGACAGAGCCACAGAGCACGCGGGCACATTCACTGCTTTACTGCAAAGCTTAGAATTACGTATCAGTGTTGGCCCCTCGGTGCCAATCAGAGCAGTTGCTTGCAGAGTGTGTGCAGGTTCAGTAATTCACTTGCTAGCAATGTTAACTCTTCAAAACGGATTCCTTATGATCCTGTGAATTCCCTGAGAGTTAATACCTCCATCAATCCACAATGCATCCTCTTCACACAATTCTTTCTTGCACAAAAACACACAAAAGTCACCTTATGCAGTTCTCATTTTTTTTCTAAGTGAAAAGTATCAAAAAGAAGAGCTATTGACATCCCCACATGCCAGTTTCTTAATTAAAAGTATTTGTTGTCACACCTCATAGATGATCTTTTCACAAAAAAATGGCACCAAGCTGTTTACAGGTTCATTCCTTCTCAGCTGTATTTTCTGGGACAGTCTGTCATTCTCTCAACTCTCAAACTACCTTAATGCATACAACTCCAATCTGAGTTGTCACTGGCATTTAACATACCTGCTGCAGCTTATAAAATTAGAAAATACCAGTCTTCCCACAGATACTCCTCGAACTTGCTGAGGCAAATCACACCTTTGTCTTTTCTACTTTAGAGCCCTATCGTGCTTTCTCCTGAGGGAGTAATGGTTGCTCCATGGAGTCATTAGTCTCATTCATTTCAGAGAGTTTTCTCTCTTTCAACTCTATTGTTGAGAACATTTTCGCTCCTTCCACACTGATCTTTTTCTTTGCATCTCATTTCTTTTTGCCCTTCCCTTCCAAGTTCTGTCTTTCCCAGTTTGGGCTTGTGCCAACTGTCACCTAACCTTTTCATCTCCCCTAAACCTCGAGGCAAAAGCCATGCTGACAATGAAACAGAGATGCTCAGTTTGGTTTCATCGGTGCTTAAGGACCGTATGATTTCAAGTAACTTCAGTTCTGCATGGAAGAGATCGCAATCACTGGCACAGTTCTCCACATTCTGGATCATAGTTCCATGTCCAGCAGTCTGAATGATGAAATTAGACTTTAAAATTTACAAAACATTTCACACTATCTGCAGATCAAGTCACTGTACTTCACACTACAAACTAAAATACAAAAATAAAAAAAAACTCCCTTCCAAAATCCTACTGACCTTATACTAAGTAGTTTGAACTATTTAGTACACCTGAACCTGAACTATTTAGTAAACCTGAACATCAATCTCTATTTTACCCTGGAGAAGATGGGAGAATTCTAAATAAGTCATCTTTTATCCATTGTGTCATTGTTTCATACATCAGTCTAAAAATATACTTTTTTTTCTAATCCTCTCCAGTCATTATCAATCTTCTTTACTGACATCTTATCTTATTATCTCTCTCCACAGTAATGGGATAATGGGACCAGAGTCTCAAGCTGCAAATTCCTAATATTGTCTACAGTCAGACAGTCACCTTTCCTTACTCATAGTGCTAATAATGAATAAATGAAAGGGGACAGATATACGATTATCTATTGCTTCTATTATTTTATTTTACATGCCATTCACCTCTTCAACACAGATTAAAATACTTCTAGATACACTGAAGGAGTCGGAGAGCAGGCCACGTGCCCATGGGTACTCTGTCTGATCCAAATTATCCTGTCTCCCCATAATGTGCATACTGTGAACTGGCCACACAGCTGCATTTCAAAACAAAGAGGAAACTTATTCCAGCTTGAATCTCTTAACAACCAGGGCAGGCCATGCAGCTGTTTCACAGTTTCATGGGAGTCAAGCAGCCTGTGTAGGCAGGATATTGCTCAAGAGCTATTAGTTAAAGAAATGATTTATTGCTACAGAATGAATTTCATTCCTGGTGTTATTGCTTCCAAAGACTATGCTAAATACTTTGTGGTGCCCACACAGTGATCAAAATAATTCCGAGCGCAATAAACAAGAGCAAATTTCAACTACTGCCAGTAGTGGCTTCAAATCTGGAATCAGAGCAATAAATGCCCACACGCCATTTACATAGTTAAACAAATGCATTCACACTGCATTTTGCAAAAATGAAAATGTTACCTGCTCTATTCTCCAGAGGAGCTGGTAACAGACTAAGGAGTAAGGAGAGTCTCACTCTCACTCCATCCATTTCGCAGACTGTAGGGACAGCATCATGGTGCTGAAAACACGAGATCCAGCTGCACTGGTTTCCTCGCTCGCAAGCAACACGGAGAAGTGATGCCTCGTATAAAGCACTGATCATATTGCAAGGATTCTGGGCAACGTATGGAGTGTGTGTGACTGTTCAGACATCTAGAGCTTAATACAATTCCTAATTAATCCAACAGAAGATCTTGAATTGACATGAAAGATGACCTGGATCCCTACATGGGAAGCGTAGGCTTGAACTGTTCCTATGTTGTGATATTAATGAAGGAAAATTAAGTAATACTAAAAAGAAAAAAAAACAATTAATTGTGTTAAGAGCTCTGCTGAAGTTGTCTGGAGTCATAGTTTTCCCTCACTCACTAAGCGCATTTCAAAATCCCAAACCAAACCAAAAGATAATTTGTAGCAGAATCAATTTATAGTGTGCCCACTGAGATAATCACTGGTCAAGGGTTCCCCCACCCCCTTAAAATAAACTGAAATTGCAGCCATGGTGAGTTTTATTAATTCTCATGTTAGGTTTGCTCCTAAGCCTTATTTATATGACCTTTTTCTTTACTTTGCAATCGATTTAGTTCAACATTCGCTGCTACTCAGGGGAATAAACCATGAATAAACCAGGAAAACACTCCAAAACCAATAAAAGCTGTGTACTTTTCTGGAATGTATGTCTTCCTTATTCCACTTCAGTATTTTCTTCATCTAGTATGCACATACATACCTATCTGAATTAAAAAGAATTGCTGTAGGATTAATGTATGTATATTCTGAGTATGTATATGATCAGACTGCACCTCATATTAGACAGATATTCTGGTGGTACACTGAACTTCTCATCTAGGCCTTCACCTACTGCTCTCCTTTCTGGTCCCTCTAAAGCTTGTTCTTCAAGCTGTATCTTTGCAGTGCTATCTGTTCTCTGGGTGCTTATATGTAGAAGTGCTTGCAAGAAGACAAGCGTGATGGAAAATATTTGCAATTAAATTACTGCTTGTGGCACTCAGTACGCTCCAAAGAAGCTGGTATCGGAAAATATCTGACTACTTCACTGAGAACTTCTGCCCCAACACACTTTCTTAGCTGAGCTAGTAAGTTAGAACTGAATGATATCCTTAAGCACAGGTCCCAAATTCAGCAGAGGCGTCAAAACAAACATGCAGACTTACTCTAGACTTCAGCTTGCGCTGAAAGTCTCGCCACACAGAGGAACACCACTATACAATCCCACTGTAACCTCATTCACCTCCACTTATTTTAGGGTACCTTGGATCCAATCTACCTTATCAGTTTCACATCCTGCAACACCCCTACTTGCCCCACTTAGTCACTGACACATAGTAAGACATCCTTCTGCTCAACTATTCGGCACGGGCAGGCAATATACTTCTTCTATATAGCTCATACCATTTCCAACAGATTTTGGAACATCACTGCCCCCGTATTTTCACTTGCCATCCAAAAACCATCTTTTCTCTCTAGCTCCAAACTAGGAATTCTCTATATTTCTCTATCATTGATATTCACTGTGGTCTTAGCATATATTAAAATATTTTAAAATAAAGTTGGCTCACGAGCCAGCAACAGCAAATGATCTCATTTTGAAAACACACTAAATCGAGGGAGTTAGGCAATTTTTTTTCATATTTTGCAAAATTAAAACCTAGCGGTCCAGCAGGTAGTACACTGCTCGCAGTGGAGTTTGCATAGATATCTGCTCAATTAAGAGCCTGTTTTTCAAACGAGCTATGAGTTGAAGGAGCACATTTGAGTTTCTCTGAATACAAATGTATCCAAGCTTTTGGTGGTACCATGTTATCAACATGCTTGATCAAATTACTTTTGGTAGTATAACAAAGCTGGCTCTATGATCTCTTGGGACTCTAAGGTTTACCAAAGATTAATCTACATCATCCTCAATTACAGCATTTGTACAGAAGCATGGCAACCTGACCTAGGTCAACTGATTAATCAATACTCAGCTCTTCACAGGGACAGCTTTGCAACTGTTTTTGTAGTTTCTGCTCCGTTACTTGATCTAACCAAAAAAGGCACAGAGTACATTTATCACATAGCTGACTTCTAAATTTTCTCATACTGGCTCAAGAGCTTTTTCCAGAGACTAAATATATATGATTTTAAAAGACAACTTTTCCCATCAGGCAGCCCTAAAGCCTGCTTCCTGACCAACAGACTAACTTCCTGTGACTTCATGCCGCAATTTAGAAGCTATTGTATCACATACCCCTCAGTAGTTAATTTGAGAATTTAAGTACAAGCCTTCTCTTATTCTCATTTATCAATTTTAGTAAGTAGTCTTGGTCATAGTTTGAGGACAAAGTTCCCTGTTCTTGATAGCATTTTCTGTGAAAATAACTGTGATACAAAGCATTTTAAAATGAATAAGCTGAAAGAGGCAATTTGTAAAATGGAAAGACTATCTTGGAATTCAATTAGATTAAAAACAAATCTTACTAGAGGAACCAAGAAAAATAGTTTAAAGAAAAATGGATTAATATTTTAAAGTTTTATTTCTCATTACCTTCTAGAATGCACAAAGTCCCCTTTTCTCAAGCTACTTGCTTCGCTAATAACACTAAATTTAAACAGCTTTCAAGTACACAATGATGTGTTTTCAAAATAAAGGTGCTCATCTGAATGCAAATTGTTCAAGTTAAAATCAAGCTTTCACATATTTATAAAAAGGGAGAAGAGACTACAGGAGAAAGAAAATAGGAAAGAAATCCAAGAGATAAACAGACGCGAGGCAGTTATGTGCCAAAAATCACTCCTAAGTTTACTGAAAGAAAATTTTAGAGACATCTGAATAATTTGTCTAAAGGCGTCACTTGTGTTCAGTCCCAATATATAATATTCTTTAATCCACAGTCATTCAGAAGGGACTATATCCTCTCTCTCCAGGAATTTTCTGGACTACGGAGGGAAAAAGAAAAAAAGAAAAAAAAAAGCTGAAAAAGCGAAGAGTACTATAGCACTTCCAACTCTTCCCTAATTCTCTGAGGGGCAATAGCGCAGATCAGTAAACTTCAAGGTCATTTATTAGCGTTCATTTTAAAGCATTGCTATTGCCTGTATTTCTGTGCTTGCAGACTGAACACCGACCTCTCCTCACATTCCTGTCAATCTTAACGCTGCATCTTTCAAATCTGAGATCACTCTAACCTATTCGGTATAAAGTTCATATTTTAAATATTAAATGACAAATACTACTGCAGCAAAGATCTAGCCTAGCTTGAGGTTTGGAAGACCTTTCTGGTTTGGTCTGTTTTAAACATGGAAAAACTCTTCCTTTACCCCTCAGAAGACACTTGTAGAAAGTACGGCTTCACAAAAGCAAGCATTGCGTGCCTAATCCTTCATTTCTATTGATATTCAGAGATTCAAAAGAAACATATAAGCATACATTTCACCCTAATACTACACAGAAAGTAACTTTCCCTGCATCCCTGGAATTACTCCTTTGGCACGATGAACTGAAACACCATAAAATGCAGAATGCTTTTCTTAGGCCAACTCAGAGTCCTTTCTGAGCTGCTTTTTCCAGTGGTGACTCAATGCACAGATATTTTATCACTAAGAAGTTCTAACTTCTAGCATCAGGGTGGCCATAAATGATTTTTACCATGCCATAAAGCCAGAAATCACCCTGATAGCAATGACATTCCTCTACTTACAGTACACTAGAGGCACAAATGCAGCTATTTGAACAAGCTGAGGCAATACAAACCTTCTGATTGAGAGAACTGGGATTAGCTGAAAGTGTCCCAATATTCTCATCCCCTCAGCCACTTTTTTTTTCCCTATTTTTCCAGAATAACTGTTCTGGACAAAACGTGACCCTTTATTTTCCTGGTTGGCAACTACAACTTGGCTTACAGTGCTCTTATTGAGACAGCATGGTTTTATGGGCAGAGAACCTTGCTGGCAGCCAGGAGACTTGCTTTCTATGTCCAACCTCACATCTGTTTTGTGCTTGCTTGCAAGACATTTCATCTCTCAACATTCTGTCCCAGTCCTTCCTAGTCACGCCTTAACAAGATTAAGGTCACCCCAGAAAAAGTCTCATACTTAGATCTGTGGATTTGGGTAGAATGACAGGACCCTACATGCCTTCTTTGAATATTTTGAGATATCAACTATATAAAAATCCTTGGACTTATGCCAAAATGTGCCGGTACCTAAAGTGCTATTGAGGGTAAAGTCTGTCTTCACCAAGGATCTACTATTCCTTATTAAATACTGCCAAAACTATACCATGGGAAACGGACCTGGCCCTTTTACAGGCTGAACTTTTAACAAAGAAGTATCAGAAACTTTGATGAGACCATGTGAACAAGGGCAGCATTTTACACATGTTCAAGTAGTACTGCCTGTATTTTAAGAGTAACTGACCGAAGATCTGAGGTGATTTGGTAACTCACTGGAAGACTCTGAGCAAGCCTGGAACAGAATATAGAGGTCTCAATTCCCATTTCTCCATTCTAATCAGCAGACATCGTTCTCACTCTTACACTGTATAAAACCTGGTATATCTACCTCTCCCACCTGTGGATTCAGTGATTTCATCTTGAAAATCATATATTCCAAAGATCTATCTAACAGTGTTGGCTTTTTTTCTTCTCTAAAGAGTGCACGGTCCTATGCCAAAGCTTTAACTTATTTCCAGTGTCTCTCAAAACAAAACATTTTCTGAAATAAAAGGAACAAAGCATGTGTGTGCCTGAATACACACATATAGATCAAGGATGAAAAGCTAGCCACTTCGTCACTTCCATCAGAATATGACTCAACTAAGTCTTCTTTCTAATCACAGTCTAACTTTGGGGAGTCACAATAACAGACAATATTGTGATCTCCCCTTATTACTGTTAGTTATAAAAATATTGTTATTATATAATTTCCATCTTGAATAGCAACAGCAGTGGACATGAAAATAAAGAATTACTTCAGCTCAACTGAATTCTGATATATTTATATATATATTTATATCCCATATGTTAGGGGGTTTGTTTGTTTGTTTGTTTGATTGATTTCTAACCAGATGATCACCTGCTGTTTTATTTTCAGGTTGTAGGGATGGTGGAAAAAAGTTTTCTTCTGGTTTACGTTCTGCTTTATGGAATACAGTAGTAAATACAATTAGAAGCACCTCCCAGTAAGCATAGTTGTAAACTAACTTTTACAGATGCTTGCAGCAATCTCTCCTTCAAAATTTGTCTCTACTTTCTGTGATCTGCAGAACACGTAACTTCTGCCCCTATCACAACTCTCTAGTGTTATCAGATCTATGCCTATGTAACTCCCAGATTTTTGATTTATAGCATCTGATGACTAAGTGAAAAGAAATAAATTTCTATAGTGACTTAGTAATTCCAGAAGAATACCTATTTCTGATATGTCTTTATACTGCTGTTTAATATCAAGAGGAACCCAGCAGTAAATCCTTTTCAAACATACCATTTTAACCTCTCATCATTTCTGTGAACATTTGATTCAGGGATCCAATAAGCCTGATACACTTACACAGCTAGCAATGTTATTGCGCTATGGTACTTTTAAGAAATACCTATCTATCCAGGAAACTAATCTTGGCTGAAATTGGGAGCTAAATCTACCAGTATCTCTTGAAGGCTTTTATTATTTCTGAAACAAACTTTGAATTATATTTACAATGTAATACTATTGGAAAAAATATATTTGAAACATAATCAGGTGAAAAAAGTCTAATTAAATTGGTGAAGATTAAAAAAAGCCTATGTGACCTTAATGGCTCTTGATACTGAGAATTTCTCAGCTGCACTACCTAAAATAATCTCATTATGTAACTCCAAATAGACTCATCTTTCCAGTCGGGGGGTGGAGGTGGTTTTGCTTTAATTTTTTATTTTATTTAATTTTTTTGATACTTGGCAGTTTTGTAAAGTAATTCAGGATTGAGTAACGGATCCCAAGTTCAGTGTCTCCTAAAGGAGCAGACTGTGGATAAAGATAGGCTTTCTGAACACTCATATTGCATTCATTGAGATAAACTCAAGATGCTGATTTTGATCTTTAAAAACTTAGGTTTTGAGTCAGACAAAAAAGTCTGATGTAAAAGCTTTCCTAAAGCCATTTGACAAACAAAACACTGCCTTAGCTTTCAACTTCCTTTGCTTTCAGACTGTAATCCTCCATTCAAGGAATTCTTTGCCACCAGCATCTATGGGAAAGCCATTTCAAATAGTTTTGACTTCACAGTTTCAGAGAGGCCATTATTATCTCTCAATTTTTTTAATCATTACAGAAACGTATCCTTCTATCAACATTAATATAGAAAAAATGTAAATATCTCACATACTCCTGAACATATACAATAAGTAGATGTTAAAGACAAGAAAATGCCATTGTACTCTTTTGGTAGGATGAGATTTTTCTTAGCACAGTTACACAGTTTCTGCATCAATGCCCTAATTCTGCCTGCATATTCGATACCCTGAAAAAAAAAAGAAAATCCAGTTCAATCTGAAGTGTTCAAGCAAAGAATTCCTCTCAACCCTACATTAAGCTACATCAATGGCTAATTACTGTCATAAGCACCCTATTTCTAATCTCCAATACAGAACACAGTGAAGTATATACGAATTTCTTATCCTGTGATCCTATTAAGGACTCACTTCTTCCTAAGTAAAATGTTGTTCAGGAAACAAGATAAAAGATCTTATTTTACACATGGGTATTGCTAGCTGTTACCCTGCTGCTTCTATTTTGGTGATCTTGACAATGGGGACTGCAGTTTCTATGATCAGGCAAATTCAGTCTAGATTATAAACAGGCAGCTGAGCTACTAAACCAGAGGAAGACAAAACAGCTGGGGAACTGACACTACTAAACCATACTAATTGCCAAAATATAGACACAAGGTACCAAGGTGCATAGATAAGTTCAACCATGAGTTATCTTTACATCTTTCATGTAAGCAAATATGTAGAAGCTTTTCCTAACATATATTACCCTGGCTTCATTTCCCTGTTCAAAGGTAAGCTTATCACTTGCCTTTCAAGTCAGGGATAATTTATCACTGATCTCAGCAGTGCCTGATTTTACTGTCATCTTTGCAGGCATGTACAGTTTATGCAATTTATTCAACATACTGTCAACCATCACTTTTTTTTTTTTTTAAACCCCCATATAACATCTATGTGGAGCCATGGCTTGAAGAAAAGTAAACATCAAGAAAAAAATTTAGATATACCAGAAACAAGTACAAAATCCATTGAGTTTTAGCTGTAAAAGCACGAAAATGAAGACTTCTATTCTCCACTTCAGCTTTTTAGCACAAAGTATAGTATGTAGAAGAGTTCACTAAGTCCAAGTGAAAGGAGTAACAACACTTTGTACAACCAATATCTTTCACTTGCTCTCCCTAAATGGCTCCACTCCTTGAGGGAGTGGTGGGAGAAATGTTAATGAAGGACATATTTTATGTAGTAAATGTGCATTGCTGAATGAAAGTGCTCCTAAAAAGATGATGTTTTGAGATCCGTGCTTGACATTTAGCCCACATATATGCCAACTGAAAATTTATAAAATTTGTTACTAATATTGAAGACACACTCGTAGAGGTGCCTGAAGTTGCCTCTGCAAGCCTGGCTCAAAGTAGTATTATATACTAGCAACTGCATTTTGATGTAGCACCTACATTCATCTCATGTATGTAGAAAATGCTGCATCAAAATACACAAGCATTTCTCAGCTTCAGTACTACTCTTACATTTTATGTAGCCCACTGGAAAGAACAGAAAGAAACTATATGTGTAGCCTAAGTGTCAGCAACTATATACAGCCCATTTAATGGCAAGACAGACATTATTTTCATGACAGGATCATCCTTCCTCTTCCAGTGCCCATTTTACCCTCTACGGCCTCAACTTCTCAATATTGCAAAACCTGAGTGCACAGTGGATTTGACACCCCTCCGGAAAACAGCATCCAAGACACAGGTATTAATGATTGTTTTTACAAGCGCCAATACAGTAATAGCTTTCAATGCATCTTCCTCTATATACCCCAAAGCTAGTCACACACAAGTTAATCGATGCCTTAAACTTTAATCAAAAAGTGTTGAGAAAGAAGCTGCTGTAGTATGATATAGATGAGCAACAACCTAACTCTTAAGTGGGTAACAATGGTTCACAATGTTTTGAAGAAATATGCAACAGGGTGCGTTATGCAGACAGAAAAAAAAAAAGTACAAACAAAAAGATCAGTAACTCTCCCTTAACTCTAATTGCTGATCATTAGCTGTTAATCAATAACAGTTTAGCAAGAACCCTTATTTTTCAGTGGGAACTGCTGTTAAAAAAGAAAGAATGCAGTGTAAGGAAAATAACCTCTTTGGCTTCCTACAGTCAGTGAGAGAAAAGACTCTTAGAGAGAGCAACAAAGAACAGGAGCCCCTTTCCTCCTGCTTTTCCATCTGCCACAAACGGCTCCCCAGGGAGCGGCTTCTCTAAGGAAAAGTCATCCTGTCCTTTTGGATACTCTCAATAATATTCCAGCTCTAGAAGGCAATTTCTTTTAACACATCATTGAAAATATAGCATGATTTCTCCTCATCAGTAGTTACAAAAAAAAAAAAAAAATCCTTTTTTTTAAAAACAAGAAAAATTGCAATTCAGATTTTTTCAGCTATTTTTTACATAAATTTATGGAAACATCAAAACCAAACACATCTTAAAAACAACAATGCAAAAGCCTATCAGATGAAGATACAAAACATCTTACACACTTCAATTTCATGACCTCAAGCCACATTGCTAGCCCAAGCTGTGCAGTGCTTTCCAGTACAAAGGTGACAGTTGCTTTCATTTGATGGGCATAAGTGAACCAGGCAAGCAAAGAAACAAGTCAAGACACTGATGGAAGGTCTTGAAATCAGAAACCTATCTAGCACTCTCCTTGCAAGCAGATAGCAGGCTGCCCAGATGCAAGAAATGGGTGGACTTCTGAATCTTCCCTTCCCACATTTCATCCAACAGCATAGGCTGTCTTGATGTAAGAAGCAAATTAAAGAACTATTCAGTACTGGTGAACTCTCATGCAGAGAGTCTTGTGCAGCTTTGGGCACAGAACTTCAAGACACATACAGGCTAACTGAAGAGAGGCCAAAAAGAGTCACAAGGAAAAATGGTCTACCAAACAAGCTGGGTCTATTCAGCCTACAGAACAGGAATATGGATATGGGAGAGAAGGCACCCATACTGAAGATTTTTAAGAACAGCCTATGTTCAGATAGGACGTGTCAGAAAAGCAATAGGTTGGTTTGACCCCACCTTGATGGAAAGAGAAAGAGCCTCTCGAGATCAATTCTAGCCTTGTATTTTGCCAGGATGTGGGAATGGATCCTTCAAAATAACAACAACTACTTCCTTATCCTCAGAGGAAGATATCTCTGTAACAGTCCCATATTGTGACCTGTCCTTTTCCCAGACCATTATTATAACTCACTCCCATTCTAAAAGATTCTTCACATTGCCACAGCAGCATAAAGACACTTCACTGTCACAAGAATCAACCACAAAATAACAGTCAAGTTCTTTATTTGTATCTCTGGGATATAATAATCATCCTATATTTAAAGGACTATAGCTTCTAGGTTTTGATACAATACAATTACCTATCAGGGCTTTGAATAAAATCGAGTTTTAAAACAGAGGGTTATGACAGCACTAAAAAAATGATTAACCCGTCAGTATAGTCTGAGCAGACAGTTCTTTAATAATGTTGGACAGGGACCTTAAGGGAAAAAAAATGCTTCAGAGAAGTAAATGAATATTCCTTCCAGCAGAATGATTTCTTTAAAGACAAAAGTCAAAATTACACCCCCACCCCCAACCCTGGAAAGAATCACTTTGAAGGTAAAATACCTACCCAAAGCAATTAAGGTTTGAAACAAGAAGTTAGAGAATAAGAATACTCCAAAGGCTAAGTTGCAAGCCTAAAAAAAATTATTCAGTCAAGGTATAATCATCAGATTTCCCCAGAATTATATTTATTTAATATGAATATAAAGGTGTGCAGAAGAGATAAATGGGTTATTGGAAGGAAAAAAATAGAGTTCTGAAACACTGTTGCTGTTCCATTGCTTCGTATCTCTTCAGAAAGCCTCACCATTATCAAGAACTGCTTGCTGCAAGTCAAACAGATTGCAGTTTGTATTTCAGACTAAGTTGTGAAGGGCTCTGTAAGCATCTACTAGGGAAAGAGAAACAGTAGAAGACACAATAGTACTTAGTAATGCACCCTTAGTAGTGCTTGACAGATTACAGTCAGAGTATCGGTACTCATAAATCTCAGGCACTGAACTTCTTACAGGTGGTAAAGAACAGCGTTTACATGAACTTTTACTTTGCTTTTGAGGACAGAAGGAAACTGAGCTTCCTCTGACCTTCCCCATATATTTGCCACGAGATGAAACAAAATATATGCCAGATTTTGCTCTATAAACAAAAAAAAAGTTCCTAAGTTTGTAATTTCTACCAAATATCTGCCTCTGCCATCTTGCTGCCTTGAGTCAGCTTTATTCATTCATTTGCTTTTATTAAACTATTTACTTACGAATTTTTGCTTAAAGTAACTGAAAATCTTAAAAGGCAGGTACAACAGATAGATCCTTGGTAACCCTTGAATTAAACACCTTTCCATAATTCCACTACAAAAAGGAAAACCATTTGAATGCAACATATTGTGTCAAAATTCTGCATAAGCCCTTTGGGGGAAGAAACATGAGATTTTTCCATTTCAAATGCCATGAGAGAGAGCAAGAAAAGATTCCCCTTTCAGTCCTGTTTCCTTACCTAGAATATATATTTATGCATATAACCACAATACTTGCCTTTAGACATATATGAAACCCTGACACTAATTCAGAAATAATTTAGAAAAAAAAAAAGTGGACTTCCGATTTTACTACCTATCTCACTTCATAAAGCAAGCAGATTTTCTCCAAGGCCTCATGAGATGAACAAAGAGGACATGCTTTATTTCAGCCCCTGGTGAGATACATCAGATGTTACTCTAGTCAGTCCTTGCAAGTGGCATAGCAAATATCTTTCAGAGGCCAAATCAAAGGCATTGCTCTGATGGATGCATAAAATAAAGGTAGATTCACAGCAGTATTATAAACAAGAGAAAAAAGACCAGTGGGCTTCAAGAAAAAAAAAAAAAAAGAAAAGAAAAGGCTACTTGTGTTTTTCTAAAAGCTGTAATTGGGAATAACAATTAAAAGTAATGTGCAGAAGGTATTATATTGCATGCTACTATATTATTCACTTAACTGCCTTCCTACTACCTATTAGGCAAAATGAGATGATGGCAGCAAGTCCTCTGTTATTTTTCTCCCCTTATAAAGAATAACAGTTGCAACAGTTTTCACTGAACAAGCACTTGTTTGAACCCAGTTCTAGTTGATCTTTCTGCTTCACCCAAAATAATCCTTTACACGAAACAAGGCAGTAAGTCCCGTCTTCTGAAGACTTGAGCAGGAGGGAGATTAAAAATAAATTAAAGGAAGCATCAGCCATTCTTTGAGAGGAAAAAACATTAAAAGCTGAAAGGTAATTACAAGCAGGTGAAATTGGCCTTTTCTTGTGACTTGTGCATATGTCCCAAGCACATGTATTTTACTTTCAGATGTTTAAATTTTGTTCATTTCTACAATGTTGTCACGTGACAACAGTTTGTTAAAGTACCATGTACAGAGCAGGCAGTTACTTCAGTAAGCAGATCTTGCTCCTCCATGCTTTACTTTCTTTAAGAGATGACTTTAATGACTTTAGCTTGCTGTTAACATACCTGTCCCAGCTTCCTTCTGTGATGTGATAGAGACGATTAGCACCTCCATCAGCACAAGCTCTCAGAGTAGCTGCAAGTTAAGAAACAGAGTATCAATATATTGGCATTATAAACAAGGAACAGCTCTATGAGTATGTAATTACTGACATTTCTTTGTAAACTTAGTGTCCACGGTAGGAACTCATACCGCTTTTAGCCTTCTACACTTGACTTTGTTTCTTCTCTAACTACACATTTGAATTGGTTTTATCACACTAGTGCACTTTGCTTTCCAAATAGCTTATTTCTATAAGTCAGTTTAAACTGAATGGGAGGGAAGAGGGGAAATATTCAAAACCAGAACAGAGATCCTCCTCCGTGTATGGGCACGCACTTGTCTAAGCAAGTTGGAACTTGCACCTTAAACCTGATAATTCTCTCACACAGGCAAAAAGTTTGTAAAAATGTTTTTGTAATGACTTGTACAAAAACTGAAAGAAAATGTTAGGCCTGACAGTCTCTGTTTTGTCTTTTTCTTTTTTTTTCCCCCTCTTATGATATGAGACTGGTAACTACCACTCCTACTCTGTTCCACAGACTGTTTGAATCATCTGATATAAAGCAAGTGGGTTAAGCTGGAATGTTAAATCTTGCACTATCCTGCTCCAAAAGGAACAAAGCCACAATCAATCTCAATGCTTCCATGTGACTCAGGGACCATAAAGGCCAAGTGCTATTAATTCCAACTGATCTGAGTTGTAGTAACAAGCACAGATGTTCCATTTTATTTTGATCCTTTTATTAGATTTAAGTTAGATTGTAGAAAAGAGAAAAATAACCTAATTCTATGATTACAAAATAATACATAAATAGCTATAAAATATTCATAAGCATCCATATTTATGATCATTTGGCTAGGACACAATTCTGTCATAAGATTCTTAAATATGACAAGCTATTAAAAATTGAAGATGACCATCTTGTCCTAGCAGTCTTTCATCAACTCCGCTCTGAGATGTTCAAGCCTGATAACAGCAGCATGTAGGATGAAAGAAGCAGTGGCAATTACACAAGAGCAGAACACTCTTCTGTGAGCAGGGAGACTGACTGGTAGGTTTGTGAGAGCTGAAAGTCAGAGGGCCTGAGGGGAGGAGGGGAAAGGGAAAATGAAGAGAGACAAAGAAAAGGAACAGCCTGCCAAAGTTTGAGGGAAAATAAAGGTATAAATAATCAGATCAGACACTTTCTGCTGCTAAGAATCCAACTTTCAGCTGCTTTTCTTCAGTGTTTACTTTCAGTGATACAAGTCAATGTTTTTCCTGGTGGCACTCATCAAGTTGGGAAATCTGGCCTCCTACCCTAGCTTAGCCATCACCCTAGTCAGCCTATACACATCCAGACACAGAAGTTCATCTTGCTGCACCTCTGCATCTACCCTCACCTTTTTAGCCATTCCTTCCTATTTAGTTACTGAAGTCTCAGCACAGGCAACATTATTTACCATACAGTCACTATTTGTATAACCCAGCCTCAGCTGAGGCTGCTAGGGACCGTGGAAGAAAAAAAGCAGAGCCCCACAGAAGCTACCAGTTCATCACATACATAGTTGTGGGTACAGCATTTTCTTTCCTGCAGTTTACAAGAATTCGCAGGGAAGGACAGCAAGCGTTAGACTCCGCAGCATCTTTCCCAGCAATACTCATTACAATACTCCTTTCCTCCCTTGTCCATATGTAGGTAGAGCCTGTTACTACCTTTCTCAGTCTCCTCGCTCAGACCACGCTCTGCTCTGTCTCCTTATCCCACTTCCATCGCTCCTTCTAGCTACTACCCAAACCCATACGCACATGTCAAAGCCAAACAGATCTGATCCTGATAGATCTTATTAACTGAGATTTTTTCTTAATCAGGGTAGCTGGCCAGCCATTTACAACACTACCTACTGCTTCAGGGGGTTGCCAGGTTCCTTCCCATCCTAATGAATATAAACATCACAAGACAAGAACATCTTTTTCCCTGTGGTCAACTGGAAGCTTTTAACTTCTCCCACTTGAGGTTATACCTGAAATTAGATTAATGTAACTCCTTTCACCTGGGGATATTTGCTAAATTCTTTTGGGAAGTTCAGCTCACACAGAATTTGGTAACAGTCATTTGCAAGGAGAGCGTGTAATGCCTGTGCTTAAATTAGCTATCTCGACTATCAGTTTGTTCAACAGATGTAAAGCATCCAAGCAAGGCCTAGCACCTACCCAATTACTGCATCTCTTCTTCTTCTTGCTTCAGCTACAAAAGCAATTCATCAGTTCACACTTTTTTTTTTTTATAACGAAAACCAAAAGAAGGCTGCAGAAAAACTATTTTCTAACTTTAGGTACTGAACCTGCTTAACAGAGGCTTTCTCAGCCTAAAGAACCCTAGTTTTTTCTTTGTGAGAATAGTGGTTTCTACATCTGTTCTTCCAAGTTTTAAAGAACTAAGTGGCTTAGAACTTACAAGGAAGAAAGAAGAGAGGAGACACAGAAAAAAAAAGAGATGAAAAAAATCTGTAATTCACCTCAAAATACTTTAAGACTTAATACTAAGTGGGCCTACTACAATTTATGCCTGGCCTAATACTCTAGCTAATCATGTTATTTTAAAAGCACATTATCAAAACACAAACCAATATGAGGATATACTGTGAAAAAAATCAGTCTTCATTCAGTCTTACACACTGAGATCTTTACAAAGCGCTAAAATGGCTTTCCTGAAGGTGTCTGAGTAACAAGTCTCTGACTCTTGTATGCCATTCATACGGGGCAACTATTTGGTATCTCAAATCAAAATAGTTGCCTTATATAACTGGAATTTAAAGTTATCCCTCATATTTATTCTCATCACTTTAGCAGTGCTGTAAAGTTATTTAGGAAAACTATTTATGAGGTACTGATTCTTTACCAGCAAGTTAATAGCTTGCACTCATACGAGCCAAAGCCCCGGGTGCTTTAAGTAACCAGTAGGTAATTAACTGATTGGCTGGAGGCCAGTAAATCATATCATTTCTACAGCTATTAACTAAGCCATGCTTGATAAAAAGTGATGATACATATTACCTGGAAGAACATGTAACATTATTATCTGTAAGCATTTATGGAGATAGTCAGCAATTCTAATCTCACAATTCAGATAGAAAATTCTCTATGAAAAGATAATAAGAACCTATTTTATACAGTACCTTTCATATTAGAGACAAAATTACTTTACAAACAACAATCTGGCCAGAGTGTAACACAGCAACTGTACAGGCAAGTCTCTAGGCATTTCACAATGGCTCACACAAAACCTCATTAATTATTACAGCAGAAACTGAGGGATCTGAACAAGATCAGAGCCTTGTTTTGCTTGGCACCATAAAAATAGCGAGACCTTCTCCCAAGAAGTTTACAACTGAAACTGATGAGACAACAAAAGAGATGGTGAAAAGAGGCACAGAGGGATGAAGCAATACAGAAGCCAGTGGCAAAGTTATCTTCCAGGGTCACTGAAATGGCAGAAAGGGCTTGGGGAGGGAAGAACGTAAACAATTCATCAAAACATGGAAGATGCCATACACACCTCTCCACAAGTTACCATCCCATTACTGGAGGCTTCTTCCCCTCAAATTTGCGAGGTGAGCTGCTTGTGAGAGGACGCTCTCGCTTATTTTAGTCTCAACTACTAAGCTGCTAAGGACATCATTCTAAGGCTTTCAGCTTAGCCTGCCTCCATGAACCAAAACAGATTAGGGGTCGGTCATCCAAGCAGCTTAGCCAGCAGATCTAATGGATCAGGAGGACCGTAAACTCTGGCAAGGATACTGTGACATGCAGTTGGGGCAGTAACTTTTTCAAGCAGCACAGCTGAAAGCAGAGGAGAGAAGTCCTTAGCCAGCCCGCTCAGCTGCAGAGCCCCTAGCTACACTTTCATGCTCTTGCCATCAGAAGAGACGACACTAAGAGCACATGCATCAGCATGCAAGAGCATTGCAGCATTAGCTCCATCTGTGAATCTGCACTCCTTGGAATTATATCAAATTACAACCTTTCCAACCAGAACAATCTGTAATAAGCTTCACCCCTCAGAAATAGCTCTACTTGTCAAATTACCACCTTTTTTTATCTGTCAAATTCATTATTAAGTCCAGTGAGCGATCTCACCCAAAACCCAACTGTTTTGTGCTGCTGAGTGGAAGGGTGCAGAAGGGGGGAACTCAGGGCCAATACCAATGCCAACAATTGTTATCCAAGTTATCAGGAGCAGCAAACGTTCAACCCAGTAGTGTTCAAAATTACCCTGCGAGTAAATACCTTTCAGCCACACCTACGCTGAGGAAGAGGTATGTCAAGAACACATTATGTGCCCATGTTATCTCTGAAAGAGATTGTTTCCAATAAGTATGAATGAATGAATGAACGAACAAATCAAGATCTTTCTAAGTCAGAACTTTCATTTTAAATGGTGTCCCTTTTAATAGGAACCAATGAACTATTTACCTTTAATGTCAGACATGTAAAGGCCAATATTAGGGCTATAAGTGAATACATTTTTACAAAACTATCCTAATGCAATAGAACTAATGAAATAATCGCCTCCTCCAGTAAGCATGAATAACTTCCTGTAACTTTGAAACAGAATACAAACACCATATGAAATAATAAAAGGAAGGTCTTAGCACTTAATTAACTAGTTCTGAAGCTTTTTGCAGAAAAAGGCAAGTATTTTGCCTAGGGTTTAACAGCACTGCACATGGCAGGCAAGGGAAAAGATTCTACAGAACAGATGGAACTCTTGTGGACAGAGTTAGGCACGGGTATAAAAGGGTAAAAGCCAGGAATAAAAGGGAATGTATTTATTCAAAGCATTAACAGCTGCGAAAGATAAGTTCTATTATTCCTTGTAGTTAGCATTTAAAATAACTGTTTTTTCAAACAGATCTTGAAATTACCCCACATTTTTGCCCATATTCTAATTCGTGATGTCTCCCCTAAAACTGTCTTATATTCCCACTATTCTTTTTCTGATCTTAACTGCTTCTAAGTATGCAATCTGCTTCCCTCATCCATTTATTGATTCAGTAACCTGGTAACCATAATTAACCTGCCAGCATAATCTACACAGAGGAGAACTCTGCTTAATTAATGACTTGGCATGCTGGCAGTAATATGTAAGTGATAATATATAGTACATATGCAAAGAATTGCTTGCTTTGCTTGATATATATGGCTAACACCTTTTTGTCTCAGCATTAATAAAAAATACCAGTTACTGGCAACAAAATGTATAAACTGTATTTATGTTCTCTTTTTCCCTTTGTCCTGCAGAAGCTGCAAAAACACACTTCTGAAAAATCCAGAGCTTTGTAGGGCTGCAGACTGCTAGCTAGAGGATATGTTTACATCTCAAACTATTCCCTCCCACTTGTGTGATTCTACCTGTTTAATAAGGACTGTATGCAACTCCTATTACATACCAAATACAGTGCAATGCAGACATCTCTACCTTGGTGCCTCTGCAACTTGGGCAAATCACCTGCCAGTCCTTAGCAGGTTTATGCTTCGCAGTTAGACAGTGGTGCTGCTAAAAGGCTTTCTGACCATTTTAAATAGGTCTATTCTTAAGTTTATTTGTCTAAACTAAAAATGCTTGTCTTGTCATGGGTATTTTATAGTGCAGGAGTGCACAAGGCTGTAAAAAAACATCATTAAGAATGTTACTTGCTCTCAGAATATTCTGCAGTTCCAATTAAATTAGGAAGAGAAATAGTTGCTTTCTAAACTGGTATTATAGGTGCTATCATGCTGCCGTATGTCAACAGCTGCAAAGAGCAGCTGGTCATCGATAGCAGTACTCAGCACTTTCTAGGGTTGAGCCCGTTTTTAGGAATTTCATAAAAAAATAGAAAACACAAATATCAGCAATCTGTTTTTTCTGCCTGTGTGATTTTCAATTTTGCATACATGCTTCCAGCCCAGGAACAAATTTAAATTTTACAAATATTGTAACCAAAACAGTGGCTGCTATTCTCACATTGTCTGTGTACCCAATAAAGGCCCAACATCTACGGACGCCTCACACCTGACTTCTGTACCATCCTGGAGCTGTACCATTCAAAGAACATAAAAGCCCAACACCACAGCTGGCAGCCTGCTTCCAAGTGGAATACATCATGGCTCTTATGGAAAACTACTGCACATCTAGTAAAGATAATTCTGTGTTTCCTACAGAATTGTTGTGCTTCTTTAATCACTCCACCTTGACCTGTAAACATCACAGATCTCAGCTAAGCAGATGCAGGATTAAGCAATTAAATATGAGAATACCAGGAAAAAACCAATGATGATTTAGGAAACACTATTCTTTTCTCAGTGCATTGATTCAGTATCGAGCAAATGCCACAAACACAAGTAGCAACATGTCTTCCTAAAAAGTTCACATAGAAATAAAACAAAGGGGAAATGTAAGCAAACTACTTCTCCCACAAATACTCTCCTGTATTTGGGGACTAAGTTACACAATTATCTCATCTAAGTTATACAATTATCTAACCAAAATCTTGCTTTTAAAAATATATCACATTTCCCAGGGAAAAAAACAAGTTCTCAATGCTCACTTTGGAAAAAAATAGTCTGAGCTTTTTAAAATAAGTTCCTAGGTACCCAAATACTCAACTGCAAGCAAAAAACCTGATTCTACCTAGTAAAAATATCAGGGTAATATGCTCTCAGAGACAGATGCAAGTGAGCAGCCATGTTTCCACTGGACTGAATTTCCGAGCTGTCTTCAGGTACAGTTCCATGCAGAGTTCATTACAATGATTCACACCCAGGCTGCTGGGTTTGAAGCAATTTCTTGTCGGGTGTTAGATTTAATATTCCTACAGTCCTCACTTAGTATATGATTTTCTCTTCTCTTTACTGTCAGTCTTCTCACATTCTGTCAAAATAGCAAGCTTCGCAGCATACCAAGCTTCCTTGCACCCACTGCCACAACAGGCTTGGCAAGCTACAGCAGTGGGAGCAGCCGCCTGTTGCGTCAAGAGTTAAAACCAGGAGGAGAGAAACCAGAAATCACACCAAGTATTTGCTGCCATCACTTAGACTAAAATCAAGGTGACCGTTTTATGACAAGGCCATGTATCTTGCATGCCACTGAGGGGAGAAGCATAAAGGAATTTATTCATTTCCTCTCTTTTACATTCTGTGTTTGAGAATGACAGGTAATCCAATAATGTAATATTTAATCTTTTTTTTTTTTTTTTTTTGTCATGAGTGTATACTTATTATTACCAAGTAACAGTAAAAACACTGATTAGGACAACTAAAAAAATGTTAAAAATGCATTAGAGTGCACAAAGTCCATCCTGACTTTTTTCTTGATAAGCTATTGGTTTTCAGTATCTTAAAAGAATTACTTGTCAAATCAAAGATCCTCATAGGTCGTCAAATCACTGGGAGGTAAGAGGGGAATTCAACTGTACCTTAAAAAGTGCCTTTTTCAGGTTGAGAAGGAACCAAAGCTCTCCACAACCATGTATTTTCACCTTACTGATAGCTGGTCTCTGATGCCAGGAATTCCCTGAGGAGCGTCACACACCTTCCCACCACAACAGCTGCAAGCCCAAGAGGTGGCGTAGGTCCTGCTTTGTCGAACTACGCGCATGCATTACCGGCTGCAGAGGAACTCGCTCATGGACTATGGCTTTCCCCTGGAGCTTGTGAAATCAATAAGTAAAACCTCTCACCAGCAGATGCGTACGCCAGCCCTCACTGACTTTGTTAGTGCACATTCCCCACTAGCGCTTCAACTTGCCCTCCAGTGCCATCCACAGTTACAAGGCCTGCCCCTGGGCCACACACAAGTCAAAACCCCACAATTTTGTCTCAGATTGCGAGAGGCTTTACAGAAGTAGTAAGCCATTACGGTGGCTCAATACAACACACTGCCCTCCCCAAAGGGCAGATGCCATCGGTCACGACTGTTGTTAAAGATCCTGGGAACCACTTTGAAGCTGAAGCCAAAAGCAATGCCCTGACAAGGCTCTCAGCTCTGAGAAAAGTGGAGCTAACTGTTTTGGATGTAGAGGGGTTCACGCTCTCTTGGCCATGCTTACTGTAGAAAAAAAAGCATGGAGAATAACCAATGCCACTACCTCCTCGTAAATTTTTGGATTAACAGCTCTGCTTTGGCTCTCTGGAGATCCAGAGGTTGCACATGTAATTTACTGATGAAGAATCTGGTTAGTCTTCAACGTCCAACTACTACAGTAATATTCCTCACTACCCTCCAGGATTAAATGTGGTCTTCATTCACAGTGCATGCCATGAGGTTGTCTTTCAAATATCATTTTCTTTCACTGTTTCTTAAATGCCACATGCCTTACTAACAAAATTTCACTGTAACTTGTCTACTGGTGTCCTAAACCTAAAACAAACACATACATCAACAAATAATTGAAGGTAAAATAACTGCACGTGTGCAGCTGGTTTTTCTCCTGCATCCATTACCTGATTTAGCAAGTGAAATGGAGAGGTTTCAACATCAAACATACTTCCAAAGTTTTTAAATTATATTGTTTAATAATTCAGTGTAACGTGCACTGACTTCAAGCTTTGACTGCAGCTTTTTATTTCTTCATTTTCTATTTTCCATTGCTGCAACATTGATTTCTGACACAATGAAGATAAACAGCTACAAATAATGGAATGCTCCAACTGTTTGCAATTTTAATTGCCAGTCAGAATTTTTATCAAGCAAACTGTAGAAGTAAACTGACTTGATTTTTATATGGAAAAAAACTGTCAGCCTCCCCCCCCCCCTACAATTCACCTTTGATGGTACTAAAATACATAAACATGCACAAAAAAACAGACACTAAGGGGGAAAAAGAAACCTTTTTTTGATCTTGCATTGCTGATTCCATGCTAGAAGCAGCAACCTCCATGAAATCTCCACCCCTCACCCTACAGTGAGGAGGAAATAGGGCAAGCAGGGAGGCAAGTATGTGGAAAAGGGCAGACATAATGCTGAGACTGCGAAGAGGGAAAAATAACCCCCTCTTAATAGAGGCCACCAGCAAAAGTACTTTCCTCTTCAAACTATAACTGCTCTTCATTGTCCATTCTGCTTCCACCAAATAATATGCATTAATAATTTAGGTCAACCTGCAAGTGTAAAGCAATGGTAGTGATAAGTTCATGTGCATAACTATGATTAAGTATTTTTGTCTAATATACTAATATTTCAAATTCTGTTTTTCCTAAACTGGATTTACAGTAGTCTGCAACTCGTCAAAAAAAAAAATAATCACACATTTTAAATAGCACAAAATATATTAATTCTCATGCTACTAAAATACACAGAATTCTTTGGCTGCATAGAATATATTTCCACACAAATATTTTATATCATAATCTAACAAAAACTTTTGTCTGCCAAGGAAATTTCAGAACTCAAAATCAGAAGCTCTAATTTTATTAAAAGACAACTAGACTATTACAATGCATAAATCTCTGAACAAATCAAACTTCCACTGACATTTTCTTGAAAAATAATTTAACCCATTCAAAGGAATAATCTTGGTCTTAAAGTAGTTTGAAAATAGGTATCAAAAAAGAAGAACAAGGAAGGAACTAGAAATGGAAAAATTAAGGCAGCAAATTCAATTTTCTAACTGATGTAGAACTACTCCTTATAATGTATTTTTTAATGTTTTGATAATAGACTGTTGCTTTGTGTTCATACTCTATAGTCTTGTGTATTAGTATTTTCCCCTACTCTTATCAGATACATTGTTCACTAGATTTTCAACAAAACAATAATAAGTTAACAAAAATAGCAGCAAGAGAAATGGAGCATAAAAGGAAAAAAAGGAGGCAGTACTTAATTCGAACTCCCCAAAAAGCTTTTGGAGATTATTCTTTAAAAGAAGAAAAAAAAATTGAGAAATGGGCATGTATTTTGAAACTGGCAGAAATTAAATGAGTAACTTAAAAACCTGAAATTATGCTGCTATATTGGAATTACTTGCCTAAAACATTAGTAACAGTTAATATCATTACTTCATTCATGACGATTTCATCTCTCTGTATTTGAGTAACTTACATGTCTTTCCCCTTCTCTTAACTCTTAAATTTTGGCAGGGGAAAGTCACACTTGAGCTTTTTCCAAGCCACTGGAAATACAGAACTAATATGAAGTAGGCTTATTCTCGCATGATTTATTTTGTACTTGGAATAGCTATGAGTACGTACACACTGCCATTTGCACTAATGTAAACCAGAACAACTCCATGGGAAGCAGTGAATTTGCACTGATGCAACTCAGGTACTGCTACTTCAGTACAGCATAAGGACTAACCTGAACACAATTCTGATACTAGAAAGCACTGCTCCTTTCTAGAGCAGCACAGTTACATCTACTTGCTCCAGGACTAATTCTAGTCCCTGAAATAGTGCTACACAAAATAAACCTGAAATTGAAATAACATTCTTGCTAGACCCTTCTCTTTGCTAGATTTTCCAAATGGCAAGAAAGAACATCAGCAAGCTTAAGTTAACACACTGACATGACTAACCAGATCTACAGTATAATTTTGCCAAATATATGTTTCTTTGGTTATTCATACATGAAAAAGAGTAGAAAAATCCATAATGAAAGAAAAAATATGAGGTGACAGTTACATTGTTAAAATACCATAAAAGAACTGAGTTAATGTTGCCAAAAGAAATAATCACCAACATTTCTGTGAAGGTCTTAGTTATCTTCATAAACGGGTGCATTAAATCATCACAAGACAAGAAGGAAGTTTATCTAGACAGACAGAATCAGTTACAAACCAGACCAGAAAGCTCAAAGAATGGAACTGTAATTCTAAATGCAAAATGATACTTCTCATTTGAATTCTCTTATCTAGAGTAAATGCAAAAAAACAGTACTTTTTGAAAAAATCAACAGCTAGATACAAACAGTAAAATTATGAATGAAGGTGGCATAGCGGTAGTTTCCTAGTTCATAAAAGTGATGAAGAAACGAGTATACAGATTTTAAAACCTCTGTTTAATGAGGTCATAAGAAACCCTTAAGATTAAATTTCCAAATAAAAATATTTGTAGGAAGCAATCTAGAGTTTACTGAGAAAAACTGTATGCATGTTCTCAAGGGGAATAAACTTTTGTTCCACAATTCTGCTTATAGCAAGGCTGCAATAAAATCACAAGGCTGTTCTTATATTACACAAACTGTGCATCATCCATAATGTGCCTGTAGGAAAAACACTAGGGTGTATCAGTTTTCAAGGTGTCCTCTATTCCTCCCTTCAAGAAAAGAAAAAATCTACTATCTGCCTTTTTTCAAGAATTTTCACTGAAAATTTTACATTTACATTTCCCTGAGAATATGCACTTATGACACAGATTTCCAGAAGACAATGCAGCTATGAGGAATGTAATCCCATTAACTGACCAGAGTCTTGAGCGGTCCAAGCCCAGGCTATCGCTAAAATAGGAAAATAGATGAAAAAAATCAGTATATAATTTATGTGTATGATATATGAGGACCCATTTCAAAGCCTGTATGAGTTGTCAGTTTTAGTGCAAAAAATAATGAGGAACTGAAAACCCACTAAGCTTGCATCACGTTGGGTGGCAGTAAAACACAAGCTCAAACTCTAAAACCATAATTTTAGTTGAGGTAAATGCAGCCTTTAGGCTGCCCATAATTTAATACCAGTTTGTAGGGAATTTGATATTTGGATATTATTTAGAGATCCATCTAATTTGCAACCTATTTAATACCAGTAAAACAACAGATTTCTCTAGTGTGCCAGTTTGCTCTCCGAGGGCGAATGCTGAAATTTAACTTCAGTTTTGGCTTTCTTTTACAGCATGTGATGGGAAAGGGAATTGAGAGGAAGTTGTTCACTTGGTGGCCTCAGTAACTTACCTAAGTGAGGTAATTCATTTATAGATCTTTGTACTAAGCAGTCCTGGTCTCCTGTCTCTGAAGTAGCCTCATGGGCCAGCTCCCTAAGGCCTACTGAAGGGATAAAGGCTTAAAATTAAAGGAAAATTGAAGTCTCGGTGGTGACTTGAGTCCCCAGATTTTGGGCTGCTAACTTATTTTAGGAAAACTTGCAAGCTACATACATCTAATTTGCAGTTTTAAGGATTACCAGTACATTGTAGGTGATTTTTACCAAAATGCTACAATCACTTCTTTAGGCTTCTAGTTTCAATGTGTTACAGGGATAAACAGCTCTAAAAAGGGACTTTGACCTCTCATTTTGGTCTCAGAAATGCCCCCCCAAAAAATTGTTTTTGTGATTTTTTATTCAGATGTTCCCCTTAGATAACCAGCCAAACCAGCCACCAAAGGTGGGACAAGAATCACTATTCTCTTCCCCTTCAAGTTCCATTACATTCTGGCTTCAGTTCATCATTTTGAGGATGAGAGACTGAATTGAAGCATATTAAAGTCTAAAGTTCAGAAATGTATTTATGGAAATTGAGTAGGATTTTTTGTTGTTGCTTAAACTGCCCACTAACTAGTAGTACTATTTCCCTTATTAAAGTGCTGCTAAGATGGAAGTGTTTCCCATCCCTTAATTGTAAGTCAAATCATCTCATCTTTATTGAGCAAAAGATTGCCTTTTCTATGGGGACATTTTCTCTTTGTGGTGGAAACTTGCACCTTCAATAAATAAAACCTTAGATTTAACTTACCTGACCTTATGCTGAAAGATTGCTTTAAGAAATACATTCCCAATGCAAAATAAAAACAAACAAACAAACAAAAAAACAAAACCAGTCTTGTTCAAATCATAATATATTACACGTTGTAATATGCTGCTCTTTGTTCTCAAAATGAAACAATAAAAAAAACCCAAACAACTATATAGGAGTTATGAATCATACTATAGCAAGAGTTCCTTTAAAATGTTGCTACTTAATTGAAAATTATCACCCTTTTAAATTTTCCATAGAAACCTAGCTTGGAGTGTGGGAGAAAAAATTATCCTAAGTGTATCTAATATATCTTTATTTAAAGCAACCAAATGTTGGCCAAAAAGAATATCAGTGTTTTATTTAATTTACAAGCTCTGTCCGTAATAAACACTTCATTATCAGTAAGAGGAAATATTAGAAGACAGGATGCTCAAATGTGATTTGAGTCACTGCATCAATCTCATGTTTCTGTATCTACCAGATGTGCTCTAGACACCAGCTTACTAAATAAGACATTTTTATTTAAAATAGCGTGTTCCTGCATTTGCCCTGGTTTTAGGTAAACAGTGCTAGTGAATATGGTAAAATGTTGAAAGAATTTTGATTTGTTTAATATGGATTTCATCTTCCACAAGCCCTTGAAATCTAAAGTATTATTAGTTATTGAACTTTGAAGCACAAAAATTACACAAAAGTCAGTCTTTTCACCTGGCTCTTATTTCCTTGTTTCAAAGGAACAGAGTCCCTTTCTTCTGCAGATGCTCAGTTCTCTCTTTTTCTATTCATCCATTCTTGTTCAGGTCCTCTGCTAGCTACCTTAGTATATACAGGTAAAAGAAAGAAATTCCCAGACAGAAGCCTTGCATGTTGAATTTTTATAAAGTTTTAAAAGTCCAAAACCCAAACCAAACCAAAACAACAACAATAACAAATACAAAAAAACCCACCATACAAGAATTGTGAGTAAGGAAGGACTTTCTTCAATTCAGCTAAAATATTTATTTACTATTTTTTTTTACTGGCCTACTTCCAAGCATCTGTGTTGGTCATTGGATAGTTTAGATACTTGAAGTCAAGTTCAATTAGCTCACTTCAGCAGAAGATTTTTATAGTAGGATCCTCCTTTTTAAACTTTCAGTGAAATGAAAACAATTTCTCTTACTCTTGTCTGATACTAATGTGATTACCCCTTGGGGCAGTCAGTTGTCTTTCCACAGTATAGGCATGTAGAACACCCAACACCATGGTAGTTATCCCTGGCAAGGAACACGAATGTCCTAACTACACATGTGATACTGTCCTGCCAACTTGGAAGGACATGTCTGAATTCTTCATTCACAAGATGCTCTAGTTACCATTTTAAAATAAATTTCCTACTTTGCTTTCCTCATTGTGAATACATTGGTACCATGAAGCCAAAAAGGGTAATTTCTTCAATGAAGCAAAAAGACCTTTTGTTGCTCTCCTTAAACTGCACAAGGTCTTGCTACCTGCTTGAAACAGTCACTAGAGTTTATAATTTTTTTTTTTTTTTTTTTGGGGGGGGGACAGGATGGGACTCAAAGATGCAGTGATTCCTCTATGAAAGATGAGTAACTGATCAAGCTTCCATCTTTATAAGCTAAACTTAAAAAAAAGGGGGGGGGGAAGAGAGAGAGAAAGACATCCTGATGTTTTCATTTATCTTATGCACAGGTAAAACTGAGTATTATCAAGTCACAGTTCAGCCTATCAATAATCCCCTGGCAGTAAAAGATAGTTTCAGAAATTTGGTTTAACAGCTAGCTTTCCTGTCTAAGAAACATTTGATGTTGTTGCTCTTTTAGCAAACTAAAATCAATAGCTGTGAACAACAGAAGTAGGTTAAACTCTCCTTTATGTGATTAATTCTTCCCTTAGTCAACCCTACTCCTAACTTCTGCAGTTTTAAAAGGCTTATCTGGAAGGACATAGAATTGTATTTGCTTTGAGCAGTAATTTGAGAGGCTCCTGCACACAACTGTTCTTCACTCTTTGAGAAGGTCTCCATTTCAGAGAAGCTGCCTGTGCTGAGCATGGCTTTCCTCCTCAAGCATCAGAATTCAAACCATACTGTGTACTTACCACTTTGCTCAAGTACAAGGTGCCCACAACCAGCTGAGCTGTAATACTACGTGCATCTTTGCCCTTTCTCTCTTCACTATCTTGATCCCTACTAACTCCCCTTTTTGCCATTTCATTTATATTTGCTTCCAAATCCACCCATAAACTCATCAACTCATGACAGCACCAATATCCACAGTCATCCTCACTATCTGCCTTGCACATTTCCCATTAGGTCTAAGTGCAGTCTTCCTCCCACATGTACAAAAGAACATATCTCTTCTTTGCCTACCATTTCTATTCTCCCCCATTTCCTATGCTCTTCTCTTGCCTCCTGTTTGGGCTTTTGTGACCCAGCCATACAATTATTTTACTACTCTTAACATTTAGCAACTGGAAGAATAGAGAAAGTAGAAAGTGCAACCAGAAGAGCACAGACTTTCTGGGGTTTAAACACATACTGAAAAAACAAAGAAAAGAGGACAGATTCTCATAAAACAAACAAGAATAAATGGGAAGCCATCATGTTATTTCTATCAATATGCAAACACCTCATGTACTCTCCTGTCACTCTACCAATGATGAGACTACCACAGTCAGCTATTTATGTGCCAGCAGTTGCCTGAAGTCTCCACCAGTCTCTACCAGGCACTGTTTCCAGTCACGTTTCAAGCAGGCCTAAGACGGAGGGCCACGAGCCGCTGGGAAAGACAGTCTGTTCCCAGAAAGCTGTGGCAATTGGTAACAGCAGCATCGTTCTCTCTGCCTTAAAGCTCATGGGCTTCAAGACACTGGAAAGAGTGGGGGAATTTGGTGCTACCTTCTGCATATTGCACAAGATTCTGCCTCCTCTTACTAGCAGAAAAGCAACAGGCAAAAAATCCCTCCTGATTCTACCACTACCACCACCTTTATACAAGCCATTCTCACCCACATCAGTGCAGAGCCAGATGTGTGATACAAAATGAAGAGAAAGCCTTTGTAGGAAGACAGCCATCTGCCCTCAAGGAGGTATATATCTGGTTCTGCGAACAAATAATGGGGACAGGCAGGAAACTGAATTATACCCTTTTTCCTCCCAAGAAGAGTGGCTGATTTCTTCACAGATAATGAAAAAAACAAACCGTGTTTAAAGGAACATTTACCTCCTGAGACAGCTTAACTCACTGGGGCATTCCCAGTATTTCCTCTTCTAAAGAGGTTTGACACCACCCATTTAACAAAAAAATCATGTAGCGTGCATTTGGAAAAAAACAACAAATAATACCCCAAGCCCACTGCTATGTTACAAATATTATGAAAAAAAAATGCTTGCATAACAAGAGATAATTAGAAGTAATTGTATAGGAAAAAAAACCCTAAACTTTACAAATAATTAAAGCTACCCTTTAAAAGAACTATTACAGTCTGGTGAGAGATCCGCTGCAAACCTTAATAATATTGTTTGGAACTTGCTGAAACTCATTTTTGATAATGCAATAGTAACATTTCAAGAATGATATTAAGTTTCTACTTTGTATTAAAGTAGAATTGTATTAGCATGGTACAGTATGTGTATGGTACAGCTGGGATTACTTTCACACTGGAAAAAACAATGTTATTTTTCTATTACTGAAATAAGTTATCTATTTTGACACTAGAAAATATATTTCACTGAACTATAAACTAACAAAATGTGTCATCTAAGAAGATACCAGAAAAGTTTCTCTTACTGTGCACTCTCAATTCCTTGCCAGTGGCAATTCTGCTAATTTCTTGCATGAATTCATTTGATTTGTAGCATACATATGAGACCACACACTCAAGTTAGCATGTCCAGTTCTATTATTCTTGCTCAGTCCTTGACCAAACTATAGAAAAATTTGCCTGAGGAAAGAACAAAACATTGCAGTTGACAAATCTATGACATTTAGAAAAATATTTAAGTGTGCCCATTTCAGGATCTCCCTTGTCCCAGTCTATGCCTTCAACTCTCTGCACCCTAAGAGAATGAGCCTCAAAGATGCTTGGGGGGAAGGAGATACAGGGGATCAAAGCTGGTTTATACCCAAACATTGACACTTTATGACAGCATTTTCCAAGTGCTCAGCCTCATCCTAACTGTTTTTTCATTTAACCAGTGAGATCTCTAGTTTTCATTGATCTTTCACAACAGTGAGTAAGCTTAAGCCCTTTCCAACTGGCTCTAAACCATCAGTTTCTTGGTGGGGCCATGGCAATACTATCATTTAAAAGAGAAGGAAGGGGAGATGAGGACAGTAGCTTTGTATGACAAAATCTGCCTCTGACACAAGCTGCAAAAGGATCCAGACATGAATTAGGGAGGTATCACAGACAGGTCTGGCAGTAAGCCCCATGAACACCTGAAGTGCCACAGGAATGATAAACCAATAGTTTGAAGAGCCAGTGGCGCCCATCACGCTTCCCTCTGGGCTGTGCCTGGCGAGAAGCAGGACATGAGTGAGCTTCCCACCATTCTGCCCCTTGGGTGGGCAGAGGACATGCCTCAGGTCATGGATCAAAACCATGTTTAGCAATTAATATTGATACTTGGGCATTACAATTACAATATATACAATATGTACAATTAACAATATATTACAAATCACTTCTGAAGCTGACCAATTTATTTACTGACATTGAAGTCATGTCATACCACACTTTCAGAGTAAAGGAGCTTAGAAAAAAGAGATTCCATTATTGTACAGTTGGTTCAAAAAGCAGGCCAACTGCTGGCCTGAAGACTATCTTTTTCTTCAGTGATAAAGCCTCTGTGAGAAGTAGGGAACTTAAATATATTCGAGAAAAGCTATCAGCAATCAATTCTAGTGTAGAAAATGACACTTTCAAGATAAGAACTAGTTTTATATCAAACCTGCCCATGGCAGCAGGTGTCGCTGTAAGGCAGATTGTACAGCAATTAGCAAATTACTGAAATACTGACAAAAGAACAAAAAGAAAGAAAGATGCTTTGCAGTAAGTGGCAAGAATATGGAAATTCCTGACAGCTGGTAGCTATGCATACTTCTTTAAGTATTTTGGATGCAAACATGATCAAACAGCAGATTGCTAGTATATACCTGCTTAAAAAAAAAAGTATGGAAACTTTCAGTATGATGGTAACAGCTTGCATAACGGCATTCATTATGTGCGGTTTTCCATTTACTTACTGAGCTCAGTCCTTTTCCACACATAAAACAGTTTACTGCTACTTAGGGAAAATATAATTCCACATTGTACCCAATTAAGCACCTTTGGAGGAAGACTGCTCATCGATTCATTAGAGAACAGTTAGGAACCCCGAAAGCAGGGTCTTAGCGTTCTCACAAGGGTCCTTTCAGGCATAAATTGTCACCCTAGTGTCCAGTCATCGTATTTTACAGATACTGCATCTTCTAGAGAGCTCTGTCAACTGAATTACTTCTGTCTCAAAACAAAGCCCAGAAAGTCTATTCTAGTCTTCATTTCTGTGCTATTTCAACCAGCTGTTGGTATTAAGGAGCACCGTTTTCGTCCTGCTTCGCGTCCTTTAGGATTCTCTGAGATGTTTTACTCCCCACTGCCTGGAAATTCCAGAGGCTGATTTCTGGCTGATCTCATTCAGGAGGGTTTTTGGCGTGCTGTAAAGTCTCATCCCTCCACCCCTTTGTGCCTGAAACATTAGCTTTCAATTACTACTGACACAGAAAAGGCATCTTCTGCTACCATGTAGAACTATGCTACAAAGAAACTGCCAAAGCAATTAAGAACTAGTCTACTGTACAGGCTGAAAAGGCAAGAAGGGTAGTTTAGATAATTACAAGGCTAGAAAAACACTAACTCACAGTCTGGAGATTGCTAGAAAACTGCTGCCATGATTTACTTACGCAGATGGAAAAGAGGGCTGCTTCTGCTTAGTATGTTAGATTTGGAATTGCCTTTACAGCTATGAGACAGAAAAGTCAGTGCTCTTACCACCACTGACAAAAACTGTTATAAGACTTGTTCATTCAGTCAACGAAATAAAAGGAATAATTACAAACCAGAATTGTTTTAGAATAAAAAAAGATTGTGCAGAGACTGGAAACGGACACTGGGCTAAATGATGAGAGTACTGAATACCCGTATCACCTGCAGCCGGAAGATACAGATAATCAGAACCTCTGAGCAAACAAGGTTTCCTCTGGATGGTATCCAGTCATTTTCTGAAAGGAGTAAGGTGAAATAGTCACCTTACCAATTATCATCTAGAAGTCCTCTTAACGTAGAACATACCTTCCCCCACCCCGCCCCAACCTCTCCCTTCAATCAACAGAAATCATTTCAACAGCAAAGGTTTGATGCTGGCCTCTACGAAGCACAATCGCACCCTAAGTTTTCCTTTGGAGAGATGTGTAAGAACACCAGCACAGGGAGGTCTGTCTTCTGTGAGACACTGAGATACCTCTTCACACACTTACTGCACCAGAATTAGATACCACCACACCCCAAATTCAGCACTTAGGCTTTAACGAAACAGTAGTATTATACAGAGAGCAGTCAACTAAGAGAAGTCTGGTTTCCCTACTTCTTTTCCTCCTTCAAAAAAGCTAATTGAGCTGCATTTTTCTTCCAAACTCAGAACAAAAATTATCCTCCAATTCACTTGTAATTTACTCCATTTTCCCTTACACAGAGGCTTCCAGGGAGCCACAGTACATACCACTTCTAAAGAAACAAGATTGCTTAGAGTCACTGTAGGGCATCAGAAGACCGGAGCTCTGCCCCAGCTCGCTATACAGGCACGATATTTGTCCTCCTGCATCTTCTCTTCATCTGGTCTTTTTTTTTTTTTTTTTTTTTTTAATTTATATGAACAGGACTAGGCCTGTACTAGGTTGTACTTAGAGTGACTGGCACTACTGCAATAAAAACAAGACAGACAAAACACAGAAAATGGATAACATAATATCTGTGAAACACACAACACCCACTTGTAGATTGCAAATACAGGTCCCTAATGCAGGGACTCTCTCTTACTTATGTCTGTACAGTATCTAATAAAATATAACCTCTGGGGAAGAACCTCATAATCTCCTTCAGTTCCTCTATGCCATGTGATAGATGTAGAACATCTCATTTTGTTTACTAACTGGGCAAAGATACCCATCTGTGTTTTGAAATTAACCAGTTCTCTGCACAACTCTAGGCTAAAATCTTGGCTATCTGCAGAAGTAGGAGTGTACTGGGCATAAATGGCAAGATTTGGGTATTAGGGAATGCCCTGTATAGGAGGAGGCGATGAACGGCCCTGTGCCAGTCACAGACAGCTCTGAGACAGATGAAAAAAACCCACTGTGCACCAGAACTTCAACAGTGAGAAACATATTGTATCTCTGCTCAAATGCACTTAAGAAGGAGTGGTAGCTGCTGGCAGCAGGAGACACAGGAGGACACACGTTGAGGATGCATGTGAGAAAACACAAAAAAAAAGACATGAGGAGACATGTGAGAGGAGATATGTGAGAAGAGAAACAGGGGGACATACAAAAGCAGACATCCAAGGAGAAACACATTGAGGAACATGTTCTGAGGAAAAGAAAGAGACATGTGGAAAGACTGACTGTTGGAGCACCACTGGAGAGGTACTCTTGGAAGGAGGAGCTCTGTGCCAGAGGAGACATGCTTCTGAGATGACTGCAGCTATAGATAAGCCATGCTGGAGCAGTAACATCTCCCAAGGGGACCGCAGCCTCTCTAGGACCTCACCAGGACTGCAGCCCACGACAAGGGACCGACGACAGAGCACAAGTAAAAGCAAGGAGCAGTGGGGGAAAAGATTTAGTAGTAAGGAGTGGCAAGAGAAAATAACCAAACACCAAACTGAACGTCCTGCATCACCTGTCACCTCATCAAAGTGACTGCGAGGGACTGAGTGTAACACATGGCAGCAAGGGAAATGGAGATTAGGGAGCAGGGAGGACAGGTGTTGGACCGAAGCTGAGCCCGGGGAAGAGGGAGGAAAGATATTTCCCTACGTGTTTGTTTAATTGTCTTTGTCTTCTTTGTTTCTCAATACCTGAATCAGTAATTGAAAGTTTGTGTTAGTTGGTAATGAATTAAATTGAAGGAAAATTCCCCAAGTCCAGACTGCTTTGCCTGCAACACAAGAACCAGATCTTGAACTGGAGTCTTGGTAACCTCCAAGTCTTTTAAACCGATTACTACTTAAAAACATATAGAACATGGTGCAGCTAAAGCAGATGTGATTATACCTTTAATTACAGACCTGTCAGGAAGTGAAGTGGGGAGAATGGAGAGGATTCCTCTTTGGAGAGCAACAGTCTAGTCATCTTGAGAAGAAAGTGCTCAAAAACCCAAGGAAAAATGCCCCCCCCCCCTTTTTTTTCATGTATCTTGCTCTAGACTGACGCCAGCCTCCTCTGACGGATTATCAGGGCAGAGGGGAGGCCCGGAGCCCTATTTCTGGGTCTGCAGTCCCAGGAGCTCTGGGTGGCTGATGGGAGGGAGGTGAGCAGAGACCCAGGTAGCAGGCTCTAGAGGGGACAGTGCTACCTGGCTCAGACAAACCAAGCAGAGCTGCAACCCTGCAGGCAGCTTAGGCTTGGGGGAAGGGGACAACTCATTGCTATACTCCTTGTAAGAGAGGAAGAAATAAAGCTGAAACTCAGCAAAGAGCTTGAGAACCAGGTTCTGGGGAGACATAACAGCAGCTTATCTACCTGTATTGCAAAGCAGCTTTCAAAGAGAAAAGAAAATCTTGCAGTCCACATTCAAGCAAAAGCTTATGAAAGGTTTCACTGCCTATAAAGCATAACACTGGCTTACTGATTATATTCTAAACAGGTACCAATTTTATTTAAAGATTGGATTTTGACTGTCTTCACATTTTTGAAAAAGAAGACAGAATTGCATAGGCTGTTAAAATTTGATTTTCCTTAGAGTTAAGTAGTGGGTTTCTGTAAATATAACAGGAGCATATTGCTTGCAATATCCTTTTGATAGACAAGTTTCATGAAAATCTGTTTTGAAAATAAGTTTAGTAGTAAAATCAAAAAACATTTTCAAATTGAACACTTTTAGTTTAAAGGCATGCTTTTTAAAAAAAGTGTTGGCATTAGTAGGGAAATGCAGAGAAATGCAATTGCAATGTAGAAAAAAAGATTACAATATATGCAATGAAAAAGAAAGGACCACCGCCCAAAATACGCAACATATTCAGTACACTTGAAATACTTATGCTACATGTATTAAAGCATGTTGAAGTTCCATTTGTTTGTTTATTTATTTATTTACTACTGTGCGGCAGCATTAAACCCACTTCTAGCTAATTTTGCAAATTTAAAACATTTTTATTCTTCCTTTTGGTCTAGTTGCAATGATTATTTTAAAAACAGTTACGTTTTAAGCTAACAAACACCAAAGCAGCCCTAAAGGCAAAGCTAAATTTTTCTAACAAAATTGCCAGAAGAGCAAAAATTTGTCTTGGGAGCAGAAGACATACATAAGTTCCTACAGTATGACTCACAGTAGTTTGGCCCATGTCCCATCCTGACTGGAACTTCATAATAAATGGGGCAGTGCTGTGTTAAGTTTTGTTTTCAAGTTAGTAAGTTGTGTCAAGTTTCCAAGGTGTCCTATTAGTAGACCAGTAAATTTTCAGCTTCAGCTGATACGAATCTACATATGCTACTAAGCTGTTCACAATTCTACCACAGAGAGTCACATATGGCACCGTTTGTTCATACTATACCCATTTAGCCCTCAGTTTTGAGGCACTTGTTATCTCACTGAAATCCAAAGAAGTTTTATCAGAGAGGGAAGATTTAAAGCGAGAAGACAGCTGTAAAGTCCATTTTTTCCTGTAGCTCTGCAGGGAAAAACACTAAGCTATTTCATTAGAATAAATGAGGAAAGAATTCAGCTGAAAGCACCTATCTGTATTCTATGTTGCTCTTCACAATCTTGAAGATGAGATTTGCCCCGTAAGTAACAGATTTTGCAGACATGCACAAACATTACGAGGGCACTGCCGTCCTCAGAACCTGGCACTCAAGACAAATTGTCCATATAGTATAAAAATGTCTCTCCAACATATCTGCCTAGCCTGAAAACCAGAAAAATAAAATTCAGAAGGAAAAACAAGATACAACAGGCTGCTGAACCACAGCTTCTCTGATTTTGCAGAATCATCTTAAAATATATATTAAAAAACATTTTTCATATCAACTATATTTATGGGAGGATATCATCTGTATCAAAAAGCTGCTATGTCCCTGACTATATCAAGACCAAAGTTTCTTATTTAGTATCATCCATCATATCTTTCTTAATGAAGTTTCAACCTTATTTTTACTTAAAAGTTATCTATTACTTCAGTTGACCCTGCTGCACATCTTCAGTCCTCTCCCCAGGAACTATATACTCCTTTTATCCAATATTAACACAAAGCAAATGCTTCTCTCACAGAACTGTTAAGTTTGGTGTCATAGCTAGACTTCATGAACAGCTTCCTGAACCAGAAGCTGAGAAATACCAGAAATCAATGCTTTAGAGCAAGTATTTTCTGAGACATTACACACTGAGACAAACTTCTCTTTATTCTTTAAACCACTTTCTAATGACACCACACCTCAGATTCTAGAGATTTGGGTCCGTAAGTAGAGTAATGCTAAAACACAGTAAGTTAATACATCATTGAAAATGATTAGAAAACAAACTACTCCAATTCTGTCTCTCCGATTCTGACACCGTAAGCACTCGAGGAGGTGCCCTGGGACTCCTGGCAGGTGGCTGCAGCGGGTAGGGGGCTGCTTTGCTTTGCTCTGTTGTGCTTGCTTGTCCCTACGCCGAGCACCTTAAGCTTTCAAGGGGGGTAGCATGAGTTAGAATCTAGCACCCTACAGAAACTAAACACACACTAAAAGTGTTAATGAAATCTGAGCCGGTGTAAACCTACATGTATGTAAGGTTGACTGCACAGGAGGGATTTGCACATATGCCTGAATTTAAGCATAAACTTCAGTGACCTCTGGACTTCTACGAGCATCTAGCAGCCTGTGAAAGGAAAGCATGCAGTACCTTATGCCTAACTAAAGAATCTTAAAGGTTTCAAAGCTTCTTACCATACGTCTTTACACTAGAACAACTGCATCTTTTAAATAAAACACTGCTCAACAGGATCTCAGTTTCTTAAAATACAGAATGTTGGCCTGAGAGACCTCATGTCCTCCTACCACACGTACACAGGCGTCAAAACAATTTCACACTGTAGTCCTCTATTTCCATCAGAACAAAATATGCGAGGAATTAGGATTATTTTAATGCTTTTTCATTTTATTCTGGTGTTAAGAAAAATTAGTTTCTAAGAGAGGAATGAGCAGTTATCACATGGCAATACTGTGTGTATTTTCATTGAAAAGCTAAGTAAAAACATCTAGGAAACACCACCAGAATCTAGCACTGAGCAAAATTTGCAATTTTCTCTGATAAACTAAGCTACAGACTTTGTTATTTGGACAACTCGCAAGACGTGGCTGGATAAACCAGGAGCTAAACTCACGAATTCCCACCTCCTCCTCACTCAAAGGCAAACATGTTGGGAGCATCGAAGTACTCCAGGGAAATCCCTATTGTACTCCTAGTTGTCATAGGGACGTCTGTGAATCTCCCTTTCCACCCTCTGAAATATTCAGCTCACCTTGAATATCTCTTGCCAAGCTACTATCAATGCAGAAGGAAGACACATACTTGAAGCCCTCTGCTACTAATCACATCCAAATAAACAAAAAGGCATCATTTAATCCTTTATCTGAATCAAGAATAACAATAACACAGAGACAGAGGAAGTCTGAGTACACAATTTTGTTTGTTTTCTTTTGCCTAACTTAAGGGTGACCGTTAAATTCCACTTTTCTCTATCATTTGAGAGTTATGTGGTAATCCTGAACACATGAAAATAAATTGTTTACTCCACCTCCTCCATGCTCTTTGTATTTATGGTGGTTGTAACTTTGGTTCCCACAAACAGCAATAGAGAATGCAGTCCAAATGCAGCAAAGTCAGCATTAACTAATAAAAGCAAGTCTCATCACCGAAGGAAAAAGTGATCAGCAAACTTAAAAACCATTTGAAATTAACACACAAATCCGCTGCACAGTAGTTTGCCAGTACATTCAAAATAAATTCCCTCAGGACTGCTGAACTCCGAAAAGGGAATGCGGGAAGAAGCCAGGAGAAATAAGCAAAGTGAAAGAAGCTCTGGATGCCCATTTATATACGTAAAATTTTCTTATTAGCATAGGTATTGAGCAACCCTATTTCCTATGGATTTGAATATACAGCTTTAACATGTCATTTTTTGCGGCTTTTAAGTACACAATTTGCACTGTAGCTTCCCAGTCATTATATTTAAGGCAAGCATCTGAGGGAAAAAAAAAATGTGTGTATTACATAATTTTTGAATGAGGCTAGACTAAGTAGAACTCCACTTAAGTAAAACCATTTTCAAAAAGCAATGGTATTAATCCAAACAAGTTTAGCACTCACAAATTACAGTCAAAGAAAATTAAAATGATGTTTTCGTTATGTGGGTCTACCAACATATCGTATTTCATTATTGTCTACGCTGGGACCCTATAATTTGATTCCAGGATCCCTCTTTGTCATGATAAGCCTTTAAAATATCCCAGAATCTCTAGGGGCTGCCTCAGAAAAAGAAGAGGGAGAAATAAACCAAACCATACACTTTTTATTTACATACATACGTAAAAATCTGTTGTATGCATCTTAATGTTGTATACACATTAGACGTTAAAGTGAATAAGATAAGGAATAGTTAAGCTGTTCAGATTAGCATTTTGTCTAAGTAAAGAAAAAACTGTTCGGCATTTTAGGCAAATTTCCTTTGGGAGCAGAAAAACAGAATCTACTGTCAACAGAATGTCTTTCCAACCACAAAGGAAGTTTTAGAAATATTTTGATTTATATTTTAGGAATATGAATCTTGATATTAGGCATATGAATACTGATAGTAGTATTTGAAGGAATAGGTTATGCTAAAACACATGAAGAATGTTAGTATAGTTATGTTTATTTCCAAGGCAGTAAAACAAGGGAAAAGAAAAAAAAAAAAAAAAAAAAAAAGCTCTCAAGTAAAATTCTGCTCTTCCCACATTTCAGACAAATACTTTTGAAGTATACATATTCACTAAGGTGTTTAAAATCAAAGAGCTTCTTTTAATGATCATAATAATTGCTTTAACATAGCAATCTGAACAGCATTCCACACAGAGCGGCCATAGTCACGGCACTGTAGCCTTTCTGAAATAAATAACACATTTCTCCATGACAAAAGTTAGCCAAACTCGGTTAAAGGTGCCCTACTCCAAACAGCAGTAAATGCAATAAAGCGTTAACAATAATGCCAACACCACTAAGTCAAATTCAGGTCAGACCTTGAAAATCACTTCACACCAATAACCCTTGAACACACGCAGAGCCCTGTGGAAACCTCCTAGGGAAGATATAAAGTACACAACTCCTCTGTATTCTATAATCTTAGATGGTCGTAAATAGTTATTCAAGCACAGAGACCTAATATCGTAAATGTTACAGGGTGAGGGCACTACATATCCCAGTACATAGTAAGCACAACTAATTTGACAGTTCACCGTATACAGCAACAAGTGCAATCTTAAATCAAGATCATGCAATTTTCAGAGAAACAAAGTCAAGTCATCTTCATGCTCTCTAGCAGGCTAGATAAACTACATCCTTCGCACCTGTAATCCAGAAACGAGAAAGAATGGTAAGAAGGGAACCTCTATTAACAAGTGCAATGAAAGCACACGAATGAACCCAGCCTCAAGAGTCTCTTCCAGAGTTAAAAGCGGGTATTGTTTTACAGGCAACTATGTCACTTTAGGAAGTCGCTTATTCAAAACAAAACCAAACCCAACAAAGGCTAGTGGCTGAGGGCTTTATCACCCGACAGGATATTCCTACTGGGAGTCAGGGGCAAGGGAAGCAGAGAAAGTCAAGTAACATTCATCTTTTCCTAGTTCTGCTGCTGCAACCACACAGTTATTTTGCTTCACGGACTCTGTAATGGAGATGATACCTTTACGTCTCTTCCTTGCTTTCCTTCTCCTTTCCACTCCCCCCATATCATTTTGTGTCATGTTCATTTTGTTTGTTTGTACTAACACACAGCAAGTGAACTGATCCCACATCGTCATTTAAGCTGAAGTCAATTTGGAGAGAAGTACAGAAGGTTAATTAACTGCTAATGATTTTGGCATTTGTTTAGGTTAGTCCTTTAACTTAATTTATTGATGTGACAGTATATCAATGAGCCATGATTTATAAAAGACACTTGAAAAGTAAAAAGGTTGGTCAGGGAACATTCAGAGTTGCACATTAAGAATATGTACAGGTGTAATAAAACAGTTTTAAGGGAACATTATCAGATTGTAAACAATAGTTTCACACTAGAAACAATATATCAGAGAATTGCTTTGAGAGCCAGACAAGTCTAACAAAGCCATGGATGAGTGTCTGCTTTTAACAAACTGTTAATTTTAAGCACCTAAATACTGGGTTAGAAACTTACCATGAGGCTTCTGTTTCTAAAACTCTCTCCAAACGCATTTTGTGGCAAGCCATGATGTATTTTTTTTTGTAGCTGAAGGTAACCTTTATAGTCAGGGACATGCAACATTGATGCAGATTTGAATGAAAGCTGCACTGTGATGTGTATAGCGCAAGCTGTGACATATACACTATAATCAAGTAAATTTACTTCAGGCTAACTTCCCTAAAAGAAATTAAAGCCAACAATGAAAACTGAATGAGAGGATAAATAAATAGTTCTCATACCCTTTAAGTCATGGGTTAATCTTTTAGTCTAAAGCACTCTAGCACAGAAGAGTCAGGCCACTCAGAAGCACAAATACAAATCACAGCATGAGTCAAGGAAGCCCTTTCTTCCTAAGCAGGTAGAAAGGCCAAGTGGCACGATCTGGATGAAAACGTGAAAGATGGCTTTGAGTAGCATTTAGGATTTTGGACAAAAGCAAAGATTAATGTCTGTGATTCTTTTCACAAATAAAGAGGGTTTTTTAAATGAATTTTGGAATTAGTATGTGCACCTTCTGCCCACAGAGGTCAAAGTGGAGATGAACAGCAAAATAACAAACAAAAGATGACGTTAATACTTGCTGTGCATTGTTATGTAGTAATATTATCTCTGAAATGACACGTACGCAGAGAGACTTTAATTTATATCATGCCATACACCAGTCCTTTTTGGCCAGAAGTTCACAAAGGATTAGTATTGCAACAAACGTAGCACAGAAAAGGGACTAACAGACCGGCATTTCTTACTCCTTTCTGTTGTACTCCAAGGCAGCTATCAGCATCTCTTTAAGAATAAGTCTCCAAAAGAACAGATACACAGCTGCTTCTTTCACACCTTGGATTTCTACCTGCCAGTCGCAGCAACTAAGTGGTACTCCTGGGTTAAGGTGACATAGTGTTACCAATGCACCAACTGTGCTGGTACAGTCTTACTATACTCCAGGTGCAAAAGAAAGCAGTGGGGGCCGCTTAGGCCAAATTGCCAGATCACCCGGAAAATAAGTTGCATATCTGCTTAGTGCTATCTTTAAAGTGAGGAGTACAGCCCCTGAGGGACCATGGTCTCGTTCTGTCTCATTCCCTAACTCTCTTGGATACACAACGGCTGTGTTTCTTCTTTTTTTTTGGTGTGTGTGTGGGGTGTGGGGGGGGACACCAGTAGGAGGGCTTGTCAGGAGAATAAAAAAAGGTCATTCAAGAGGAATTTGCATAACCACGACAATTAGGAATAGACCTCAAGCAGTATCTTACCAATGTCTATAAATTACCTTTAGGGAGGGTGTCAAGAGGATATGGCCAGACTCTTTTCAGTGGTGCCCAGTGACAGGACAAGAGGCGATGGGCAGAAATTGAAGTACAGGAAGTTCAGCCTGAACGTGAGGGGGAATTTCTTCACTGTGAGAGTGACGGAGCACTGGACCAGGTTGCCCAGAGAGGTTGTGGAGTCTCCTTCTCTGGAGATCTTCAAAGCCTGTCTGGACGCGATCGTGTGCAATGTGCTCTAGGTGACCCTGCTTGAGCAGGGGTGTTGGACTAGATGATCTCCAGAGGTCCCTTCCAAACTCAATCATTCTGTGATTCTATGATTCTGAGATCTTCTCGTCATGTAGATGCCAAATGACAACAAAATTTTATCTCCACTCCAGGGAAATACATCTGGTTTACTGGAGGTTGTGTTAGTTCAAGGAGTTTAACATCTTCATTCTCAAGAGATACATGGGGGTGAGAGAGAACTGCAAAGCCAGAGAACTGGAAACCCATTCTCTTCTTACCCCTTCTGGAATTGGAGGAGCATAAGAGGGAAGATGAAAAGAGAAAAGCCCGTTTTTTAACTTCCATTACCTTCTATGCAAAAGCACAAGCCATATCCAGTGAATTTTCTCCTGAAGAGAAATCCCAGAGGTTTTCACACCACTCTTTCACATCACGGTTACGTGGCCTCTGGACATACACCCTTGTGTGCTACCAGCTCCCATGATATGCTACAGTAAGGGACAGTAACTGTTTTGAAATAAGAGCATAATATAGAAGAGGCGAAAGTCCTTCACTTACTGGATGTGCCTTCACGATTCAGCCACGCACAGCTCTGAGGTGCTATCTGGCAACTTCAGCCACTCAAGGTCAACAAAAATGGGCAAATACCACAGATGCTGGAAGATTATTTTGCCGTTTTGAAAATACTTAAGTTCAAAACCATTATCTTCCTATTTGCTACAAGCTTATTTTGAAATCCAAAAGCCTTTTTTTCCACTTTCTGCTCCCTCTGCTTTTGCTTCTCTCTCCCTTTTGGTTATTCCACAGCAATAGCACTTCAGATTCACTGTTTTCAAAGGAGCAAAGGTTGTGCTTCTCTTCAGCTCTAGGCCAACAGTCAAGCTGCTTTCTAGCCTCACTTTAAAAACATAAAAACCCAAAACAAAAAACCCAGACATCCTGAGGAGCCGTTCAATTTATATTCCTCAGTAAGAAGCAGACTACTTTGACTAGTGGTCAAAGCAGACTCCTTGCTTGCAAAGTGCTCAGAAGTGTGGCAACAAGGCTGTGGGAGAAGCACGCACTTCCTTTTGAAGTTTAGGCAACTGAGGAAAAGCTAGTAACCAAGCTTCAGTAGTTACGGATATAGCTCTTCTCACACTAGTCTACCCTCCACATGTATTTACTTTCACTTTTAAAAACTTAAATATGAAACACTTACAAAAAAACATATAAAATCCTTTGACATTAACTGTAGGTGAAACCAAAACTTCAGACGTGCCCAGCTGGCTCCAGAGCACTGTGAAGAACTGCTGGAGGAAGGAAAACAGCATCTTTAGATTGCTTTTGCAATACCTATACTTCACATAGTGAGGAAAAGGAAAGCACATCATCCCCTATGACATCCCTTACATTATTGCACAAAATTGGCATTTACCAGTTATTACAAATTAATCACATTCTGCTGCTTCTATGCTGCCATGCCTTCAGGAAGTTACGATCCCTGTGCCTTCACCAGACCCACCACAGAAACTCTTGAGCACTACTGCAGAAACAATGTTAAACAAGGAGAAAAGGGAAGCCCACAGAGAAAAGTCTAAGACTGCAGATCCAAACCAGTTCTGTTAGCAGCCTTAACCACACGGACTCTGCTAGAGAGCACCATACCTAACTGCAATCTTCCCACCCCACGAGAAGGTTTGGTCAATCAGTGTTCAGCTCTGCCCATTAATTTCAAAAGCAGTATTAGAGTATAGCCAGCCACCACAATTACTTCTCAATTTATTATCAAGGATTTCCATGGGTCCCAGTAAAGTAGCGCAAAATAGGGCAGGAATTTTTAAAAGCACATATTCCTTTCCTGATATGTAACAACAACAACTAGAGTGACTGTATAAAGTTTCAGGATGGACTTTGATAGGAAAGCAGAAGTAAGCTGGGATCTAGAAAATAAACAGTCTCCAGAAGAGGCTGAGACATTGCTGTTAAACATAGTTTTTTTTTCTTAAGTCTGATCAGTTAATATAATCTCTTAATGCTAGTGAAATTTTCTCCTTGCTTCTGCATTTTTTTAAGATGATATTCCACTCAAAACTCACTGTTACTAATTTCTTGATAGGTAACAATATTCCCTAGTCAACACTCGCATAGACCACAGTGTAGGGAAGGGCCTAAATTTTCTTAAATCAGAGGAACTAACACTTGCTACTTCGATCTAGAGGTTCTTTTGGCCCAATTATCAAACTACTTACCATCTACTGGTATGCCTCAGGATATTACTCACCCAAATTACTGAATGAGACACAGGTGTTCTGTTTAATCCTGCTCCTCTTTATATCTGAAGTTACTGCATAGCCTGATTGCAGAGTCTGTTTTCTTACTCTTTTTAACAAAGAGAGCAGCCACTTCTTTTGCATGATGGATTAACCCAGGCTTTACAAATGACACAGATTTTGAGCCAAGCTGAGGGGAAAGGAGGAGAGGATGTAGACAGAGCTGGCGTCCTAAACTGAAGAAGCTGCAGTAGAGAAATCGGGTATTCAGCCTTCCTATTGCTCAAAATTGAAGAACATGATCAGCATAATCAATTTTTTATATCATGTCCATCTGGAAAAATTATTCTACATGGTAAAGGCTACTGACATAAAAAAAAGTCTGAAAAAATACTCTCTAGAGGACCTGCACACAGTCCTCCTTTCAGCACATTCTTGACTTTCTCAGTTCTTTCAACCGCAGGAATTCCAAGCACAGATACACAAGGGAATAACTGGGGAAAACAGTTACCACTCAAGACTTCCTAGAAGGCACAACCATTCAAGAATTCTCTCCAGATGAAAAACAAAACCAAAACATTTTGGGGGGAAAAAGAAAAAGCTTCCATGAGCCTGTATACGCTTTTACTTCCAAAGGCTGCAGTCATGCCTGAAGTGTCTCCTAATCCACCATGAGAAGTCAGCATGTTTTCACCTTGAATACACGTTTCCTTTCAACAGCACTAACTATATGACAGCCAGTAAAACAATTGATGCTGAGAATGATACAGCATATATGTGAGTGGACAAAACAAGATATCAACTAAGGATTCAGCTGTTCCTGTTAACTAACAACACCATACATGCTAATTATATACAGATACAGTCTAATGATAACACCACTACATGATAAACTTCGCATGGCACCTCAAGGTAGAAGGTCTATGGGTGCTTAATAAGACAGATGCAAATTTGTAGCCTTTTTGCTCCTGCTTCTCTTCAACTGCAGTAAATTCCCCCAGGGCTCTGTTTTCATTTCAAGACCAGTTTCTCTTCTGCAGACAGCCTTCTGTTCCTACCATTAAATATGTTTTTAAGAAGTGTGTTTCTTCCATCTGTGGCCCTGTTTTTGTCCCTAGGAATAGAAAATCTTGACGTGTAGAACTTGGGGTGGGGGTTCAGATACTGCACATAACAGGAATAAGGCTCTGGAAAGACAGTCCTGCTTTTGTCCTCAAGACTGTCAGAAAAACATCCAAATCCTCAAGGACAGGCATTTTTGTGCGCTGGAGCTTCCTTAGAGACAGATGCCAGCTTGAGTAACAGTTTCAATATCTTTTCCTCATTTTGCTGCTGATGTTTTCTAGGCTTTACTCCACCTACTTCTCTAACAATTTTATACATCCATTATGATAGTCCCTCAAAAAGCATTTAAGAAGAAAGCAACTTTTGGTCTCCTTCGGTATCACATATCCTGATGGATCTTAGAAATACTCAGAGATGCTATACATCTAATGCCAAGCAATCTGTATGTGCTGGCAACATCTGTACTTGCAAAACGAACTACAAAAGTCAATTCCAAAAGCTGAATACCTCTACATACTTTAACTGTTGCTGAAACTAGCCAGAAAAGAAATGGTTCCAGTGTGCTCCTACACTTTCAGTCTTGTGCATAGTTTCAGGTAAGAATTTGCTAGTCTTTTTCACTACAGTAGTTAACCTCAGGTTTCTTTGGAATTAACTCTTCACTGATAACACTGGAAACATTACCATGCATATAGAAAACATACTATTCCTCAATGAAATTCTCTTTAGGAATACAATTCAGCCAAAGTATAATACCCCAAACCGACACCCCCACGCTTTTCTCTGGATGCTCTGGAAAAAATATCCCCAGCATTGCTAAATTTAAACAGTTCTAGCAACAGGAATTACTACAACACTACCTGCTTAGGGACAAGGAGGAAGAGCCTTTTTCTTGCTCACTCTGCCAGTATTTCAAACACAGATGAACATTTCTGACCAAAACTTTTTTAAATCATAATGCAGTGACTAAAGTAATCAGAAGAGTCCACTGACAAAATTCTAGAAAAACTATGAGCAAATGAAATATAGTTTACAATCAATCCATTCAGTCAATTTGGATTATAGAATCCAGATCTAATCCTCCAAATAGACACTACAAAGAGCCCTGACCTAGTCTGAGTATAAACACTTCCTTTAATTTTACCATGCTTTCTATTTTCATTATGAATATTCATATATTGTTATAATTAAAATTTAGTATTTTGCACAAATTACAATGCTTAAACTGATTTAATTATTCCTTATATTAATGCATGTATTATCACATGACTGAGTAAGATTCACTTACCCATCTAGTACCTAGCTGAGAAACTTAGGTGCTAGTTCTAAAAGGCTCTCTTTTTTGATTGCTGCTGTAGACTACTGTGTATAGTTTTCCCATGGATGCTGACATTTCCTAATGTTTGGGGGGGGGGGTTAATCCTTAATTTTTATCACATTCATAAACTGAGGTTATACAAATGCTATCAGCAACAACACATGTCCTCAATTCAGCCTGGTCACACACACAAGCTGGCAGTGGGGTGATGAAGTCACTGTTCTTTTGCTTCTATTAGAAGAATCTGCACAATTCACTTTTCTCACCTGAGAAACATTCAAACATATTCCCACTTCCCCACTCTATGTTTTATCTGCTGCACATCAGCAGAATTGACTGTTTCAGTTAATACTACATCTGGGAGTCAGATATATTTTATCCTAGATCCATTAACCTTGCTTCCTACACAAATAAAATTGGCTGAGTCACTAGCTAGGTTTCTATTAAATCTCCTGACTCACTTGTTTGTCGTTGGCTTTTTTACATAGCTAGTTGTGACTCAGTCTTTTTGTGCAGCCATTAGGATGTTCCCATGAAGAGTTTAACGTAAGCGGAAGCAGGAAGTGCTTAGCACACTCTACAACTCACACCATCAACTGATGGGCAGGAGAGTAGTTTGGGAAACTCTCATCAACAAGTTAATAGACACTCAGTACACAAATACCAATGGCACTACGGAGATATTCAGCCTCCTTAAACCACAGAATCTTAAACCACCTCCCTATGCCACAGAACACGCACAGAACTCAGCCTTACTGCAATTGGTAGAGTTTGTACTTCCTAGTCAATTTGATGCAGCTGGCCCTCAAAAAGTGATAACAGATAAAACAGCTGGAAGTAGTGAACTTCATAGCTTTCCAGCATGTGGACTGTAGCTCAAAGTCTACCTCCTGATAAATTTGTATGTGAATTTTTATATCCTACATATTAAGCATTCATTTCTGAGATCAAATTTCTCTAATCTTGTGAAGATGACCAAGAGCTCCCATCATTCAGAAAACTTAGCCTAAGATGTTTTGCACTGCTACAGATGCAACTGTGAACATACAGCTAAATAGAAATCTGGTGAAATAAGACCATCAAGAGAGAAGTGATATTCTGTTAGGGATTTCAGCTGCTAGAATAAGCAGCAAGAATTAGCATAAGTGATTCTCACACCAGTACAATTTTGGCCCTTTTTCAAACATATGAAACAACATTTTTTCCCTCCTTATTTCTTTCCTCCACCCTAGCAATTTATTTGGAAAGACCATCCATTAAAGATTTACATGTTGTCATTCTCGTGACAGTCTCAATCTACTGCCTAATAACCACATCTTATATATAAGCTAAAACACGATATTTGAAAAGCAGTCTCATTTACACAAACACCCTTCACCCTGCTCTGGTCATGGTCTCTTCTACACTACCAGGAAAGAAAAACGGGCATTTGTATATTTATACTCCATTTTCATGTCTGCATTTCATCCTAGGTAAAATGCTGTAGATGAGTCTTAGTGAAAGAAAACATTCAAGACTAAGAATTTACAATTCCTTTACCCTCTGCGAAGAAAGGTCAAGATTCAGACAAGTTATTTCTTCATGAGGCCTTCTAAGTTCTTGAGTATGGAAGAAATGACAGTGTCTTAATAGCTTAGGTAACACGACCTTATTGCAAAAGGGTAACTTTGCAAACATTAAGTCACATTGAGTCTAAAAAGAACCTTCCAAGAAGCATAAATCCACTACCATCTGCCTAAACATTTTCTGTATCACCATATACATAGCCACTATAAGCAGAGGATTTCCTTTAAGGCTTCTGTAATGTTCGTAGTATTAAGTGGTACACATTAGTGTGTTGAGAAGTAGAGAGCTAGTATGATGCTCTTTCTCTCATGGCATCAGCTAAAAGCTGTTCTATACTCGCTGTTTAATTAAGGCCTCATTACTGCCCGGTTTACACCATTCTCTCTGTCAAGAAGGGGTGGAAACATTAAAAGAACTATTCTTCCTAGTTGTCCTAAAGAAGCAAAACTCTCTCAGGAGCTACAGTCTTACTGTTGCACACATATTGATCTGACACCTGGTAGTCCGGCACAGCTTTGCCTGCCTGATGGGAATCAAGACTTCCTTAGGGATTAAGTTTCCTGCTGTAGCTTCCTTTGACAGTTTCAAAACCCAATCCTTAATAATTGAGTATGATCTATTATTATTTTAAGCGGGGAAGACTCAGAATGAAGGTTGAAGGAGAAGGAAAGATATGAGCCCTTTTCGGTTTGGCCGCTGGCAGCAAACTCAGAGTAAAGAAAAGCAAAGAGTTTCATCAATACAAATCCCTCAACTCTAGGACCCACTTCTGTCACAGATCTGCACTAGATAATCTTCAGAAATCATCTCAGTGAGCATCTATTCATTTGCTTTCTTGACTGAGATTTACAGCTTTACAGCTTTTTATATGCAAGCTGGAATGAGTTAGTTGAGAATGATTTTCTGCCAGCCTTGGGTTTTGTTATCTAAGGTATTATATTAGAACATATAAAGCTTCTTTCACTGAAAGCGTGAACAGAAAATCCAGGTAGACTCTTTTTCCTGCTTATTCTAGAGCTCTGAGATGTCCAAAATTAACCCAACAACTTGCTTTTGCAAATGTGACATACTATCAGATATGTCGGACCCCCAGCATATAGATTCTGCCAAATAAATAGACTGATTTGAAGTACTAGAATAGGCTTAAAATAACAGATTATGGTGAAAGAAAGACAGGAGGTGTTATAAAAATTCTTGCCTGCCACAGTCCAGCAGCCAGTAGTTGATTTGGAGAAAATGCACATCAGATGCCAATCAAAAGAGCATTGGTTATGTAGAATCAGGTTGACTTGCTATGCTGCCTTGATTTTTATATCAAGGAAGCAATAAATCTTTGGATAGAGCTTCTCAGACACCACACAAGCATTCTCCTCTTCTGGAAGTCCTAGCCAAAACCCTAATGATCCCTGAAATCTTGCCCAGATCCCTAGAAAAAAATTCTGCCCTCAAAATAAATTCTAGTTAAAAAGACTAAAACAAAGAGTAAGCTCTCCAAAACATACTGGTTTTGCTGTTTTCTATATATTTTTTTATTAAAGAAATTCTTACAAGCTATTTCTTTCAAAATTTCACATGGATGAAAAAAATAGGAGTTTTCTCAAGAAAGAACAATCATCCCTATTCCACCCACCCAAAAAACTTATAACGGTGCCATCTGAACTCCCACCATAAGAATGCATATCCAGTTTTGGTTAAACTGCAGAAGCTCAACACTGCATACCATATCAAGCTATTTTCTGTGCTAGGCCTGGATTCAATCCTCCATTCTTTGTGCTCTAAATTTAATTCTGATTTTTGTTTGTAGAATGGTTACAAAAACTCAAACTTTCAGGGCATTTTCTGTGCTTTTTTTTTGTACACAGCTCTCATGTTAAGGCAGTCATTTATATAGTGAGGAAGAATAAAACAGATAATGTACAATAATATATGGCAATATCTAAAAGCCTACATTATTGTACTCAATTATATTATTTTGTCCTACTTTCCATTATGATCTTCTGCTATGGGTTTTAATTATTTCCAGCAACCACTAATGAGGTCAGAATACGTAACAAAAATTAGGGTATACAAAACTCACAAAGACCAATGAACTACAATTATTAAAAGACAGGTCAGTAGTCTTTTAGATTAAGGAGGTTTCAGAAGGGAGCTTTCCACTCTGTCTCTGGACTGGAAGTCTCTTCTCTTCCTTCTAAAGCGAATATGCACATAATTGCTAGGGTTTTCTCTTGCTATCAGTCAGGCCATGTGAAACCTCATCATAAGAAGAAAGATGTTATGTTGTACCTTTGCTCTGTGAGCAATGCGTCTTGGTAACCTAAAAAAAAACAACAATAAAAACCGCAATTCCTTTCCTCTGCCACTCTCTCCATCCACTTGCACTTAGCACACATTGATTTTTATCCCATCTTTTTAAAGGAGTGCCAGCCATCACAGCTCTTTTTTGTTTACTTTCATCAATACCAGTTTGAACATGTATCACATTTGAAAAAAAGGTCTGGTAGTTAACTGTCACAAAGGACAGCAGGGAGGGAAATGACAACCATGTAACACTGATAATTCTCTTGAGTAACAGACCTATTTAAATCTGCTTTCTGTGGTTGGCAATCAATGTTTTGCACAAGGTAGATTCTCTGGTGTTTAATAATCTTACTAGGCTTACGTTACAGCTTCAGTGAGAAGCTTGGTGACGAACCAGAGCAAACATTATTCTCTCTCTTTCAACTAGCTACCTGTTCTCACAAAGTTCACTGAACCTTATTATTTTTGAGACTTCAGTCCCTCTCTCAAATTTGTTTAAATTGGTCAGCAAATTTAGAAGATATTTTGGAATACAGACAAACAGCATGATCGCGTATCCTTTACCTGACACAACTTCACACACATGTACAAGCAATACCCAGGCTATTATATGAATCCTCACCAGTTCCTATGAACTGGCATGAAGAATTCCAACACCCCTCCCAAGTATAAACACACTGCACCATTTCTCGGGTAAGGACACAATATCTAGACTGAACTCGGGAACATAAGGGTATACTCTGTGTGCAAAGATGAGCTGCTGCAGTTGAGGCTGTGACCAGAACAGTCCAACGCTGTTACGCTCTCTCCTTCACCCCAGCAGCGGTGCTTCTGCACAGCCAGCTTTGCAAGGATAGCTTCTTCCATTTCCTAACACAGACACATTATGGAGTGTTACCTACTATTCACCAAACACTCTTGCTGACAGCTTTCCTTCTAATTTCACATTGCCATCAGCTAATGGCACGCTCTACCCCTTCTAGCTTAGAAAAAAACCCAGTGCCTCTAAATACACTAGGTAGGTTGCTTAACAACTTGCTCATTTGCTTGATTTCAGTTATCTTCAGCCTGTCCTAGATTGCAGCTTTTATTTGATGTTATTAAGTACCTTTTTAATGTATTGTCTAGTGACTTTCCTCTACATTTATTTTTGGCACTAAGCACCCATTAAGCAAAAAAAAAAAAAAAAAAAAAAAAAAAAAAAAAAACAAACAAAAAAAAAAACCAAAAAACAAAAAAAACCAAAAAAACCCACAAACATTATTAGCATTTCCAGGTCAGGGGAACCCAGCATTGTTAAAAGGGGAGCACCATGAAATTGGCTTACATGGGATTTTATCTGTTTTCTTTTTTGTTTGTGGCTTAAATAGTTAGAGCACAGAAGCCTCCCATAGCTATAAGCTCCTTAGCAAGTGAAATGACTTAAAGTCACTGAAGAAACACTTAGAAAGCTGCTAAACAAAAGAAAAATATCGCGCAAGTGTGGATATTGTAAGGACCGTTTAGGGTTGTTGGGTCATAAGGATCATAATACAGATGTTAGCTCATGCCAGTTTGCCACACTGTTGACCTACGCTGCCTGACAGAAATAAGCAGAACCTCATCCAAGGTTTTTGTGTGTTACCTTTTAATTAAAGTGCCTCTAGGATGGGCTATTTTATTTATATGCTATGAAGGAGGTTCTTTTTGACTTAAAATAAATGAGAAACAAATGTTTTGATTGTTTGTGGACACATCTCTTAAAGATGAAGGAAAGATGTAGATGGAAAATACATACTCTATATACCATTTCTTATCATTGGGCTCAGAGCACCATCAACTTTTTAAGCTAATATATTAAGTTCAGAATTTCCAGGGAATTACTGTATTCTTTAAAATGATGTATGGAAAAGCTTTTGTGCTTTCCAGGGCATACCTTTTACTGAAACATTTGTTACCTATGCAGTAATCTGAGGTGTTATTTTAAATACCCGCATAAGAGTCAATTTACTAGGATAAAAGTGGGCCCACTCACAAACTGGTGAAGCAGTCCAAGCAGCTGCCAAGAAAACCACAACTGATTCTTTAATTGCAACGCTGGTACAAAAGGGAAACTGAAATACATAGTTCGTGTATTAGCTCACAGCAGTCTTTGGGCTTTGATCAACCCTTAACTCACCCAGACTGTCCTTCACAACCTACAGCACTGTTTTCCCCAAAGTGCAAAATGACTTCCGTCTATCAGCATCAGACAAGCTAATTTAACATTTTACTGAGTTAGTGTAGGCACAGAAATAATACCCTACACATGCTTCCTTCATCATGGATGTAAGACAGACACAAATTTGTGAATAATTATGGTTGCATAAAGAAGCAGCATATATTGCAGCAAGATAACTAGAAGCCCAATTAGTCTGCCTGTGATTTCCCTATGGAAACTTGCTTATTTTTGGAGACAAGTCTATGCCTTTTTTCCAGAAGCTGTAAGCAATGCCTTAAAGTTGGAATAAAATAGGCACCTACAGCAATAAATAGTGGTCCCCAGCACTGACATAGTGATTTTGAAGATACTACCTAATTGAAAAGCTGACACATACCTGATAAGTCCACTTAAATATGACTTACATCTTGTTCCCCTATTATCAATTAAGGTATGAGATTCTGACCTTAAACAGAAGTCACAGCCATCTCGGCTGTAAGCAGCCCTTGGCTGCTCAAGCATTATACCAATTTGCGAGTAAACACTTGGTGAGTGATTGCAAGGAGCTCCAGGGAGAAGTCTGAAATATCCAGGCAGTAACTATTCCTGAAGCAGAACGTGAAGAAATGGCCTGTGTTCATTCCCCACAGTCTGTGGTTGCCCAGAGGCCCTTTCCAAGGAATGGCTACACCTTCACAAACCCAGCCAAGCTCTCTGGTGAGGGCATGGGGGGGATGTCAGAAAATGGATGCTCTGACAAGCCTCTATGTGCCATCTTGAAGGCAAGCAGAAAGCAACTGTGTTTGGAAATGTCCAGGAGATTAAAGGTACAAACAGGACTATAGGCCCTGATTCATTCCTCCTAACTGGTCCAAACATCTCTGTATAATAACCAGAGGGACAAGGTAGGAGGCTACTCAAGCGCATGATTCAGATTGAGACTTTAGTGTAGGTGTTCCAGATCACCTTGAGAACATGTCTGCCCTTGGTTTAACTATAAAGGACCCCTGGAAAGCTAATGCATGTGTCTCAAACAGGGCTACACGACCTTTTCTCAGTAAAGTGGTATTGGAAAATGGTGTTTTCAAGAACAACTAGACTAGTGTTTCTGTGTTTGTCGTCGTGACAAATGACTCTACTGCACCATACAAGAGATACCTCAGTAACCTCACGTCACATTAATTACAATACTAAATTGAAAAAAACAAATGTGTTTGTGAAAAAACACATTTGTGCTTATTCTATCTGCACTGTGACATGGCAAGATCAGCAATAAACACATATAAAGAAAATTTTTGTTTTCAAAATAGAGTAAGGTTTCTTTGGAGGCATCTTTTTTATGCACAGTTGAGTTAATTTATCCCCTATGGTCTATAACCCTATTTCCCAGTTTTTAACCATACAAAAAGGCCTGTGTCATCCCCTACCATAAGTCCGCTACACATGAAAATACTGAACTAGGTATTTAATGTATTATTTCTCCCATAATTCCACTTGAGAAAGGCTAGCAAGAATGACATAAATACAGCATTAGAACCAGCAGAAAAAACAATTTAAAGGATCACAGCATTCCTGTAAGTCAGTTCAACTTACCAACCAGTGAATCTAAAAGCTCATGCTTAAAGACTTTAAGAATGAAGGCTGATGTTAACACTGGGTTACTCCTTCCTTTTAAGGGCATCCAGTTCCCTTTTTTTCAAACTTCCATCCTCTTGCAAGGAGCAATCCTAGCATTCTTCAGCCTATTTTCTACTGAACTGCACTTATTAAAGTAGCTACTGCAAGGATAAAGAAAACTCTCCAGTTTTTCCTCCCTTTCCCTAGAATGTGTGTCACCAGTTCCTACCACAAGTTAACTGGTTAACCAAGGAAATGAGCTAGCCCAAACCCTCTTAAAGAGGTAATCTATCTTGCAGCAGACTCAATTCCTATTGACATCCTACATCCTATGTCAAGAACTTACACAGCATCCTCTTAGCTCCGAAAGGTATCAAAATGCTGCTGGCAAAAGAGGAGAACTGAGAGGCCTCTTTAGTACAAAGAATTCATTTAGTAGGAAGGATGTGAATTTAGAGAGTTTAAGCAGGCTTTTCCATGATGATTTATCTAAATAAAAATGAAGAAAGAAGTGCTAGCACTGTGTCTGCCTCCTTCATTCAAGGGAGCTCATGTTTCTCTATTATTTAAAATTCTTAAACCGATAAAGTGTTGGAGAGCACTGAGGTAATTGACAACTTTTTCTTCCTCCTATGTCTGATCCAGATGTCCCTCCATTACCAGTTTTGCACAGCATTCTGAAAATTATGTTAGGTACTGTTTATTCAAAATATCTACCATCTCCAAGCTTCCTTCTGCAACAAGCTACCAGCTTGCCTTCTTTTTAGCTAATTCCCATTATCTGAGCTCCCAGTCATCTGAATATATTTAGTCTCACCCAAGTAGTTTTGATTATCAAGATTCTGCTATAGTCTAATTAGCGACATTTTTATTACCAATTTGTCACTCAGACACTTTCAGTTACATTAGAAATTCCTGCCAGCTTCTCTGAAATTGCTGAGCGCTTGCAGTCCTTTTCCTTCCACACAAGATCAGCTAAGATTTTTTATTCTACTGGTTTGTTTGGGGACTTTTAAAGAAACACTTCAAAATGTTGTCTCCATAGACCTTTGAGAGCCACAAAGAAAGAGGCACAGATGGTGTAGTGTTTCCCCTCTTAGACATTAGTGTGAGTTCTACTGAGAAAGACTTAAAGAACCTCCACACTGTTGCATCCTTTCTGTTTTCTTTATAAAGCTATGAAAGTAGCTGAGCTCCGGGAGAATATGTGAAAGTGAAAAAAAATTGGTTTGGCAGGTATCTCGGAAGAGGTGCTACTGAACGAGCATGCACAATGACTGCTCCTCACACTCATCTTATTATTCACTAGCAACTTTGTGATAGCTCCTCATACTAAATTTATGTTCAGTTTTGTCATTTTAGTCTCTGAGGATTGCAAGTACGGGCCAGAATAAGCAGCAGGGGTGGCACTGGAACTGTTGAAAGCCAGCCCAATTCTACCTGAAACTCAGTCTCCGCCACCTGAACTCAAAAGAGACATCAGAACAAAACGGCATGTGTACATATCTCTCCATATTTCTCTCTTCATAAGATGCGTGTCCTCTCCATTGGATGGAAAACGGGGTTTGCACTCATACGGTCTGAATAGAAACATACTGTTCAGACCGACCAAACTCAGGCAAGTATCACAGAACCCCTTCATCAAGTTCTGAATTTAAGAGACAATATCAACAATTAGGCTTACAGTCAAGGTAGAAGCCTTCCAAGACAATGTATGGTAGAAGGGAGCAAATTATTGAGGTCACAGCGCAGTTATAAAAGATGGTATTTAAAATTTGTAATTCATATTATGCTTTCTTAGAACTGAATCTGTACTGGACTTCAGAATAGAGCCAAACATCCAGTATGAAGGGTTACTAAACAATGGTAATATGCATCTTATAGGCATAACCACTGTGTTTTATAACTGTTAATTACACAGATAGCTGCTATTATAAATAGTTCTGAAGCAATCCATTAACCAGATGGTTCTTAGCAAATTAGAATTTATCACTCTTTTATGAGCTACTTATAAAATGTAACTTTCAGATAAAGAATGTGAAACAGCTGAGGCAGCTGCCCATATCAGGTTTCCCTGATAGTATTTTTGAATGGTGGGGGGTGAGAGGAAAGAAAGAGTCTTATTCACTCAGTACAGACAGTTTGTTTTCCTGGAAACTCCTCACTTCTTTTTATGAGGGAAGGTCAACACTTGCCTAGATTTAAAGTCATCTCCTTACAGCCATGAGGCCAAAAGTGACCACTGCAATGCAGTGAAGTCTATTAGCAAGGACACCAAATGTAGAAGAGGGAACAATTATTTCCTTTCTGAAATTCTGACTAAAGTCAATGAAACAACTCCTTTTGAGTCTGATATGATCAGGATTTCTGCCTTAAGTGTCTGTAACTGCCCATAAAAATAATGATATAAGGCATCTGAATAAGTGTCTTGGTATTATTCATGAGTTTATTGTTTACTTCCCCATGAATCTAATAATAATAATAAGCATTAAGATTCTGAATGAGACAACTGTAATTTATTTGCAGCTCAAAATATCAACTTTGCCTGCATTTCTAAAGGTCTGACATTACAGACTTTGACAAGGCAAGTGTGACAGCTTGCACTTCCAGTACATCCAGTATCCTCTGTACATTCTGCGCATAAGCAGAGGATTAATCTTCAAGTGCATCAATACAATCCATTTCACACATCTTACACACTAAATAATACCAGTGAGCAATGAATGAACTGGAATTCACACTCATTTGAAACTTTTAATAGATTAAACTCCAACAGAAAGTTTGCAGATAAAAAGTTGAGATTGAAAAGTAGCTCTCAACATTTGGAATTCATTGTATTACATTATCTCAAAGAATAATTACTTCAGTGAAGTGTGACTTGTGCAAGTATTGTTTTGGGTTTTTCTGGGCTTTTTTGTTAAAACTTAAGAATTGGCTAGCTTGTAGGTTTGTCTCTTACTCTCCTATGCAATCTACCAGCCTGAACGCCATGCCAACTCATCACACAAATTCCATCATGCTTTAAGGAGATAGGCGTTGAGTCAAGATTTAACGAAGTCGCAGGAAAGATGGGAATGGTTTCAGCATTTCATTGCAGCAATATAAGAAGGCTTGGATTATGCATTTTCAGCTCTTTACAATGTTTTGCCATAGAGAATTCAATGAAGATTTATCTACATTGCTCTCTAAATATTAATAAATTACACACAAAAATAAGATGGCACCATTAGTGTGTGCTGTTGCATAGCCATACACAACTTTCGCAGTTGCTGAAGGCCTTTGGCCTCTTGCCTTATCATACCCAAAGAATCCATGTAAGTCTTGGAGGCATAAACTATGATAAGCATTACTCTTGAATAGTTCTCAGCAGCCACCATACACAAACGTAAGAGTTTCTCGTTAGGAATACTCACATCTTAGCGTAGTGGAATCATCTTTCCCCAATTTTCATTTGTTAATGAGGAAAAACATAGTCAGGAAGTCTCCGTTAGATGAACATGCATTTTTACATGATTTAGGTAAGATTGTCCAAAGCAATGAAGGCAACGAGACTTGTCAATTTTAAATGGCATTTGGAGACAAAACTTCTCCAGGCTCCTTTGAAAAAGCATTGCTTATCCTTATTCATGTTTGGGTTTATTACTACCTGCATGTTTCTCTCAGAATGCTCAGATATGGCATATACTCCCCACAAAAATACAGTGTGCCAACTTCTCACCCAGCTTCTCTCTTACTCTCAGGATGGATGCAGAATGCCTTTTCTAAGTTGTCTAAGTCTATGCTACTGGACTACCAATAGAATGAAATAACATTCTGAAATAACAGTTATTATAATACAAGTAAATGAGTAATTACTTCTCAGTTCTAGCTGATGATATCAGCTAGATAAATTCAGGAACAATTCATTTATTTTAGCACCATATTTCCAATACTGAGTGAACGGTTTAACATTCATTGCATTGCTGTACTGGTTGCTAAGGACACATTAGAAACTTAGCTGTGATTATGCTCCTTTCTGCTGTTTCTCTCAAGGTCTGGTAACATTCAGCATCTCAGAAACATCACAGATAGGGGATGTACTTGCAATATGATTTTAAACGCACTTCTGATTCTGGAAGTGTTTCCCATACAGAAAATGAGGTATCATATGAGAACTAGCAATACCTCTTCATCAAGAAAAACCTCTTGAAGACACCTTGTGTAGAAACATGCGGCCAGAGAGTGGTCATTCATGGTTGAACCAAGAGGAAACGTTCTTTCTCAGAGACATCAGGGAAGAAGTCAGTGCCCTGATGCAATTTTATCTGTGTCCCACTTTTGTATCCTACTTTCTCCAGACTCCCTGGGGCAAGGTCAACAGCAATTAAATGGTCCTAGGAAAATGAAATCACTGCAACTACCTAGGGAGCAGAGACTGAAAGGACTTCTGACCTCTCTGTACGAAGGAAAAGTGCAAAGGGAAAATGCACATAGTTTCCCAAAACAAAGCTGGAAACTCTCCAGCCTGTATCAGAATAATTTTGTTTCCAACTATAGCGTTGTTTCTTACCACCCTCTACAACTCTGCAGAATTCAGCATGAAGTCATTGAACCCAGCCATAAGCAACGGCTATTAGTGCATTAACTATACTTCTCTCTCCTACCTAAACATTTACCGTGGTCTTCCAGTCTCAATTAAAAAAAAAAAAAAAAAAAGTCCATACATGTGTCTCTGTTAGAGGCTCAACAACTCTATCTATGAAGGAAAAGGCATACACTGTTAAGTCTGATGTTACTTCAAATAAGCAAACTAACTCACAGGAAATCACAGTATTCTTCTTTTATATTACAATGCTAGGTAAAGTTACACAAATAAACTAGGAATAAAAATTAAATCAGCAGGCTTAAAAATACCTCCCAGCCATCCCACACAAAACCTCATACAGTCTCGCTTTAGCACTGCATTCAGTTTGCAAGCAATGATTGTGGCATTATTCTAAAGTTGGGTATGAACTGGATACTTATTTACTATAATCAAACTAGACACAGAAAATCTAAATCAAATTTGTTACCCAAAAGTGTCTTCAAGATCGTTTTGCTCTACTTTTATGGTTAGTGAGATAGGTTACCAACTACATGATACTGCATTGCCATGATAAAGAAGTGCCCTAGACAATGTGACGCTATTGTGCCAGCAGGGACCGAGGTTCAATGTGCAGTTATTCATGTTATTTTAAGCAGTCCCAGAAGGACTCACTAAGACAGCACACTTGTAAAAAAAAAAAAAAAATTGCTAAGACTTGCAGCAAACTTCAACAGATTCTGAACATCTCTAAATTTAATATCTAAATGAGAACAGCAGCAGCAGCATGTGCTGGCAATGTAAGAGAGGAACCTCTTTTAGTAAAGATTTATTACTCGAATAACACTATAGCTTACCTATTGTACTGCACTACTGAAAAAGGACACTCAATATGTATATCTAAACTACCAGAGATGAACAGCAGGTTGCAAACAAAACTTAAAATGCTGAACTGCATCAGCCAAATTGATAGTGCATTTATTATTTCTACCCTTTCTTCCACATTTTTGCATAGTCAGTTCTGCTGCCAAAGCATTTATAGAAGGTGAATACAAAGGATATCAAGCATTATAATCACTGAACGAAATATGACCGGTGCACTAATGCTCACTCAAAGCTATAGATCTAAAGAAAAAGCAGTAAAATTAAATGCATACTTTGGAAGTAAGCTTAAATACTAACCTGATCCTAAATACACTGAGGAAAGCAAACTTCACACATCGCTGCCAAGAGCATTAGAAACCTCCCTCCCAGATAAAAGTTCATCTTCAGATGCCTTGTTAATATGTATCTGGGTTTTAGAAAGTTCTAATGAGAGTACTGCTCTGTGACAAAGATGCATAGGCCTAGAAAAAAAGAGGTGGTCAATGAAAAAGGCAGCCAAGACAAGTTCAAAATTAGATGATTGTTTTTTAGTCTCTGGTTCTTAACCACCTTGTCCTTCCACTGTTGCTAAATAGAAAACGAAGGTTTGAGAGGGTAGTGGGAAACAGAGGGCCTGAAGTAGAAGACAGATAAAGCTGAGACCAAATAGAAATTAGCTATAGACACCAGGTGTCTATACATCATTCACTTGGCTTTTGTTTTTTTGCAGTAAACTAGCCAAGGAAACAGATTGAGAAGAGACACCCTCACATCTGGGCTGCTGTTCACCTCTCCACACTCAACTTTAGATACCTACTACCTTTAGAAGCTGTGGACAGCCAGGAGATAAGGCAGATCTTAGGTGCATTAAGTTATGTTTTGGAGATGTTCCTTCTCTCTTTCCACTTACTGAAGAGGAAAACACCAACCCTAATCTAAGCAACTCCAGCTAAATGTACACAGTTAAATAAGATACAATTAAGGCACACTGTAATGAATGGGGCAAATGTGACTTAAAACCTTGTCAGTATGACTTTTATTGGACATTTACTGTGCTTCATCCACTTATGCGTTCTCTTTCAGGAAGCAGAAGGAAATGCAGATCCACAAAAAAAAAAAAAAAAAAAAAAAAAAAGAGAATTCAGCTTCAGCAAAAAGATTAATATTACATTTATTTATATTATATTTATATTACAACAACATCAAGGACAATGTACAGACAGATTGGAAGAACTAGTCTGCCTCCATAAATGTTGATATTCTCAGGAACTAAAATCAGTTCTAATCCCTTTGCCTGACCTATTTTGGTTTCCCAAGGAAATACAAATTCTACAGCAATACTGCGTATACTTGAGTGCATTCCTCTCTCTCTTACTGCTCATGTATTTGTTCACTGTTTTCCCACTTCACCTTTTGAATCAGTTATCCACTTTCAAACAAATTGGACTGAGGGACACAATATTCCAGATACAAACTTTCTCTGACCATGAGACACAGGCAGGTAGACAGAAAAGAGTAAACCCAAAAGCTAAGCAAATCACTTCATATTAGACTTCAGTGAAGCCTCACCATTAAGGAAAGCAGGTATCATTGATTCCACTGCTAACAAAACTACTTTTTTAAGCTGAAGCTGCCCTTGAAATCAGCTGCAAGAGCAATGCCTCACAGTGCCAAACAGAACTGAAAAACAGACTCTTCTACAAACTAGAGCTTCCAGTGGGCCCAGAGTTCTTAGTGAGCTTATCATCATCTTATCTAAGGGACAGAAGCTTCTGCTGATAGTCTGAAACCTTTTGGCAATTTAAATATGCCTTTTCAGGTCACATAACAATTTTGCATGCATTTATCAAAATGCTTACGTAGCTCAGCTAAAAGAAGATGGCAGCCTCAGGTCAATTCATCCAGCAAAGACCAAATGCTGTGATTTCTTGAGGACTATTTGCTGATGTTAACCACCTTCTCTAGAAACCTCACCAAAAATTACTCTCTGGATCTTTAGTTACTTCACATCTCTCTCTCTCTCTCTTTTTTTTTTTTTAATCAGGAAAAAGGCCCAAACCTGAATGACCACAGAGACGCCTCAGGATTTGGTACCTATCACATGCAATACTGGAATACTCTTTTCCACACCTTACAAAATGAACACCAATTCCATCATTCAGCCTCATTATCTCTTGGAAAAAAACAGTAGCAATCCTTTCTTAAACTGAGATAAGAAAGACTATGTAAATTAGAAAGAGATCACTTCAGTACTTCTCCTATGATGTACACCTACCTAGTAAATTCTTTTCCTGATTTCTAAAATTCTTAAATTCATTGGTTTTACAGACTGAGAAAGTATACTCTATTGCTACTTGGTAAGGGTTTATTTGCAGACATGCTCTGCCAAAGGAATAAAAAACTTAGTATTTATCCTCCTAGGAACAGGAAGTATAATTCTCATTCCCTTAATCTTGCATTAGCTGTCAAGACAGTAAGTGGACTGTTCAACCATTCAATGTTTTCAGTGGTTTTAAATCAAGATGAAACACAGGCCAAGTTATAAAAAAGTGCTGCATGACTGAGTACCTGAGCTCCTCAGTGCTCAGCTTCTCTCCCAGCCGTGGGTGAGAAAAGCGGAGATTAGGATGAATTTGAGAGACAGGGTCACTGCCCCCTGAAATCTAGAACCTATTTAAGATGTCAATTTGGGCATCCAAGGTAATAAAAGCCTCTTCTTTTGGAGGAGCTTCTTTTTGGAGGCTAGATTTTGTAGTCTTTTATACAGTACCCAGTATTTCTGCTGCATAACTCAACGGACTTCAAAAGTGTTGTCCACCTTAGCAGTGTAGAAACATGATTTGTAGTAAACATTTACTACATGACTATAGTAAACATGACAAGAAAAACACAAGTTTTGCTGAAACTTAACCTTTATTCAGGCTAAATAACTTGTTCAAAATTCTCTATAGAAGTCCACATTGATTACTTAAGTGCAGCACTGGCTTACCCTCAAATTAATTTTAAATCATTCTGATTGAATCTTACAACGTAAATTCTTTCTAAAGCCACTAATATTGCCAAGTCTTGTAGTTTAAGTGAGTTCTGGGACTCTGTTTCACTCATTTTAAAATATCTGGGGCCTCTTCCAAGATTTGCACAGTCAAATCAGTTTCTTGTTCCTCTTAGAGCAAAATCGACATTTCAAGAGGGATGTTCTGGGCTCTGCTATCCAGTGTAACCTGGATACTGATGATTCATACCCTCCTTTACCACACAAACACAAAACTAAATTAACAGTAGGGACTGCAGCAAGCTAGAGGTTAATGCAAAGTGCTTGACAGATGTAATACTACTAAGATTAAAGGAAAAGTGCAAGTTCAAAGATGAGCAAAATTTTTTTTCACTTGTTGAACAACTCATACTGCTAGAAACAGAAAAGCAAGGAAGCCAGACCTTGGGCTCTGAATGCAAGTACTGAGAATCTGAAGCTAAAAAGAGGCAGAATTTTTAAAAAGAAATTCCAATAGGATATTGCGTCTAAATTCTACACTCTACAGCATCAAATTACTTCAGTGCTAATTTGGCTTACACTGAATTAACATTCACTCTTGTACTACTAATGACACATTACCTATAACGTGGCTTAATGGTAAACTTCATTTCTGTGAAAACAGGCGCAGGCCCTCTCTAAAGAAAAGCTGTTATGAAGGTCTAAGCCAAATTAATTCAAAGTAATTGAAGAAGTATCGACATCAGAAGCCTTTACATCAGGCTCTTAGTCATAAAACTTCCAATAATAGAAGGTAATAATAAAATCTTCTAATAATTTTATGTTGTCCCTGATGTTTCTGAGGTCAGTGGAATTTTCCAGAATGAGAAACCAATGATAAATTGTTCTTTCTGCTTCAGTGTGACTTCCTGCAAATGAAACTGAAGTTAGGTTGCCACGTATCACGTCTGTCTTCATTCTAGTAGGTACAGAACTGTTGACTTGTGGGAGAAAAGAGGTGAATAGCCATGCAGCTGGCTCCATTGCTACGCTCTAGATTTTTGGCTGGTGTAAAAACGTGAAACAGCATCAAAGTTAATAAGGCTTCATCCATTTACGCAAGCAAATCTTGCCTAGAGTCAAGACAAAACAAGACCAAAAATCCCCAATCAATATGCCACTGTGCTCTAATATGCAAAAGGTCAACAGCTGGACATCCATACTCTATCTCATATATGAACATGTATTTTTGACAAAGCAAAAAAAAAAAAAAAAAAAAAAAAATCTTAGGATGTCAATGCACCCTTTCTTATTTTTGAATTTCTGGTCTTGGTCCAAAAATAAGCAACAATGCTAGAAAGTTTTTTGTAATTCTAAACTCAAACAAAACACATGTTCATGAGTCTCACACAGACAGCCTCTAGGAAAACATACCATAAAAATCCATTAAACAAATTTAGAAGTATTGATTATACAGAAGGCAGTTAAAGAACAGAAAGGGTCATGGAGAAAGCTGCCTTTGACAGCTCTGACACAAGTCAATCAGTCATTTTAGAATTAACCCTTCATATGGTAGGTTGTGTGGTTGACTATCCAATCAGTAACACAAAAAAATCACTATGCTGTTTTCAAAATGTAGGTGCATATACTGCTTTTAATACCACATATACGTATTGCTATAATCTAACAAAACACCCTACCTGCACAACAGAACAATGATAATGAGTGGCACTGGAAAGTTAACTATTTTCACATTCATATGAATTTGAAGTTCTGTCTTAATACTCGATAAATGTGGATGAGCAGAAGGCAGGCCACAAATAATTTCCTGAACATTCACAGTATGATATTTACTTTACTTATGGAGCTTATGCAAGGCAAAGTTTTATTCTAGAGACTTCAAACAAATATGTAAACCATTCAGATGAGAAAACTAGCCTTCCAACATCCATGTTCACAGCTAACTGATGTCCCTTCAGACACTGAAGACAGTGAAGGATGCACATTCCATCAATCAAATACCCAATAAATATTTTGATAGTCTCAACTATCACACAAGAGATAAACTGTTCAACTGGCTGAGTTGCTCATTATTACAATCACAGTAATAAAGTAATCAAAAATCTTAAAATTCAAAGATTGGAAACATAACTAGATATAGGTAAACTAAAAAGAGGAGATCCACTTCTAAAAAGCAATAATCATTTGAAATAAAATCATCAGGCAAAGACTAATGGAAAGGTGCTTGTATCAGTACGGGATTTTTGTTTGTTTGTCTGTCTGCTCTAAGAAAGTAAGGAATAAGAAAAAGAAAGAAGACAAAAACAATGGTTTGATCCAAGGGCCACTGCAGTCAGTGGGAAGAAGCTGTCTTCAACAACCCAAGATAACCCAAGAAGTTGAAGATAACTTCAAACTTCCACAAGACCTTGCATTTTCAGCCTAGTAGTGGATCTGCACTAAGCTCTAACTGTGAAAATAATCCTTTTGCCCTGTAGCGACTCCCAAAGAACATCTCCTTTTAAACACTTTTCATTGTGCAGTTTGAGATAGTGAAACTCCAACTGTTTATTTTATGGGGTTAAGAATCCTCTCTTTTCTGTCAGAAGACTTACTAATGCAAACTTCATGTGCTCACCCCTAGTCCTTGGGTTCATTCCCAGAACTATTTCTGTTGTTGAAGCACTGACAAAATGAGCTATTAATGATCATTTTTCTATTGCCCTGTGCCTTCATTTTTACTCGGGTGCTCTAAAGCATCCTCTTGATAATATTTTCCAAAGCTCCTTCTTTCAACTGTCCTCTGGGAAGCATCATAGCAACAGGATATGCAGCATGATGCTATCAAAGGCTTCTATATAGCAAAACTTTTGACAATAGAAGTTCTCTAATGGGATTTGCATCCTTGGTCCATAGAAAAAAAGCACTGTAATAACCTCCCATGTCTTTCTTCTGCTGTAATTATATGTTATGCTTTTCACAAGTACTTCAAAGTAATTCTCTATTGTTCTGTTACTCTGAACTTCAGCTCAGTGGGATTTAGCTTTTCAAAGAATCTCAAAGGGGATCTTAATTACCCATTTTTTCATTAAAAAAAACTCAAATCCATTAAACAAAATTTACTTCTAGATCTCAGAATTTCCTGTTGTTGAATTTGCAGAGAATTGAAAGACAAAAAGTGAGAAGTCTCATATATCCAATTTTATTTAAAGACCTCATTCTATCACAGCTCCTACTACAAAATAAAGGGACTTGAAAAGGCCTGGAAGACCAAGCTCAGCTTTACCAATGACTTAACTAAAAACCTTCAAAAATCAGAGAGATCTACCTTTCTGTTCACTTAATTTGGCTAGCTCTCAAGACACTCACTTCCAAACCAGAAAGGCACTAACAATATACATGCTACACTGGGAGATGTTTACCATATCTATGGAGTTTTAAGTTTAGTTTTGTGAAGAGAACTGTAAACCTCTAGTTTAGAGAAAAATTAAAAAAAAAAAAAAAAAATGGTAGAAGGTTATCCACTGAGTCATGGGCAAAGCTCGGTCCAGAAACTCTCTGCCTAAAATCAGAGCAAGTGGAAACTGCTGCATGCTCAGATACAGATACTACTATTTTGTTTCCAGGTTTACACAATGCTAGCCAGCCGTAAGCAGGGCCAGATTTTCTAGCTTCTAAAGTATATGCTAGATCCCCTACCCTCAAGAACACTTGAAATAACTCCTCTCAGACTCCTGTAGTTAAAGAAAATTAACTCACTGCATGTAGTCCAACATCAGGCATTCCACAGTACAAAAATGTTGTTTAAATCTACAGCAAGTGGTACAGAACAGCAAATTCAAGCTTCTAAATGCAAACTAGAAATTATATTCCTGTTTTGATTTAAATTTGGAAAAATGAACTTTATTATTGACTTATCAAGTACCTAATATTACTCTGGGGAGAAGAAAATAGTTTAGCTGAGGCCAGTACTAAGAGTTACTGCTAGTCTGGATGCCTGCTGGAAACTGCAATAAAGCATACACGTCCATGCGACATCCCAATCACCATTTTTATGAACATGTTCCTATTTATTAATAGTAGCTGCTCTAAATTCACTCAAGTTTTATGCCAGCTGCCAATTCTAGGTCTAGTACAAATTTGAGATATATTACAAGTAAGTTCAACTAGAAATGATGAAAATAAAAGGTGAGAAAAGTGCAGCATATGCCAACAAGGCAAGTTCATTGCAGACAAGTAAGAAGGCAACTGAATGGATGTATATACCAATAATTCCCGAAGCTTAGGTGAGTTCAAGTGGTAAAGACATTCAGACAGTGCAGAAAAAGGTATCAATCACAGAGAACAAAAAGTGGTACCAGAGAAGCAAGGATATTTCCCTCCTGCTGTTAAACTGCAATACTCTGTTCTCTGCCCCAAGATATTCAAACTGTTCTAGCCACTTGCATAGATATCTTATTTGTCCTTATTCACAGCTCTTGGACCTCAACAGAAGCCATTCAAAAAAAAGTCACCATCTACACTGCAGATAAAAACACTTAGAACATACCATGCATAGACAGAAGAACATGTGGCATTCAAAGACGGGTGACTGAAATTCCTGATACACATTAGCAGCTTTCCTTACTTGATGACCCAAGAAAAGGAAGTATTTTGTAATACACAGTCACCTCCAGGTGCTAACAATCCACTCAATTAGCAGCGTTATCACCAAACAGGAGGCTGATCTTGACCTCACATTCAAAATACTTTCTAAAATCCAACAGTAATTTTGATAGTTGAAAAAGTGGTATTAATAGGGATGGAAATCTGACAAAACCCAATTTATGGATGAGCAAACATAAAAGACGTAGCCTAAAAAATATATTATATAAATGAAGACAATCTAACACAAGTTCAGACTTGGGTATCCTACCCATGCCATAAAAGGCAGCTTTCTGCTCTCTTAATATACAGACTCCTAAAAATCTAGAGCTGATATCCCTAAAGTAAGCCACAAGTTTTCCTCTTTCTGGAGTTTCTTCTTGTCGGTTATCTACAAAGTGTCATAAAATGTCTACTGATCACGCCTACATGGAAGTGGCTGGTAGGGCAGCATAATAAGGAGACATAGCTAGACCGCAAATTCCTTAAATAAAAGGAATGCTCCATGGAAAAGAATACTAAGGGAAGTACTCTTTAAGAACAGGCATTTTCACAGCCCAGTCTTGAGACTTTTAACACAGAGGGGACTGATTCCGTCAGCTTTCCTTCCCATCTGCTTATCCAACACTAAATATGCATCCCGTAAGTCACGATTCAGTCAACCCATTCCAAAAGGATGTTGGTAGTTTATTCTTGTACACCAGCCAGGAATATTTTGTAGTAACCTATTTGGTCTGATTTGCAACTTTCTGGGACAGCCTTTATTTTCAGGAAGAAATTACAATTCTTTTGAGAAAGGCACAGTGGATAACCTGACACTACAGTAGCAAGAACTGAAGAATACCCACAAACACGCTTTCCTACCATAAGGCACACCTGCAACAGCCATCCTCTTCAGCCAAGCAGGCCTGGATTAACCAATACTTTAATCTTGCAAGTGCATTTATCAGTAAATCTATAGACATAAGAACACTCAGCCGGAGGTTAAAGGCAACCTAAGGAAAAATTCTACTGCAATATATCTTTCTCCACTGGCAAATCTAAAGATGTTATTTAACAGCAAGCCTGCCATTCCCAGAAATACAGCACTGAATGGAAACTTCATCAGTTTGCTGTGAAACACTGCATATTGCTCTGACGTTAAACAACCACCTTGTTTTTCAGTTGCTCTTTATGGCTCTTGGTGTCAACATTCTAAGAAAGGGAAATATCCTACAACACAAAGCCATTTAGCATGCTACCATCAAGTGAGAACATGCAGACAATTCTGGACCATTTGAGTACTACAGCTTGTAAGGGCAATATTTTCAGAAATAAGAAACAATTTTCAGATGCTGAACTTGAGATATTTTACACAGGTGCTTTTTTAGCACTGCAATTATTCTGCCTCTTTCCTGGTACTTCACTATGGAGGCATCAAAAAAACAAAGCACAGTTGCTAGCCATGGCTGAAATTCTTGGCATAAATGAATGTTAAAGAGATTTTAAAGAACTGAATTAAAAGCTCAGGAACTTTCATTTACTCTGCAGAAAGTATTTATTGTTTTCAACCTCTAAAACCTGGGCTTTCTAGCTCTTGTAACCTAACATAGAAACAGTTTCAGACCTTCAATTCTGTTGAAGATATATTTACATTTCAAACCACTTGCAAAGCAGCACTAGAGACTGATGTAAATTGGACTTCTTCCTTACCAATTTTTTGGAAAACAGGAATGAGACCAGGAGCTAAATATCATTAAAAATACACGCAGGAGTTAATGGTGCATGACAGGGTAAGTAAGGCCCCACTAGGTCAAGTCTTCCTTATAACAATCACCTGGACCCAGAAATACGCATCTGAGAAAAGCAAGACACAGTCTCTTCCATGCATTATCCAATCTATAGATTGGATAAGAACTGTGAGGAAAGCCATACATCTCCACTGGTAGGACTGGCTTTAGGAAGAGCTAAATCAAAGCCCTTTAAAAATTCAAAATCTTTTTGATGGATTAGACTGATGTTCCTTGTCTTGTGCTTATTGCTAGTCTGTTCCCAATCCTCTGCCTCCACCTCACCTTTCCATATTCAGTCTCTTTTATATCAGCCTCACTTACACTGAGATGTTTTCCCATCATGTATGCCCCTTTAGTGATCTACCCTCTTCAATTTCTCTTTCTATTTGGTTTATCTCCTTCCTACCACACTCAACCCATAACATCCTCTCACTGAACTAGCAGCATTATCCCTCATTCAGCTTATGTATAATAATCCCTCTTCAACCTTTCACTCATCCTGCCTTTAGGACAGGACTGTCCAATTCTATACGGCTGTACCTATGACAAAAAAAGTACTCTGGGCAGGTCCAACAGTAATGAATATAGTAGTCAGCAATGAAGTAATGACTGTAGTCAAGCCAAAGACAGTATATGGCGTGACTAAAGGTGCAGTTACAGAAGGTAGGAAAAAAATTGTGGTAGTCTTTAGCTTACACTACCTTACTGTTATAACTTGGCTTGCTTGTATGGTGAGAGTAGTAAAAGCTGCTAATTGCCCCCTATAAGGGAAGAAATCAGATTTTGGTGTCCTTCACAAAGCAGAGGAAAGGAAGTTTATGCAAACTTGCACAGCTTGAAATAGTTCTCTGCAAAGTATGTCACTAAAAATAGTTTTCATGCAAGTCTATACTAAAACAAAGGCTAATTAGCTACAACCACTTTTTCTTCAGGTCAAGAGAAGTTACACTTTGGATGATTTTAGCCTAGAATGGCTGCACTTAACCACGTGATTTTTTAAAACTCAAGACATATAACATCACACCTTCATTCTTACTTGATTCTAAAGTGACAAGGCTAATAAAACAAGTTATTTTCACAGGAAGACACAACCTACTTGAAAATAACACCTCTGTCTCAGCATTCTCTACCCAGTGTAACACCCAAGATTGCTGTACTTAAAGAAGTCAGTCAAATATTTTCCAGTTCCTTTTTTCTGAGCACTTCTCTCTCCCTTCTCCCCCGGTTTGTGTAGCTGACAACACTCTGTGGATCAACAGTCCAATCATTTCCTTCTGACTACTTACATAGAACAGAATTTTTATGAGATCTCAAGGAAAAACAACAGATCAGTAAATACTGTTTCTGAGGCTTCTTTGTTCTTTCATAATTTCTTCTAATTCACAAAAACGCCATGGTCTCCTAGTCCTGCAACTGGCTGCCTGCAGAGACTCCTCCAGAGCCAGGGTCCAGGAGCCACAAGATTGCCAATTACCTATAGCAGTCCACTATGAATGTCAGTCAAATGCTGCCAGAGCCTTGTCCTGGATTCAGAGCTGATAAATATTGAAACTGAATTTCAAGAAAAACATTTCAGATTCACTGTGTCAGCATCTTTTTCTATCATCATGCTTGAACAGAAAATTTTCATCTGTATCTTTAAGTAATCTGCTAGCACAAGTCCTTCTGGCGTAAACAGGTCTTCTGCTCCTAAATCGCACAAATGCTTTGAAAAGCCATCTAAAGCACCGGTAATTCTTTTCTTTGCAGTTATGCTTGGAGGATAGGAACCGATTGTGGTAGTCTCAATCAAGACATTCTACTTCTACTCGATTGTATTCAGCTTTTTATTCCAACCCTTCACTGAAGCAGTACACTTAAAGGCCCATTAGTGTTACAGTAAGAAGCACACCATGCCCCAAGAGTCAGCCTGCAGATTTGATTGCAAGAGAAAGACTTAAAATTTGAAAGGACAGACAAAAAAAAGTCTGATGTATCAGAGCACAGAATAAAAGCAACACATGCAAGGTACTGCAACTGCAGTTCTGCAACTGGGCATGTGTCTGGTTTGCTTTCTGTTTTCTAACCTCTGACCTCAAAACATAGGAAAGGTGGAACAGAGAAATAAGATCAAGATACTTATCATTCTTCTCTTCAATATTTAATGCAAAATATATAATTTCATCAAATATTTTTAAATCAAAATATACTTAAAATCGTATGTGGAAAACACATCTACAGCCCTTCAGTTGAGCACTTCTTGCTGATGTTGCAAGTAAAAAAGAGGGTATTTGGGGTACAGTGCTAGTTTAGATGTTTTGGATTGCCTTATAGAAGCCTCTCCTTCCTTTTCTCTCTCCTGTGACTGTGGAGGTACCTACTTTACGTTTGCTGGAATTAGATGATGTGAATACAGCCTCCCCACTTCATCTTTTACTCCAATTCCTTTTAACTGTAAAGCCACCCCCTGCCAACTCTTAGGCCTATGGTGAAATTAAATAGCTGTACCTGCCCCAGTCAGTTAACAGGAATCTCTCTGCAAGGTTCCAAGCCTGGTAATAAGTTAGAGGCAGTTCCCGTGGTTTATCAGAAAGCTTCTGAAGAACTACATTTCTGCACTGGAGGATTTAATAGCTCCAAGCCTGCAAAGATTTATACATCTCCACAAAATGTCAGTAAATCTGCAGCTATCATACCAGAGATGATTAGCACTGCGCATATTAACAAAGGGGTAGTGAAATCTGATTTGCATATTTCTGACACGCACACAAATTCCCACTGCTTTCACAACACAGTATCTGCACGGTTCGTTTTATTTTGATTAAAATTAACACATTTCACTGATGACCTTTAAAGGAATGCTCGCCTCCAAACTCATAAATGCACCATTGATCTACTGCACTTTGTCAGCAAAACAACGATCATTCCTAAGATGCCTCTGAAAAGCTACAGGCTCTAACACAGATCAGTTCATAAAGTTCCTACTGACGTAAGGGATGCAGAGATGCAGAATTTGCATAATCAGCTCATTTGCTGCATTCAGCAACACGAGACATATTCTGCCAATTCACACGCTGACTGAAGGTTGTACTAGTTAGACAAAATTGCTACACTGCAATTCAACAGCCATGAAGTCGATTAGCTGAGTATCAGCTAAGTAAATAAGCAAATGAAGATATATATTTAAGTTATTATTACCTTTGCTCCACAGACAATGAAAATGACCTTTGTTGAAAGGCTGGTTCAGAATAAGAAGGCAAAACTTCAGGTTTCCTGTAAGAGAAATGTTGATTCTTATTAGCAAGAATATCGATTTTTCCCTCCCTTATTTTCTGTATTTTGCTTTTTCCGTATTTAATTTTAGTCCAAGAACCTTGCAGCAAATTCACTAATTTCCTTGCTTCTTAGGTTTCATCGTTTTCAGATGGAGAAGCTGCCAGAGCTTCATTAGATACCTTTTACTTGATAGGCTTCCAGCAAAACCTTTTAATTTAGAAGAGATTGTTATCCACTGAAGGCCATCTTCGACACAACCCCTCATCTATATAGTTGACTTGTTTAATCTCCCGCTTGTTACTGGAGTCTGGGTAAGACATTTATTGATATTAGCTTAGCCCTAGCCTCTATTAACAGGGGAGGCTATAGCCGCCTCAGAATTAAGTTGTCTCTATCCTGGGTTCCATAGTTCTTTCTCCCAGTGGCTGCAGAATTCCTGCTGACATCAGTGGTTTCTGTTCCTACACTTTCATATCACCAAGAAGCTCTAATCATCGTCTGAGACTCCGCTGTGGTAGATGCTGTACAGACACAGACTAGAAGGCCATGCCCAAGACAGTAATCAAAGACAGTAAAGGTGAAAGTGAACTTTAGCCTGTTATCTTGGTGATAACAAAGACTAAAAATCTCACTGGATTTACCAGCAATCTAAACTGCTCCCACAGACTGAGCAGGCTCTTTTCTAAAGAATTCTGCCCTAAAAATATGTCCACTGTGAGGGACAAAAATAAACTTACAAATATAAAAGTCTTAAAAGAAGAGAATTCAAAATATCTCAGACTTTAGTATCAAAGAATAAATTTAACCCCTTTAATTTATTAGGATTGCTTGTGTTGGGATTTACATTATTTCACTTGCTAATTTTCTTGCCTATCATACAGGAACACAGGTTTCCCCTACAGCTTGATATCCTTAGGCAGTCAGGTTAATGAAGTACTATTTGGTTATTTGGTCATGCGCAGTCACTGTAATTGCAAAAAACAAATGAAAAAACAACAACAAAAACCCCCATCTCTATCATTAGACGGGCTTTTGAACATATCTAGTATAGCAGGAGGCAGAATGAGGCTACCACTGAAGGTGTGACATAAGTCATATGACATTTCAAGGGAAAAAATACATGTGGCAAAACTAATGAAGGTGTAGGAACATCTTGGAGAGGGGGACTGGGGAGAAGGCAATAAAATTTTAAAATGTCGAATGGCTGAATAAAGTAAGGATTAGGAGACTGGAGCACCATTATTCTGCCTCTCATCTTCCAAGTCATCTGAGCTTCTCTACAGATCTACTTTGTGCATTAGTTTGCTGACTTGTAATTGGAGGCAACAGCATGGGCCTCCTTTGTAAATACCAAGAGATACCCTATTGAAGGCCATTTTCACTTTGGTAAAACATCTACATGGTTGAATTTTAGTCAAATACCTTCCCACAAGTTCCACGCTTGCATCTTTGCAATACGCTCCACACCTCTATTTATTCCATGCATATCACATAATAGGGAAGAAGCCAACAGCAAATTCACTTAGAAAACAGTGGAGGGGTCAGAAGACCAAGTAAATAAAGACAGAGGTGGGCAAAACCTCTCTTTGCTTAGTCCTAACAGTTTTGCCTTGTCCTTGAACTTGGAGATAAAGGTGGAAAACAATACATTCAAACTAAGTACGAATTTCCAGCTGCCTCACAAAATGGGACCTCAGCAGCAGATCTGCTAATGATAGTTAAGTGAGAAAGGCTGCCAACTCCTTATATTAAACATAATCATCCAGTGATGCCCTCTACTGAAAGAGCCAGCAAACATAAGAGGTTATTTCACTGATACGATAATACAAATAGACACGGACACTGTAAACCTACTCCTGCAGGCAAATCACAAAAGGCATTCCTGTGTTTGTTTTAAACCTTAAGCTATATTAGTATATGGAAAAACAGTAGATTTTTAGCTTTTTCTACATATCAAGTGGACTCTTGCTATATATTAAGAAATCTTTTTGAGGACAAGGATATCCATACTAAGATTTCAGAGGTCTATTTTCATAAATCCAAGCGCTCCCAATGAGGTCTGTATAAACAGCTGATTCTATTTGTTCAGTTGATGCAAAGGAAGAAAGGAGTAGATGCCCTCAGCACATCTAATTAGGGGGGCTCTTTTTTTTTGTTGTTGTTTTTTTTTAAGCACAGTCATGAGTTGCCAAAGTGAAGAAATATAAATTAGTTTTTTCTATTATTTTTTAGAAAAAGTAACACTCCAGTTATTTCAAAAAACTGCAATTAAGGCATGATAAAATGCTGTGATTAATGCTACCCAAACAAGCCTAAATGTCAATATTGTAATGGTGCTTACTGAGTTAATATGAAGCTGCATAAAGGGTTCAGTCCTCAGTAGATGTAAAACAGTAATAAAATTGGACTGCAATAATTTACACTCATTGCCCTAAAAGCTATTAATAAATTGGGACTTCTGATGGCAAAGACTGCATCAGCAGATAGAATATGCAGCATCCATCACTGAGGAAAAGCTGATGAGAGCTCACTTTGCCACTGCTCTGGGTACTCTACTGGCTATTTGTTTGAAAACAAACCCACTTCAAGGCCATTTATCTTTAAAAAGCCCTTAACAAATTAGGCAGCATCTATCTCCCAGACTGTCTGCCCAGCCATTTTTCACAAAGATAATCAGCACCCTGACCCAACCATTAACAAAACTGTGCTCTGCCGGACTAACAGAGAAGAGAACTCGGGGAGCAGGAATTCAGCACAGGAAGTGTCTTGTCCCCAGACAGGTATCTCTGCTGCAGAAGCTCTTGCTGGCGTCGCTGCTGCTGAGGTAGAACAAGTCAGACTTTTGCCTGGCTTCTTCCATTTTTAGTAATTTTTTCTTTCTTTCTTTCTTTTCTTTCTTTCTTTTTTTTTTTTTTTTTTTGGTAGCTTTTGCAGAGTGAGCAAATTCAGGCATCTGCAGCACAAGCAAAAAAGAATAAACTCTTCTATATAAACGCTTCAGCTTATTTTTGGTGCTTACACTGACATAGAGAATGAATACAGCAGAGCCCCACAACGAAAGCACTCTTGCGGTTTTCAGTAGCTTCAGACCTGTGGAATTTGCCACACAGTAAAACCTAACTTTTATAGGACAGGGAGATAGAAGGACGACTAGAAGAAATTTTCCACGTGTATTTAAGGAACCAAATTTGTTCAGTTCCACTCTTACTCCTGTTTTCCTTTTGCTGCTTATAAACCTTACAGTCTTGTGGGCATAATTTAGGCAACAACAGGTGCACAATTATGTCAACAGTCAGTTACACCCAAAAAATACAGCTAAGAAAAACTACATACTCTTTCAGGGGCTGCTGGAAAATTCCTTGTGTTTGGACAACATTGGCTCATTTTCATCCTGCTGCAAATAGAGAACTAGGGTTTCCTCACCTTCCTAGGTTGCAGCTTAATGAACAACACTACGTATCCCACTGGGACAGTCAGTGAATAACATCTTCCCTTCTGAAAACCATTCTTTTACTTCTCTGTTTTCCAACTTTCACTTGCCCTCACTTCTTCTTCGACTAAGCTTTTTTCAGGGTTGCTTATAAAGGATTTTAATCAAAGGTTATGAACTTCTCTCTAAACGACAGCCTGCATAATGCCTTTATACCCCATTTCAACTCTCTCAGAAGAATTTTAGCACATTTTAGAGGTGCACATTTACTATCTTAAAAGCCTTCTTGACTTCTCCCTGTCATACTGCATTCATCTAGCTATTCTATAAATATTTATAATATCATTATGTGCTTTTTATTGATTTCCCCTTGTCACATGCCAGTCTTCAGGCTGTATGTCTGTCACAAATCATATTCAAGAGGCACATATATTTTTAAATACAACCTTTTGTTTGGCAGCCAGTATAATAATAAACACTCCTCCTTTGTTTCTTTTCAGTGTTAGAATAACATTGTCAGAAGTTATTCCGAATACAGCAAGCTTCCTAGCTATTATATTTCCCAAGCGGAAAAAAGTTTTCATTACTTCAAACAAAAAGCCCTTTGGGAAAGACCCACTGCTGTTCTCATTCTTAGTGAGACGATGTACACAGGAACACACAACGGGGTATATGTTGTGCTAAGATACTGGCATGCCTTGGGGCACAAATGAAGTATGAATCCAAAGTCAGAGCTTCAACCACCGAAAGGGTCTTCTGCCCAGCCACACTACTCATGGTTTACCACGTGCCCGAAGAGCAGCCATTCTCTACCACTCCAGTGATCTACCAAGGGGTTTTCAACAGAGAGAGGCAAGTTTAGCATAGAGTAAGGAGGAGGAAAGAGATGGTTTGCATGGAGAAGAGATTTCGAGATTTTTACTGTTAGCAAAATATCTCACGAGTTTAAAGTAGGAAGTTGCAAGCAGGAAGACAGCTATAAACTCTCAGAGAATTTCCTCACTGTTAGAAATATATCTAGATATTCAAGATATTAACCTCATCTTTGCAAAAGATACTGCAGAGCTCTGGATTACTCATGTTTCTCATTAAATAGGTCAGAGTCAAAATATGTGATGAGCTTTTGAGAAACTCAGAATGAGTCCACTGAATATTCATCCCTGGATGAGAAAGCATAAGGAAGCTCACATTGCTGCTCCAAAATCAGTCTTAAAAAGAATGATTTAGTTTCCAGTACCATCATTCAGGAAACTCCTACTCCACAAATTAGGTTTTTAAATAAATAGTCACTGCCTACTTATCTGACCAATGTCAGATATGTGAGAGGAGAAATGGATTCTTTTCACAATTCCAAAATACTGACACTGATAAAAGACATCTGAGTAAACAGTTCGAGGTTGTTTTGCTTATGACGGTTGAAGTTTCTTCTCCTGTACCAGAATTAGTATTGAACTGTGATTCTAAGAATACCACAGAGAATCTATATTTAGAGGGAGCCTATAATAACCAAGTCCCCAAAAAATCAGATTACAAAACAGCAAACATCATAAAACAACTTTTATGCAGAATTACAGTGAAGATGGATACGGGTATTGCTACAGCTAACCAAGAAAAACTTACTGAAATAAATTGCTGCGGTTTTTTTTTAATGAATACATTGAACTTTACTATTTGTTGAAATGGAATCTATCAAAAATGAGTTTTTACTTCAAAGATTTTCTTAACACACTCTGTGGAATGAAAGACTTGGTTCCTGCATATTGGTATGTGTTACTAAGTCAGAGAAAGTTGGAATGGGAACTTCTGCTATTGGTGAAACACATTTCACTAGCACAGAATAATTAACAAGTGAGTTGATAAATTAGGAAACACGATATCAAATGAAAAACAGCGTTCAATGCCATACACTGCAGTAGAAAATTTTAACAAACGCTTAAATAATAGGGGTTTTACAACAAAATTCCTGAAATTAGAAACATGACTATTTATTAAATAATAATCTTTCATCTTAGATTCTTGGGTTTTTATCAGTCTGAAAAAAAACCACCACTGATTGCATCTGAAGTACTCTGGCTTTACATCCAAGTAAGAGAAATCTAGAATTGTATCTTTTGTTGTCTCCGACTGCAGAAAATGATATAGCATTAAATACACAGAAGGGAAATGTATACTACCTGCTCAATGCAACCTCAAAAAGCTTCTTGGTAAAACATTTTTGCATTTTGTTGTATTAGTCCTAGTACAATTAGCTGTTTTTTTGACATTCATTGGCATTTTTATTTCAGCCATAATGGACTGTTTGTTCCACACAGTAAATGGAACAAACAAAAAAATTCAAAACACTGAAGCAGAGTTTCCACTAAAGAAATGAAAACATGTTGTATAATTTTTTCACCTTCCTTTTATGGAATAGGAAATAAATGCTCAGCACACAGACACAGATGTTACTTAAACCCAGAGAACTTCAATTTTTAAACAAAAATAAATAAGTTTGGGGGACCAGCACCAAATGTACATCAATTTCTGCCAAGGAAGCACCTATCTCCAGATTTTAAGTCCAAAGCACTACTTGTTAGTTTCTACAAACATTCATGCCAGCTTACTGAAATGGACCATCTCATTCTGAGCTTTTTCATTCATGGTGCTGTTATTAACAGCAGCTACCATCCACTTCACAAACTACTCAACTAGAGTAACTTCCCCATTAGAAAGTTAGAAAGGAAGTGAATAAAGGTTTCATAAAATACATACATATATATATATACACACACGTATATATACATATATATACGTATATATATAGAGAGAGAGGGAACATAATTATAAGAGAATCAGTCCATCAGACTTCTAAGCACCCAAAGTTTCCTAGAAGAGATTTTTGGCTTTTTGTGTGTTTAACATTGAAACAACAAAGTCTGTAGTTTCATAGCTGACATGCGACTGCAGTCCCTAACAGGCAATTATACTCGCTGAGCTAGGAATTATTCTTGAAAGTTCACTTTTGCCCCACAGGACAAAACTGTAGTTTTATCACGTGAATGTCTTTAGCAATCCACTGACAACGGACACTATCAATTTGTGTATTAGCAAGCAGTAAGGCACAATAAAAGCAGATCTACAGAGCAGAACAGTTGATGCTGAAGGTATGATGCGCACACTCCATATGTTTTGGGGAAGAGAAGGGAGAGGAAGGCTACCTGAGGCTGGGTCTAGTCTGGTCCTGTGGACTAAATGCCCCATAATAGTAGGAGAGCATCATATGTGCTCCTAGAGTACATTTTTAGTTTCACAAATTAGTTTAACAAGTTTAACAAATTAGTTTGCTTGTTCCAAAACCACTACGCCATAGGAAGCAAAGCACAGTAAGTACATAAAATCAGGAAACTTGCTTCAAAAGCACATTCTGGATCCAAAATAAATGCTACTATAGATGTTCTCATTGTCACGTGGCTTTAGATTATCAATCCCTTTTTTTGCAATGCCTTTATAAAACAAATAGGACTAATGTCACAACATTAAGATTATAAAAATACAGACCATGTTTAAATTAAGGTAAACTTGTCTAAATTTGTCTCTAACTTTGAATTGTTACACCTAACAGCCAGCATGACACTTCCTATCTGTTGCACAGGAACAGGGAAGGGAGAAATTTGTAGAGATTAAAAACCTGAAACTTGAACAGAAATGCAAGGTAAATTGCTGAAAAAGCACTTTAACATGAACTCCCATGAAACCATTTTTTAGGGTTACATTTCAGATTAGGAATCCACTTTGTGCTGAATAGATAATGTGTCTTATACAAAGAGGCACCTTATTCTGCCTTTCTGTTGCTTGAACTAAGTATTCCTTCATCAGTGCTTCACTTCACTGGGAAACCCAGTGCTGTGCTGTGCTGTGATACTGAGGAATCAAAAAACATCTCAAACTTAATCATCCCAAATCAATACTCTGAAATCTAAATGTTTTATGTATAGAAAGTTTCCCAGCAACCCCCATAGTACTGCTACTTTTAGAAAGAAAAAAGTTATTTTAAGTCAGTCAGTAAAACCCATTCTCTATGTCTGTGCTCTTCCTAACAAGGTAGCTGTCATCTTTAATTCAGAGGAATAGTTAAGCTTAGACTATTGTGTTAATTATAGTTACTGTTTTATAAAACACTGTGTGGCTGCATTTTACCACCCTGAATTCTAAGCCTTCAAACAAGCCATTTAATTTTCCTCTTAAGTGTGACAACTCCAATAATAAACCAGCACAAATTATGCAAAAGGATCACAGACCTTACAAACATACTCTGAGACTTACCGAATAAGTAAATCAAATATGCATAGTCAGCTGCTTTTTGTGCAAATGTAGTTATCCCCATCAATCTATTTTAATGTTGTTTTTTTCATGCAAATTATATTGATTTGTTATATATTTTACAGCTCCTAATTCTCAAGGTAAATTCCAGCAAGAGGAATAGGAAGGAAAAGGGATTTATGCAAACAGTCCTACTGGAAAGATAAAAATGTGGTAGTCTCTGGAGACCCTCCACAAGAATTTATGTGGAAGAAAACAAATAATTCTTCACAATAAGTCACAAACATAGCCATACACAAGGGACAGCCCACTTACATTAGTGGCCGCTACTGCTTCCAATAGAGTGCTAACACCTCGCAGTGAAAAGCTTTCAGCTGATACTGGTACTTCTCTGGAGTCTCTGAGGGCTGCATATTTCATATGCTCAGTATGCGATGGGACACTGTTTTCCTACAGGCCAAGCTGCATTTCTGAATGCTTGGGATTTCTGCTCTTCAGGTGTCAAACATCTCAGTCTGATCAGGCAGAATAAAACCAGATGACTACAGTTCCCAGCAGTAAGTTTAGGTAATTTGCCCAGTATCACAGAGAAACTCTGTGGCTGAGGAAAAGACAGGATTCAATTCTCTAGGGCAACATTCAACTGAACTGAATCATGAGAACTGTCTATTTAAAGAGACATCATAACAATCACACTTCATACTATCATATACATGGAAATGATGCCTGTACCCCTTTAGCAACTCTTGCTTGAAAACAAAACCACCAAAGTAATCAATCACTTTGGGGAGATAAAGGCTTGAAAGGTACATGAACCCTAATGCACTCTTGGCGAGATACAATGACGTATACACCAGTTGCAACCACACGGCCTTCGGCTTGGTTTACCTCTTACCCTTGCTGCTTGTCTTCAGAGAGATGTTACTGGGGGCATCCATCCATCACTCCCTACTGTAGAAAGCCTTCTGAAAACAGGTCTTTCATTTCATCCTGAGCACAATGAAGTTAGTATTATCGGGAAGCAGCAGGGATTTTTAAGCTGAGATGTTATCACCTTATGGTTTATACTCCTCTAGTTCTCAAGATTACCATTTGGTCGCTCTTAAATTGCGCAGCATTCCCAAAAGGAAAAAGATTTCTGCTACAGCCACAGATAACTAAGGGCCTAGGAGATTAATCACTTACACTTCCTCTCATCCTGTGGCAGGGAAAAAAATAGCCATCTGAGGTTAAAGAGATGACCAAGGATTAACATAGCAGGAGGGGCAACTTTCTGCAGAACACAAGTCTAGACCTAGGACCACAGAATTTGATTCGACTTTTCATATTTCAGATAAAGTTTAAGACTGCAGAAATTTTGCTGCAACTACCTTCTTCTGAAGACAGATGTACTATGCAAACAAGTCATGTTATGAGACAGTATCTACTTTAAACCAAGTCCTATATCAATTGGAAGCGCTTAAAACACAAGAATTAGACATAGAGATTTGATATAAAAATATCGATAGGGTTATGCCTAATTTTACTTTCCTGTTTAAACTTTCTAAGCACAGTGCAATAGTATTGGAGCTTAAATCTACATCAACATGAACATGCAAACAGATGTGGAGAGATCCTATGAAATTTCCATTTTACCTTTATACTGATAAATAAATACTGTCATAAAAAATAGCTTCTAATTTTAACCTTTTTTCTCAACAAGATAATGAAATATCTTCAGTTTAGAGCAATAAATAATAGGAACCACCAATCTCTTCAGTGCCCCCAAAATTACTACTGCAGATATTCAAGTAAATTGTAAACTTAAAACAAAACCAAAGACAGTTGCTTACCTCCTAACTGGTCAATAACCAGGTCTAATACTATGTTCTCCTTGCAGTTTGAAAATGCAGCATCACATTTTCTGAACACGTCATATTGACAAAACTTGTTACCTGCAATTTCACTAATCCTAGGGATACAACTAGGCACACAAACTCCCTGGCTGAGTTACGACCTTCAGCTGCTATGACAGCAGACTGGCTCCGATCGCTGTGCGCAGCCATTCGACATGAGCTGTGTCCTCGCAATGCTGTGGCTCGATCTGCGCGCTACAAGAGTACATGACCTCAAGGAATGAGGAGGTGCAGAAGGCAGACAGTGAGATTCAGTGGTCTCTTCGCCACACTGGCACTAAGTACAATGCACCAAGCAAGGATTCAGAAGTGTTGCTTTGCAAATAGCATACTTGGCAATATACCTTACTTCAATATAGTAAACACCTTTGGGTATTTTCTATAGGATTAATCAAATTTAATATGTATCTAATGGTAAAAGTATTAGAGTACAAACCAAACAGTAAGATCCAAATGAACATGTAAGTGCCTGACTCCTCAACACTCAAAACCTTGCTCTGCTGCCACCAAGCACTCCACTGACACTTCAGTTACTGGCATCAACATTTCCTAGGCACATAAAAGCCTGATTTCTGTCTACATCTAGAAGCACCTGAAGTTTAAGAGGCTTACGCAACCTGATGCCTTCTTTGATCTCAAAACACCACTGCTATTCATAAACTAGACACTTCTCTACAGATCTCGTTAGAAGGGCATGTCTGAAGTAGCTGTTCTCACAGCTACATCCTAACGGATGTGGCTCCAGAGCATCAACCATCTCCTTTCTAAAAACTGGGAACAAGGTGTACCTTTTTTCTTCCTTTTTTTTTTTTTTTTTTTTTTTTTTTTTGTCATGAGGGTTATTGGTTGGAGCACTCAGGAGGCTGATGGCCCACAGAGATCCCTCCTGTGTCAGAGGGAATTCACACCCAAACCCCCTGCAGTCAAGCCTCCACCAAACGGGGCTTATTCTCAGACAGGCACGTACTTCCATTTCCCTCTCCCCTCCAAAAGTTAAGTAAATTATTTGAATTATTTTTGTAAGCTAATTCAACAAGAGGAGCTTGTGGAAATCTGACTCTGCAGTCTACTAACCTGGATACAATTTGTTCTCCATTTATCCAAGCATCTTTTTCACATCTCTGGTAAGTCCTCCAAGTACTTCATAATGTTATTACAAGAACATTATACCCACCATTAGTCAATTAGACTCCCTTCTAACATGCGTTTGTACTTTCATAGAAAAGCGTAATCTCTGGTTTTGCAGGATTATTCTTCTGTGAGAAGAAGGGTACTCTGACACTACCCTCAGACAATTTGGGACTCTGAGTCATAAAAGAAGTAAATAACTTTCTGGAGCACAGCATAAAACATCTAAATCCACAGAGAGTAGGATTTTAGATGCCTCTTTTTTCCCTTTGTTTCTCATCTTCATGGTCTTCCTATAAACAAGCTCAGCCAGATTCCTGCTCAGCATGCATGTTTTTCTAATATACTCTTCAAATACACCAAATTCTCCCTCTGTACTATATTCACAATCTAACCGTCATGCTCAGAGCTAATATGTCATTACGAGGCCAGTGGCTTAAACTCAGACGTGGAAGCTCTGCTGACTAACCGCAAGGCTAAATTCCAGAATTACTTCGTGAATGCAGGAAGTAACATCCTGTTTTCAGAAATGCAGAAACAGGGAAAAGGCTTTATGTGACTGCTGAAAGATCACAACCCTACCCAGCAATAAAGTAAATACTTAGAAATTTCTTATTACTTTTCAGCTCAATCTTTCCTAAAAAAACTACCAATCATAAATAGCTTCTACCCAAATTCTAGTTTAGACAACTTCACAAACTTCTGTTTCCTTATTTAGCTTCAGCCATTCAATGAAATACAGCCTTTCTTTATTGTTCTAAACTCTAACTAATTAAGCCCTTATTTAACCTAGCATTCAACCAAGCTACTTGGATTTTGGAATCAGCTGGATTTTGTAGTTAAAAAGCACAGCAAGACTCGGAGTTACAGAAATCATAAGCGATCTCTGCAATTATCAGTTATTTACCAAGGAATTATAGGCAAGATCAATGAAGAAACTCCCACTAACTCCAGTAAGACCAGGATTTCACCTTGTATGTGCTGATGAAAATTCATGCCAAAACAGCAGGTTCTGTAACACAGCCAGCCTGTTCTAGCTGCATGCCAGAGAGGACATTAGGGCCCACACCCTCTTAGTCCTGTGGTTCTCCCAAAGGAGATTATGCTATACTTTGAAGTGAGCAGATTTTAATGAAAGGTCTGGAGCACCAGCTAGAACTTTCACTGATCAAAAGGGGCTTTTACAGAGACAGAATAAGCAGCCTATGTGCCCAGTGGTGGCAATGGGAGGGAGATCAAGCCCCAGAGTGACATTCTGTTAAAAAAAATAAAGAACAGGTGAGCATTTTCTGTGATTAACCTGATTAACCTTCCATGAGAGGTAGGAAGTAAAAAAAATGACTGTTTGATAAAACCTTTCACAAACATTCTACTTTTAAAGTAATATCTTTTGTTTTCATGAGCTTTACTTTGAAGTTAGTATTTTGAGAGTTAATTTTCTATCCAGTGGAAGTAGATGAGTTCTGCAGCCTGTTTTAGGACATTCTATAACTTTAAATCCTCTACAGGCTTCTTTTTTAACAAAACACTTTTAAGACCTACTTTTATTTATTTTATAAATAGATAAATCTACATCTAGAGAAAATAAGCTAAAATAAACTAAAAGAAAGCTAAAAAGACAAAGGCAGTGAAAACTGCATTATACTATCAGTCACGTAAGGAATTTTTATGCATCTTGGATGAGGTTCCCCTTTAGATTTTATTCTGCAATATGTCATTGAGTTGCCTTCTGGAGAAAAATAAGATCTAAAGTCAAAGTTCTGTGGACTGAATAGCTCTGACAAGCTATTCAGTCGGCTTACCAAAATCAGGAAGCGGCTAACATTTGTGTCTTGGAATAAAATGACTGGACAACAAAGAAATGGACACAGGCCACCGCCAGAACATTGCTGCTTGTTCCCAAAGTATACAAAGATCACTGAATATTGGAAATTTAGTAATGAACACTGTTCATCCTTCATCTAACTTTTAACCAAGATTGTAAAATCCCTTTGCAATACGAAGTTAATGGTAAATGCTATCAAGTTAATCAGTAAATGGCTTGATAGTATTATCACTTGAGAACACTTTGCAGCCTGCTGAATACCTGTAGAATGTGATCCAGCAAATGCAGGCTCACGAGAAAACAGGCCCACCATACTACCCCTGTAAGTACACTACTCACACGAGTAGAGCCATGACAATCAGTACAACAACCTCTTTCCATAAAATACTATTCACACAAATAAAGGCTTGGTAGGTTCAGTCATTGCACAAAGTCAGTTATAACTGTTTTTATTATAAGCTCCTTGTGTTTGTTTATAGTCACTTGTTTGACATGCTGCAGTTCATGTATAATTAAACATAACTGTTATTTTCTTCCTTCCTCTACAATACAGTAAAGCCTGTAAATAAAGACAAGCTCTGGGACCATTAAGAGAGGCCCTTGTTTGCAGACTATCTTTAAACCCAGCTCCTTCAACTTCAATACTAAAACTGTCAAGCTTAATTAAGAGTTATGGGGCATAACCACTTCAAAACCATAAATCCATACAGCAGAAAAGTAACATGACCGTCCTAGTGAACATCTCTTTTTAAATAAGCAATATCTCTTTCTGAGCCCTAATTTAGGTTCCTGATATGGAACTTTATATTGTAAATATCTTTATTGCTTCTCCTGCTGTGAATATAAAGGCTGTCATGAAATAATTTCATTCTGATGTCTTCTGGTTTATTTGACTATTTAAAATAGACTTCAATGCATATTCTAGTGCTTCCACTGCTGTTCCATCCAAACTCACCATAGCTTTTTGACATCATTCAAAAACTGTGCAGAGAATTGCATCCATCTCCAACTTCTTTTATTTTTTTTTTCTTAAAGTTAGGTGCTTGAGTGTATGAAGCTGTTCCCACAGCCTCAGGTAGAATGGTATTTTTAAAGGAGGTATCAAGGGGTCACCAATTAAAGATGTTTTTAAAGTGCAAACCTTAAAATTCATCATTATAATATTCAAATTGAAAGGACCAGGCATCAATGGCCCACTCCAAAAAACACACCAAGAAATCCTGTAACACAGGATTAAATTTAAAATTTAAAGCAATCTCATCTATTTCAGAGGATCTGCTCACATTTAGCAGTGCTTGGGACCTCTGCTGAATCAGGATCCTAGCAAGCACGAGATCAAATTACAAATCCCTATGCAATTTGCATCATATTGGTATTTTTGACAAGAGTCTGAAACATAGCAGATAAATGCTTACAGTATTTCACAGATTTTAAAATCAAAGCAATTTTGCCATTTTCTGTGTTACAAAAAGTCCCCCTCAGTCTCACCATTAACTTTCATGTACTTAAAGTGAGTTTTTATCCAGGAGAGCTACGCTTGAAAATGCAAATCCTAAAGGATTAAAAATAGAAGGATGATTAAAAGTAGTATCACATTCATTATTACTATTTCTTAATCTAATTATTTCTGTAATATGATTGTGTGAAGAAACCTTTTGGCCTTCTTCATCTACTCCAGGGAGGAACACAAGACTTCAGTTAGTAGAACTGCTAATCTAATAGTTTGTTTTCGGCTACCTCCTTCAACATAAAAGTGTCCTTAAAAATTTAAATGGGTTCTAGAGGCCCCTTGACGTGTTTCCTTTCATGTGCTGAGCAATATCTGGGTCAACTCAGAGGAAAGCATAGCTGAAGATCTAAAAGCATAATTTCTCCTGAATGAATGACAGGACTGCCAAGCTGTAACAGACTTTCATCAGCTATTCATCAGATCCAGAGAGGTACAGAAAATACACCCTTACCAGCAAGTTAACAAATTCTGGGAAGAGACACTAATAAAAAGCTAAGACTCTGAAGCTTTCTCCTTCGTTACTCTATCTGGAAAATGTGTTTAATAATACTGTTTGAACTTAAATTTCCATTTGTAGATTTGAAATCACTTTACAAAGGTGCATAAGCATTATTATTCTCATTTCACAGTTGGTCTCTCTAAGTAGAGAGATTTGTAGCAATTTGTATGAGAAGCAGTGTTCTCCAGTGAATAAGTTAAAGAGTCTGAAATTATCTCCCCAGGGCTTTCTTCCCAGCTTTGCTATAAACTTCAGTCCTACAGTGAAAGTCATTGTGGCAAAAACAAACACAGCCCTTCTCAAATTGGTAAGATTATGTTTGGGAATATGAGTCTAGGCCACAACCTCATAACACAGATCTCCAAAACTTCTGCCTAATGTTGAGGAAGTTGATGAAAATTCTCTTTTCTGGACCACTGGGAAAATGGTTATCCCACAGGCTATCACAGTATTTGGATACAAAAATATGCAAAGAAAAGTAACAGCACCTTTACGTAGGCTAAAGGAAATACAAGGATAAATACCACTTGACATTCTGGAATTTGATTAGAAAGACTCCTTAACCATCATCACCCAAACATTTTCGTCCTTGTCTTTTGTTTGACAGAGAATCTTTCATTCAAACTTCCTGTAAATATAGATTCTCTTAATCTGTATAATTCCTTCCCTAGACAACAGCACTTACTCATAGTAACAACCCTACATACTAGATTCAAATTTTGTCTCAGAAAGCATTTCAGTTTGACAAGTCAAAGAATTCAGGAAAATATTAAGCATACATCTGCTGTGTTAACTGGAGCTATTTTAGAGCCTTCTATTCTCAAATATCCCTTACTCAGTTAGGTTAAACTTTAACCAATAATTACAATTTTACATCGGATTAAAGGCTAAAAAGGTGGAAGCCATAAGGTATTTCTCTTTTTTTAGAATTATGTGAATGATAAAAATCAGGCCTATATGGCTAACATGTAGGAGAAAGGATATTCAAGGTTGCAACTTTTAAATTTTTACTTGTTCTTGAAAAAGCCTCTTACTCTCAAGGTTGGGCCTCACTGTACCATAAAAAAAGGCCTCTACTGGCTGAGTCAAAGGAATTTCTTGCTATATTATCAGCTACAAAACTATTCCAATGTTTTCTGAAATATTGGTTGGCCAAGAAAGAGCAGCATACGCAACTACAGCTAGTTAAACCAAAAATATTTCCGTAGACTTTTAACTTTGAATAAATAAGCGTTTTATCTTACTGGAGACTTTTAAGTATTTGCAGAACTGGGTTTTAAAAAATCTGGCATTAGTTGCCACAAAAAAAGATCTGCTTAATTACATTATCTTCCTCAGTGTAGCAACCAGTGCATGTGAAAGTTCCATGCAGAGCCAGTTTTGTACAGAAAGGAGAAAAGAAATATTAAACAAAAGCAAAACTATCTGCTACTCACTATCTTTAATTCAGTTAATTTGTATAGCTTTTCAGAGACCTAATTGGTGGAGTCTCATGGGTTAAGGCCCTAGAAGGAAGGGGTGTCCAGGAAAGCTGGCTATTATTCAAACATCACTTCCTCCAAGCTCAAGAGTGGTGCATTCCTACGACTAAGAAGAGCAGCAAAAGGGGCAGGAGACCTGCATGGGTGAGCAAGGAGCTCTTGGCCAAATTCAGACAGAAGAAGAAAATACACAGAATGTGGAAGAGGGGACAGGCTACTTGGGAGAGTTATAGGAATGCAGTCAGAGTATGTAGATACGCTGTGAGGAAGGCTAAGGCCCATTTGGAATTGAGTCCGGCAAGGGATGTCAAGGACAACAGGAAGGGCTTCTTCAAATACATCAGCAGCAAGAGGAGGACTTGGGAAAATGTGGGCCTACTACTGAATGGGGTGGGGGCCCTGGTGACAGGGGATACAGAGAAGGCAGAATTACTGAACGCCTTCTTTGCTTCAGTCTTCACTGCTAAGGGCAGCCCCCACGAATCCCGGAACCTGGACGTGAGGGAGAAAGTCTGGAGAAGGGAAGACTTTCCTTTGGTTGAGGAGGAAAGGATTAGAGACCTTCTGGGCAGGCTAGACATCCATAAATCCATGGGCCCAGATGGGATGCACCCACGGGTACCGAGGGAGCTGGCAGATGTTGTTGCCAGGTGGCTCTCCATCATCTTTGAAAGGTCCTGGAGAACTGGAGAGGTGCCTGAGGACTGGAAGAAAGCCAGTGTCACTCCAGTCTTCAAGAAGGGCAAGAAGGAGGACCCAGGCAACTATAGGCCCATCAGCCTCACCTCCGTCCCTGGAAAGGTGATGGAACAGCTCATTCTGGATGTCATCTCCAGACATATGGAGGAAGAGAAGGTGATCAGGAGTAGTCAGCATGGATTCAGCAAGGGGAAATCCTGCTTAACCAGTCTGATAGCCTTCTCTGATGGAATGACTGGCTGGGTAGAGGAGGGGAGAGCACTGGACGTTGTGTACCTTGACTTCAGCAAGGCTTTTGACACTGTCTCCCATAACATCCTCCTAGAGAAGCTCAGGAAGTGTGGATTAGACGAGTGGACAGTGAGGTGGATTGAGAACTGGCTGAAAGGCAGAGCTTAGAGGGTCGCCATCGGTGGCATGGAGTCTAGTTGGAGGCCTGCGGCTAGTGGCATCCCCCAGAGCTCAGTACTGGGTACCATCCTGTTCAACTTCTTCATCAAAGACCTGGATGAGGGGACAGAGTGCCTCCTCAGCAAGTTTGCTGAGGAGACCAAGCTGGGAGGAGTGGCTGACACACCTGAGGGCTGTGCTGCCATTCAGAGAGACGTGGACAGGCTGCAGAGTTTGGGTGAAGAGGAGCCTCATGAGGTTCAACAAGGGCAAGTGCAGGGTCCTGCACCTAGGGAAAAATAACCCCAGGCACCAGTACAAGCTGGGGGCCGACCTGCTGGAGAGCAGCTCTGAAGAGAAGGACCTGGGAGTGCTGATGGATGACAGACTTACCATGAGCCAGCAATGTGCCCTTGTGGCCAAGAAGGCCAATGGTATCCTGGGGTGCATTGGGAAGAGTGTTGCCAGCAGGTCGAGGGAGGTGATCCTGCCCCTCTACTCAGCCCTGCTGAGGCCTCATCTCGAGTACTGTGTCCAGTTCTGGGCTTCCCAGTACAAGAGAGACATGGAGCTACTGGAGAGAGCCCAGCAGAGGGCTACAAAGATGATCAGAGGGCTGGAGCATCTGCCCTATGAGGAACGGCTGCGAGAGCTGGGCCTCTTCAGCCTGGGGAAGAGAAGACTGAGGGGGGATCTTATCAATGCGTATAAGTACCCGAAGGGAGGGTGTCAAGGGGCAGGGGCCAAACTCTTTTCAGTTGTCCCATGTGACAACACAAGAGGCAAGGGGCAGAAATTGAAACCCAGGAAGTTCTGCCTGAACGTGAGGGGGAATTTCTTCACTGTGAGAGTGACGGAGCACTGGAACAGGTTGCCCAGAGAGGTTGCAGAGTCTCCTTCTCTGGAGATATTCAAGGCCTGCCTGGATGCAACTCTGTCTAACATGCTCTAGGTGACCCTGCTGAGCGAGGAGATGATCTCCAGAGGTCCCTTCCAATCTTACTGATTCTATGATTCTATAGCTTAGTAAAATTTAGACAGAATATGAGAATGAAATATTCAGATCAAACCACTTTTCCAAATCCAATCTGTAAAACAAAGAACAGAAGATGACAAACTGAATCTCTAAAAATTTAAAATTTTGCTACAGAAATTTACTCATCTGTATAATTAAATTATTCATAACCAAAGGGTCAAAAGAACTATTAATCTAACTTGCATAGCATGGAACAACTTTTTTTTCATGCTCATATTTTTGTAGTAAGTACTGTAACACTCGTTCACATTAGTCAGAAATACCAACAAGCTGAAAAACCCACCACAGTTCTGGTAGTTTATTTCAGAACTGCATCACCTCTCCCTTAACACAGCACAGGTCTGTGTCAAGACCCAAACCCATGGGCTAATTTGTGTTCAGTTGTAGTAACCGCTACACTATGTGTTTGGAGATTATAACATTGCTTCTTTACACAACCCTACTTCTAACATTCATAGACTATAAATATAGCTAGTCAAAATTTTTTATACAACTGCATGTTGATGGTAGAGAGAGGTAAGAAATGAGACCTTTGGCTCATATCCACGCATCAAACATTTTCAGTTTAAGAATCAGCATTAAGGTCTTTTGGTCAGCTCTGCAAAACACTGTCATCAGTGAATCTGCACAGAGGTGGATCTCAATTAATAACCTCTTTGCCTGCCTACAGAGAACCGGCCACGGCCCCTTCCCCTCCTGAGCAGAGTCAGAGGCTTCTCCATTTGGGAAAGTCTCCTCTACACAGGACTGCAAAAGGCTAGAGAGGATGTTGCGTGGGAGCCTTGTGCTGTGTAAAATTTCACCATAAAAGAGAAAGTGCAGCAGAAATTGCTATTTGCTATTTTAGTGTGCTTCCATGGTTAAGGACTTTTGATTCTACTCTACCATAATTGGACTACAACCAAATCCAAGTGTCCTGTCAGGAAAATCTCCTGCAAATACAGATGTTACTTTGGGCTTAACAGCTTTTGGCCTTTTGGGCCACCTCATACTACCGCCCTACAGCCACAACTGAGATCATTACTGACTAATACAACAGCCCTTAACAAGGGCACAGCTGATAAATTGTAGATGTGACCCCATCTACAACACTCATATGCCACCAGCAGATGGTTCATCTGCCTGATTTTGAAACAGGCAGTAGTATTGTGACTAAACGTAGATGAACTAAGGAAAACATCAAACACAAGTTATTACTTTATATAGCACATTCAGAGAGCATCTCTAATTATGAAGAGAATGAAAGAAAAGGATGAATGCTCGTCCCTTCAGGACTGTGTTTATTTTCTAGTTCTGCAAGTGAATATAAAATGAATCTTTAATAAAGCTTCATAATTTCTGCACCAGGACAAATTTAAAGAGGAAGCAGGGGAAGTCAAAACAGAAAAACAAAGAACTATGGAAGCATAAAAATAATCATGTACACATGGTCCGTGTGCACAAACCAACACATACAACAAGGCATGCTTGGTCATATGGGATTACAGCTCTGCATTTAGGTGATGGAGGAAGCACTAACAACATTAAAAAAAAAAGAGAGCTGAATACTATTTTTTCTAATAAAAGTCAAGGATTTAAAATAGAAATGCCTTTTTAATGAAAAAACAGATGGCATTTCAAACTTAATAGCTTTTAGGCCCAATAAAAATGTAAAATTCTTTTTATAAGGAAAAAAGTTTCTTTTAGTAATCACATACACTGCTACATGTGAAGGGAACCACTTCTAATGTGATGGGTACCACTTAGGGTAGCCTGACTACAGTGAACACTAATAGTACTAACGGAAAATGAAAACACATATGCCTAGAAGCAAAATGATAAACAGATTAAACTAGATTAAACTCAGGGGTCATTAACTGTTTCTTTTAAGAACATTTTAAAACATTAACAAGGGTATACACTCCAACCATAGTGATGAAGTCACAGCCAAATATAAACAGATATTTAGGGACCTTAGTTAGTAATTGCAAGACACCAGATGTGTTTGTATTACTACAAAATTTGGGGTAACATTTCAAAATTAAGTGCACAGAGCAGGCATGTGATATTCACTGGTACAAACACTGACTTTCCTACCCAGGCTTTATGAATGTAACTTGCAGAGACTCAGAAAACAGCAGGACATATACTATTGGCATTCATACCTAGCCAAAGTCTTGTAACCAGTCAAGTATGACTGGCACTATCGTGTACTTTAAACTTTAATTAAGTGGGCACAATCCCAGCCCTAGCCCAGCAAAGCATTTGAGCACGTACTGAATTTTTAACATGGGTCACAGTGTTAAACTTTGTCACTGAGTCTGAGTCCTCTGGTGCGATCCTGCACCCACAGTTGGGAGTTCTGCATTTATTTTCAACAGTGCCAGGATTTCACCCCACAGGCCAACTACTGTAATCTGGATGGGCAGTTAACATCCCTCCATCTTCCGGCTGTTCTGCTTGACGCATAGTGAAACAAACACACAAACCAGATCGCTTTGATCTTTAGGATACGCAGTGAGTACAGAATTCTGTTTCACCTTCAACAAGGAGGTAAAAACAGGAGAAACTTCAGAGAAGCAGCCCATATGTTGCAGGCCAAAACCTCTGCTACCTATTTTCTGAAGTTTTATTATCTTTGGGATAATCAATACAAACAAGAATGCACAAATAACTCAGTTACCTTCTAGAGCTGCACTGAATGGGCTTGTAAGAGCCATCCAGTATCAAATAATGCAAAACACTTTTTTCCTCAGTCTCCCTGAGAAACCATAACATTTCAGACTTTATTTTCTTAATTTTCCAAAAGGAAGATAATGGTTTGGACGGATTTGCCCTATCAGTTCTAGTAAGCAGTTTAATGATGAACATTTCACACCTGTAGTTTTTAAAACAATGACGTTTTAATGGTGAAAAAAAGGGACCACAGAGAGCAGTTGCAGACTTGCTTCTAACTCCATATTCCTCAGAAAGCCAAAATTACTACCTACATAAGTAAACTACACATAGTAGTTTTTTGCTTGCCCCTGCAAAAAATTCTTGTTGAAGCATTTTAAAAAAAAAAATAAATGTAAACCTGTACTTCTCAAAGCATTTTGAAATTCAAATGACAATTCACTAGACTGCTAAGCATATTTCTGCAGACATACAAATGAATCTTTTCTTCTAATTACCTCACTTCTCTGATGTGGAATGCTAAAAATCAAGTAATTTCAGCATTAAAAAAGTGATTAAAATGCCCCATTTGGCACCAAATGTTACTATCATAAAAATAAATGAAAGAACCTGAAATGTGCTTCCACTTTTTGGCTATCCAGTTCAAATCTAAAAGCTCTAAATTTCAAAGGCATGTAGATCTGAACTCAGTAACTTTCCCAGACAAGTATAAGGGACCACACAAAAACTGCTTATAACGTGTTGCAACCTCCAGAAGCTGGAAGACACAAAAATGCTAGAGCTTCCTTCAAGCACTTCTTTTTGCACACAAAAGCACGAATGCACACATTTACTGGCAACCTGACGTTCCGGTAGAGGGAGCATTTATGAAGTCACCAGTGAACCAAAGAGCAAGCTTGCTAAAACACCTACACCAGAGCACTAGGCGAGATACCGAACGAGTATGACATAAAAGGTGATGGCAATTTTCCAAATCAGTAAACCAGGAGGAGTTTTTGAGTGACTGCAGCAGGGGTATCACTCCACTACCTGATCCACATCTTCCCCCGCCCCCCCCCCCCCCCCCCCCAAAAAAAAAAACCCCACAACATTTAAATCCTTCAGTAAAGTAAATAAATACAGAATAACAATATGATTACTTGGCTATACTATCTATATTTACACAAGCAGGGATGGAGTGAGGGCTGAACGTGACTCTCAGATACCTTTTGGAGGTCCCAAATGAACAATACCCAAGCTGTATAATGTCACATCTCAGTGCACAGCACTATCCCTACCACTTCAGGTCAGATAGAACTCCTATGGCAGATATACCCCAGCACAACACACGCTGGTCTCCAGCCCCTCAAATCATGAGGGCACAGCAATGAATATATAACACTATTTTCCAAATCTGGCCCTATCCATTATCCAGTGCTCCCTCCAGACCCATACTCCCTATGGGTATCCCCTACAGCCCTGCTAATGGCTCCCCCAACCTGGCCTCATGTACCACATCACATGGAGTGCAGCCTCCTGAGTCCCTAAAGCCTAACATCTCACCATGCCACATCAGTCTCCAAAAACCAAAGAATTAGCTGGTTCAGCTTGTAAAAGAAAGTACTGAAATGGGACTGTAAAAGGAACAGGAAGCAGATTGGAATTCAGAATGCCAAAGAAAAGAGTGGCCAAGATAAAAGCGTATAAACAAGATAAACACACATTGGATGTGTTTTAAAACATTATAAAAGCCAAGTTGGAAGACAATAAAATAGTATATACCTATAAAGCCTCTGTTTTCGCACATATAAAACTGACCGCTAAAAAAAGAAACTAAAAAAAAGGTATTATTTTAAATATCATTCTAATGAACTGGTGGATGTACTACGGGTTAGTTCAGAATGAGAATGTAAGCTCAACATGAGTTGTTGAGCTTTTCAGTGAATGCTGACGCAGCAGTCTCTTTGAATCTGAACTTTCCATCATACACGCATTTCATATGTCAAATATTCCAGTGGGAATGTAATTTGATGTCTTTTGAAAACAACAGTTCACTATGACTTTAAGTTACTCCCCATGGGGGACCATTTTCCTCCAGCCTGCTTTATTTACCACCTCTGCAGCTTCCAGTGAGCTCTCTGATAGACACCAAAGATGACAATGAGCTCTTTAATGCACATTTTTGGATGGCTGAATACAAAATTTTCTGCTTCTTGGCATAGTTTCCCAAATGATCATGACTATTAAAGAATTCATTGCTGTGTAGTAAGGAAATTTGTATTTCTGTCAAATCATGTTATTTACAATTTATGGAGAATAAAGATGATAGAGGTGAGATACTTCAATAAGCAAAACACCACACACAATGAACACTTTCTACTCTAATTTTTGTTTTCCCTAGAGACCTTGTTATCCTTACCCTTAAGCAACAGAGGGTTCATTAGCAAGTCACCCTTTTTGAAGCAGGAATAGTGGCTGCACTATAAAGTGCCTGGATATCAAAAATAAAAGCATTCAGAGATTATTAGGAAAGGACAGCCCTTTGAAAACAGCGTATGTTTATCTTTTTGGGGGACATTCATACTGTATTATTCTTGTTTTTAAAGCAGCAGCTATAGGCTCCAGTGAAGATCAGGGCTTCACTGTAATGGTACCATTTAGGTAAATAAAAAGAAATGCTCTGGATTTAAAGAGCTTATTACTCACTAGATTTAATTTCCAAAATGAGAAAAAAAAATGCAGATCAAGCTGCCACCACCAGAACAAAATAATATAGTTTGAATCATGTTAGCAGCATATACAGATATGAAACAAAAATAGATCATTTGATTTTTTTTAAAATTTGTAACTCTTTAACAAACAAACTCATGTTTCAATTGGTTAATTGTACACAAAGCAATGTGTTTTAAGAACAAGAAACATACAGGCAGAGTAACGATTTTAGAAATGTGTGTTGATCCTACTACTTCTAAGAGCACTAAAACTCCTTATCTCAGCTACATGCATAACTACTGTCTATGGCCACCATTCTCTGGATGGATTAGTCTTTTCCAAACAGATTCTTTTGTTTGTATTTTCTTTACTTTGGCAAAGGTATAGCAAGCTTTGAGATGCACCTAAAATCCCTTTTTTTAAAGGGATGAACTTTTTTTCTTACAACACGATCAAGATATACCTGCTGAAAACACATCTTTGTTTACAAAGGAATGACTTCAGTCACGTATTTTTCTATTGACAGTCCAACTAAGAACAAATAAAAAGCCTTCTACAGAGTTATTTACATAATTACTGTAGCTCTTTTATTTTTGGTATGCTCATGCTTATTCTCCCTTAACGCAGACCTCTCAATTGTGCCAGATAAAATTACAATTTGTCAGTAACACAATTATTTGCTGTTTTGGTGCTGTGAAATTTTGAACATGTAACATGGCAAGGGTCCATGACAAAGGTAAAGACCAGAAGCTCACTCCGCAAGCACTTGGGCTGAGAGAAGCTATTCTGCCTTTACCTACCTGACCTGCTTTATCATTACAGAAAACCCACTGATACAGGCAGAAAGTTTATATTAGGGCTCTAAAATCTAAATCTAAAATCAGTTTTAGACAAAGTCAGCAGAGGAAGCTCAGTCTATTGCCAAATAAGCTGTGGGGCTACAATCTCAAGCCAGTGTATGTTAAAAACTTGATTTAAAAGAAAACATCTATCTGTGATCTACTTATTCCTGAGCTCACTTCCATTTTTCTCTACAATTACAAATTGGCTTAAAAAGATACTGTAACAGGTGTCATATTTTAAACACTGCATAGTTTGATGCATTTACTCACAAACACAGATTTAGAAACATCTAGGCCTAGCACCTGAAGTCCAGATGATACTTTTTTTTCTTTTCTGACTGCAACAAGCATACTGTATACCAGTACACTACATAAAATGGAATACTTCTAAGCACGGTCTGTCAAAACTTTTTTTTTTCTTCTAGCCCTCTCCTAAGATACCCATGAACTGTATTTACAGGCAAAGGTTGTCTCAAATAACCTTTCTTCATCTCACCTACCTTAAAAATACAGTTACTATGACAAAGAGAATCTGATCTTATACCACAACCTATGCTGTCATTTGTAATTTACTAGCCATTCCCAATCCTCTGTGGTCCTTATCATTAGCACTTCACTACAGTCCTCAAACATCTCTTTTCTGTATCTTGGGAATTATTATACATCTGGCATGAGCTCAGTTTCTCTTCAGCACCAAACCCTTTCTCAAGTTTCAGGGCTGACTTGAAATACACTTATTTTAGCTTACATAAAATCTATGGCAAAATGAGATGCAATTCTTAGTTTTAAGTAATGTTTGCAATCAAGATCGGTCTCAAACTCTGCACCTGTGAATGATTTGCAACAGAAAGTCTTTCCTGACTTTAAACTGCTCATGTCTCATCATTAAATGATTATGGAAACAATCTTCAGCGATTATTTTGCATACATTTTTATTTAAAAGTACAACTCATGCGTTATTAGCTGATGAGTAAGTGTGGAGTCATCTCCTCATTTTCAAGGGAAAGTTTTCTCCTGTTTTTCCACTCAGCATGATCCTCTTCCTCAGACTCCTCACTTTGTAGAAGTTCTGCAAAGCAAGTAGTACTGGGTACAAGAAATGCTTCACGTCCCCAAAAATATGCCATAGAACCTTGCTGCAATGCATTACCTAGAAAAGCTTTGAAAAGGAATAATAGTAAAAAGGTATTGTTTTGGAAGGAAAAAAAATACAAGAGAATAAGGATGACAGGTATGGAATTGCAAGCTGTTCAAGCTCATTTGTGAAACCTAGTTATATTCAAACACCAATCTAAAGGAATGGTAGCATATTGGGTTTTGTTGTGTGGAGCTTTTTTTGTTTGTTTTTGCTCTAAGGCATAATCTCCATAGCCTTTTAATAAAAACAAGGCCAGACAACTTAAATAGGTACTTTTAAAATTCCCACCACATACACGGGAGAATAGAACATAAGGATGATCTTTACTTAATACTGTCATCCAAGAACCATGCAGAACTGCTTGCTGCCTCCCAGCACCCGTAGCAATGTAGACAGAGAACAACTTTGGCAGGGATAAAAACTGTAATAGCTTGATGTAATTCTGGTCTCAGACAAAGCAACGATGCAGTGAATACTCAGCAAACCAGAAACTATACTCACTGTGACATTAACTAGAAGCAGGTTTAAACTGGTTAAACACTGGTTTAAACCACTGTAACTGCAGTAAGATTAGTTCAAAGTCACAGGAAGAATGGATGATGCTTTCCCCTAAAATTTATTTTACATTACTCTAAAATTAGTAGTTAATGCTGTCAGCCTCCATGCAAGAACTTTGTGTTTGAAAGAAAAAAAAATACGAAGAGAGGGAGCTTAGGCAAGGAAGAATGTTCCAAGCAGGGAGAAGTACCACAGAGATGCAAAAATGAGATGTGATGTAGGTGAGTCTTCAAGAAATACAAGGAGCATGGGTTGAGTCAGAAGAAGTCATAGTACCGACAACAAACTCGAGCTTAGTATGAGGTGAAGGCACCTGAAAGTTTCAAGTTGGACACTAACTGGGAGAGAAGGAACCTTTTTAACACCAACACAGTGTAGTTAGTATCTTTCTCCCAGACACTTTATCTTGGTACGACACTACCTGTTAGACTGAGGAACTCTCTATAAGCAAATTCCTGTGGCATCCCACAGTCAGGTTGTCCATAACCTTCTCTTACTAAGCCAGACAGATAGAGCTCTAAGTGTTTCTTTGTAAGTATGCTTCTTACTGTACTACTTCTCACACTCTCTTGTTTTTTCTCAGCGTTCTTTAATAGCATACACCAGAACTGGACATGATATTTAGCATAAGCACCACTGGAAGACAAAAACAGAGGTAGCATAGCTTCTTTCATGAAGTTCCTTTGCACAGAAATAGTCTTTTGCCACAGCATTTAGCTGACAACTCATGTTACCTAAGCTTCTGCCAGAACTATTGCTTCCCAGCAAAAGTCTTCCTTCTCTGAACTCAAACATTTTGTTTCTGAATGAACTTTACACTGGACTGTATTTAATTCCAGCCACTTAACCCTGTTGTTTGCTTATCATCAGCTTACCCAGAAATCCAGATCTCACTGTATCCATTACTCATCCTCTTATTTCCCAATTCTTCTATCTATCTTCCAGTAATGGTTCGGTGTTTCCTTCCACTGCAGACAAAATATGACCAAGTATAAAACCCTGCAAGTGTAAATTTATTACATCCAAACTTAAGAAAAAAGTAATATTGAAATTCAATTATTAAGGATAGGGAATAGTTTTTGTTCTGTGGACAGAGGCTTTGTATTTCCAGCAACAGCGGATGGGGTACATTTATGTATTGAGGATGTAAACTGGAGTACATAGACTAAAAATTGGTGTGGTTACACTCCTTTACTCTGGTTGAACATCTATTCTAATATTGTTATATATGTTTTGTCAATTCGTACCCAGAATGTAAAGTCAATAGAGTTAGAAAGATTGTTCTGAAAAAACTAACAACACAGCCATCGTCAGGAAATAGTACAATCACAGAATAAAACAGCACTCCCAAAAGACTACCAGCAAAATACAGTTTTTATCTCAAGGTTTTGTGGTCATTTCAGATAGCATAAAATCTCTTAGCCTGGTGTTGTATGCCATCAGTTTGGTAATATTTTGACATCAGCCACAAGAGAATATAGCTTTATCAAATCTGTACTGTTAAGTACAGAATGTCACATAACTCTTCCAAAGAAGCTACAAATGCAGCATTGGATAAATTCAAAAATAGATGAAAGTATATTGCAATGGAAACTCAAGGGATTCTGTCAGTTTATTTTAAGAGGTTGGCAAACTTTCTCTAGCTTTTATTTTAAAGAAAATATTAGCAGGCTGAACAGGTCAAAGAAGGTTGGATGGAATAATTAAGTAGAGTTTAAGAACATGAGCAGTTTGTTCTTGCTGATAAATTAGACAGCTGCTCTGAATTACATTTCATGCTGTTTTCGCACAACAGCTAATTTCCTCCTGCCAGTTCCAAAGCTACTTGGAACTGTACGCAATTAACTCCACCACCTTTCATTTATCCTTCAAGAGAGTATCAATTTTATTTGCTTACAGTTAGTTCTCTACATATTTTCCTTTCTACCCTTCTCCTAGATTATTATTTAAAAAAATACACATTTGAAATATAGGAAATGCATTAGCAGTGCAATACATGGTCCAAAATGCTAAGTTATTATATGATGATTTTATGAGGAAAAAAAGGAATACATTATTGCACTACAGAATACTCATTTCCTTGCAAGCTTCAATTAATTGGTTTTGTCATTTTCTAAATATTTTAGACCTCAGTGTGTATTTCTTCTTGGATTTGAAAAAACAGTCCTAAACATCAACCTTTTCCTTTTCTAAATACCCTTTATACTTAATCTTCAACCTACTTTCTGTTAACATTGTGCTAATTGTATTACAACTGGATGCAATATAAAGCTAAAATCCTTTTACCTGGAAAACGTGGGGAAAAGAAAGTCTCTGTGATAAAGACCATTGATCAAGAATAACATTGCTCAGTTGCAATTTAATACAAAGATACAAATGAAACACTTCTAGAAGCAAGTACCTTCAATGGTACAACTGATATGTACCACAATAGAGCCTGTAATGAATGACTACTAAAAGTCCTTAAAAAGGGAAAGCAGTCTTTTAGGGGGGCAACTGTCAAAGCACACGTATAATTTTATAGATAGGCTGAAGAGCTCTATCTTTCCACAAGTTTGAGTAAGGCCTGTTCATGTGCAGTATTATCATGCTGAAGAGAAGGGGGTGTATTAGTTCATTTGAAAGAAACCTCTAAGAACTGTACCCCCAACCCACAGAAGTCACCTGTAATCCTTCCACTGAATTCAACGGCCTATGTTTAGTCTTTTTTTTTTTTTTTTTTTTTTTAAGTATTAAATAAATAATAAATGCATTCAACCAGTATAAAGCCTTATAGTGCTTCTCTCCTCCAGGTGTTGAAACCACCATCAACAGCAAGCTCATTTAATGTTTTTTGTAAGCTTGGTAATTCTCTTGTCATTGTTATTAAAAACATCACAATAACATGTATAATTTGGGTTTATACGAGATCTTTCATAGCAACAAAATTCTGATGGTAAAAGCAGATTTTCAGTTATTCTTGTAGTTATGATGCCATTAAAATAATGTATTGTCTTGCAATTTAAATTTCATTTTGGCATTCCTTTAGCTAATGGTGTGGGCAAATGTTAAATCTGTTTCAAACATACCTAATTCTGAAGGTTCAAAATAAGATGTTCCTACAACAATGTTAAATTGCTCTTTTCCCTGTTCTTTTTACTGTTCTATTTAAGTCATTTTTTAATTTGCCTCAATACATTTTTGATACTAAAAAATAAAAACAGAGGCAAAGAAAGAGAATCCCATTTCAAATTCTGCTAAGTCATTAAAAATGGAACATATGCATGCTGAAAGTATTTGCATCAATTCATTAACCACATCCTCACATTTCAACCAACTTTTTCAGGCGCAAGCAATATTTGAATAATGTCTATTCACAGACACTGTAATTTAGCAGTACTGACCCACAATGATATGTGGGCTTCTCTTTTACTTGTTCAAAATGCTGAGAGAGCATTTCTAAGGAAGGCATTCAGTTGGGAATAAATTTATCCCCCCAAAACACAGACAGTATTCCAGGAAGTTACTGCAACCTGTGTTCCCTTACTCAGGCTAAATTTTGGCCTCAGATATAACCAATTTCCCCTGATGTAAGTACATAATGAATTAATTTTACAGTTGGATACATATCACAATTATTAGTGTTGCTACCTCCCCTGTGATACCTTTTTTTTGACAGGTCTCAGGACAAACATAGTTCCTGCACTAATATTTTAGCTAGAGTCATGTAAGGGCTTTGACACAAAATCCAGGTATAGTAGCTTAACTAACAGCCGTCAGCTTTCTGAGATAACCGTACAGACATTTTTGACTCATCACAAATGCAAGATAAAGTGACTTTGCTTAAACTTTTTATTTACTTATTTTAATCAAAATGAATTTCAGCTTTAAACTGCCATCTCACTTGCATTTACCATGCTTTCCTTCTGTCAGCCTCAAAAGCTAGCCATACAAACTTTTACTCCTAACTACTGAAATGTTTTCAGGAAACAGAAAACTTTTTTTAAAAATAAGGTATATATATTGGTATGATAATTATTAGATATTATTCAATATATATTAGTATTAAAAATATTTGTGATGGCAATAGGGAACCTCCATAAGTGAGAACAAGTTCCCCAGATTACCATCCTTGTTGGCATACGGATAGTCTTTTTTTAATCTTTTCTGATTTTTGACCATCTACTGCTTTTTAGTACAGAAGGCATTCATCCCCCCCACACAGCTACTATTTGTCATTTACATCATAAAGGCAGATGAAATTCACATTTTCTTCTTGTTGCTCTTTTAAGAAAAAATGGTCCCACCTGTATACTGCCATCCTGTATGAGAGGATAGTTTCACTGAGATCAGTGAAACTTTACACTCTGTGTGAGCATGATGGTCCACCACAGGCCACTATACAGCACTCAAACAGCTATTTTTAAATGCAGAGAGTGAAGAGACAAAAAAGAAAGGGAAAAAAAAAGTAAATTTCTGAGACAATGACAGATTCAGTTGTCTCCTGTTTTCCAGCATCTGCTTAGGAGACTTCAAAAGCAGTTTCACAAAAGCAGTCCTTTAAAACTGTTCAGTAGTGATAAGGAATAATGTAATCAGAATGTGACCATTCGCCTTCAGAGGAACTTTTAAACAACAGAGTAAAATTGCTACAGATGGAGGAAATTCAAATACAGTCAGTGAACCAAACAAACCAGAGTGGGCAATGTCAGAGGATTCAACCAAAAGCACGAAATAACATTTTGGCTGAAGTCACCTTTAGACAGCTATGCAACATATGCAGCATACCACAAATCTGTGATATATTGATTGCTCACAGAATATGATGGAGGAGGAGGAGCTTTTAATTAAAAGATAAACTGCAAATCCTTCCCAAGCCTTTCACAAAATTCCTGCTTCAGCGTTATTTGAAGAGCAAGGCACTGAGTCTGTACATCTACAAACAAAAGGCGTATTCATAACCTGATTAGTTGCATTAAAGTTTCTATTGGAAATAAGGGCAATTTCCACAACAACTGAAAAAGCTACAACTGAAGAACACTCTACTTTTCCTTTTGCAAAACTAGCAAAGCTGCTACTATTAAATCTTTCAGATCATTTCAGTAGATTCAAAATTACTGCACCATTTCCCTTTGTTTTATTCATTCTAGTAACAAAGAGCTGATGCTTGTTTAAATGGAGCTATGTTTCCAGCTCGTTTAAATGGAGCTATGCTTCCACAGCTCTAGCTATGCAAAGTATAACGCAAACATGTAACTAGTGTCACATCCTATTTACAGATGATACCTTGACACTGCAAACAGGCCTTCTGTTAAAAGAGATTCGACCTAGTAAGGTAAGTGTATCACTGATGTAACTGCCTTAATTTCAAGGAATGAACCACAAATGCTGTTTGGTTTATGTGTCTTTTTTTCACAGAAAGGCAATTAAGTCATAAGATGATTAAGAAATCATCTAATAAACCTGCTTCATCAAAACCAGAAGTCAAATACATCTGAAAGGCAGAGGGCAGAAAGTAGAAGCTATGCCATAAATAGTAAACTCACTGAAACAGAAATGACATTCAGCAGTCATATGAAAGAAAAGAACTTACTGGCTATATGGGGATGAAGGAGGAAACTGTTTCATGTATAGACAACTACATGGAAATGCATGTGAAACTGAAGGACTGAAATACCAACCAGGAAAAAAAAAAGTGGCTTAAACATGAAACACGAGGGATAAAAGCCACATCCAAAAGGAAATAAGTAAAAATCCGTGTTTTTCCAAGTCACTCATAGCAATATATATCAGATAACCATTTATGAATGAAGAGATGACTTCTGTGGTGATTCCCAGAAAACTCCTTTCAGATCACAACAAACAGGTCGGAAATGCAAGTTCAGAACTGCAGCTCAGAAGAAACACCCGTCACCTTAGTGACAGCAAGCAATTCAATGATAAAGAGCAGCAGAATAAACAGTTTCCTTCAGTATCTCTAAGGTACCATACTGCCATCACTATCCACGCTATCCAAAGCTAAATCAAAGCCATGTTTAATATGTTCATACGAGTTACAGTTGCCATGCAGGCAGCAGACACACTCACAGCAAGAAGTACTATCATCTAAACATGGCTCCAGTCACAATCTTGAGCACTTTTGTGGTGCGGGTTTCTTCTTTCTGCATGTTATGAATAATCCTGGGAGCAACACGGCAAATAAATAACTGGACTACCTATCTCTGTGATATGCACAAGTCTCATTTGACCCTGGAACTATGAACATCCTATCAACAAACACTTTTGATATTCCCACATTCATAAAAAAATTCTTTTCATATAGAAATTCTCCACCATCTGTCTCCATCTCCACCACCCCTATCTACTTTATTGGGTATACTGGATTGTAAGACACTTACGCTTCTAAAACATTCCAGTATTCTAGTATGAAAAGCTCAAGAGCAGTACAAGGTGTTATTACCAAGTGCATCTTGTACTTCTGCAATATTAAATTAATTCACAATTGAGCAAAATAGCATTTTGTCTGAGCAGGGTAATGCTGAACTTAAAAATATCTTCTTAGTTAGAAACAATTTACAACAGGGTGACTTCATGGATTCTTATTCAGTCAATTCCGATTTATACCACATGAAAAAAAAAATTGTCCAGGTGAAATTAGCCCTGTGGGGGCTACCAACTTGTTCAGTTGCACAGCTAACAATATGTTATCAGAAAAAAGGCTCAGAACTACCAGCTATGTCTGCAGTTGTTTTGTAAAATATAATATAAGAAAGTAAAGAAGAACTCTTACAGAACATACAGTTTTGTGTACAAGATACAGAACCTCCTCTGGAGCATCTCGTGCATTTCTGGCTACCCACATTCAATGATCTGCTTAAAAAAATGAAGTACCATAGTAGGTGTTTTACAATGATTTGAAGACAGGAGACCTTATACAAAAGGAGACTAAGAGGAGCTTGTAACATTTACATGAAGAAAGGAGGCCAATTGCTGCCTACGAATATGTCAGAAAGTAGATACCAATGAAAGAAGAGACAGTTAAGCTAAAAGAAAATGTTCATGTGGGAATAAATAGGTATAAACTATGCATGAATTAATTTAGGAGGAAAATTAGAAGACACTTCTTAGATATTAGAACTATCATGTCCTGTAGTACCAACCAAACAGGCCAGAGTGAAAGAAAAGAATCCTGTTGTTACTTTAAAAATAGAGCTAATTAAAAGCACGAAAAGGATTACATAATGCAAGATATAGTATTTCAACTAGATGATCATCCAGCAAAAACTTTACATTCTTACTACCTTTACAATGATTTGATAAACTAAAAGATGCATCTTATTCACTACATATTCCCCCCCCAAATAAAACATTACTTAAAATATTCATTAGTCAGTGAGTTCCCAGTAAATATAATGCAGCATCTTATTTACAAACCAAAAAGCTATCCTATCTATATCTATTTAAAAGATTATATTAGCCAACACTGGAAAGTGTAAAACAGCTTATCAACTCATCAGTTTTCTTCCATTTGAGAATATATTCATCATACCATCAACTATCAGGAAAGATTCAGAATCCAAACTGAACAGTCAATTCAGTAACAAATCAGTGCTCCAACACTTGAGACTGCATTGTGTTAGGTACTAGACTTAGCTAGTTCATCTTCTTTTCAACACAAATTCAAGAGATGTTTTAAAAGTAAGAATAAATAAGAGTTATTCTTTCAGGGTAACCACATATTAGAACACTTACTATTTACTGGCTATCTAGTGGTAATATCTCACAAGTATTACTGTTACAGGGACACAAGACATAGTTTTCTTTCTTAAGGTCCAATATTGAATTCCATGTTTCAAGTAAACTCTTCATCAGATGTCATTTCAGCGAGCAGTTGAACCAAAGAGGACATACTGCTCTGTGATTAATCTTCTTGAGATCAACATTCATTAGGGCTTGTTCTGTAATCAGACCATAGTGTTGACACCTAGTTATGAATATACTCACATTTGATTTTACTGGAAGACTGGTTAGCAAACAACTTGCATCACTCTGTTCCATATCATGAACTCTAACGTTCTATGGCTCAAAATAAGTGTAATTTTCAGAGTTTCAGTGTATTTGCAGAGTACCTACTTCACTGTCTAAGCTCAGAAGGAAATAAAGCAAAAAATTACCTGTAACACATACACTATTCTAGCTTTATATATTAAAAAAAAAAAAAAAAAAAAAAAGGCAAGCTGTAATTAGTGGAAATTTAAAAAAAATAAAGCTTTTTTAATATCCACATTACAAGTCATATTTGCTTGTTTTCTCACAGCTTTCATCTCTTAAGGAATAAAAAACATAACTATTCAGGCATAGTATTTTTGTAGGGGAGAGAGGGATCTAATCACTTTCCTGCATCATTTCCTCAGTGCTTTGCCATGATCATTATTAATATAATTGTTTTGCATTTATATAGAGTTTTCCATGCAAGGAGCTCACACACTTTAGAAAGCATTGAAGAGGAAAAGCTCTATCCCTTACCTTGCTATGGGATGTGCTTTATTTCATGAGGAACAGTTAATACATGAATGGAATCTATACAAACAAATCATACTACTCAAATGCCCTTTAGGATTTTGTATATTGCTTATTTACTCTTGACAAAAAATAAGTAATGAAGATACAGGTCTGGTAACAGAGGGAAATAATACAATTCATTCAGCCTTCTTCTGGGGGGAGGGGGAAGGAGGTACAAAAAGCTTTATTACATTACCCCATACTAGTTATTAATGTTCTGAATAAGAACCTTTATGAAGGATCAAGTTGCAGAAAATTGAACTGTGAATAAGACTACTTTCTGCTGCTATATTTTCAGGATGTAAGAGGTTCTCTGCACACACCTGACTAAAGCAATGCTGTAAAACCTGGCCTCCATTTACCCAGGTGAGAATTTTGCCAGCAATTTCAAAGTGCACAGGATTTGACCTTCAATCTTGAAACAAATTATATTAAAATGTAAGGTGGATGCATTCGTCTTGATCTCATCAGGCTTTTTTCCCCTATTTAATTTCAGTTGCCTGAATTGACTCTCAAAGTGGTCAGATTATCACTGCAAAATCAGCATCATGAAAATTAACATCTGTGGGGCATTCTGAACTAACCTGTCTTTCTGTGCACTGAAGGAGATCAGGAGTTCTCACGTAGTCCACTTTGTTTCTCTGCTGGAGATCACCCAACCTCAGGGAGCAGTGTAACAATAACACTCAAAAAGTACGATTGGGAAGGCAGCGTAAAATCTTAAGCTACAGCAATTATTTCTCCAGCTGCCAACAGCCTATACCTTCAGTTCTTTAAAAATGAGATCCAAGGTACTGAATCAAACCAAAGGTCCACCTGCCCCGTTGTTCTGACTTTGGCAAAAACAAGCATTGCATGCCTTGGAAAGAGCCCAAGAAACAGGAGGTGCATGAAATGATGCTTCTCTTACTGTATCATCCAACAAACTTAGGACTTCTTGAACCAGATGTTGCATTCAGACCATTGCCTTAATAGCCACTGATATTTATTTCTCCATGAATTTCTCTAATCCGTCTGGAACTCGTCATATTTTTAATTTCCCCCATATCTGTGGCAGAGTTCTACAATTTAATTGCACACTGCATAGAAGTCACTTCTTTTGCTTCAAATCTACTATATGACAATTTCATTTTACACCCTTAGCTTCTGCATTGCAAAAAAAAAAAAAAAAAAAAAAAGAATTGTTCAGTTGTTCCCTATGTGTGTGTGTGTGTTTTTTTTTTTGTTTGTTTTTCTTTTTTGTTTTTTTTGTTTTTTTTTTTTTTTACAATATTTATGGCTTTAGGCTTCCACTGTATTTTCTCTCACTCATCACTTTTACAAAACAGAGTTCTTAAGTGTTCAGTCTCCTTGTGTGGAAATGATCCACATCACTGAGAGCCTTTGTTACTCATTTCCATACTCTTTTAGTTCCACCAGTTTGCACTTTTGAAATGATGCAACTGCATTTTTCTTGACTTCAGTGCACTTGAACCCTATTTTCCTATACTAAACTGAGACTATATTTTACTTATACATTAAATTTAGCCTGAACCTGCTTTCACTTAACCCAGTAGTAAAACTTGCACAGAGTTCAATGACCCACAGTCAAACTCTTAACTATTTTCATGTTGCATGAATATCCTTTTTAAAGTACTTTAACAACTGTTTAAAGAACTTCAAAATTCTAAAAAATTTACACTTGGTGCTAGATATTCAAGTGGTATGAAGGGATAAAACACTATCAAAATTAATGATGAAATAGGAAGACATATCCAATAAGAATCTACCAGATGCATCTTAGTTAAAAATGTACACAGCTTAATTATTCATAGTTTGAAATTATTAACATCTGAATAAGAACCTTTATGAAGGATCAAGTTGCAGAAAATTGAACTGTGAATAAGTATTGTATTATTTATAGAGGCAGTCTTTTCTGAACTGTCAAATTTTTTGTTGTCTTACAAAGAAATACAAACAGGCACTAAATCTAAAGCACACTGGAATTAAAACTTTCCTGTAAGGAATTCATATATTTTATCATGTAGCACCAGGCTCTAAGAGCTTACAAAAGCAACAACATGCAGCAAGTAAGGAACAACATGTAGCAAGTAGAGCAAATTGAAAGATTAGGGAAAATATTGTCTCAAAATAATCATTATTAAAATTGAAGATGGTCACAGGAAAGATGAGGTTTGAAAAACATGTTTGTTTCCAAAATCTCTGAAACTGTTAAACTATCCCACTCATCCTTCTTCATGGGAAATATTTCATTCTGGGAGAATTTCCACTCTTATTTCCACTCACATTCGAAATAGGACATTTTAAGATAATTTAAACTGAAATGTATTGGTTGATGTTAGTTGAAATTTGTTTAGGGCATTTTTTGAGGATTCAAGTTTTTGTCCTGAACTAGGACAAGAAAATAACAATAATAAAAAAAAAAATCAGTAAAATATTCCAGGACAGAGAAACCATCTCTGAACCCAAGATCTACATTAAAGGCATAAAGTATCTGCTCACTGCACCTGACTCTTGCAATGACAGGCATCAAGCACAACAGCTTTTATGGAGGATGGGGGGAAGCCCCTCTACCAGAGCTCCACTAGAAGAGATTATCTGTTTCTTTGGATCTATCAGAAGACAGGGAAGCATAGCCTTTTTTCCTCTTTAGAAATAGTAATGTGTCATATTTTCAGCAGTAGAGTTCTGTTAAATACCACTTTGGATAGGATTTTTATTATTCATCTGCTTCTATGACACATGTAATAATGCTAGAAATTTGGCTCTTTAGCTCCTTTTCCCTCCCAGAACAACCTGATTTACAACAAAGATTTAAAGATACACTGAATAAATGTCGCAGCAACAGTAACTTTCACAGCTGAAATATAGCTCTACTGCACTGCATCACCCTACAAGTGCCTTTTGTTTTCCAATATCCACTAATGACTTCGGTGTTACACTGTTAAAATAAATGACTGGAATCTGAAAACTGAAAGATAAGTCATGATCTAAGTTATTTCTTGCATACCTTCGTCACCCCCCCCCCCAAAAAAAAAAAATGGAAAGGTAATGTTTCTTTTAAGAGAAAGATGGTTGTACATGATGTGGTGGTCTAACATGATTACTCCATTATATTTCTTCCATATACTTTCAAAGATGGGAAGGTGGAAGAGCATCTTAGAGATGAAGAGTATTCCAAGAGCTAAATATCTGCTTGCAGCATCTCTTTGCCATCTACCAAGAGTAATTCTTTCTGATGAATTTGAAAAATTTAACCTATATAAAATGGCAATAAAATAATTATGGGAAATTTAATGACTGTATACATCCTATATTTTCCTGTATAACCTACCAACCACATCTATTGGTTACACATCACTAACATATCAAAGAAACACAGAAAATTTTTGTTTGGATCTAGAAAACAAAAATCAGTTATTGTGTTAGTACTGCAAATCTCCCCTCTCTTCCCTTTTTTTTTAAGATCTGTATCACCTCTGAAATCCTACACCATTTCACCAACAGGAAATACACAGATTTTACTGATGCCTGGAAAGATCATCAATTTGTAACACTGATTTTATCAACTTTCTTCACAGCTTAATTCTTACAGGAAAAAAAAAATCAAATACCACAATAAAAATGCTAATTGAGAAAGTTTTGGGAAAGATGCTGCAGACAACACAACTACATGCACAGGAAATTAATTCCGTAGATGATGTGGAAAAGATGGCTTATAAAGTTAACGAGATATTACTTAAGGCAAGAGAAACAATTAGGCTATTAACAGTGAAGATAAAGCAAACATTTTGCCATCAAATATAATGAAACTAATTAAAAGTGAAATGAAAATTAAGATATGAATATGAAAAAAAGTCAAGATAAAAGGCAAGTTAGACTACAAAAATCCAAACCAACGCATTCAAACATGCAGCATCTAGAAGAAAATGAATAGAATGTAGTTTCTTTTAAACAAACAAAAAAAAATCTCAGAATTGAAAGATCCTTCTTCCTTTGGGTATCTTTTTTTTTTCTTAAGAATAAAAAGATTTTATGGGTACCAGAAACAAACCTAAAGGCAGGGGTATAATTGTAAATAGAGACAGCTGAAAAAGCAGTAAGCTGTGTCATGCATTTAGCTATTCCTTCTAACAATCCCTAATGTTTAAAAGGATAGATTCCTACCTAAAATATGCTGTAGGCATATGGAACAATACAGCTGCTGAAATCTATTGCTATTAGCCTAGACTGCTTTACAAAATACTCTTCTGACAGTATAAAAGCATGACAAGTACCAGAGATCCGATTCTGATCATATTTAGCCTTGTTCACCCAACTTACAAAAAGGGAAGACTTGACACTGCAGGCCATCTGTTTTCAGAGAGGATTTTGTAAAAAGAACCAAAGTTCTGAATGGTCTCAAATGCTGCAGTTAAACACTGTCAATAGCTCTTCTTAACATGTTATCAACCCTTAGTTTTCATGAGTCTGTTCCCATTTTGATCTTTTCTTCTAACTACTGCTTTTTCCTTCCTTTCTTAAATTTTTTCCCCTCAAAAAAGAAGAAAAATAAGTCCTCTGATTGTCCCTCTCACATTTCTGAATGATCACACCCATTGCTACCCTATCAGATGCTGTGTTTACCTCTCTGCTCCTGACTTCTCTTAATCAGTATTAACATCTCAGTCATGGATGTCCAGCAACAACTTCAGTCCAAAGCACTTGCGTGAGCCATCTGAATTATCAGTGCTTTCCCACATATCTGAAAACTTTAAGGTCACTACACATCATCCTTAAAATCTACTAAAACTTACCTGCTGTCACTCTGCCTACAGATATAGAACAGCAGTTAAGTAGTTTGTGTGTTTTAATTGCCACTTACAGAGCTGACTGTAGTCATCTCACTTTTATTTGGTGCTTCCCTCTTCCTTCTTCTCACAGTTTATCTTAAATAACTTAGTTGTTGTCTTAAACTAGTATGTAAACTGTTTTGAATACGAATCATTTTACTATTACATGTTAATTTCCACTAGCCTAGAGCAAAGGGGCCTCATCTTTGAGGCCACATTTCAATGCAAATATAAAGTTTTTAAAGTTTTAATTACATTTTTATAGTCACCAAACCACTCATAGGAGGGTGAGTGTTCCTCGTGCTCAGAATGAGATAATGAGATAATGTGGAATGTCTTAGGATATTTTCTGGAACCAAGAAGAGACGAAAAAAGAAAATACAGTCTAAAAGCAAAGTTTCTAATTGCAGAACATGCAATGAAATAATAATGTCCTCTTCTTTTAAATAAAAGTGTCCCTTGATAATTTAGCCTTTGAACAAGTTGGGGCATTGTCTGCATAACATCAAGCAGACACATAATGTTGTATAAAATATAATTGCTTAATAATGAAGTGTTGATCGGCATGTTCCCAAGAGAAAAGGAATAAGCGTTTTCTCACTAATTAGCTTTTTAATTCTCTCTGAATAGGCAGCCTATATACTTACTCTGCATGTTATAATGACCAGGTCTGCAAGGGATAAAGTCTTCCTCTTCAGAAGTGTCGCAATTACTTTGCTAATCTAAATCATGTACAAACTGCAACTCTACTAATATCAATAGGATGCTAGCAAATATGTGCAGAATTCTGAACCAGGTGGTCGGGCCTGACCAATGCAGAGCAGTGACACACTGTCAGGTCCTGAATAGAGTACTGCCACACTGCTCTGCACAGACCACAGGCTGAACATTTCACAATGTCATAGCCTTAGAGTGAGCATCATGCATTTCAGACAGCATTTGCAAACACAGAGAATAAAAGTGACTAGAATGTTAACAACTGAATAATTATAATAATCAAAATGATAATACTGTAGCAACATGCAATGTTTTTAAGCACATTTCCCATTACATTTAATGGAAGTTATACATTTAAATCCCAGCAAACCAAAATGAGAGTAATACCCTTGATTCTACATAAGAATCTGACAACACCCTGAATAGGTCTAGCAAACACCCTGAAAGAAATACTTGCAAAGAAACTGTTTAAAGGATCATATTTATTTTTACTACAATCTAACAGGAGATTCCACTCTCTCCTGCTTCTGTAAGAAGTAATTAAAATATTAAAGAAGTTATTACATCTGAAAGGACTGAAGTTGTCAAATGACAAGCAAGCTAGTAGGAAAGCCATGAACAGAAAGTTTCCAAAATTCCAATCCACTGTTCAAACGAGGCCTAAATGAGACATTGTATGATTTTGCCACTGATTTACATGCCCATGTCCAGTTTCCAAGTCAAACTGAGTGAGCTGCTTTCACAATAAAAACTTCAGCCCATAGAGAGATTTATACAAGTTTACTTCCATAGTGTGATTCATACCTTCAAATAAACTTTCACATGCAGACAAGATAAAACTGTCAGTTGCTTCTGAACTCCCCATATTAAAAGCAAAGTGGATTCTCTCCTCTCCAGCACAATCAGAGACTCTTCTGACCCAGCAATGCTATTTCTAGACAATGCCCTTTTTATCCCTAGTATGTTCTTAAGTGATCCCCATGGAAACTTAGCAGGTTCTACCAAAGCGTAAGACTACACAGGTGGAATTTAGAAACATTTCTAAAGAAGTTACAAAGAGATAAAAGTTTTAAGAGTCAGTATGTTTTTTAATGATGGCTCACACAGTCAGTAGTATTTCACTTAACACGGAAAAAACATAAGAGTGCATGCAATGGGTGCACCCAAACGTAACTTAGCAGGAAAGATCCTTTTACATACCATCAGGGTTCAAGACAGAAGTGCACTTCATGGTGCTGTACGATTTGATAAAGAAGTCATACAATTAAAATAATAATAAAAAGGTCAGATAAGGCACTGGAGACATCATCAAGTTTCCAACAAATGGAAAATATAAAACTCTATGATACATTCTATGAACCACTGGAAGGTAAAATAACCACCATTTTGATTTCATGTTCTGAATTACTTCAATTACATCTGTTTTTCTGGACACATTAGCTAAGCAAGCACTAGACTGGCAATGCCTGGTTTACAGCTCTTTGACTCCGTTTTCAAGAAAATCAAATGCCACACATCACAGGGTACAGGATCAAAGGACATAAGACAGGAAAATTAAGTTAAACAAACTGTAGGTTCACTGGACCTCACTCAGTCTCAAATGTAGCTGGATTCTGTAAGAATCCATTCTGTAAAAAGTGAATGACATTTATGTTTTCCTCAGCAGACCTAGTTAGATCTGCTAGGAATCTATCCTAGTCTGATATATATCAATTCACACTCAAATTCCTGCAAACGTTAAACCTGCAAGGTTATTTTCCAAATATTTCCACATATGCTGCCTCACTCTGAAAGGACTAGGAATCTAAACCTTCAAGAGATGCTACAGGTGCTACTGATGCACCTCCTCTCTGCAGCTGAACTCTTAATAAGAAAATCCCTTAAAAATCTAATTTAAAAGTTGGATTTTCAATACAAAAACTTTAATATCTCAGTCCACTCAATCCCACTTTTATTTGTGGTTGACGGAATTTTTAATTAGATAAATGGTATAAAGGCCCCCCAAAATTCCTTATTCATAACAATATTAATTTAGTAACATTAATAGTCTTCTGTACTTTTCAAATAGGTAAGGTATTGTTAAAATAATTTTCACACATGAAAGACATTCACATAATGCAACTTTCCTAAGGAGTTTTAGAGAGATAGTACACTTGAAACGACAAATCACATTCAGCAGCATCTCATTTTGGGAGGAAGAACCCCAAAAAGTCCTCCTGGGCTTATGATACATATATATATCATATAAAAATATACACACACACAAAACACACACACAAACACACATCAGCTTACCTTTGTAAAGAGGCTGAATTCTTAGTTTAGTCTCTAGATACTATACATTCTTAATCCAGCCTCCTAAAAACTATTTTCTTCAGTGATTTTGTCACAAATTTTGTAATCTGTTGTAAAGCCTACCACATACAGCAGCAATGAAATTTTTGCAAAATGTTCAGGGATTGCCTTTCATGTGCTGACAAAGCAAAGTGCATTAACTTGAAATATACAATTAAAAAGAACATCAAAAAAATTATTAGTACCATTCCTACTAACTAAAACCTAGAGCTTGTCAACTGTGTATTTCAAAAAGTACCATTTTATTTAATTTATAGACCAGGAAAATTGGTATAGCAAGGTTAAAACTTTCTGAACATTATGCAACATTGGATTGAGGAAAAAAATCCAAGTACCTATGGTTTCCTGAGACTTGGAAATGAGTAAGCTGAAAAAATGCTACTGTCTGTACTTCACAGCATGCAAGGGCCTTTCCCAGAGACACTTGCATAAAGCTGGAATAATCAACAATATGAATGTTCACCAAAACAAACAGTCAGTGACTATGAAGAGAAAAACTATTACAACTCTGCAGAACAGCTGAGAAATAATGAACTTGAATGAACATCAGCAGAGAGTGGGGAAGAATTTTCCTAATGCAGAATGTTGTAAAACACTAAGACATCAAAAATTAAGATGAATATCAGGGAGAAGATCACATGAAAAAAATTGGAGGATTTTTTTTTTAGCAATGCGTTTTCAGAATTTTTGAAGTCCTGTATAAATTTAGCAATCTGCAAATATCTATGCTTCTTTAGCTGCTGGTTCTTCACGTTGCCAGTGCTATAAGAAATACCTCCATGTATGCTCTGAACACCTCCATGTTGTATAGGAGTCTGTGAAAGTGCTATTACTGCAATTACTTCTGAAGTACAAAGCTGCATATAAATCTCTTCCCTATTCATATATTTTTTCTGTATCATATTCAGAGGAACTTACTTTGCCTGTTTAACTTACCCTAGGTGTCTTACATTGTTCCCCACTGTCTTACTTTGGAACTCTGACAACACCATTTTAGGGTTTGGCGCCAATGTTAGCACATTTCAAACCTAAAACTCATTCAGTTCATGTTTCACCCTCACAAGAGACTGGCTATTTACTCCTATCCTCTAAGGAAGCTCATGGCATGAATGACAAAACATCAGAATAATTAGAAAAGTTAGTTTTATGCCCCCAAAGAACAAAATGTGTTCGTCCTCTGAGGCAGGGCATTGCTTCCTAAAAAAACAACAAAAGCAGTGGCCTTTGGCATCCATCAAATAAATTCTAGCCTGTATCTCATTTAGAGGCTACTTGTACTTATTCCTGCATCTTGCTCCATTTGTTTCCCCTCTGTTTCTTGACATTACCTTCAGTGCCTACTGAAGGTAGTCACAGCCTACTGCAATAGTGGTAGCAGAGCAGCTGCTCGATTCAAAGCCCCTATTTCCTTCCTTAAGGAATTCACCTATAAGTTTTGCTATTCCAGACTATTCAGCAACCTTACAGTTTAGCAGCTCAGAAAATATTCTTCCCAATCTCTTCCAACTCTTCTCCTTTACCATCTCCAGATGTGTTTTGTTTCTGTGAAGCAACTGGTATGAACTACTAACCACTAGTATTTGACATCCTTATCCAGGATCAGAAATAAATTACAATTCCAGACAGATGGTTAAGCATAATTTACAACATAAGCACAGCTACTTCTTGATGCAACATATAAAGGAAAACATCTCAGTGCCATACTCTTTTGCTAATTGCTACTGTCTTCAAGTCTATATTAGAAGTAAAATCTTTTAAAGTAAGTAGCAACTAAAAAATTGCAGTTGCCTATTAAGAATATCATTTAATTCAAAGTCACAATCTGTCCACTAAGATGCATTATGGAGCCCATAGTTTGTTGCACATCTGCCTTCAAGTGCTGACATGCTCTCACAATACTGCCACTGATTTTGATTTGTAAAGCTGAGAAGAGATTAGATGTTCACCTCCACCACCTGTTAACGCAGCATATGAATAATACGTTTCACAGGGGCAAAGTTAACGTAACTGTTGTACTTCAAACCACTGGAAATGCTTTAAGTTGAGGCATACACTCTCATCAGAGATACGATGACCATATAAACTGTGCTAACAACAAGGTTTGTCTCTATGCTGACATCCATAAAAATTAAATATATTAATATTTAATATATATATATATTTAATATTTAATATATATATATTAATATATATTAGTATAAAATAGATCAGTTAAACTATTGAAGAATTATCTGATGCATTCACTTGTGGATTTTTACCTGCAGAAATCCATACTCTTAAGTTTGCAAAAAAATTAAGAGTCATTATCTGAAAGAAGATCTGAAGTCCTTTTTGGGCATCCAGAGAAAATAGATTCCTAGAAAATTCCTGTCACAGCCTCTAGAGGCTACTTCTGTCTCTTTTATCAATATAAAAGACATGCTGTTAAATTTTACAGATTAAGAGAGTTTACAAACTAACAGATTCTTTCAAGGTAATCTCTCCAAAATCTGAAAAAAAAATGCAAGTCCCAATTAGCAGCAGTATAGAAGTTAATTCACAGAGACAGATTCCATTTTCTGGCAAATTCAGTGCAATTTCTACTCAGTCTTCACTCCTTATTTCAGAATTTTTGGAGTTTCACACCTCATACCACTTCTCATACATCTGTATGCTTTTGGTGTCATCTGTGATTTTGACAAAAATCCTGTTTGGACAAATTCTTTCACTGTGCTGCAGAAGAAAGCATAGAGTAGTTTTAGAGTGAAAAATTCAAAACACGAGAGTAACTCCTCCTCATCTGAGGACTCCTGCTGAAGCTAGGGTGATTAACTGAGTGTGAAATAGCCTGCAGAAATGGCCAGTCCTTCGGTACCTGACAGGCATACAGAAAGCTCTCTCTGACTCTATATACATGATTCTTAAGCATGCACTTCAGCCTCCTGTACCTCCTTAGAGCCAAGTCTTCAAAAGATCATCCAATCCCCTCCTCTGCCCCAAAGCAGAACCAGTCCCACCTACATGACTGAGTCCTCTTTGTCTACTCTTTAAAAAGAAAGACTCCCTATGATTGGGATGGCACTATTTTCTCAAGCGATCTATTCCAGTATTTCCTAATGTTAGCTATGCTTTTTCCCTAATAACTAACTTGAATCCTTTTTGCTGGAGCTGCCATTCATTTCTTCTCTACCTGTAACGGTGTGGGGGGATGCTCCCAGGTTACCCCCACCCTTGGTGCTGGTTATAAGCAGTCTGCATTCCTGTGCCTCATGCTCCTAAGCAGAGGATGTCAAGACTTTGAGATAGGGCCTGCTTGGGTGCCAGGATCTTAAAAAGCAAAGCCTTCTCCTACCACTGGAACAGTGTTAATTATGGTGGTCTGGAATTATCTCCTTCTGTCAGGACCTTGAGAGAGAACACCTGCTTGCACTGCTAGGGCACTGCTAATTGTTGCAGACTGAAACTAACTCCTTCTCACCTGAACTATGAGATCTCTCTTTGAAACTCCTTTCCTCAGTGCTCAAGAGTGCTCAAGGTAGCTAGCCTGCCACTGGGGGTGTTCAGCCACTCTCCACCCCATGACTGTGGGTGCGAACATTGTAACTATGACAGAAGAGAGTTGAACCTTGCAACAGCCAGGAGCTAGAGACTGCGACTGCATGGAGAAGAAAATCGGCCCAGTGATTCCACCTTTTCCTGAAGGGAACTGGTCGGCCCTGGATACCGTCTTCGGTTCCTGGTGGGTGACAGTGGGTCTGTGAACTTGCAGAAGCCCCTGGGATGGGGACACCTACCTGCAGTCACTTCCCTGGGATTGAATGTATATTGCCTGCTGAGGCAACGCGGGGGTAAGATCAGTTAGAACTGGTTTGTCTATAGCTAGCTTTTTCTGTTTACTAGGTAGTTATTGTTAGCATAACTTTTAGTGTAATTAGAAAATAAGTATTCTACTTGAGCTAAGTTTCTGTTAATAAGAATTGTTGTTTTGTACTGTTTCAACTCGCGTCGTAAATTTTGATCTCTAAAACCAGTTGTGGAGTCACGCAGTAAACTTCTTCCCACCCCCACCCACTTTGTGCCACAGGAAACCCACAGGGTCCAGCAGGCAGTCATCCGGTGACAAAAAGGAACAATGTAGTATTTACAAGGTCTATTACATATGCTTTGGAGGAAAGCATGAATAGGACAACTCTTGCGTACACATAACCTCTGCAGCTGAAATCTCTTTCACTGAGCAGATCACTAGCCTTTTCTTGCAAAATTCTTCTTTTTCTATAGTTCCCGCACTCAAGAAAAGTAGCAAAAACTTAGAACTCTCGAACTCTTAGAAACTTGGAACTCTTTCTACTCAGTGTTGTAATCATGAGATGCATATTTTCCATATGTATTTGCCATAGGGGAAAAAAGAAAAAAAACTATTGAAAGATATTTATACAAAGAAAACAGCAACAAAGGATTCAGACTACAAAACTGTAAGTTTATAAACTCACACAAAACATTTCCAGCTCTTCCACTGGCTGCCTAAATTTACATATCCTCTGTGCTGTTCTAATTTACATTTATTTGAGCTGTACAACTGCATTATTTTAAAGTTCAGTCCCTTTGTTAGTACTCTGAAGCCTTTACATTTATTCAGTTCCAGCTTTTTCTCAAAGGAAACTGGCTATTTATTTCAGTAAATGTAAATCTGGGTAAGAAACAGAATAGTCGGGTATAATGTTGTGTAAGTTCAGCATAACCATTCCCTCTGCTGTCTAAATTCAAGCTTTTTCTTCCTCCTCGTGGGATTCACAATTATAATATTTATAGATAAGTAAGGAAAGAGTCTATGGAAATAGTTTTAAAGCTTTTGATAGCTCACAGTAACCAGCAGTAAATTCAGCACACAGTAGTACAGTCTTACTGCAATCAGTTCTTTTGCTGCCTAGGAACCATAAGTAAGTACTAGAGCTCTTCCATTTTTTTCTTGAACACAGAACATACTCAAAACATGGGGAGAAAGTCGAGCTCTCTGAATTGCATTGCCAGAGATCTGAGATCTGCTCCCAGTCCTCAAATACCTCTTGTGGGACCTGAGACCAATCACTTGATATTCTGTTCTGCAGTACCCCAAGACATACTAGTTCCTTTCCTTTCCCACTAGTTTGTCCTGTCTACTTAATAGTAAGGAAGAGAAGACTCTTCTTTGGTGGACTGTTCCAGGTTTACAGATTAGGATGACAGAAAAGATCCTTGTGACAACCTAGCTTGGCCTTTCATGTAAAAGACAGCCTGAAATTCATTCCTGAAGTGAATGATACCTTTAAAATTGCAACAAACTATTTATACCAATGAAGAATCTACCCTTCTCTAGGTAAAATGACCAAATGGTTGATTGTTCTCCTCTGTGTTAAAAAGCTGTCCCTACTTCAAGTATGAATTGGTTTAGCTCAGGCGTCCAGCCTCTAGGTCTTGTCATGCCTTTGTCTGCCTCACAAAACATAGCTTAGCTCAATACAAATGCAAGTAATAAATGATCATATGTTATCTAAACAGTATACTTCCTTAACTGCACCCCTGGGGACAGCTCAACACTACCTTACTGGAGTAAACTGACATGTAAAGCTTTTGGCAGCAAGTGTGCTATGAACCAGCTGTTGTGACACCCCTTTTAAGTGCCCTCTCTCACGCACCATATGGCTATCTCCACTGACTGATACTGCAGGGCCATGACCCAGCTCTCATCACTCCCTGTCCTCTCTGGGGAAGCTAGACACTGAGTGATAATTTCACACAGACTTCACACTCCATGAATAGGAAAAACAGCCCACTGCAGTGAAAGGAGGGATGCAGAGCTTGTCCACATTACAACACTCTGCCCATGTCCCTGTCAGAAAACTTTGTGAAAAGGTGGCAGGGAAGGTACAGCATATATATTTTTCTTTTAGCATTGCTCTGTTGCTCCTCTAAACTGACAACAACATTGCTCTCCCTGTATAACGGGGCTTACACTAGGAGTTTTGTCAATGCAACCACAGCAGTTACAGGTACTTCCTCCCCTCGCATCTACCTCATTTTTCTTACAGTCCTAGATGACAAAGCAAAACATTATAGAGCAGATCTATTTTCCTACTGACTTAAAGGGTTTTGTAAGTACAAAAATTGAATTTGTGACCTTGTGATAGGGTTGCAAACTAAGATGGAAGAAAAAAAGTCTTTCACAGGCTCAAGTGACAAAACCATATAGTGTCAGCCAGATTAACATAGCAGCAGCATTAACTCTGACCAATACATAGAAAGAACAAAGGTTTATTTTGAGCCATAGGGAACTAGAAAGCTGCCTTTCTAAGGGGAAACCCCACAAATAAATAAGTTTGATATCAGTGATTTTCTGCAAAGGTACAAAACATTCATTTAAATTCTTTGTCCATTGTTACTAAAGTCATTCAAAAAACTAATTTACATCAGGATGAGGCCTAAACTGCAAAGCCTGTGCATACAGTACTATACACCATGGGCACAATGTATTTTGGGCAAAAAAAGATGAGCTAACTGAAAGGCACTCTCCTTAACAGCAGGAATATGGTAGCACTCTAAAATGACGAGACTGCAGATAATGGTCTATATTCTACTTTGAAGATAGTGCAAGTCATTAGACTAGCTTGAAGAAAAATCTTGTAGCAGCAAGTTTTCAGGACCACTGTTGTCAAAAGTCTGGAAAGCCAAACACTAAGCTGCTCTTAAAATTTTCCTCAGTATTACTTTATTATTATTATTTAAATCACATTACCTTTGGAGGAACTTGAAAGATAAATTTCCAATTGTAATAGAAAGTGGTGGAGTCAGACATTTTCATAATATAACTGGATCATTTCTACTGTACCCAAGTTCAGTGATCATGAAATGAGGGGGACCTTAAGTAGTCCAGCTGTCCAAGCAGCAAATTCTTAGGTACATGACTCTCAAGCTATCCTCCTTAATATCTTTTTTCTTCTTGATTCACAGCGTAACATCCTAAGCGGTATTTTCCTATTAAGTATAACTCTTACCTGTGCAAATAAAGTGTTCCATAATGGGGCACTGTCTACAGTTACAAAGCTGCTGTGCTTTATGCTGCTTACTTTCAAAAGTGAAAGTATTGCCTGTGTTAAAATGTCTGCATTAGATGCTTTTGGTTACATAGTTAAGACAGACAAACAACATGAGATGTGCGAGCATTACTGACATGCAGGTTAAACTCTGTTGTACAGACCTTGCCTCAGCCTTCAGGATCTTCCCATACATAAAACTTTCACCAAGAATGCAGAGTCTCAAAATGGAATACTTGGAGACCAACTCTGCATTTGTGCAGCTGCTCTGTGACACAAATCAACCTCAGAAAAGTTTCAAGTGATATAAGTGGCACCATCTGCTAAACAATGGCCTAGGTGCAGTTACAATCTAGTATCTTTTTAACTCATCCTGAAATACAGGCTCAGACCTGTGCTGTACTACAACCTACAACCTTTTGCTTGACACATCTAGATCAGCCATGAGCATTAGACAAAAAACAACCTCCTCACCTATAAAAGCAAGCCCTGCCCCAAAACAAGGCTACAACTCACACAATTGCCCCCAGATTCAATTGACATATAAGTCCCACTCTGCTACAAAAGCAAAACAGTGCTTTCATTTATACACACATACTTGTGTAACAGTTTGGGAAAGGAGAGCGAGGAACACCTCTCTTGACAGCCTTTGCCAGGCCTCCACCAGGCAGGTCCACAAACACACTTAAACCAACACTGGTTGGTTTTTCTAGATGAGGTAAATTCTTGAATCCCAATACTTTGAAACATCAGCATTTTTTCTTTTAGAGCAAAGCTAACTCAAAGCTAACCTCCTTGCAAAAGACGCATAGACAACTTTTACCACCAAAGCTACTGCACGTATCTGTCAAAAACTGTGCTCATTAAAAAAAAATCTGAACTACTCCTATATTGCTTTTTGTTGCCCAGGATAATGTTGATCAGATATTTTGGGGGAAAGCATAGAAGGAAAAAGGAGGAGCTACAGTAAAACAAAGAAGAAAAACAAAGTAAAAGAAGAAATAAAAACCAAAATCAGCAGTCACCAACTACAAAATAAATTAATTGTAAGGGGACAGGTTCTGCTCCTGTTGAATTCACTGGCTAGTTTCACATTTATTTCAATTGGCCTGATAAACACGCCTGTCCCTCTAGCTTCTATCCTGGCAGAGAGTAGAGCTGGCAGATAATCCATCAACACAAGCTACAAAGAATCAACACTACTGCTGAGAAAATTCAGCTATCATTCAAAATACAATTCAAGCATAGCCACTAGAAGGCTCCAACTGCAACTGAACACAGGACAATAGCTTTAATTTAAGAGTAATTTAAAACCTAGTATCTGTATGTACTCTCTACGTAGAATCTAACTCAATAAATGTTCCTGTAGAAAACACAAATTTTCAACTCCCTAACTTTTTAATTATGCAAAGGTAATGCTGCAAGAACGCTGTTGTCTGCATTCCTTCCATTTAAGGTCAGAGTTGGACGAAAAGGAGAACCTGTTTTCATAAATTATTTGCATGCAGTCCAGCCCAGTTATAATCTACAGAAAGACAAAAGCCAAAGTTACAAAAATTGGTTGTCTTTAGCTACGATTAAGTGGAGCACTTTAGTAAACATGCAAAGAAACAACTGACAGACTGTACTTTTCAATTTTAGCAGTAGTTCTAGCTTAGTTAAAATTGCTGGACACACTACAAACTCCCATCTGTTTACAGAGATCAGACATGGGGATGGTTGTAAAATGTACTACATACAGGTATGCTCAAATTTTATGTATTTATACATATATATTTGTGTGTGTGTGTATATATATATATATATATATATATATATATACACACACACAGATTTGAGATGATATTACAGCTGTTGTGAAACTACTAAAATATCTTAAGAGCTGACCTAAGACACACAAGGAAAATGTAGTAAACAAAAAATATTAGCCCAGATTTTTCTGTGACAGCTGGTCCTTTCTTAGGATTAATTATATCTTACTCTTCAAATACTAACATCTTTAAATGGTTTCCAGCAGTCCTGCACATGTTTAATAGGATACAAACACCACGAACATTTTGGCATCTGGAACAATTATATTTCCCACCTCCTTATCAGTATGGAAAGTCACAGGGAAAAAGCACTACAATGTATGCTGAGAGGCCAGCTAATTCATTTCCCAGTTTTAAGTTCCCAGACTTGCTACACGTAAGTAACTCCTCACAGAAGTCAGTGTAGTCTGCTATTAGAAGCCTCCATTGATGGGAAATTCCAAGCCTTTCCAAAAGGAGTTTATTCCAGTGCTTCATTATCAGTGCAAGCTTAAATGAAGGCGAGTTTTCATCTCAGAAGCTCCAGTTACATTACTGTTCTTACACTTTGCTCTTTCTAGTATCACATCAGCCCTATCACTATATTCCCATCTAACAAAGTCAAGCATTCCCTATTTTTGGCCATAAGATATGGAACATTTTGCAGCACTGGTACCACAAGAGATCAGAATTCTGCCATTCACACAAACAGCAACTGACGTGATTATCAACTCATTTCAGAAGATGTGCAGGCACATAAACAAGTGAATGTATATTCATCTTCCTACCACCTCAAGTTACTAAAGGTAGTTTGCTGCCTATTCCAAATAATACACCTGCATATAAAGTATTAAAAACGGAGAGGGGAAAAAGAAAGAAAAATCCAAATAAAAAGGTAAAGAACTCCAAAAGATACCAGTACAAGAAAGACCTAATAGAAAGTGGTAAGGTTAACAATGATGACTTCTGCTAAATACCTTCTGTGATACATCATTTGACAGTGCTCCTATAAGTAACCCATACAAGATTTATAGGCCAGTAACAACCATTAACCCAGCACAGCTGATCAGTGAGTAGCAGAGTATAAGGCTGAATGCTTACAGCTACCTCAGTAACGAGCAGAAGCATCCCCAAGTAAATCTACTAAACAAATGGTTATTTGTTACACTAAACGAAGAGCAGGAGCAGGTCAGCAATATTCACATAAACCCATTTGTTTTTAAATGTGCTTTAATTAAAACAACAGAACAGTATAACAGACATACGGAAGTGCTTGCTAATTTCATTGAGAAATTGCTGAACCGATCTTAAAGGACTGTCATCTCTGGTAACATTTTTCAGTAAGATTCAGTGAGATTAGGTGAGCTCAATCAAAGGTTTTGAATGATCTGATCTGCCTAAAAACTTTACTAGTCTGACCCAACAGCAATCACAGAAAAACTATAAAACTGTGAAGCTATCCAGCTATCTGTGATTCGGTAATTCTCCATATGCTTTTAGTGTTCAACAACTAGCAGAGAGAATCAGGTTGATTTCCTAACCCCATAACCATCTTGATTACTACTATAGAATTTTGTATATTAATGCACAAGATAGCACATCATAGAGATCATGTGGGACTCCAGTGAAGGGGCACTTAGATGATTACTGATGCTCCTGCTGGACCATCTATTCTACAGACTGGAGATCATTTAGTGAATTGTAAATATGTCACTGTTTTACATTTAAACTTCAATCCTAACCATCAGTGAAAAAGAAACTTTAAGAAGGGGAATTTGAGCATACATAAAGGGACAACTATATATTTTCACATAATTCTGAAGCAGTCTTTGTCCTATCCCTGTGGCTCCACCTCTCACGACACATAGATGACCTTCCTTCAGTGAAATGAAGCTATAGTTTGAAAGCATCAGAAGGAGAAAGAAAAAAAAAAGAGAGAAAATAAAGTTTAATTACAAAAGAAAAGGTTTGCAGGCAGATCACCTAAAGATATTCCAAAAATTACAAAGCCTTGGTCAGCCTATCTGGGTTTGATTCCAGATGGCAATGGCATACTGAAAACCAATTAGGCATACTGAAAACCAATTAATTCGGTTTGACATAAACAGCTAACTAAGATTTGGAGAGTATTTTAGCCAGGAGAAGAAATCTACAAAAATGCTAAATAATTTCTTGATCTATTCCTGTACTTTTGAGAAAATATGTATAATGTTATGCTTCCACAAACAGCAAAGGAAAAGTCAGGCAAGAGACAGTTTCACTGCTCTCTACCATGTGGCTTTTACAGCCTACAGCTGACTCAAGAGCATCCCTCAGCACCACAGTCTGTCAGAAGCTGTTTCCCTCACTTCTCTTTAGAAGATGTGCTGCTATTACAGGAGTGTAGGCAGCTATAAAAGAACTAGCTGGGTACCAGTGTTAAGTAACTTAGCTCTAGTAGCAGAGCGCCTCCCAAACAGAAACTGCAGCATCACTGACATATGCTTTCCATTGTTGCTACTGCTTTACACTTTTGCTCCTGCTCTTTCTTCCATCTCCTTCCATGCATGCACACTTCTTGATACCTAGTCAAGCTCTATTCTGTAATCATTTCATATTCCTAAGTGATCCTCAAAATCACACACTCCATGCAGTTCCACATGCCTCCTTGGTCCTCAAAACTAGAGCCAAAGAAAGGCTAAATTTCAAGATGATCTGTGAATTTTCTGATCCACCCAAATATACTTAAAAGAGCTGTCTTGAAGAAATCACAAAACCTTCTGAAGTTTAAGAAGAGAAAATGAAAAATGGTAAGATCATCCTCTTCTCAGCAGATCATAGCATAGCTCACGAGCACATTTTGTCACAGGACTGGGGAGGAGAAACGGGGATGGGATAGGGAACCAACACTCACAAATAGCACATGCTCCCTCTCCGTCGTAAGAATGAGCCCTCTGTGAGGCACAGAACAGAGCAGAAGGACCAGATGGGTTTCTGCTTTGCAGTCCCTCCTCCTCAACAAGACAAGACACTCCTGGGCCCCTTTGGTCTTGGGTTATAAGCCAAGGAAGACATCCTCCTTCTGCGTATCACTTCACTTTATGAAACCAATAATGAGCTGCATTTTAAGGACTGTGCAAGGCAAAAAAAAGCATGAATTATATTTGGAGACATGCAAGAATCCAGCCATATTACAGAACACAATGTAAAATGTTCCGTTATAAAACGTGGCTTAGTAAGCAGAGCTGGCATGTTGCACTAGTGAAAAATTCCAAGTGGCATTCACAGGTAACCTTCATAGAGCATGCTGCAGTGTTTCCACTGTTAAGCAGTCAAAAGCATAATATATGCAGCTCTTAAAGTTCATGGTATTATAAAAAAAATAAAAATAAAAAAAGAAACACTTGTCTCGCTGCATAAATGCCTACAGCACAATCTGGGACAAGGAGCAGGTGGTAATGCTAGTGCATGAAAAGGATATAAGCAGCAGGAGGGAAATGCCTGGTCCATTGAAGGATGCTCCGGAAGAACACAGCCACTCTTTTAACGATCCACAGACTGCAATGTGACATCATCTATCATCAGCTTTCTACAACTGCATCACAGCCTCACCTCGCAAAGCTTCTGCCCGACCCCTCCAGAGCAGCGCACAGAGCTTCAGTGGGGACTTTTGTGAGCTTCTGTGATTTTGTTTCATGCAGAAATAAAAATGTATTTGTTTCAGCATTCAGTACTCAAATTTAGAGCTCAATCCTCCTTTTAAATTCTAACTCATTATCCATTCTAAACTATGTTAAGCAAATCAATACAGTTCTGAAGGGCACAGCACAGCTTTCTGTCCATAGCCCAGTGATTTTAAACTGCGCTCCAGCTGTTTGACTGAATAATGCTGAAAATTTCTGAGACTCTGACTGTATTAGTTTAGCACAGCGGTTCTCAAATTTCAAATACTTGGGCCTCAATCAGGTACCATACAGGTTGATGCAAAATCTGATATCTAAATAAGAACTCACTCTAACTACACTGATTAAAATTACACAGGTGCATGTAGCCCTGAAATTCAAAATCAGGCACCTAATATTAGGTTCCTATACCTGTATTTATTCTATTCTTGTAAATGTCAGCATTGTAATTTCTGAGCATCCTAAAAAAATAAAGTAACTGTCACATATAGCTGGTAAGCCTTTAACACTTCCTCCCACAGTTTGCCACTGTCTTTGCACAGGGTTTTAGAAAGTGACCAGAAATATTATATACTGCATATAATAAAAACCCTCATGAAGGTCTGCAGTAATTCAAAGTCCTTCAAGAGTTTATTCTATAACCTCCGATCTAGTCTCTAGGATGTGTCATGTTCTACAGGAATTATATTATTCAGATGCTTAAATGCACATCCCATTGAAGCCAATAAAGGGAACAACTACTGGCAAGTCTTCAAGAAGAATCTGGGAACCCTATTTTATCTACCTGGTTTTGAAAACCTTAGCTTTCAGTGCCAGAAGCGGGATATCAGATTTTAAACTGCAAAATTGCCAAGTAAGTCTGTTCAGCTTTGCATACCTTGACCAGGCTACACTGACCTGAAATGCTGGTAATGATGCCTGTAATGATGCAGATGTGGGCTTTAGATGCAGTACCACAGTGCATTTCACATGCATAATCAAGTTGAATCATATATTTGCATTAGCCGTTTGTTTAGAAGCAGCAAACTTTCTGCAGCCCAACTGAAGCCTCTGCTCTGACAAGGCTGCGGGTCATCTGAAAGCCGTAAACAAAGATTGCAAGTTTTCAGTTTCCAACCAGATGTAACTGGTGGGAGAGGAGCAGAGTCATTTCCAAGGAACTGGGGACACACCATCACACAAATGCCTGTGAAAAGCAACTATCTTAGAATACAGGATACAGAAGAACAGATGGTACCTGCTCTTCCCAAGGGATAAATTCTTACAATATTTTTTGACTCACCTTACTACACCTATTAAACCTTTTTTCTTTTTTTTTTACGAAGTAGCTATTTCTTTCTACCCAAACCAAGGATGCATTTTTAAAAAAAAAAAGCCCCCCAAACAAATGAACAAAACCCCTTATACAATGTCAAATAGATTTTTTTTTAGCAGAAACACCTTGCATACAACTTCACCTATCAATAGTTTTGAACATATACTGATTTGAATCAATGAAAAAACTTCTAAAATTTAGAGCAAAGCACAATTAAAAGAAATGCTAGGAAAATTTTAAACATGCTCTAAACTAAACTGATAAGTGCAAAAATGTACTTAATGGTAGAAGTGTACATTTTCGTTAAACTCTTCCCTTCCTTGATCTCTTCTTACTAGTAAAAACATAACAACATATACCTGACCACAGCAGCTTAAGTAAGTCACTGTGCTGTAACAGAACAGAAAAGAACAACACAAGTTGGAATTCAGCCACCGTGTCAAACTAACTTTTATGTAGCTTTAAAAAGATATATTTACTATTATAAAGGTATCGTACTGAAGAGCAGATTCTGCTACTGAATTTGATACTACACACCACTGTGTCTATTCCAAAGCGTTTAAAAGCTACTTAAATGAACCAGTGTTTATTACATGTGTTATATCCTTACATACACAGCGTGATTAGTGATACAGATTCATAATCATGCTTGCCTAACAGGTCTCAAAAGCAGTAAACAAAAATAGAACACACAAGAACAGCTTAATGGGAAAAAACAAAAATACAAAGTTTTGCCTCGTAAAATTGAAGAGATAGGCCACATGCATATGGTGGGTTCAGAGAACAGAAGAAAGGCACGGTAGCATATTTCAAAGACCTCTCAAGAAACAAGAATAACAGTCCACAGATTCCCCAGTCAAAGAGTAAACTTCACTGCAGTAACCCAAGAAACTGTGCCAGGTTGACTGAAGGTATCAATCAAAACTGAAGGGGTTAAAATGGTAGTAAACTCCTATTTAAAATTTTCAAACTAGGTGTGGCATACTTCTGTTCTGCTGACTTACAGAAATGCTAGTTAACTGACACAAGCTGTCAGTCAGAACAAAACGCCCAGTCAGAAGTTTACATTTACGTGTTTCAAAAACCAGCATAATGGTATAATTACAAAACTTGAACCTGTTATTGCACATCATTTCGGTCAGAGTAAACGACAGATGCATTCATCCTGCTTCCAGCCATGCAGTACCACATGGGAAAATAAACTTCAAATGTGTCAGGTAAGGGATATAGTACATGTCAAGTCCACACCTATGTATTCAGTTAATTCAATGCCACTTCCTTATGTAAGCAAATCTTGAGACTCATTTTTGAAACGTAAGTTACAACGGTTTAAGGGAAAAAGAAGAAAAAAAAGAGGAAAGAGTTAGGCAAGCCTAAGCACACCTCATCTCCCAGCTTAACTTAAACTTTTCCAGGTCCTAAGTCGTGTTGAAGGAGGCCCTGACTTTCTCGAAGTTGAAGCGTGCCCCCCAGCTGGGCTGCACCTATCGTCACACCGCTTTTCAGGGGGCTAAGTGCAGCTCCCCACCCACCCGCCCGGCATCACCTCCCCCGCCGAGCTGGGGCGCTGAAACCCCCTCGGCCAGCGCTGCACCCCGTCAGCGCAGGCGGCCGTCGACCGTTGAGGCCGTTGGCGGCACAGCCCGTCAGGGCAGGCGGCCGTTGGCCGTTTGGGCCGCTGGCGCCGCCCCGCGGGGAGCGCCGCGCGCACGGAGGTACCGTACCCGCGGGCAGGAGGCAGTCCAGCGGCGTAAACACGCGCTCCATGGCCCCTCGCTACGCTGCTTGGGACACAAAAACGGGAAGAAGAGGGAAAAAAAATACAGAGACAAGGGCTCGTTAGGAGGGTGCAGAGGTGGCGGCGCGCCGCCCCCAGCGATCAGAGCGGCCCCCTCCCTTCCTCCCTGCCTCTCCGCGGGTTCCGGGCAGGCGGGCAAGAAGCGCCCTCCCACTGCACTGCCACGGGTGGCTTCAGCTGCAGGAAGCCGCGGCAACGGCGCTGGGGGGTGCGCGGGGGGTGAGGGGGGAGGCGGCCGCGCTGGGGGATGCGGGGCGACGCCGCCGCCACGGTACCTGCGGGCCGCGGCGGTGCCGTGCCGGTAACGCGACGGGGGGCGGGAAGGCGGCGCAATCGATCGCCGCTGCGATCCGTTGCTCGGCGGTAGATTCAGCAGCGGGAAAAAGCGTGGAGGGGGGGGGGGAGAGCAGCGACGCGGCCGCGACCGTTAGTGACGCGTCGCGGCAGCCGTTGGGGCGAGCGCGCGGCCGCGGCTCTCCCCCCCGCCCCGCCGCGCCCCACGGCTCTGCCCTGAGGAGAGAGGCGCTGACCGGGCGGCGGCCGTCAGCCCTGTGAGCTGCTGCGCGGATGTTACAGCTTGCTGTGTTGCTCGCTCTGGGCTGGGGCGGCGGGAGGTTCCCGCCTCTCCTCCCTGCGATTCTCAACGTTTAACAAAAATGTAAAGCTAGTTACGGCTGCTGGGGGGGGGGGGGGGGGAAGGAGGAGAAATTAAGAGGAACTACAACACGAGGAAGCTGGTGGTGGTGGTTGTGAATGGAAAAGAAGTTGGTGAGAACTTCCTTTACTGGTGTATGAAGGAATAGGGTAATGCAAAGAATGATATAAGTATATAAGATATAAGAGCAAAAGCTCAGCCTTAATAGCTTTTATTCCACTGTAGTAAACCACTGAAACTGAAAAAAAAAAGCAGCTTGGAACTGGAGGTGCAATCCTGTGACTAGACCCCAGCATTTTGTAAGCAGTTTATATACTGCTATCTTCAAAAGCCTTTTGCTGCTTTAAACAACGCATCAATTTGGAGGTTTAGAGCTTGGCTTTTTATTATTATTTCAGATATTAGACTTTTTTCACCCCTGATCCTCAGCCCCTAAGCCTGAATAGTGAAACCAAGTCAGCATATGGCCTATTTGTACTGAAAGGTGCTCTCTAGTTTTCGTGCCCTAGCAAAACAATGTGAAGTTACAGTCACAGCTTAAAGCTCAATTAAAATTATTTTGCTTTAATATAGTCACAAAATGTGTTACGTAGGTAGTTTTCACTTGTTTGTGAACTCTTAACTAGAAAATAAATCATCTTCAGACATAAAATACAAAACACATGTTAAATTTAATTTTGTGCTAGGAGTACAAAGGTCAAATTTTGAGGCCCCAAAAATGTGACTCTCATGTGTTTCCACCTTTTAGAAAAGTGTTTGATTTTGCTGTTACCCCTTCTACAAGGGACAGTTACCTGTAACAAATACCATTTCTTATATTTGCGTGATCATTTTACATCTCCTGAGTTCTCGGTGTTTTCCCCAGGTTTCAAGTCCTACCTTAGCTGGCAGCCCTGGCTTTCCACTGAAATACCAGGTTTTGCCAATTTAGGGGAATTATACTGAGCCCTGCAGTAGAGGGCAGCAAAGGAGCATGGCGCATTGCTCAGGGCTCACAGTGACAGTTGTTACCGTCAGGTTTACTGGTTTGTCTTTGCTCCCCAGAAAATACCCTCCAGCAATTGAAAGGGTCCTGTGTGGCCATACATTTGGAGTTCCTTACAATAGCCACGAGGTTGTCTTTTCTTGCACACCTTAGTCTGAGGAACCTCTGAAGTAGGATAAGATGAGGAAGAGCAGGTCTAGTTTTAGAGATGTTTGGAAAAGGACAGCAAGTTAAAACAATTAAGACTTCCAGTCAAATGGGAGGAAAGTGGAACCAATGTGGAAAGTGGAGCCCTCTAATTAGTTAGGCCAAGATTCACCATCAAATCAAATTTTGATGAAATCTAAGTGTAGGCCACATTTAGCCTACGTGATGATGCAAGTCTTCAGTGGCTATAGGTGTGTCTTTGAGCATAGCAGGTGCAAGCCCTAAGTCTTTTCTTTGCTTTATATTTTTCAGATAAACTTTTCTGTCACCTCTAAGAGATTACACTCTCCAAGCAATTTTAGTCCACAAAGATCATAAGAAACTCAGAAGCATTGGAAGTGTTCAAGTCTTCACAATGGGGGAAGTAAGAGGCTATCTGAAAACATAAGGTAAAGATATTAAGGATAGTAAAAGATTCCCACTGCTTACACTGTATAAATAGAAAATGTTTTCTGTCTCCCTTTTGTCTTATTTCAAAGTTTTCTTCCTGCTCCACTGAACTTAAATTTCAAAGGGTAGGGCTTGCATAGCATCTCAGCATCATTCTTTAAACAGGGTAGGAAAAACCATCACATCACAAGAAAGGAAAAAACAGCCTTCCCTCCCAGGAAGCCAACTGTGTGGGGATTGCCATGCAGTGGTATCAGGAGAGTAGAATAAAAGATAAGTCCTGTACTACCGCCTTCAAATCCATGTGATGGCCTGTGCTCTCCTCTTCTTATTTAACTATCTCCTCATTCACTGTGTCTTTATTTTCCCTCCCTTTCAATTTTGCTGAGCATTTTTCCTACCCTTGGTAAAGTGCTTTATCCTTCTCCAGTATAGCTTATCTTTCTTCAGTAACCATATCACTCTTTCTGTAAATGGTTTTGTATTTATTCTCAGGGGCCAACATCTGATACAAGTGGCTGCTGATAAGCAGCAGTGGCCTCTTATACATGAGAATAGCTACTCTTGCTCAGACCAAAGGCCCCTCTCAGTCAGTTCCTCATTTCTGACAATGTCCAGTTACAAGCCTTTCCTGCTCCTGTTATTCTCCTTTGTTCCTTTTCAGCACTTTTTTGTGACAGCTCTCCTGTCTCTTCATACCTGATGACATTCTTTTTCTGCCTCTGTCAGGCCAGGTGTCTCAGGTAATTGTTTGCCAGCCACTGCTTCAAATGAGTAATTGTATCTCTCTGTGCTAATCATAGTAATGTGTGATGGTATTACAGAGAAAAATCAGTCTTGATTTTGACTGAACGGGCTGACACTGGGATCCTTTAAATCCTTTCAGCATGTGCAGGGGTCTGTAAGGTAATGCAAACTGTCTGTCTACTCAGCTACTAAACAAAGGGCAAGCATGCTAGATGTTCTTTCCTCTCCTTGATACTCTGGCTTTCTTTCAATACCCCTTCTTTCAGGTATGAACCTTTCATCCACAATATAAAGCTCTTTAAGAGTCAACTCCACAGTAATAGCTTCAGTCAATGCTGAAATGCCCTGATCTCTAAGGCAGGACCTGAGAACTGTTTAATGCTATTTAGCAGAGCCTAAGAATATTGTACAGCAGAAGTTTCAAATAGACAAAATGGGTAACTGTACCCAGCCTGGTATGCTCTCTTATGGATAGTCCTTTAAGGACAATCAGCAGTCAGGAGTTGATTTACTTTTTAGAAAAACAAGCACTTTTCACCTACCAACCGCACCTTATCTCTGTGCTAGAACATCAGTTTTATTTCCCAGTGAATGGCTACCATTTAATTAACAAGCTAGAGTTTTTCCTGTAGTACATAGGAAGTTCCCCAGTAAATATTAACCGTATTTTCCTTGCTAGCATGTCAGGTTCAGCAATATGTCTTTCCTCTTTTCTAGCTGGATCTTGAGAAAAACAAGGAAAAAGAAAAAGCTCTTTTTCCCTCTTTCTTTTTTTTGTACTTGTATATGCTTGCATTACTTTGCAAAGCTTGCAGGAGGACATGCAGGCAGGCTGTATTGCAAGGCTATTCGGAAAAGATGTCCCAGGAGCACACATCTTATGCTTTGATTACTGCTGTCTCCTCTGATTATTTTAAAAGGAGGGCAGGTGACCTCAACCCTAAGTGAGAAAATAAACAGGCAAGCAAACATTTGCTAGGCAAAGTTCCTGAGTGACAGATGAGGCTATTTAGTGTCTGAATGATTGGCAGGAAAGGTTGAGGGAGTGTTCAGACCTTTTAAACCTCCTGTGGTAACTAGCCAGCCAGTCAAGTCTCTCACCTGAAATATTTTCTGTTAATACTGTACAGCCTTAATGAGTGATCCATGTCTGAAGAAACTGCCGTTAACATACGTATACACATATATATGTACACATAGATGCGTACTATGTTGTTCTTATCAGATTCTAGATAGCTACATCTTTAATAAAACTGATCAGAGGAGGAGTCTGTTGGGTCACTTTTCTACCACACAGTTATGACATGGCTAGCACTGCCCTTCAACATGACTAATACTGGTCAGACAGGAAGAGTTGAAGGGTGATTAAGAAAGCAGTAGCTTTTATTTACTCAGTGCATCTCTTGGGACTTAGCAAGGAAAGAGGGAATTCAACATGAATTGAAGTGGGATTTAAATGAGATTTATGTAACAGGGCTAAAGCCTGCAAGGTTTGCTGTGCTTCTTTAGAATGATCAATCTGTGCATATCCAGTACAGATACACTGCCCAGGTTAAGTTTGGGTAGCGTTAGTTGCTTTCAGATTTTCTTTCTTTCACGTAGCCCAAGCTAGCAGAGAATGAAAAGCCTAAAGGTATTTAAAGACTTTGGCCAACAAAATGATAGGACCTATGTCTAGCATTAACAACATACCTCTCCCCAGCCAAAGTCAAATTAATCTGATAACACCAGACACGATCGTTTAATGTTCGCAGTTTTTGCCCCCTCTCTACTGTCCTTCATCAGAATACAGAGCATTTCTCTAGGCTTTATCAGGAGGTACAATGGGTACTGTTCAAAACATATTGCAGATTTCAGTAATCGGCAACATATATAAGCAGCCTTTTGGATTGAGGGCATAAGGAAACAAAACTACTAAAATAGCTCTAGAAGTCCTTGGTGACATCTGAAACCACCTGATTTTATAGTAGGTATATCTGAATTCTGTTGCTAAACCAGAAGAGCCTGTGCAAGACTAACAATCATGCAATGCGTAAAGATTAAGAATATTTTTGCCTTCTCTCCACAGCTTAACTTTATATTAAAATGATCCCAGAGTTAAAACCAGCAGGCTGGGAAGGTTCATTCCAGTACCTATTCCAGTATTTATGCAGAATAATAAGGTGAGGAATGTTTAGCTAACTCAGCTGTCTGATTGTCTGAACATCCTTAAGTGCTTTATAATTCAAAAAATGCAGGCATCAGTGGATAAATGGGATGCTTTATTACAGATGTTTTATCCTTGCAGTTCTCCTATGCCAACAATTTAAGCCCATGCAACCCCCTTAAACTCAAACACCAATCTGAAAAGTACAATCATTCTGGAAAAATAGACCTGCAAATAGACGGCAGCATACACAGCCAGACAGAATATAACACGGACACTTTTCAAGTCCAGCTCTCAGAACATTACTAGAGCCAACTTCAAATTTGTTCCAAGGCCTCAAGAGATTAGAATACAGTAAAAAAAAATATATTAGGAACAATCTGTTTCTGCAGCGATGCAGAGCAGGCTGGAGATAAAGTTTCTGGATTATTTTAGGTCACACAGTAAAGCACAAGAAAATAGTGGTATAATAATTCTGTGACTCACCAGGTAGGACATGGAGTACAGAGGACCTGACTCTTAATCCATGCTCTACCACTGACAGACAGAACAAAACTATGTGTGTCCAGATCCTCAAATACATACAGCGACTTAGGATCTAATATTCCTTTGAGAGATCTGTTTTGTGGCATGCTATGCCTTTGCTTCCTCATCTGTGTAATGGGATTAATAGGGTATACCCATACTTTAAAACCAACCTGCGATTAACAGCCAAATACAAATTTAAATAAATCAGTATTACTAATGAATAGACAGATGGTATTTGTTAAGCCATTCCATACAAATTGAGCAGATTTATTAAGATCAATATTATTCTATCATAAAGATAGGTCAAGGGTGAACTTTCAAAAGAAGATGGTATTTTGAAATGACAATTTTTAAAAATAAGGCATTTTCAGCAAATCAACTGCTATTGAGTCATTGTGGAAAACAGTAAACAGGGATTGTGCAGTCTAATAGATATGACTATATTCTTGACCTCTGGGAGTGAAGAGACTGTACAGTCAATTTGCTGAGCTCCTAAAAGAGCTGTTCAACCTACCTGGCTAGGAGTTTCTGAGAAGCTTTCACTGTGGTCTCCTGGCAACACAACAAGAATTAAAAAATAAGAATAATCTAGAGAGATGCTGCACTCTGCTGGGAGGGAAAGCCTCATTTTGTTTGTCTGGCATATACAGGAACTCTTGTTCAAAACTAATTGTCTCCTCAGCGTAGGAGTGCCCATGCAGAGAAACATTCTGCGTTTTTCCTCTTCGGACCACTTCTTTACCATAGTCTAATTTCTCATGGAAGTGCATTCCATACCAGTAAAAAAGGCACGTCTTTAGTTTTGATGGCTGTACCCTAAGTAAGTCTTGGTAACTGCACTAGCCCTGACAAGCATAGCTCTCTCACAGTAGGTAACAGATGAGGAGGCAGCATCTGGGAAATCAATATCATGCATTTCAACAGGACATGAGAAGAAACAGGACGGCATGGGATGCTGAGGTGTGATGCATTCTTTCCTGCCTCTCTGGCCCTATGCATGTGCCACTGCATTCAGAGCGAGGGAAAACAAGTCACAAGAGTTTACACCACAGTCTATCAGGTTCTTCTCCCTCTCTCAGAGGACAATCTAGGGCTGAGGCAATCAGAAGGTGGATAATGTCATTTCCTGATAAGGACAGGGTTAGCTCCTGCTTGCATAACATCAGTGTCACTTTTAGCCTGGCTTCGCTAAGTTTGGCTAAGGTGTATCCCAGCCCATACCTCATTCTCTGTGGCAATGACCTACCAAGAGGACAAGCTGTGGGGCCATTTATGGCTGGCATTTACAGCTGTATCGACCTCTCCAAGGCACTGTGCTTTAATTTATCAAAGTAAGGGAAGAAATGTTGAGTCCTGCAAAGAGCTAAATCCCTCAGGGATAGTGTTATGAAGGAAAGCCACTTAGTGAGATCTCTGGGATGGAACTGATGAGAGGCACCCAGCGGCTTCAGTGTCTTTGTCAGGTTCCATCAAAGTGACAGCAACACTGTGTGATGAGCAGTTGAAAGGGCATTGAGAGATTCATCAATACAGAAAAGATGATGGCTGCTATTCCATCCCATTAGTCCGAACAAAGCTGTCTGAGCCTGGCCCCAGCTCAAATGCTAAATCTATTATAACTTGGTTGCTAACTCTGTATTTGGGTCCCAGGTGGAGAGAAAAGAATGTCCTGCTGAAAGAGGGCGACCATCAGATATATCTAGTGGAGTTACTACTTGAGGAAAACAAGCTTCTGTCATTTGCACAATCTTTTTCAGCTAGTGCATGGAAGGATGCTCACTAGCTGGAGTAGGATGCCTCTTGTTAATGCTTCTGTAATTGAGAGAAGGAAAAATTCCTTAGATACTGTGCAACAGTGAAACCTCAACAATGTGGAGCATCCTGCAGGGCACAGTACTTCCTTTCTTCATGTGCCTTAGATGCTACCACTTGTATTAGGACCTAGAGCTACGGGACATACATACAAATATGCACATAGATAAATATATTGCATCTTCTTTCAGTTTAGTTGCTTAAGTTAGCTGCAGGCTGACATATGATAGAGTTCACATTTAAATCTTCAGAGTAAAACACTTTGAAAGCAAACCTATTAAGGTTAATAGAATGAACTTACAATGCCCATGGTTAGAAAGGAGGGGGGAATCAGACACTCAGTAAATTGTACACCAAATAGCCTGTCACCTCTAGGCCTGCAAGTCAAGGCCTGCGGATGGATCGTTCTGTTATCTTTAATGAGCTTAATTTTAAAGTGGTATGCTCATCAAATTTAAAATATCAGTGTCAGTTTTGTTATCTGTGATCCTGCATCTGCCTTAAATGTGTTAATGACAAATGTGTGCAGTCTGAAAACGTGCAAAGGCATCATATATATAACGTTAGCGTACAAATAAAAATAGCCTTTGTCTAAAGATTTAAACAAAAGGTATCTCTGTTCATTAAGCTACTCCATACACAAGAACAGCATAGTATGTACAAATGTAAAAGAAGTAATTTATAGAAAATACTGTATTCAGTATTGAATAAATTCACCAAACTATGTGTGTGTGTATATATATATATATGTATATGTATATATATATATATTTTTTAACCTACTTAGTGAGAAAAGAGCCATTTACTTAAGACTTAATGTCATATTTTCAAAGTGCTTAAAAATGCAGATTAATGCCCTATGAGATTTTTGCTACAGTTGACTACGTTCATCCTTTAGCATCTCTCACCTTAGAAAATCTGGCTCCTATGTTGTAAGACAGACTACAACATCCAGTTGGGTTGCCAGTAAACTTGATAAAGCATCCAGCAGTGTTAGGCTGTTGCAGAGCTTTTCTGCTTTTCCCTTCTCTACTTTTGAAAATTCTATACTTTGTGTGTTTCCTTTATTCTCATTTTCTCTACCACAGTATTTGTTCACACATTCCTTACTTTTCCTCCTTGCTGGTCTCTTAAGTTTTTCTTCCCTTCTGTTGAGTTCTAACCTTGTTTTCCTGTGGGTCATTCTACGTGAAATAACGGAGCAGAGTGACTTTACCCAAAGCTGATTAATATTATTTTCTGCCTTGGCAAGAAGTGAAGGGAATACTCATGCAAATACCACCTACTTAGGATGCTAAACTGAAGAAATCTGTATTATACTTGGGACTCTGTGCACAAATGGAGTAACCCAAGAAAAACTAAATGTCCTTGCAGAGAGGGGGAATTTGCAGCCTGTGGATGGAACTTTTTCCTAAGGAGTTCTAATCTGGGATATGACTCCTTTCCCAACTCTGTAATTTTAATATAGGCTGCAGTTATAAATGCTACAGTTCTTTCCTTTCTGTCCCCTTGCACCCCATTTCCCTCATGTAGTTATACCCAGGCTTTTGTCTCAGGATTGTTGTTTTAGGGAAAGTCTACCAATATACCTATGACCTTAAAGCTGCTTTAAAGAATAAGTTGAGGGGCTGTTAATACCTTCTCAAATTGTTGCAGGCTGTGAATTATGTTTTCCTTTGTGCCAGCTGCACAATGTACTGCACAAACTTCATAATGTAGTAGATTTGCATGCCCCAAGTGGAAGAATTGGTTATTCAGGAATATTTTAAAAGGTATTTCTCAGGAACAGGAAAAGGCTTTTAGGCCATATTCAACTGGGTTTGAATTTTACTTGGTCACACCCTGAGATTTAATACCAAAACAAAAAAAATCTCAGTTCTGTAGAAATTAGAGAGTAGAGATCCAATATTGGGTTATTTAGTCCATTTGCACTATGAAAATATGTTTTACCACCCAGACAATAATATAACATACTTGCTTATTGCCTTATTGGTCAAAGAATGGCAGATGTCAGAAAAAGATGTGAGAAAAAATATCATGAGTGCAAAAATAACACATTCACTACCAAAAGGTAGACAACAGACTGTAATAGGTCATTACATTCCTTAGTGCCTATGATGATTTAAAAGCATCCTGTATGTTGGAATACAAGGTTGTTACCAAAGGAGGCTTGATGGCTCCATTTACATTGAATAATGACAGAGACTTTCTGAACTGTTTTTATACCATTCAGTTCATTTGAGTTGCTATTGAGTCAAAAAGTAACCTCATTTGTAGAATAAGTGAACAAAAAATTAGCTCAATACTCTTTCTTGATAGGTTAAAATACCTTTTGGTCTGGTTTGCAAAAGCAGCTTTTCAAGATGACCTGAAGGAAATTATGAGGCTCTTTATGCATGCTATCATATGGAAGGGTAAGAGAGAAAGAGGATTTAGGTATCCCTAGTAATTTCTGGATGCCCAGGCCAGTTTCCACCAGCTTTGACAAGGAAGCATGTAAGTTTCTACCAGTTTCATAACAAAATCTATGCTAGGGAAAGAAATTCTAAGTTTCTGCATTATGAGACACTGGAGAATCCCCTGGGAGAGCTCATGTCACAATCTTGGGGAAAAGATTAAGAATTTACAATCAGGCTCAACACACGAGTTGCCTGTATATAAGGATTTTTTGCACTTTGCTGAAGTTAGCAAGAATTGAATTGGAGTTTAAAAGACAAAAGACCAGTAAATTAAAGCTTTGATGAAGAATGCAGGGGAACAGGGAAAGGCCAGTTTACCCTTGACATGGATAATGTCTGGCTTTTGCTAATTGGAGAGGAAGACACTAAGCTTTGTGGTGTGTCAGCTCATTAGGATCAGAATGTGTTTTAACTAAGTAGAACGAAATAGAATTACTTTGGCACTTAGAGCAGACAAGATGGGTTGCAAAGCTAGTCTTTTCACTACAGTACATTTGATACATCTGTACGGTCAGGCATGTTTGGGTGCCATAAATGCAAATACAGTTATGTTAATTCAACAGAATATGGTACCCTAAATTTACTTTTGGGTTGCTTTGTTTAATTTAAAGGCTTGTTACAGGCAATAGGCAACACATTATATATTGAGCTAAGAATTCATTTTTAGTCCAGTTGCTGTTTTAACAGCCTAATAGTCCAAATGATCTCATTAATACAGAAAAGCCTCATTAATAATATCTTTAATTTTTTAATACAAAACTGCCTAATACCAATCTTCTTCCTGGTGTTATGTTCACCCTTTAGATGTGCCTCTGGGTCCTGATGTTGAAAATTTCAGCCTTCCTCCAGCAATATGGAAATTGTGGGGAGTTATGACAAGTCATTGGTATCTTGGTCCTTCTTGGGAGGACTTTAATGGTGAGAGTTTCTACCTTCTCCATTTTGTGTCTGTTTGGGGCTATTTTTATAAAATTTCTCACTACAGTCTCATTCCTCCTCACCAGATCCCATCAGAAGTTTGAAAGACTTGCAACAGGCTCACTTACCCCCAAATGGCTACTGCCTGTTGCACAGGGGCTACAGGCTCTGTCAGCCCTTCACCAGCTCTGGGATTCACTGAGCTGAAACCAGGTCAGGCACCAGTCCCTTGGCCATGGGCAACTATTAAACAAGCTACAACCAGCTCAGGCCAAGGCAAACCCAGACACATGCTAAGACTCTATACTGTCAGGAAGTATAAAGCCTGTGGCCCTTTACTAATAACTGAAAAAAAAAAACCAACCATATTTTATGGCCTACAATGGCAGAAATTAGTTTTTCTAAGCTGCAAATCATGCAATATATAATTAATGTATAAATCAGTATGAAGATAATATGGATGTTTATGAATGACTATTTGTAGCCGTTCCCCAAGGTGTTACCAGAATGGCTGTCTTTCACATTATCTCTGCAGTGCAGGGTTGTGATGATCAGATGCTTGTCTCCATTTTTAGAATTGATTTTGATTTTAAGAACAAAGAAAGTAGCTCATAACTTTTTTTTTTCTGTTGCAAACATAGCTTCTTTCATTAAATCCATCTGAAACTCTTTAGAGGGTTGGACACAACAAATCTAACAAACTAACTTAACAAATAAACAGTAGTAATGAGAACGTCACTAAACAGGAAGTTTAATGAAGTAGGAAATAAGGCTTCATTAGTTCCAGTGGTCACAAAACTGTTTAGCATGTGTAGCGCCTCAGCTGGGTAAAATTTGCTCAGAGCTTTTGCCGGAGTGGTTGCACAAATTGAGATCCTCCGTAGAGCTCTGAAGGGTGGTCATAGAGGACTGCAGTGCCGTGAAACACAAGGTTATTCTGAAATCCACTGGATTTTGGAAAGATTTGGGAGCTGAAAATCCTTCTTCACAATGCCAATTAAAATAAGGGCAAGAGTACCATTAGTGGAAGATTTCCCTACCCTTACGAAGTACAGAACTCTCTTTCAAAGTAGGCCATCAACAACTCTCTTACTGGTTTACCATATAATAAATGCAGTAAGCTTTGTAATAGTTGGTAATGGTAAGCTTTCTAGTAGTTAAAAGGAAACGAAACATCCAGATGAGTCCACATAAACTCTGACAAAAGCTGGTGTCATATCCATTAATCCAATGTATAGCTGTATACCTTTCCAAAGAACTGAAATTTCAGTGTGCTCACTTCCAGTCTTCCAGATGAGAGCACCTGGACAGCACTGTTTTTCCTTTTAGGTGCTTGATGATGAGAAGAAAATTCAGGACATACATAGGGCTTGATTCACAGTAGCACGTATCAGGAGGCTACCAGTGTTGTAGAACCATAAACCATTTCTTTGCCTATCCGGTGGGCATTTCCGGACAACTACCAGTTATCAGTCCTGTTAGATAAAGCCAGCGGGTGGGTTAGAAAGAGAGAATGGCCACTATCCAGAAAAGAAAAGATTATTTCATAATCTTGTACAATCTTTCATGCTTTAGCCATTATCTTGAAAATGAAATAAGAGCAGGAGATCCTCCACTTACAGTCCAGGAATAAGGGTGTTTAACTCCTATGCAGAACAGGCTGGAAGTGCGGTGTGTTCCACTCGAGTACAGAAAGCGTAAATACAAGGGACATATTATTGCTTGTGTTCTAAAGATGCATGCACCAGCAAATCTGATCTCACAGCAATTTGTCTTCTCAGACAATGGTATCAGAACAACTTTTCCCCTTCCTCTCTTCATCCCATTCACATTTACTTCAGATTTTTTCAAATCAGAAGCTATACAACTATCTAAGTCCATAAAACACCATGTGTTGCTTTTTCCTTTGCTTTGGCATATATCCAACATTCTGATTGTTTTGGACAGAGCCATTCATACCACCATTGCTCCTGACAGAATAAATGATAATCACTGCTCATTTGTCTCCCACTACTGAAGCTGTTTAAATTGAACCATGGCACCATTCAAGTGAAGACAAATTTTGGCAGTTCCTGCTTATTATTCATTTCCACAGTGACTCCTCATCAGCAAGTAGTATCCACACAGAGATGATAAGTGAGCCTAAATTTGGAATTTTATTAGTGTTTACTTACAAATGCTAATACTGCTGCTAAAGGCTATTAATTCTTCTTCCAATATCTTTTAATATCTGTTTCTGTAGTGAGCAGATCTTGAACCAGATTCTGATTTCAGTGATTATTTAAAACAAGATTGGTTTAGCCAAATCTAAATTTTCAATAGTAAACAAAACAGAATTTGATCCTTTAATTAAATTGGCACTCAAGGTTTGATTCACAAGGGGGTCTGGGTATTGCAGTTACACTGCAGCCTCCTCGTCAGGTACTCAGCTGGAGACCCAGCTTCTTGTCTGTACTCCAGTAAATTATTAAGTGCTTTACACAAAATGCTAACAGCTTCAAAAAGAAAGAAACATACGTTACAGGATTTTCTATAGCTCAGTGAGACTTTCCTGAAAAATGGAAGGAATCAAGTTTAAGGTCCCCGCTCACAATCAAGAAGAGAGGGAATTTTCATAGTCCTGCATGCCAACAATTTGTAATTACATAATAGTTTATACAGAGAGTAACTGTTATGTAAGTATACTTATACTTAGTAGAGATACAAGAACTTCTCTCAGTTCTCCACTTTGCCTCCATTAATCTTTTGTATCTCGCCTCCACGCTTAACTCTATTACATCACCTCTTCTGTCAGCATGCACCATGGTTCCCTCCTCAACAAGGAGGAGGACAAACAAACAGTATTTCAAAAATAGCTTTGTATATAGATTTCCATGATCCAGGTACTTCTTTCTTTTTCCTCAAAACTTTTTGAAGTTACTTATTCACTGTCTGCAAAATGAGATTTCCTCAATTTCAAAACCTAGGAGAATTCTGTTCTGGAATAGGGTCTGGCACGTGACATTCCAGGAAGCTAATTAATTTGGGGACAAATTAAGGGGAGTGCTTCGAAGAAAGCAAAGTCAGGAAAGTTCTACTTAAAAGTACATGCAGAAAAATTCTGCAACCTTTGCCGGCAAAAAGGAAAAAGAAGGAAGTAGATCTAGTCCTTTGTTTTGCATTTAAAATAATTGGCAGGTCCTTGGATCAGAATCACAAGTCAGAGCTCTCCATGTTACCATGAGAATAGTGGGAGCATGAAAACATAAGGCAATTTGTTAGAACTGGCAAACATTCTCATCCAAAGCAATGTAAATATGTTCTGTCCCCAGTCAACTACATCCTTCAAAATATATCTCCCATGTCATACAAGTCAAGAGCAGTAAGCATTAAAAGTTTTGCCAAACAACAGCTGAATTTAGCTAATAATTCTCACACTTGATGAACATGCTAGCTGCAAAAGGTTCCAATGCATTGTAAAAACTGATAAATAACATGCATTATTGTATTTACCAGTAAAATAAAGTCATATCTGGAACAAAAGAGGAACACCCTTATAGTCCTGAATCACTACCATCACCTAAATCTCAAATATGTACTGAGGCATAGCATTAATTCTGTTGCAGAGCATAAATGGAGATAGCTGCAAATGGCAAATTATGGATTGCTAAATAAGCAATACCTAAATGGTCCCTAAAATGAGGACTCTCCCATACTTCAAAAAAATAATCTATTTTTACCACTTCTACTGCTACAGTAACTAAAAAGCAAATTAATGCAGTGCTACCACATCAATAAAAGGAAATGCAGTCTGATGGCTTTAGTTAGATATTAAGGATCAGAACACCGAAGTTCTTTTCTCCACAGTTCTCATTAACTCACATAGCAATTCTGGGTAAATCTTACCATCTCTGTTTACCCATCTATCTGCAGGGAAAAAAAAAAAAAAAAAAAAAAAAAAAAAGATATCCCAAGCACTGAATGATGCTTAATTATCATTAAGCACTTTAGAGAATCAAACTGGAAGGTACTGCATTCTATAAAGATTTGTCCCATGATCGGTCTACGGACAGATAAGACTTTCAGTTATATTAGTCATGATGTACAAAGCTGTCTATATGTGACTGTAATTTCCTTCAACTCTACCTATAAAATCTATCTGAGAATTTAGATCGGGGATATTTGTCTAACAGACCATTGCTATAATGTGTTATTAAAAGATTAATGCTTTAATCCACTTCCAGACATTTTTCTTCTAAACTGCTCTCAATAACATTTTTGAAAGGTATTTGCTGAGAGAAGTTACTTTATCCCAAAACAGCAGCAGGCACAGGGAGCTGTTTAACATCACAAGCAGAAACTTTCAATATAGCCAACAGTCTAAAACAAGACCTCTGAAGGTATGCAGAGTTTATATAGGAAAGGACATAAAGTTGCCGTATGAGAGTTCTCCACCTACTTTTTTAACCAAACAAAGGAGGATTTGTAGAAAAATACATGCTAGAAAAACTATTTTTGAGAATGTCATGCATCAGTAAAGGATTTTTAAAATCTGAAACATAAATGCAGAACATGTTACAAGTGAGAGATACCTTTATAGTGAATAGCAGCTATACTTGTTAGTGTTGTCTTCATGCCTTTGAAATTTGTTCTTTATTCTTCAGAGCATGGATAGTTCATGAGATCTTCACCAAGCTACAAAAGCTTGCCAATTAAAGCCCACGTGGAAACATTAAGAAGAAAGGAACAGTTATCATAACGACAGTTGTACTGTACATAACAGATAGCAATTTACTTCTTCAAGGGTAATTACAAAAGTTTTTTTGTAAAATAATCACTCTTATTCAGCCGACCAGGAAGATGGAAGGCAGCTGTACAAATACCAACATTCATCATGAAGTATGGCCAAACCTCATGGACATACTGAAAAAAAAGTATACTTTATATATACTTTATATATATATTTTATACTATGCATCATTGCTTCCTGATGGAAGTACTCTAAGGTAGGCACACAGGCATTTGGAAAAGGATGTTCAAAGAATAATTACCAGTGGCTACCTATTAAAGCAGATGTATCAAGTGGGGTTCCAGAGGTTTGTCCTGGGCCCAGTCAGTATTTGCAGAGGTAACAGGGATGATGAAATAGAAAATATGCTGATTTCATTTTCTGATGAGCTAAAGGTGGTTGAAACTGCAAGCACACCAGAGATTAAGATTAGTGTTGGAAAAAAAAAACAATTTACATAAGGATAAGTACAAGATGCATTTAGCCAGGATTTTGCGCATGCAAGACAGGAAGTTATGTGCTGAGCTGCAGGTAAGAATCTGGCTATTAGAGTAGCTCTCAAAGAAGTACTAATCGACAGTGCTTTGTTAGAAATAAAGTAAGCACCATCCCAAGACATACAAGTGAGAGAGCTGCCTATGAGTGCAAGAACTAATGTTTTCACGTGACTCAGAACTGGTAAGGTTTGAGTGCAGTTCTCTGGTCAGTTTTGAGCACACTCTTTAAGAAAGATGGAGAACAATTTCAGGGTCCAAACGAGAGTGTGGGGTGTAACAGCAGTCTAGGAAGTATATCTGAATAAATCAGGGTTGTAAAGATTATGGAAGAGAACACTTAGAGTTATCAAGATAAGCGTTTAAGTATGTTGCAGGCGGTTGCAAAGAGGAAAAGCATATTCTGCTGCTTCTTTTTCAAAACGAACAGGGCAAGAAGGAACGGATTTAAACTGCAGCAAGCAAAATCTTAGATTAGCTTTTAGGAAAGCAAATAATGATGGTGAAACAATATAATACGTGCCAAGCAAGAGTTGAGGGCTCCATCAGTGGGAGTTTTTAAGAACAGGTTATCTATCAGAAAATGCTTATGTACATCTAATACTGACTTGGCAGGTGATGGCCTTTATTTTCTATGATTTTATCCTGTTTATGTGCACGTCCACGTCATGCATTCTGTGCATATTCATGTTTGAAAAGCAAATTAACTTGATCAAATTTGATCAAATTAATTTGATCACTTCACAGTTCTTCTCTGCTCTCTCTACTCTTCTACAGCTACTCACATTCCACAAGTTTCAGACTGTGCAGTATTTTTGGCTTACCCTTCCTCATTCTACGCTTCCCTTTTTCTTCCTCACAAACTGGGAACCATTCCTCCAAAAAATCTCAGCTACCAGGAAAACACAAAAGTTACGAGACTAATAATTTGCAACCTGGAGAAATGAAGAATGCAAACACAGGATATGTCTGTTGTATTCGTTCTGACAGCTGAAAAGATTCAGAAATCTCTCCAGCTGTGATTTTCTCTCCTTTAGCATGAAACTCAGAAGACCGCTCGTCAGTTCACTGCAACCCTGATCAAAGACTGTTGCCCCTCTGCTATTTCTCCCTTTGCAGCTCTTCTGCCAAACTAAGCCCTTTTGGTTGCTCTAATTCTCTGCTCCTCTGTTGTAACTTTGATCATCTTAGGCTCCTACTATAGTCAAGAGAAACATACTGCCTTTTCCAGGGGACAAGTAAGCCTGGCTGTGGCTCAGATCTGCTCTGTGGAAATTCTTCTGTCTGCTGACTGTGCGCCTAAGGGCTCAGCTGTGAACTTGCCTCTGGTAAGTACAGTACCCTCAAGGAAAATACATTGAATTGCCTTAAGAAATCTCATGTCTTCAAGACAGAAACCTTTCCCTGGGATAGGGACATCCTCACATTTCCAGCTGGTTGGGATATGGTAGCTACTGCAAGGGAAGGGGGACATCAAAATGTTAGAGTGTCTCTCTCCTGTCAGACACAGTGACTACAATTAACATACTCTGAAAGGAGAACAAGCCCCTAATCAAGGCTTTCTAATTAGAAATTTGTCCTTGCGGGTGACAAGACCCTGATCTAGGATCTGGAGAGCTGCTGACAGACAGGTTTGGTGGAGGACAGTGGAAACTAAATTGGGCCTGTCAGACTATGGAGCATGGAGTCCTGAAAGCAGTGCAAAATGTTAAGCGCTTCCTTAGAGGACAGCAAGCAGTTAATGAAATGGGAACATTCGATACCCCAATAAATAGATAAATGAAAGGCAGCTATAGATTACATGGGTTCTAGTGACATGATTAATCAGAGCACAGCTCATCTGGATAAGGACATTACTAGAATCTTTTTGTATATTTCCTTGTAATTTATAGTGTATGTACTATAAAACAGGATTCTGAACAACACATACTAATGGGATTTTTTAGAAAAATGTTTGAACAGAGCTGCATCAAACAAAAAATAGCAAGTGTCAATTTTTTTCCTGCCCAAAAAAAAAAAGCTTTCATCATTTCAAACCATCCAATCATTCAGATTCTGCCTCCTCCACGGCTGAGCTGAACAGTTTACTTTTTTTGATGAAAAAATATACATGTATTTAGAATCTATCATTCCAATGCCATGTTTCTGAATGACAGTTTTCATACCCAAACAATAAATAACTCCAGGATTTTTTTTTAACCCTCCATTAAGAGAGGAACTCTTAGCCCATCCAGTGGGTATTTTCATTTTACATCTCTTGAAGCAGTACATATTAAAACTACCCCTATATGAAAACTTTCTGAAATTTTCCCATCTGCCATTGCACTACTATTCGTGGTAACTGCAAAGATAGATATGGTATTGGGTTTTTATGACCATGTCATCTCCACTACTCTTCAGAGCAGCTCTAGACAACATATAGATAAGAAATGACAGCAGCCAGAATTATCAGACTATGCTAGAACTGGTTGCAGTGGCTACATAAACATAAGAACACAAATGCTAGTTAAACTTGAGGCAGGAATTATTCAGTTTAAAAGGAGCTTTGAAGTTTAATTTAAAATATTCTCTTTAAAATCATCTATAAAAATAAAATGTAATTTTTGAGTCATAAAGTTTTCATACCATCAGTGAAAATTAGGTTGGCACAAAAAGAATTACAAATTAAACAATCAATAATTTTGACATTTCAAAAAAATGTAACCACATCTCTCTTTAAAAGAAATCTAAACCACTCTAGTCTCCCAGCCTTGTTTCAGCTATTGTTTCTCATGTGGCCATCAGTTTTGTTAGGAAAGTGTCTCATTTTGTACATGAAGCTGGGGCAGTGATCCAGTAACTGAGGTGGGGAAAGCTACATCAGAAGGCTGAGGAGGCTGACATAACTCAAAAAGGCCCCCAGAGCTGTGCAAACTGCAGCAGGGCATGTACAGCCATACCCACCCACGCAGACAGGTACTGAAACGACACAAGAACTGCCTTGAAATCACCTTTATCCCTTTCTCCTTTGGCTTATGAATCATATTTGCAGTCGCTTTACACTTATTCAAAATGAGAGCCACCATAACAAACCATAGGGCTTTCATTATCAAGGAGCATGATATACCTCGGACTCAGATTTACAAAATGTTATTGACCCGCCTCCCTCACTAGTTCTTACAGGCCATTATGCCTGAATGATCCACTTCACTTGTGAAGTCTTACTGCCCAAAAACTGGTCTTGCGAATACTTGGAAGGTTTTGTGGTGGACTACTTATGGCATTTTGATAATTTGGATCTGGATGTATTGGAGAGACACTGAATGTATTGGAGAGAGAGACACTTGAGTATTTTATGCACCAGAGACATATCTTCATATGCACAAACATACCAAAAAAAAAAAAAAAAAAAAAAAAAAAAAAAAAAAAAAGAAACCCTCAAAGAAAAATGAGCTATTGATTTCATTTGAATAAGATGTCTGAGATCCCAGTGTTTATTCTGTATCTTTGACAGGGTGAAACTTTATTATTGTACATGTGATGGTTTAGATGCACAGAATATGCAGATTCTGGTCCCACCACATAGGTTTAGCACTGTTATAAGAAAACAGAGCTTAGTAGGAGAAAGGCTTTTCATTTTTTTCAAATAATATTTGTGATCTTGCACATCACATGCTTGTAAGTGGTTGCACTGAAATCAATGGGAGTGCTTTTGTGGCTATAGGAAAGAACATCTGCAAACTCAAGGACTAAACATTTCCACATCGTTTACATACCGTTTTAAACGCTCAGGTTCATGGATAAGTTTTCTTGCTCTATGACTTGCATTCATTCATATATTTTGCAGCAGTTTTCATGTCGGGAATTACCTGGATCTTTCTTTGCATTTTGTAGCTGTCTTGTTCTTCCAGGGAACTGAAAAAGAAAATGCAAGTGATTAGAAATACTGATCTCTTACATTTTCAGCATATCCTCTTCAGTTATAGCATTCTTCAAATGTGCAAACATAGAATTCATGAGTTGTGTATTGATATAAATTATTGAAATTGCAAATGATTACAGTTGTACCTTCCTCTGTTGCAATATTAATGCGTAGGATTTGTGTACTATAGCAAGAGTAATGAGAGTTTGTGTCTGTCTGACAAGTTCTGTACTACCTGTGAGTTTTAGGAAAGGCCAATAAATTGTTCTTTCCTTTCCCATCCAGGTTTTCATTTTTCTTCTGACTAAAGTGCATCTTACCTGAGCACAACAGCTCTAAAGAAAATTCAGTGTTTGAAAACATCCAGTTCTAGGTCACTGCTGTTTGAAGTGCTACCAAAGTTATAGTTCACTGTCTATCAGCTATTATCAATGGTCACCATTCAGTTTCTACTTTTCACAATAAAAACATACAAACACAGGCACTCCACAATAATCACGACCCTTTGGGGAATCTCAGGAGAAGAGCAAATGCCTGAATGGAATTTGCTGATGACTCCAAGGCTGGCAGAGGGGATGGCTTCGGGAGGCACAGCAGGCCGGGCTGTTGCTGCATTGTTGCCATGGATAAAAGTTGGCAGGTCCGTAATTACCCACATTTGAAAATCAGGCCAAGTTCTTGTCAAGGTTGTGCTGATGAGGTTAATACCTTTACGCACTGTGCCATCCATGGCAGGGGGTAATACTTTTTCTGTGCTATGCATAGAGCAAATCGAAAGTTTAAAGTATATCTGCATCATTAGGCTATTGTGCTCTACCTAGGGGATGACAGGGAGTACGTACAGACATTTTAGCTACCCAGTATTTGTTTCATGATTCATACTCGCTGGGGATATTGAAGATTTTAAGATACAACGGTTCAGCTGAGAAGTATGGCCTCACTGGTCAAAGAGAAGTAGAGTCAGTGCAGTTACATTAGTTTCCTCTGAAGTCCTATGGGTTCTACTGAGCTTGTAAAAATGACAAAAATAAATCAAAGCTAGGAAAAAGAGCAGGAAATAAAGTGAGAGAAAAACAAAAAAGTAAACGGGACAAAAATATATAATAAAAATGTAAATAAAGACAAAAATAGAAAGTGGATTCTTTACTCCCATGTGTAGGTTACCTTTTGGCATCCTTTCAAGATGACTATTGCATGCGTAAGTTGAGATTTTAGTTCAGAATTCACAAAACACCTCATCACTGACTGAAGCTTTCCAACCCTTATCAGAACAGTTACAGTGCTCTATTTGCCAGAGCTAAAAGTAACAACTACAGCAAGCTACATCCTTTAGTAAAAATAGTTCTCTCTCTTCTTTCTCTTCTTGTTCTATGAAAAATATGGGGTATGTCATTCAAATGCTTTCCTTCTCTGGGTACTTTCTTATTCCTGGACAATACAAATTCCTAGGCGATACAAAAGATTCCTAAATGAGAGAGGTAACATCTCTTGCCCATATGTATAGCAGTAACCAGCCGTTGGGCTGTAAGGTGGTGAAAAAACAGGCTCTGAAGTTCTTAAGGGCTTAAGTTCTTAAGTTCCAATGGGAGCTTATTGACTTTGGGATTTTTTTGGAAGGAAAAAAAAGGAAGTGTACTGAAGGAAAATAATTTTTTTCAGATTAACAAAGTTGAGGAAAAGATTTCAAGCAACTCTATTCAGCTGTGCAGGAAGCTTAAGAGAAATATATGTCCCATTACACTGTCTTTTGGGAGGTCTACACTAGTGTTTTGGCTTGGATCAAGAAAGCACTTTTAAAGTGAGTCTCCTGACCATCACCACTTAGCGCACTGTGGTGCATGTTGGGTGTGGATTCCAGTGGAGACATCATGGTGGCTCAGTGCACACCAAACAATTTCCTTTTGGACTAAATCGCAAGATGTACTCCAGCATAGCCCTTAATGCACCAGACACTAAAATGGTTCAATCCACAGGACCAAACTAAAGCTAGCTGAAAGAACAACCCTCCTGCCCCTGCCTCCCTGAGCCAAGCACAGTGAGTGTCAGATACTCAGTGCCAACTCTTTCATCCAACTATCTATTAACACAGACGTAACCTTTGTTGAACTATCATTTCTTTGGAAAGAACATTATACTGTTTTCTGCTCAAAGCAAATAAAGTCGTATTTTTATTTGCAGATAGCAATTTGGATATTAAATCCTTGTCTACAATGGAGCATGTGTTGTTTTCCCCACTTTCTATCCCATGTAGCTACTCAAGATCAGTCTTATTCTGCTATTACAGCTGCTGACAATATCCTCTTTGGAGTTCATTATCAGCTGGTTAATTGAGCCAACTTTTGGATCCTTGTGTCGTTTTAATCCATTGGGTCTGAGCATCCAGGCACTTCAAGTCTGGCCACTAAAATGCACTCCCTTGAGTGCAGTGGAGTGCTAATAGCCCTAGTAAGGAAACATCCCATGGTCCAGTTACTCTAAGCCTTTAAATCAGAGCAGAACCACTGAAGAAGCTGGGGAAGAAAAGGAAATAGTCGCACCATCGCGCCACCTATCTTTAAGCCTAAATTTAGATGTCCTCCATAGTCAATGGAAAGAGATAGGGCTTCTCCAGAGGCCAGTTCTGCACAACTTTTCTGAATCACCCCCCAGAGAAGTGTTCACTTATCAGTGACTCCCTCTACTGCCCTCTGTGTTCCTGATGATCTTTTGAGCTTGGTCAATGTTCTTGGGGGCTCTGAGGGTTTCATTTCCCTCTTTTCAGTTTTCTCATTCAGGCACTGGCTTGCCCTGACCCTGTTAGAAGCTCGTCCTTTTTCTCAAAGCCACTCAAAACACTCTCCCTTCCGCCTCCTAATTTCATTTTAGAATTTCCTCTCCCTCTCCCACCTCTTTTTCATCCTTTGTGTGGTGGCTGGGAGGGAATCACTGAGAGTCACTACCTGACCAGATATTTTGGCCTGCTCAGAATTGCTCATCATAAAACTCCTAAGCACTAGCAGTCTTACAGAAAAATAAGGATGCAACATAGCATGATACTAACACTTTCAGCTGGAAAAGAGACTTCAAGCATAGTATTTTTTTTTCTCCGAGAAATGCATACCTCAGACTGAAATGATTTGCAAAGCTGTATTGAATTTTCCATATTGTTTTCACCAAAAAATACGTATGAAGAAATCTAAACATTTCAACAGCAGCAAGAAAACTCTGAAAATTTTTCTATTAAGAGGAAGCTCTGACAATTTTTGTATGTGGCTTTTTTTCCCCCTCTTAGCTGCAAAACCATAAGACTTTGTCTCATTGCCAACCTGAAGTGACTCCCACTGATGATTTCCACGGCTCTAGTGAACCACCACTAAAAGATATTAATCAAGGTTCCATTCAAAACTGAGGGTGAATTACAATAAGAGTTTCAAAAAACATCTGATTTGTAATACAAGCAAACACAGGCAAAACA